>NC_089219.1:148392065-149054955 GCF_963924675.1 Phocoena phocoena
AGGGCACAACAACGACATCAGCTTCACTGGAAGTCACCAGCTCTAGGCAACCCCAGGGAATTCTTGAGCACCGTGGCCAGCCGTGCAACAGGGGTGATGGGAGGTTGAGGCCTCTTCCCAGGGATCTGCACCTTGGTCTTGGTCATCTGTGGCCTCAGCAGTAGCTGTCACCAGAGGAGCTGAGAGAGCCAGCAGACACCGTCTGGAATCCAAGAGATGTGGGTGATCACGTGGGGACAGAGACATAGAAACACTGTTCTAGGACAGACTACGGAGTCTGGGAAACACAGCTTAATGTTATTTTTGTTCTCCCTCTCCACTCAGGTCAGAGAAACCTGACATAATCTCAGTGGATAGAAGGAGGGAGAAACTTTCAAATAGGTGTCAGCTGTACCACGAAAAGTTTGGAAGAAGTTTGGCAGGAACCCCAGTTGGCAGTTCCATCTGCATTCCCGACATCAGGTCTGTAATATTTGGATTCTAGGCCCAGGCAGATGGACCATTTGCCACGTGTCTGCTTTTCCTGGCTCCTGCTTTCTGACAGCCCTTGCTCACTTGGATCAGGCTATTAACAGATCTGACTCCTATGTACTCGGCACTTCACACACATATGCGTCCTCACGCACGCGGTCTCCTGCTTATCAGCATAAGGATGTGAAAAAATAGAGGAATGAGGTCCTTACACTCTAGCCTTGTGTGGGGTCCTTCTGTCCACCTCAAGCAGGCTTGGCTCTGCATCGGAGCAGCTGGCACAGTTTCGTCCCGAGGCTCTCAGTGTTATGTGGGCACTGAGCAGTGCACTCCGTGGCAGTTTAAGGAGTCAGAATATACATCAAAGATCCATAGCCTGACTTTTAGGAGCTGAATGTCCCGGGGGAATTGGGGAAAAGGTGAGGATCATCTCTGAAAGGCCCTGAGTTCATCTCCAAAGCCACAAGACAGCAAATCCAAATACAGATGTTGCATACTGGCTGTTAGGGAGACCTCACTGGTGGGAAGTGCATTTTGTTCCAAAGAGTTGATGGCATGGTTTAGAGGAGTAGCAAAGACACACGTGTATAAGTTAAATCTCCACAGGAACTTCCCAAACAGACAGCCCTGACTGTAGGCTCCCTTTGGCTACCTCATGGTGGTGTTATGTCCTGGGCTGTCCTGGACAAACCTGGTTTCCAAAGGTCATGTTCTTGTCAGACCATGTGCACAACCGATATGTCCCCATGGGGGTTGGGTAATGATGGAGACTGTACTCACACAGCTCTAGGCAAGTACCCAGCTGCCCTATGCTATCATTTCCGTATGAAGGAACAACACGACATTGGATAGAAATGTAAACCTAGCTGGTTTCATGGGTTCTAGACATTATTACTTGCCATGATTAACCAACGGCAACTCATTCGAGAGGGAGAGCTCAGCTCTTGAGTGTCAGCTAAAGGTGGTTGCAGGAAATCAGTTTCTTTGTGCTGTGGTCTTGGGATTCTATTTCTACCTTGGAGGCTCAGATCAGAAAGTGAGGCATTAAACTTCATCCTTGATTCTTTATGCCACTGTGTAGTTACAGGAAGGATATGCCTTTAAACCAGGTAAATCAGAACATGAGATAAAGAGGGATTGTGAGAACTTAACTGAGACTACCTGAAATGTCCAGTGGAGAGTTTCAGATTCTAAAAGAGAGGGGGGTTCACACTTTGCTTAGGTCTGAGGGAAGTGTAGCCTCCTGGGTTTCTAAAACAACAAAAAAAGAAGCCTCAGAATTTCATAAACAGACTTTATATCAACATTTGGAGTTGTGAGAATGAATCAGACAAACATGAACCAAACGTTCCTTGAAAAGCAGAGGGGCTGAAAATGGAGCTGCAAAGTGTTTCGGCAGGTCAGGATTTTGGAATATTTTTAGCTCCCTCCCACCCCATACGCCACCAGATAATTGACTGTCTGTATTTGGCTGGTATTTGTTTGCCTCCAAATCAAGTGATTTGGAAGCCTGTTATGAGACACACTTTTCTTGAAATGCTTCCTTTCCTTATTACTATTATTTTGGTGTGTGTGTACATGTGAAGTATAAATCGGATGGACGTTAGTTCATTTGGAGACGATTTTGGTTTTAAATCTTTCCAGACACCCGCCCCTGGATCAACACTCCCAAGAAAGGGGCAATGACTGTAATAGACAAGCCTCATTTCCCGGCTTTAGTACCGGGGCCCGAGAAGCAGAAGTCGGGAAATTCAAGAGGCTGCCATCTTACATCAGATACCCATTCCCAGCTTTGCCGCTCAGATCGGCAGGTTGATTTCCTCCCCCAGCAAAAGATGACTCGCTATCTGGAAACCTGCGGAAACTGTCTTTACTTTAACATCTACGCTTAATGCGGTTTTGAGTCACTGAGCCTGATGGGCTCTTTGTCTCCTTTATTGTAAAAAGCCTAGAGTCAGGTCAGTATAAGGTGAGGTGGAAGTGATGAACGTGGCTCCATTAGCTGGGT
Source organism: Phocoena phocoena (assembly GCF_963924675.1). Lineage (NCBI taxonomy): Eukaryota > Metazoa > Chordata > Mammalia > Artiodactyla > Phocoenidae > Phocoena > Phocoena phocoena. Next base: position 148,394,545 of record NC_089219.1, read on the forward strand.
AGATCGCACAACGACAGCCTGCTATTAAGCACCCCAGAGCAGGAAGGCAATTCTGAGAAGGTCTTGGAGGGAATATCTCTGGTTGCACTGGGAGCAAACTCAGAGTGGAATCTAAGAGTTGGGTACCCCAGTTTCGGGGGCAAAGCTCATGTCTTCTTCCACCGCTGCAATGGGACACGGTTGACTCAATGAGGCCATCTAGTGGTCGGACGCAGCCATCACCGCTGGCACTACGGAGCTGTGGCGCTGGGCGGGTGTCGGGGTCGGGGTGCGGGGTGCGTGGGGCGGTGCTGTAACAATTTATCTGAGTTTCCTGTTTCATGTTCTCCCATCTTCTCATTCCTATTTTCTACCTTCTTCATTTTTCCTTCAGGATGTCCAGACCACCGTCTCTACCTCTTCACAGCTCCTTTGCTCAAGCCACCTGCCTTTCTGGACCTGAACAGATTTCTCTTTTGCATTTGGAAATCGAACATTATTGCTATCTACACATTGTCACCAAAACCAATTTGTGCAAACTAACAGGCTTATCAGCGCTGCTGAAATGAGATTAAAACTGCTTCCAGTGAAACAGATGAAAACCAGATGAATGAAGCCCTCTAATAAGACATTAAAGATAATGACAAGAATGATTAACTAGTGTGATATATTGAGCAGTTATGAGGAGTCGGATGTCCAGAATCAGTAAGCTAATAAAAAAGAGTCTACCTTTAATTCCCTTTTGTCAGTGAGGTATAATCACATCAACATTATGATTTTTTGGTTATTGTTTATCTGTGAGAGCAATACCACACCTTTCCTCCAAATTGCTCAAAGCTTATTAGCGAGAAAAAAGAAAGAGAGAGAGAGAGAGAGACTGCTTTGGGGTGGGAAGAGCTCTTCTCATCTCAGCTCTTTAAGAATAAAAAGGAATGCTTAATACCCTGCTTGCATTTACACACCGATTATGCAGACACTCTCTCATTTTTGTTTCATCTCTGAGAGTGGCCTATTCATAGCCAGACTGTTTTACATCATACGATCATTTTATCAAATATTGCATTATCAAGTCACATCAAGACAACTTGTCAATTACATTTCTGCTGGGTAATATCGCAGCTGTTTCTGGCCTTTCTGGCAGGCTGCAGTTTCTCTTCCGGCCTTGCTGGGTTTGAGTTCATGAAGGAAGGACCAGGAAGGGGAGGGCAGTCATTTATTATTCATTTAGAGTTTTTCAAACCCTACTATGTGACGGGACCAGTGCTATGCTCCACGGATACAGGTGAACAAGAACTTGGCTCTGCGCTCAAGGATCCCATAGCATAGTTGGGGGAGAAGGGGGAGGGGAAGACAAGTAAACAAAGGTGATAACAAATAAACAAACCCATGTAACAAGTCACTCTCTGATTAATACAATGGCACTGGGGATCCCTGGAGGAGGAACTAACTCTGGAGAAGCTAGGGAAGGCTTCCCAAAGGAGGAACTCTTTGAGGTATGTATGAAGAGTAGGGTTTTACTAGAGAGAGAAAAAAGAATAGGGCAGAGATGAAATATGGGCATGAACAGCCACAAAAGAAGCCTGCTGTGTCGTGGGAATAAACGCTTGGTGGGGAATGACAGCCTGGGAGAGCCTGGCAAAAGAGTCTGGGGACAGTCAAGAGGTACCCTGTATTCTATGCTGAGGTTTGTACATTTTATCTTAAAAGCTGAAGCAATCCATTCATTCTTTGCAAGGGTAGCTATATGATTGAAACTGTGTTTAAAAATATAACTTTGGTGAGCTGTGGAGAATGGGTTAAAGACAAAAGAGAAAAGAGTCAGGGAAACTCTGCTTGAGTCAAGGCAGAAAAACACTGACAGAACCAAGACAGGTATATATCTGTACCTAAACGTAGCTACTAACTAGCCCTGTAATCTTGGGTGAAATCATCTCTTGAATCACAATTTCCTCATCTGTAAATCCAGGATAGAAATAATTACTTTTTGACATTATTGGAAAGATCAAAAATAATATAAAATTTAAGGCTCAGGTGTCCAACACATGATAAGCCCATAACAGATATGATAGTGATAATTATTCATTGAGCCCTGCAGTGGGGTGTGGAAGGGGACAGGTTAGGATGGTGGTGGTGGTGAGGTGTGTATGTGTGTGTGTGTGTGTGTGTGTGTGTGTGTGTGTGTTACTGGTAGGAAAATTGATGAATAAAATACTACTAAATTATCACATTATGTTGAGAACAGAAGGGAATCTGGAACTTAAAAAAACATGTTCAGATGGTTATATTATTTCTGTCACTGATATAGTTTGTTGAATGAAATTGCATGGATTAGACATTTTTGCAATATTTCAGAGAGCCAGCAGGTTACAAATATACCCACCTCAATCATTTCACAGGGCAGTTCTGAGGTCTCAAAATTGATTGTGAAATTCCCTGATTACCAGAATGTCATCTCCATGAGGACAGGAACATTGCTCACTGTTATATCCCTAATGCCTAGAACTCAGCAAAATATATATTGAAAGAGTAGATGAATTCAATATGAATGAGTGCAAAAGGCAGTGGAAACATTAACTTAATTTCTAGTCAATAGGGTCAAACTAGTCAGTTTCAGTCTTTCCACTCTGCTCACCAACTAAAATTTGACCCTGAATTCAGCATTTAACAAAAATTATTGATTCCTTCTAAATATCCTTGACCTCTATATGCCATGTGTATAGAATGAGGTACTTAGTACACAGTGGTGAATAATGCAGACATGGCCTCACCCTGAGCTTACCGCTTAGTGAATGTGGGCAGTTGAATCTCACAAAGGCTGTCAGACGTGTGAAATCCTGTCCTCCTCTTCCACTGCTCCCCACTATCATTCCAGTTGAGATTCAAATGCTGGGTAGACATGAAAGACATTAAGTAGAAGGCGCTGTAGTGAAACACAAGAGGATCCTGGGGCCACATGCCTCCTGCCTCTATCACTTACTAGATATGAGAATTTGGGGCTAGCTACTCAGCCTCTCTAAGCTAAAATGTCCTCATCTTTGAATTGATTATTTTCAATAGAAATTAGTAAAATCAGGTAAACAAATTATTTGGTGCATAGTAGACTCTTAATATTATATTTTCCTTACCAAGAGATTTCCTTGTTGGTGAGATTAATAGCTATGAGAAGACAATTGTTTCCCAAAGGACTCAAAGCACTGATATCCACAAGTTGCTTCTCCTGATTCCACAATATGTCAGAGAAGATAGTCATCTAGCTCAAGTTTATTTAATAATAGGAGAAACTTGGGGCTTCCCTGGTGGCGCAGTGGTTGAGAGTCTGCCTGCTGATGCAGGGGTTGTGGGTTCGTGCTCCGGTGCGGGAGGATCCCGCATGCCGCGGAGTGGCTGGGCCCGTGAGCCATGGCTGCTGAGCCTGTGCGTCCGGAGCCTGTGCTCCGCAACGGGAGAAGCCACAACACTGAGAGGCCCGCATACAGCAAAAAAAAAAAAAAAAAAAAAAAAAAAAATAGGAGAAACTCCTTTCAGACCTTCTGACAGCTCTTGAAAATGTGTATCTTTTCTGGTGGTTTATTAACATGCAACCAAACCCATACTCTAAAACCTACATGTTTGCAGATAGGGCAGTCCTCTTAAAAATGGACAGGTAAGGATATGCGCTAATGAAAAGAAAAACCTAAAAACAGTATGTTTCAAAAAAGTTCTGTTTACAGAATCACGACATAGAGAACAGACTGGTGGTTGCCAAGGGGGAGGGCGTTGGGGGAGGGATAGAGTGGCAGGTTGGGGTTAGCAGACGTAAGCTTTTATATATAGAATGGATAAGCAACAAACTTCTACTGTATAACACAGAGAACTATACTGAATATCCTATGATAAAACAATGGAAAAGACTATTAAAAACAGTTCTGTTTAATAAAACAACCTCACTGTTTAAAAAGACACCAAATAAAGGAAGTTGAAAATATTAATTCCATTATTTTTACATTCACTGTTAACTTTTTTTTTTTTTTTTTTGTGGTAGGCGGGTCTCTACTGTTGTGGCCTCTCCCGTTGCGGAGCACAGGCTCCAGATGCGCAGGCTCAGCGGCCATGGCTCATGGGCCCAGCCGCTCCGCGGCATGTTGGATCTTCCTGGACCGGGGCACGAACCTGTGTCCCCTGCATCGGCAGGCGGACTCTCAATCACTGCGCCACCAGGGAAGCCCCACTCTTAACTTTTATGAACATGTTTAAAAATCTATTATTTCTGAATTTAATAGAAATTTAAATGTGTCTTTTTGGTATTGTTTTTAAGTTCCCAGTCAAGATTTTCTCCTCACTTAAGCCAATCCCATGCCTGCCATCTTACCTCTTTCTTTGTCCATCTACAGAGAAGAAGAATTTTCATGAAAGTTTAACATACTGATAGAGTCCAAATTTTATAATCAACATTTCATTCAAAGACAATATTTAGAAATACTTTAAAATATTTATGTAGACTACCAATGACTGTATTTTTAAAAATTAATTTTTACCAAAATCTGCATGATTACAAAATGTACGTTTTATGAAGTGTGCACTTACTCCTGGAGTGAAGACCTAGAGTCTCCATAAATTTACATTTGCTACTATGACTCCTTGAGTAGGAAAGTGCCCTTCCCCTGGTTTCTAAGATCTGCTGTTTGGAGAAAGAGTTGAAAATTATTTCTCTGGCATACTATGTAGATCCAAGAATGGGAGATGCTTGATGGGTCTGAATTACATTACCTCTTTAATTTCTTTTTTTTTTTTTTTTTTTTTTTTTTTTTATGCGTTACGCGGGCCTCTCACTGTTGTGGCCTCTCCCGTTGCGGAGGACAGGCTCCGGACGCGCAGGCTCAGCGGCCATGGCTCACGGGCCCAGCCGCTCCGCGGCATGTGGGATCTTCCCAGACCGGGGCACGAACCCGCGTCCCCTGCATCGGCAGGCGGACTCTCAACCACTGCGCCACCCGGGAAGCCCTTTAATTTCTTTCTAGCTTGAAATGTACATGGTTGTATGACTTCATCGTCTAAAATCTAGGAAGACGCTACAGCTAGTGTTTCTCTTTTATTTTCTGGGCTTTCTACCACTTGGTCTCTGGGAAATAGGACTTGTCCCTGAGGTAAGTACATAATCAGAAGGGTGAAAGAAAGTACTAAAATAATTAAGATTATATAACTTTTTTTTTTTTGCAGTACGCGGGCCTCTCATTGTTGTGGCCTCTCCTGTTGCGGAGCACAGGCTCCGGACGCGCAGGCTCAGCGGCCATGGCTCACGGGCCCAGCCTCTCCGCGGCATGTAGGATCTTCCCGGACCGGGGCACGAACCCGCGTCCCCTGCATCGGCACGCGGACTCTCAACCACTGCGCCACCAGGGAAGCCCTATATAACTTTTTGAAATGTCTACTTATTACGTTATAAATGGGTTTATTGTATGGATGGATATGAATTAATTATACTCAACAATTACTTTCAAAAGTAGTATTTCTAAAAAATAGGAGTAATGTGTATCATATGCATTAAAGTAAAACAAAATTTCTCTATATTGACTATATAAACATTTGAAATAACCTAAGTAAATAATTATTCCTGGTATACCTTTACATATTTCATTTCTTGGTTGTGTCAGTCTCTAATATTATGACATAGGTATTTTTCTGAAGAATAAAAGTTTGGATATGGCTTATTAGTCAATTTTTTTTCATAAAACTGATTGCAGTATCTTTCAAAACTACATTTTATGGTCGATAAATTTAAAATTGTTCATAGCTTCCATTGACTTCTCTTTGTAGACCATACTATTTTTAGTTGCAAAAATACCTCAGGTATTGATGTATCTGTCTGGTAAGCTCTGAGTGAATTCTGCTGGATGAAAGATATTCTTAACTCTATTTTTTAACATGCAAATGTATAAATATTTTATGCCAAATATTTTTGCATGCACTGTCCTTTTGCCTCCATTGCTTCAAAAAACAATTTTACAAAACATAACCTATCAAGAGATATCTGCAATATCTGCAATATTTGAAGACTATCTCAGTTTAGTTCTATTCAGTACAGAATATGTTTTATTCAAAAAAAAAAAAATCCAAGGGCTCTCCATTAGAAGATTTTCCCCAGAGGTGAAGATATTCCAAAGTATAATTACAGAATTTCAAAGTTTAATATTTTATGCTTTTCGTCTTTTATCATTTAGTTAATCCATTCCTTCCTTTGCGTTAATGGGGTTACAATTCATCATCTTTCTGGTTTCAAGATTTTCTTTCAATAATTATAGTTTGCTGCACGATTCAAAAGCTGAAGTTGTTTGGTGTTCCATCAGTTGAATATCTGATTAAAGATTTACAACTTCTTCCAAACAAAATGCAACCTAAATTTAGAAGACTGCTTTACAATAAGTTTCAATATCATTGTCAGATGCTTAGTTGGATCTACAAAGTAATTCTTTAAAATTAAAAAATTTTAAAAATCTGTTGGTGACAGACAGCAAAGAGATAAAGCATGCACTGCCATAACTGAAACATTTCAAAATAAATGCAACATGAATTTTGTCACAAAAGTTTATAATTTTGCTGACTTTAAATACAGCTTCTATTTTGACAAGTAGACCATCAAAGCTTGTTTGGACACATTCATGAATAACATGTGCACTACAACCAATTCCAACTAGAACTCCAATTCCAAACCTGCTCCACAAGTTTCCTGATTTAGTTAGAACATGGGTTTTACCACAATATTGGGCCCTATCAAAATTTGCATTATACTATCACTGTAAATACAAGTAACTTTATCTTCAAGATTGAGCTTTTTATCCAGATTTTTAATAGCATTTACAAGAAAGTTAAAATATTTTACTGAGAGAATCAACTTCTAAAAGTTTTACTTTGATTTCATGTGTTAATTTAAAAGACATTATTGGAATTAACTGATTTTCTATTTGAAGAATCTCATGACACTAATGTAAAACTGATATCATCTAATTCTTAGTGAAGTTCTCTAGCTAATGGAGCCAATACTTTTAATAGCTATCATTTCACTTTTACACATACACAGGAGAAACTTAGAATCGAGAGTGAAATTATTTTAGAAAAATACTCATTTGATCCCAACGATAAGTCATGCTTTCCAGTGTTGTAAATGAACCTTCTGCAGCTGTACTTATTATATTGACTCTTTTGGAAACAGTCTTTTAAAAATAATTACTAACTTTTGAAGTAGATGTTGACGCTTCTTCAGAATATTTGTGTCTTTTGGCGGTGTTCCATAGATGATAAACATAAACCAGAATTTTGTGCAACTGACATTTGCATCACCAAGTTTCTTAAGAAATGGAAATTCAGTATTTAGTATTTCATTAAACGTTCACTTTTTTGAGATCATTGCTTTGAAAAGGACAAAATAAAACCAAACCTTACTAAACAATAAAGTAAATTTATATCATACAGTAAATAATAAGCACCACTGAACAAATGTATTCAGACTATTCTCTCTGTGATCTATGGTAGGACAGTCAAGCCTGTATTTCCTGCACATATTTCCCATATGCCAAACCTATCATTCCTGATGATTCCCACTGACTGGAAGCCTGATAGCTTCCTGCAATTTGCAGGCTGTGGCATTGGCCATGGTCCTGGTCACAGCACAACTGGCTGCTGGTATACACTCTGGGCAGCAAGGGCAGCAACACTGAACACTTCTTCCATCATAGCCAAACCAGAGGAGTTAGCTGTCGCTGGCTACCTAATCTGAACCTACTTTGTTTTATCAGTGAGTGCACGCTGTCCTTGAAAGGAAGGTGTTAAATATCGTATGATATTTCTTATATGTGGAATCTAAAAAAAGGGTACAAATGAACTTAACTACAAAACAGAAATAGAGTTACAGATGTAGAAAACAAACTTATGGTTACCAGGAGGTAAGGGGTGGGAGGGATAAATTGGGAGATTGGGATTGACATAGACACACTACTATATATAAAATAAGTAGCTAATAAGGACCTACTGTTTAGCACAGGGAACTCTACTCAATACTCTGTAATGGCCTAGATGGGAAAAGAATCTAAAAAAGAGTCGATATATGTATATGTATAACTGATTCATTTTGCTGTACACTTGAAACTAACACAACATTGTAAATCAAGTATACTCCAATAAAAATTAAAAAAAAAAAAGAATGTGTTAGTAGCATACCCTGTCTTGAAAGGGAAAGGAAAGTAGGTTTGGTTATCACCTGTCATCTTTCAGATTTAACCATATGGCAATCAGAATTCTATATACTACATGACAACTACATACAGAACTACATACAACTATACTAACTACTACATACAACTTCATATTAGACAAGACACTGGCAGAAGCTAGAGGTACAAAGTGGAAATTACCAAACTTAACTTAGTTTACCTTAATTAATGCTTTGTTAAAAAATGAAAAATTTAAGTTACATGTTTAACTGTACAGGATCTGGGACATTAGATAAAATTTGGGAGTGTCCCAAGGAAACCAGGGTATAAGATCACCCTAATAATAGGGATTATTTTCAATTGGGGATGTTTAATAATTATTGTGTTGGTGATTAAATAAAGGGTTCAAAATTTTACAGATATATTTTATCTACCCAAATTAAAAATTAGCAGAAAAGTGCAAATATTAGACTAGATATAGTTGAACTCAGTGGTTCTCAGTTTTTTGTGTGTTTAAGATACAAGTTTGAATACCAAACAAGTGAGCAGTAATTATGAAGCAAGCATTGCTATGGGAGAGCAGGGTCTCCTGGTGTCTATTAAGTCATTTAAAGTTACAGCCCTATTCACTTGGTTGCCCTTTAGTTCTGTGTTACTTTTTGAGCTCGGTTGTTTACTGCCTTGGCTGTACTTGTACTCTCTTTAATACCCAGGAGGCAATGTTTTCACACTTTGCTGTAAATATGCAATCTTTCTTTAATGCCTGAATGATATGTTCTAGGGCTCTTACCCATTATTCCCCTGCAGTGAATCTTACATCTTGCTTCACTTATGCCAAGGCTCCATCTGACATGCATCGTCATAACATCACGTATACTCATTGTAGCAAAAGCAATTTTTATGAACAAAATGATATTTTATGAACTCACTGACATCCAGGGAGAAGAATGTACAATTTAGTCTTTGTTGATTGAAGCCATCCCAATTCTCATCCTGCTGCCTCCTTGGCTCCATCTAAAGCAAATTTACATCATTGCACAGGACTCATACACATCCAGAGGGAATTTATTCTTTCTCAGATGTCCACTTAACCTGCAGGGGTAAGGTAAACAGGTGAGGTAAAGCTGACACTATCATAGTTATCCTAATAAAGACTTGCCTGATTCCTGCTAATTCATAATCTCAGAGCTTGCTATGCTTGTATTATTGTAGGTAGCAGCAGTTTTGGGGAAGTTCTCCATAGCCTTATCTTTCCTAAGTGCTTGGACCAAGTTCCCATAGAAGTGAATACGTAAATTCTTCATTCAACTCTCAACCTCTGAAACAAAGTCACATCAAACTTGTGTACAACTGAGGGCAACCAATATATGGTCACAATACTGCCGCTTCATTCATGATTCAACAGTCAACACGTATTAATTGCATACCTAACACTTGCCATTCACCTGGGCAGGTAATGTGAATAAGACACAACTCCTGGCCTCAGAGAGTTTAGACCGGTGGTAGATACAGGAAGGGAACCAAACATTTTCTAGAGTGTGCCCATTGTTCTAAGTGTGGAACATATAAGCTATAATGAACAAATGGAGGAAAACGCCCAGATCTGTAGGGAACTTTCTGTGAGCTTTTCCAAGAGTGGAGGAATACTTGAGTTGAGGGTTTTGCCACACTTGGTGGATTGGGAGTGGTGGACGGGAAGACATTCCAAGCACAGACAATAGTCATATGAAGCTATTCGTACATGCAGATGGGAGCCACTGTGATTCTGACATGCTGTTTCCTTTATTTGGAACATTCTACCACCTCACCCCATGCGTAGATATGGCTGGTTCAGTCTCATCTCTCAGGTTACTCAGTGCCTTGTTTAAGTGCTTCCACAGTGCCCTGAACTTCTTCTTATAGTGAAAAATAAATTCAAATTTTAAGTTTCAAATGCTAATTCATTCCACAAGTGCTAAGTTTTTTAAGGAGAAGTATGGGGAGACCATGTTGTTTATGGTCTTGCCCTGGTACCTGGCATGGCCTGTGGTAGAGAATAAGCTCTCAGTATATTGAAAATAGAAGAATGAATGTATAAACATATCGACCAGGCTATGTAAATTGAGAGATAATTTTCTCCAAAGGCTGACCGAAGTTCTTTCAGAATACGGTCAGCCACTGCTTTTAATAATTTTTTATAGCCCTCTTTTCTCATAAAACTTGGTCCAAAGGACATTTACGAGTGTTTTTCTCATCTTGCTTAAGATGGCAAGCTGAGACTTTTCCTCTCATCAAAATTACAGCTTGAAAGTATACAAAAGAATGAACACCTAATAGCAAAAGTAAGGTGGTGATAGCTGGTAGGTTCACCAGCTGAGAGACTTTAGCCTGTCAGACAGGATGGATGGAAGCATGTTAACTGAGGAAAACTGTTAAGATTTGATCATTTGTTGGATGCGGCTGCAGTGCAGGTGAGATTGGCCTGCTGGCTTGAACCTGGACATGCTTGCAGCTTGGTGTTGGTAAGTAAGGAGGGCAGAGGGGGAGAATACTTGCTGAGAGGAAGATTAATCCAAGATTTTTTTGTGGGATGCTATGCCAGGGACATTCACCCTCCCTTCTCCTTCCTTTTTGTTGTTTGAAGATTTTATAATTTCATATCTGCCTGTGTTTGTCTGGGCTATATACAGCCAAGAGCTTCTAAAAAATTATTTATTTTTAATTTTTTTTGTGCTTTTAAATAAATTTTTTATGTTATATTGGAGTATAGTTGAATTACAATGTTGTGTTAGTTTCAGGTGTACAGCAAAGTGATTTAGTTATACATATATCTATTCTTTTTCAGATCCTTTTCCCATATAGGTTATAACAGAGTATTGAGTAGAGTTCCCTGTGCTATACAGTAGGTCCTTGTTGATCCCCTTTTCTTTCCTATTCACAGAGTAACAGGCAAACTGGTATTACTCTCTCAGGAAACATCTAGATGTTCTTTTCTAAAGATGGACTTTCTGGGGCAGCCAAGCCTTCTTGGTTGAGAATGGTGGCCCAGAGTAGAGATTGTCTTATTCTGGCACCTGTAGAGCTTGCAGTCTAAGGGTTGCTGACTCTTCCATTCTTTTTTTTTTTTTAATTGAAGTGTAGTTGATTTACAATGTTGTGTTAATTTCTGCTGTACAGCGAAAAGATTCAGATATACAAATATATACATTCTTTTTTATATCCTTTTCCATTATGGTTTATCCAAGATATTGAATATAATTCCCTGTGCTATACAGTAGGACCTTGTTTTTTACCCATTCTCTATATAATGGCATCTGCTAACCACAAACTCCCAATCCATCCCTTCCCCATCCCCCTTTCCCCTTGGCAATCACAAATCTGTTCTTTATGTCTGTGTGACTCTTCCATTCTAATGCCACAGAGCCTAGAGTGAACCTGCTGGTGGAAAAGCTGACCCATGAACAAAGGTGTCAGCCTTCCCATCAAGGAAAAGTCCTGTTGAAAGAACCATACCTGCAAATACGCAATAAATAAATGCACTCCATCTACTCAGAGTAATCAGACTTCTCCTCAATCCTTTAATGTAAAAAATTAACAGTGATTGTCAGAAAAAGAAGGAAACAAGAGCATAAATGAGAATGGCCAAGATAATGAAGAAGAGCTGATCCCAGAGGAAAAAGTGAACAAAAGGGCAAAGCTGTGCTCTGTGAAAGGAACAATTGGGAGATATGATTGATCTCATGGAAATAAAAATAATGTGATTGCTGCAAGAAAGACTGCTAATGGTCAGCAACTAAGCACAAAATTTGTGCTTCTTCCAAATTATACAGTTATTGTGGGAAGCAGTTGTTTAACCAGGAGCTACATTTTATAGTTCCCTCCAGATTGCATCTCAGTGAGACCAAATGACTATTTCACCAATAGAATGTGCTCACATTCTATTGGTGAAAGTGCCACGTGACACTTGCATGTCAAGGCTGTTGAGAGTCAGCTTCTCTTGCTTTTGTCCCCTTTTCTTGCTGTATACAGGGGGCTGTGAGGCTTGGGTGATGGGTGAGCCTGACTATGGAAGGAGCCAGGAAACTTGAATTTTCCTATGGGGAGGAGCTGCCTGATGAACAGTAACATCTGTGTTTAAAGAGTTACACACATGAAGCAAATGTTTATTGTGGTAAGCCACTGAAATTTGGGGGTGGGTGTTATTTTTATTTATTTATTTAAATTGAAGTATAATTGATGTACAATATTAGTTTCAGGTGCACTACATAGTGATTCAAAATTTATATGCATTGTGAAACGATCACCAACATAGGTCTAATTACCACCTGTCACTACACACCGTTAATACACTATAATTGATTATATTCCCCATGCTGTACATGACATTGGGTATTATTTAGTACAGCAGCAGGCAGCATTGCCCTAAGGAATACAACTGACAAGATTGAATAAAAGAAAAAAAATTAGTGGGAGGGTGGGAAGATAAGTTGAAGAAATCTCCTAGAATCTAGAAAAATTAGGGAGAGAAAAAAATTTGAGAAAGCACAGGTGACATAAGGAATTGATCCAGAAGCTCTAAGCATTAAAAAGAATTTCAGGAAGAGATAATATAGAAAATTGAGGAGAGAAAATTATCAAAGATACACTAGAAAAAAAATTCACAAAGCTAGAGATTGAGTTTTCAGATTGAAAGGGATCAGTGAGGTCTGAATAAGCCCAAACTTAGAAATGTACTTGCAAAATTTCAGAAGATTATGGTTAAAAAGAAAATTCCCTCACATCTGTTAGAATGACTATTATCAAAAGGACAAAAAGTAACAAGTGTTCGGGAGAATGTGGAGAAAAGGGAACCCTGGTGCACTTTTGGTAGGAATGTAAATTGGTGAAGCCACTGTGGAAAACACTATGGAGATTCCTCAAAAAACTAAAAACAGAACTGCCATATGATCCAGTGGTCCATATGATTCCACTTCTGGGTATTTATCTGAAGGAAACACTTTAAAAAAATATAGGCACCCCTATGTTCATTGCAGCATTATTCACAATAGCTAAGACATGGAAGCAACTTAAGTGCCTATAAATAGGTGAATGGATAAAGAAAGTATTATATATTATATATATATATATGGAATATTATATAATATATATGTGTATACAATGGAATATTATTCAGCCATAAAAAATATGGAAATCTTACTATTTGTGACAACATGGATAACATGGATGGACCTTGAGAGCATTATGCTTAGTGTAATAAGTCAGACAGAGAAAGACAAATACTGTATGATCTCACTTGTATAAAAAACAAAAATGAAAACAAAAATAAAATTCATAGATACAGAGAACAGATTGGTGGTTGCCAGAGGTGGGGGGGGGGTGAGGGGTGGGCAAATGGGTAAAGAGGGTCAAAAGGTACAAACTTCTAGTTATAAAGTAAATAAGACCTGGGGATGTACTGTACAGCATCAGCATGGTGACTATAGTTAATACTGTATTGTATATTTGAAAGATGCTAAGAAAGTAGATCTTAAAGGTTCTCATCACAAGGAACAAAAATTTCTACGTGTGGTGATGAGTATTAACTAGACTCATTGTGGGGACTGGCTCACAATATACACAAATATCGAGTAATTGCTGAACACCTGAAACTAATATTTTTATATATCAATTATATCTAAAGTTTCAAAGAAAGATAAATCAGTGCAGGAGAAAACAGATTACACATAAGTGAGAAGAACTAGACTGGCTTTGGGTTTCTCAGCAGCATCGCTCTACACCAACAGGCAAGGAAGAAATGAACTTCAATATTTTGAGGAAAAATATTTTTCAATCTAGATTTCCAATCTAGACCCAGCCAACTATCCGTCAATTGTGAGGGTAAAACAAGGTATACCAAGACATTCAAGAACTTAGAAAATCTACCTCTCACATATCCTTCCTAAGTTATTTACTCCAATAGAGAGAGAAAAATCAAAGAAGGAGGTGATGTGGATGTGTTGTAAGCTAAGAGAATCGCAGAGATTCTAAAGATTTGAGCCTGGGTCTTCTTATTCCGTGAGATGATTAACGTGCCTATTGTTCAAAACTGTTTAATTAGAAGTTTCGTTCATTTGTATTTCAGAATATCCAATTCTATACAGAGGTTTCTCTAGAAACAAAAATCATTGCACTAGGGTAGGTCTGAGCCACTTAGCTCTCTCCTACCTCAGGATGACTAATAGTTTCCAGCCCATCCGGGCCACTCCTTCTGAAATTGGAAACCAGATATTTTTCACTGTGTCTTTTTTGGTATCCTTAGTTTCCTTTTTCTGGGTTCAGATATCAGTACCAAAGTCCTAAACATTTCTCCCGTGAAGCTTAGGAGTCTTCATGCAAAAAGTCCCAGTGGCCTGTGCCATATTCCAGACTTGCTCAGGTAGGTATGCAGATTAGGCTCCTAGATCGACCCCTCCCCAGTGTTTTCCAGAGTTTGCAAAAACACTAATCCCTTCAAACTCCAGGATTAAAACTGTTCTGTAGATAATGCTTCCTCCTTTTCTCTCCTCTTGGAGAGTCCTACAGTACATTAGCATATTAAGAGCTCTGAACACACTTGCAGTGAAGAAACCCGATTAAGTTTGTTTAACCCAGTGTTTCCTAAACATAATTGACCACAGAACCTGCCTCCCTCCCTTTTTCTATCAACAGACTTTAACATCCCTAGGGACTAGATTTTCTTAGAATGTGTTTTGACAAATGCTGCTCTAGCAACAAAGCCAGTCTATAGATTGCATGTTTTATCTGTGGTATGATTTTAGATTATAAACTGCTACATATATCAATTTGTTCTGCTCTGGATTGTATTTGGAAGAAGCTATTCTGTCAGTCCCTGAACCAAGATACCCTGTTACCAGCACCCAATGTCATTGCTAAGGACAAGCAAAGAGGAGTCTGGGGACCCACTCTGAGTTCTGGGTGTCTTGAATGTCATATCTGAAGATGTATAAAGATGACATAAAATCATGTCAAGCAACTGCAAACAGATAGAGTGAAAATTACACACATGCCAAGGGAGCAAGAATAAATGGGGTGACCAGTGCACTATGTATGCGGAAACTTAATAGATATTTTTGATGGTGACATGATGATGATTCAAAATAAAGAAGCTCAGGTGCACAGGATCTCAAGGCGGTGGAGTGGAGATGGGGAGACTGGGACTCTGACACTGAGATAATTGACTGTGAGCTTGCTCTTGTGTTAGAATGAGCGCCTGGTCCTTGCCTTTTGGCAGCTCTCACAGCAGCCTTCCAGCTGCTCCCTGTGGTCTGCAGAAGGAGTGAGAGGCCGATGAGTAGAACATCTGGTTAATGAAGGCGATGGGACACTCTGATTTTGCCCATTCCCTTGAAGTTGAATTTTAAAAGGGAAGTTAAATTCATTAAATGCATAGGACTTTGCTGCTTTCCTTACAAATCAGGCATGTACTGTTGCAACACTCAGTGGGTACTAATATTTCCCACTTGGCTATTCACGTGTACACCAGGGGCAGTGTGCCTGGTGGTTGAAAGTGATTGTGGAGCCAGACAGACTTGACTTTGAATCCAGTTCCTCTAATTACTGGCTGTAATTAACTAGTAATTGACTGGTCAGGTACCTTTTTAAGCCTTAGTGTAAATGGTTCTAAAATGGGACTTACATCTTCCTCCTAGCACCAGTGTGAGGATTGAATAAAATAATGCATATAAAGCACTTAGTACACTGCAAGGCGTGTATTAGTACACAGTAAATAGTAGCTTTTGCTAGTACTTCGTGAGCTATCTACCAACTAAACTGTTCCTTAAGAGTCTGGTCACTTGTCTTTAATCTTTGTATCCTAAGGCAAGGAACCTTGAACTTAGTACACAGCAATTCATTATTAATTGATAGTCTAAGATTATGTTGACATAGCTTAAGGGAAAATATGGGCAATTATCCATTTAACCTAGAAAATTCAGTCTCCCAAATAAAATTTTTGTTCTGGTCTAATTTGGTTATCTGCCCTAATTAGCACTTACTAATGGTCACATCTATCATTCCTGAAAACTGGCATTGGTGCTTTTGCCTCCTTTCCCATACAAACAGATCCATTTCTTTTGCTTTGGTAATCTAGAATCTTTTTTTCCCATCCTTTGCTTACATAGGCTGGGGGAGTGTGGGTAAGAATCAAGCTGCCCTTAAGGAGGCAGAGTTCTCCAGGCTGATGGCCAGATTTACTGAATTGCGTGGATCACCTCCCATCTCCTCTCCTCACTCTCAGCGTGGGCCAACCTGAGCCAACTCAAACATCAGTCCCTCACCTTGATAGTCACACACATCCACAAAACAGGCAACATGTAGAAAAACACATTTGGAAGATGGGCTGCATTTTTCACTTTCTAGGAGGACTTTTGCATGTCACATCAAAAGGGGCCCTAGGGACTTGCAAAACAGCAATCGATGCTGCTACTGAGATGCCCTGCCCTCAGGGGTGTGGTCGGGGGAGATGAGTGGCAGAAAGGCAGCCTTCTTGGGAGCCCCTTGGACTCTTTCGTTTGCCAATCCCAGGAGTGATGTGGCACCAGACAGCCATCCCCACCCAGCAAGGCTTAATGGCCACATGCTGACTTAAAAACACAGTCCCAGAGAAGGCATTAACGTTCTGAGCTCAGCTGTGTCGTCCTGGTTGCCATAGCAATGCAGGGAAATATATTTTGTGTCCAGTGGTTATTTCTCGACACTAATGAAATGGACATTTTTCTTCAGTGAATTGAATCAAAACTAATTGAGTAGTAATCAGCACAGACCCTGAAGTTCAAGGAAACGTAGTCTGACGAGTGCTTTGTAGAAATGCAGAAACCATTAACTATCTTCAAATGAGATTTTTTTTTTAATTAGTGGGATCTTAGCAACCGATTACAGATGGGCATAGGTGTTACCACACAAAAAGCTCCTCATTTGTTTAGTGCTGGGAGGGGAAATTTACTTTCAATTAATTCAAGTGCCGATAGGGTGCTGTGGTTTGTTGTACCCTTTTCCCCAATAAAAATCCCAAACTGATGTGTACTCCTACATGGATTTTAAAAGAAAATACAGAATTCATAATTTGGATTCTCAGATGTTTTCAGGAAGGAGTGTTTTTGCTGAGACCAACTGTTCCTAAAGCCCACTGAACAATGGAGATGAAAAAATGGGTTTTTTTTTTTTTTTGCTTGTTTTTGCTATATCTTAGAGCTAACTCTGTCCAACTTCAAATCACACTGTGATGGAAGAAGCTCCAGAGAGATGGCTGGGAGCCATGTGGTCATGATCTTTGTCTTTGAATATATCTACAAGTTCTTCTTTGATTAATCTAATAGTTCTTTTTGCTTTAGTTTGGATTGTGGGTATAAACAAAAATACAGGTATAAATGAATCCCCTGTCTAGGTGTTAATACTCCCCTTCTATGAACAGAATCTTGTGTATTATGATAAGTAGATCATTATCTCTTTTGAATATGGGCTTAAGTTACAGCAGAGACACATTTGGTTACGTGCAAATGAGAGCTTCTTTACTTTACTGTTATGGGCTAGAAAATTTCTCTTAAATTTTTAAGACAGCTGGCTTGTCAGGTGTGATCCAGCAGTGGGCTGGGGATGACTAAATGAGTTCCCAATTTCAGATGTCCTGATTCTCTTTACTTGTAGAATCCACTGAGATGCAATGTGTCTGAGCTCCCTTTGCCTCCTGAGCCTTCTCAGTGCCACTTGGATTTGGGAAAGAGAGGCATCCATCCTCATCCTCTCTGTTAAGATGATCAGCAGGGGGGGCAGTTTCCTGAGGTGGGCATGAGCTCCCCAGTAAGGCTGTCTTCTTGAGGTGGGTATTAGAGCCAGGTTAAGGCAGCTGGGATTGCAGGAAGTGCACCCCAACATTTGGCAAGTGGATAAACAGATGAGTCATTTCCCTGGGACTCAGAATCTCACGCTTCCAACCAGCACGAAATTCACGTTAAAAGTTGATTGCGCCAAAGTTTTTAAGAAGAGCCAGACCTGATGGTGCTTGTTAGCATTTCCTTGAGGTGAGATAAAGCTGCCTGGAGTCAGCCTCTCAGTCGGTTGGCAGGACAAGGTGGGGAGGAAGGAGCAGCCGAGGAGAGGAAACAGGGTCTCACCTCCTCCACACCCACCACTATGGATCTACAGTGGGAGAAGACGCTCTTCTGTCACCATGGCAACTTCAGGGCATCACAGTGGGATTAGGGGGTTGAGAGGCAAGAAATGCCAAGTTTGGAGGAATTAGGGGCCTTAGAAAGATGATGGGCTTTCTCTAGAAATACACACAATAAGGTGGCAGGGCAATAGAGAGAGCAGAGTGGATTTATGGTTTATGACATTCCTAAAATATTTTTATTTAATAATGAAAACTTCATTATCCGGGCCTGGGTTGAAGTGTTGCTGTGGGTCCTCTGAGGATCCCAGCAAAGATCTTTCATCTTGACAGAAGTTCTAAATTACAACATTAGTGTTCTAACCGAGAGGCTGTTATTGCCTATTTGGTCCGTCCAGGGAAATGAGACACACGTTGCTGGAGAGTGGGTTATTGAAATCTAATAGCTTGGAATATTAAAAATGGGGACTGGGTTGGGGGTAAGCTTCTCTCCTGTCTCTCTCTCTTTCTCTTTCTGTCGCTCGCTCACTCCCTCTCGCTCTCTCTCCCCCTCTCTCTCCCTCCATGAGCTGGGGAAAAATTAAGTGATAAACCTGGGATGTTTACCAAAGTTTCATTATTTTGCTAGGAAAAAGAAGTAATTCATCTTTATTATGGCCAAAGCCATGATTGCGTTGCACATCATTAAGAAAACACCATAAGGAGACCCCTAACGCTGATTTTCAGACCCACTGTAGGAAGCTATTATGACTCTATTTTCATCCCAGGTACTTCTGTCTCCTTTCCAGCAGAGCAGCCTGACCTCCAAAAAATGTATCTGGGCTTCGGATGTTTCAAAGACAATTAGGTCTAACTGGCTCCTGGTATCTGATTCATGGTCAGAATGGATAGTTGTCCAGATCATAGTTCAATTTCCACTCCTTCTAGTGGGGCTGGAAAATGGCCCAGCTGGGCCCATGGAATCAGAAGAAGGTCACGTGGGCAAGCCAAGAGCTTTTCGCTCGACTTCCCTTTGTTCCCGTGTCTTGTCCTTATCTCCCCACTCCCATCATTTTCTGTTTTCCGGTGGCTGTCTCTAAAGCCTGTCTCACAGAAGGGAAGGCAGTTGCCCACGTGGTATAATAATTATGATAAAGGAGTGGGCTTACTTACTATGTGCTAGGCACTTTGTCAAGTGCTTTCAATGTATTATCTCATTTAATCTTTACACCTACTTTATGAGGTGTCACTCATAACTTTCAGTTGAGGAAGCTGGAATCAGAGAGATTAAGTAACTGAGCACGACCACGTAGCTAATACCTTGTAGCACTGCTTGAACTCAAGCCATCTCACTCAAAAGCCTAGGCATGCTGCTCTTAACTGCTATACTCTGTTGCCTCCCATACATGGCAGAGCTGAAAGTCTTCTCCTGCGAAATTACCCCCGTCTCGTCTCCCTCCTCCACACCACGCCATCGAGGCTTGCCTTAAGATGAACCCAATCTCAATCACTCCGTTGTTTTAATAAAGAGGCTAAAGACCCGTATGTAAGATAGAAATGTATTTCCTGGGGATAGAGTGGTAAGTTTGCTACATACCTTTGGTCAATGATGGCGTGTCATCTCTTTAGTGTGGATAATACTGCACGGTTAGTTCTGCTGGAGATACTAAATAAAATATGATGTTGAAAATATCTTTTTAAGCTATGGTACCAGACAGGGCCATTATCCTGACGTGTGAGTTATTACGATTATCTGGAAGGATGTTCAGCAATCAGCATGTAACTAGAGAAAACTTTCTTAATTAGCAGGTAGCAGGGACCTGAGGGATTACAAATGGGTCAGTTTTGCTGGGAAAGAGGTCAAGAAAAGTCCTCCACGTGGGACACAGCTGTGGAGTGGGTCAGAGGGAAGCACGGCTGAAGGCATCCTGGGCAAGCAAAGAAATGAGCACTACTAGGGTGTATGTGTGTGAGCGCGCGTGCGTGCGTGCGCAGGATGGACAGGGATGGTGGATGGGAAGCGAGATAGAGGGTAGGTATGAGAAATATGGTGGTCTCTGGCAGCAGGAAGAGGACACACTGAGAACAAAAATTCACCTTATTCAGGCCAGGGTCTACATGTCTAATTCAGCAGTTTCCAAACCTGGCCAAGGTTCAAAAGGAAGACTTAAGAACCTTCCCATGTACTACTCAAGACTCTGATTTAGTAGTCCGATGGTAGGGCCTATGCATTTATCCTTTTTAAATGGCTTTCTGGGTGACACCCACTGAGTGCTCAGCCACAGAGCCTGTGTAAACACACCAACCACATTACTCTTCCATTCCACACACACATACACACCTTGCCCTTCTTTCCTCCCTATCAAACTGCACCTGCTTAACTCCTGCTCGCCCACAGCTCCGAGGGCCACCATCCCCGACCTTGTCTACATCAAGCTCTTTTATTAACGCAATCTAGAGAGCTGAGTTCTTCTTCAGAGCACTCATCTCAATTTGTCATTATGTATTTAGAAGGTGAAACTCCATGAACATGGAAGCAGGGACTATGTTTCATGGAACATCAATTCCTCCCCAGCAGCTAGAACAGGTCAGAATGTGGTTGGTGATTAACAATGTATATAATTTTTATCATTTGTCTTAGCCTGGGTTCCCTGGACCCAGGGGCTACTTAGGAACTTAATAACTCTTTACTAGGGAGTACATTTCAAGGGAAACAACGGTGAGGACAAAAGGAACTGAGGCAGTGAAGGGCAAACATGAGGGGAGGCATTGCTGAACCGGCCTCAGCTTTATAACAAGAGCCCCTTGTGGATTGGTCTCTGGTAGGTCTTCTGAAAGGCCTTCCAGATTCCTGGGTCTCTCGGTGGAGGAAGAGGGAGAACTTATCTGCCTCCTATTTGTCAAAACCCAACCTATGAGGCAGGAACTTCCTTGTATTTATTGGTGGTGCTATGGGTAGGGCCCAGGCTGGAGGTTGGAGGCAGTCACTGCAGCCTAAAGGGCTTCTCAATGTGTCACAATGGTTATGGCAACAAGAGCAGCTGGGCTCTGAGACAGAAGTTGGGACTCTGATTATTGATGATCTGTTCTGCACAAAACCTCATGCTGGATATTTTCAACAGAACTAGGCAAGAGAAGCGTCTGGGTGCAAAATTTTAAAACGATCCAGTGTTGTACAAATGCCAATCCTGGTTTTCATGGTCTCATTTCTCTTAACTGTCATTTCTCTTAACCTGTCATGACCTTGATAGGTCAGTATTAACAGCTCAGCATATTTGCGTCCTATCTGAAACCAGAGATTAGAATGTAACTCCAAATTCAACCTAGCTTATTGGCATGGCTCTTAGAAATTCATCTTTTCAAGTACCTCCCTATGTTACCACAAATTTAACCGCCCCTCACCCCCTCAAAAAAAAGAGTACATGAGTCTCAGCTTTAGAGAGTCATTTATGCCAGGTCCATCCAAACAGAAGAAGTCTATTTTCCCTGTCACTCAGAATGACTCACCCCAGCTCTCTACTTCAAAGGACATAACCATCATTTTCAGAGAAAAGTGCGAGATAAGAACAAACCCCAGCATGTTATGGGGTCCAGGGAGTTGCAAAGATTTACCAGGCTGCACAGCATTATAAATGCTTGGAGAACCCACCTTAGTGACTAAGAGACCCCAAGAGAGGATGCAGAGTCCAGTCCTCAATCAACTTTCAACTTCCTGGTCTTTGAGGAAGTTAAAACACCCACCTGAGCAAATAAAAAACTTATGGGAAATCTGAAACTCCTAGGGGATGGGGATGTCACAGAACTGCCCCTCTAATTGAGCACCGGAGGGAAGAATTCCTCTCACATCCTCACCTCTATGTGTATGTCTTCCTGGGGAAAAATCAGTGACAAAGGCAGGATTTGAAGACATAGTTGCAAAAGCGTAGCTCAAGCTTAATCTGTTCTCCAAACCTTGAAAAATCCTTCCTACCACATTATGCCACTCCTTCTTTTGATGATTCTTTAAAAAAATTGGTTCAATTCCCTGCAAGGAATCTGAGGTATTTTATTTTACACAAAAGTTTTGGGGCAAGAAGGAGTCACCCGCATGTTCCTGAAGATGCCAGCTGTTGGGATTGTGTCTCCCATGTGGCTGGTACCTCTTTCCCTTTGAAGAAGCTCTGTGCTCACTTAGATGTCAGCTGCTGTCAGGTGCTGTTCTTAGTGGGTCTTTAGGAAAACCTCAAGGAATTAAACTGTTTTAAAATGAGATCTAGAATGCCATCCATCTTGCACCTCTGACAGGATGCGGAGCCAGGTGGCGGATTTCAACCATAGCCCCGTTTTAACTGCAACTACAGTTAAAGGAAACGTTGAGAGTACACTTTAGGTTCTTAAGAAGTCTTGGTAAGGGGAGGGTAGATTTTTCAGGTGTTCCACTTTGGTTCCCATTAGAGTGAAATCCTCCCCAGAAGTGACTCAGGAGAGTCAGACTGTCTGTATTTAAATCTGGGCTTGCCACTCACTATGTGACCTTGAACACACTGTATAATCTTTTTATGTCTCAGTTTCCTCTTCTGTAAGTGGAGATAATTTGGCATCTGTTTTACAGAGGATGTGAGAGTCATTAACACAATACACATAGTAAGCTCTCAGTAAATGTTATTCAGTGACATTATTCTTACTTCAGTGGACACATAAAAGAGCAAGCCTATAACTCAGGTATAGAAAAATTCTTGCACAGCAATCTATTGCTTTATGTACACTGGTTATGGGGGGGTGTTGATTTCGCTTTACAAAAGAATGCAGCACAAGAGAACTTTAGAGAGTGTGCTCTGCACTACATTTAAGTAAGATATGACTCATTTCTCCAACCTAACTTACACCCTTTATTTAGAAGCACGCCTTTTGATAGAGCAGCACACACCTGCAATATATATTAAGCAGCCTCTGCAGAAACTCAAGTTGAAAAACAGGAAAAAATTGAAGGAGCTAATATTAATGAAGTACCAACCATGTGCTAGGGACACATATATTATTTTATTAATTCTCCTAAAGAGTCAAATAAGAAGTCTACTCTTGTGCCCCTTTTATAGATGAGGACATTAAGACTAAAAGAAGTAAAAATTTTCAAGGTCAAAAAGCTGGGAGGTGGCAGTGCTGAGGTTTAAGACTCTGTCTATGCTCATTTTATTAGACCATGGAACTCTTGACAAAAGCCATCTTTTATTTCATAGTCTTTCCTTGTCTCCCCCTTGTAACCCCCTTCCCAAGCTCTCCCTGAACTCTCACCCACAGACCCTTCATGCTTCTCAAAGGTAAAAAATGAGCCTCATTGGCTCAGGAACACATTCTTTGGGGGTGTGGGAGAAGAGCATGATGGAGAATAGGAAGCCAGGATACAAGGCTGTAGTGCAGTTGGGAGCACATCCATTAATGCTGTTATTATTATCAAGGACACAAATGGCCCACTGAGGATTGATGACAGAATAAACTGGCCATATGCTTTGAACCATAAGGAAACAATTGATAGGAAAAACCTCAGTGAGGAATGTTGGATGGGATGCATAAGGCATCCTCCATGATGAAACACACACACACATAGTCAAGGGGATGGATGCTTGGCATCTGGTTAATCAATGAGCTGTGAAGAGACTGAGGCAATAAAGTGAGCAGGTTCCACATTAATATTATAATATGATATGTTTATAGGATGGGAACATTCAAGAGTGATTTCAGCAGCAATGTATAGGAACTATTTTAATTGAGTTCATGTTCTGCAACAGAATCACAGACTTCTCCATCACTTGAAGAAGGGGGGTTATAGGAAGGGAAGATTTCGGCCTTTGATTTTTTAAAAAAAAATGTAATCTATACAATGCGTTATGTAGCCATTGACTATTTAGCCAGGAAGACTGTTTAGGAAGACACAAGCCTTGGCTGCCCTATACCCAAAGGAGGTTAAAATAAAATATGCGTATCCATATCTTAATGCCTTCCTGAAGTCATAAGCCTCTTCTGGTTCACCGGGGATCCATCTCTGCCTGTATGATCTATGGTCTTATGGACAGAAGGGAGCTGAAGGCAGCCAATTATACCCATGGAGCAAATCCTGAGAAGAAGAGATGTAATACAGGCTCAAGGAATGATTTGCTGCTGAAAAGGGCTCCATTAGCCCAGGAAAGAGGTTAGAGGGAAAAAGGTTCACAGCATAAGGAGGCAGCTATATGCCAGAGAATGTCATGAAGGGCTGCTAAAGGTGAAACAAAGGTGAACTCCCCATCTAGAAAATGTTCCTCCTGACAGCAATCTGTTCCAAGCGAAATCAAGTGGTTTGCAAAAATGTGCTGGGAATCACAAGTGTTTTCTGTGTTTGCGATGGGAAATTATTCAATGACCGGCCTTATGCACAGCCTGTGGATGGCTAATGAGTACTGATCTTTGGATCTTGATAGGGCCCATTGGGTTTGCTCTCGGGCCCACACATTCAAATATGGAGTTATTCTCTCCATGCCTGTTCAAGAGAATGGAGAGCAACCTTCTCCCAGAAGCCATTGCCCTTTGCTGTCAAGCTTTGACATGTCTTGAAAAATAACCAGTACCAGACTTCTCTGTTAGTCTCCTCCAGTGGCCTTAACTAGGTTGAAGTTTGGGGAACTGCCCTGCCTTATTTCCAGGGGTGGGGAGGAGATTTCTTCTGCACATCCCAGGGGGAATCCATGGGGGGGGATATTTCTGGTCCTTCCATCACCCCTTCATTTGCACCTCCTTGTGGAAGAAGGATTTCTGTGATTGGCAAAAGTGAAATTCACTCCTCTTTCCTCTCTTCTGTCTTCCTCTTTCCTCTCCCCTTCTCTCCCCTCCTCCTCTCATTCCCCTTCTCTCTTTCTATCCATCTTGGCTTTCCTCCAGCAGAGACATTCCCTTTGCCTTCATTCCCACAAGGTCATCCACAAAGCCTCAACTGTCCCTTGTCATTAACACTTAAAGTCCCCAGCTGCCCCACCTAGACTTTCCAGTTCATCGGAGACCTCACTACGTCAAGTACATCCCCCTTCCCAAGATCTTCACACTCTCCCTCTGTGATGGCGCCTCACCCCCATTTTATTTACAGATTCAATTGTATTCAATCACAAAATAGCAACAACAACAATCCTCCTTGGATCGCACACTCCCTTCCTTGTCACCTAGCCCCTCCTTTCCCTTGCGCTAAAGCTCCAAGAAAATTAATTTCCTCAAATGTTACATCCTGCACTCCTAGCCCCCAGCTCCAGCTCAGCCCCCTGTCACTGGCCTCTGCCTCCATGGCAGGCAAACTACTCTCTCAAAGTCACACGTGACCCCTTATTTCTACTCCCATGGAAATTTTACTTCACTTCTTGCCTGAGTTTGATCCTGTTGACCACAGCCTTCTCCTCCAAATTCTTTTCTCCTTACATGGCTCTGACACCATGCTCTTCTGTTCTTCCTCTTTCTCTGGAAATTTCTGCTTGTGACCTCCTTTACTGACTCCTCTTCCCCACCATCTCCTAAATGTCGTTGTTACCAGGTATTCTGTCTTGGTCTTCTTCTTATGCAAGTGTCTCGTGAATTCAACTATGTATTAATTAAATGCTAGTGATATCTCATCATTGCCACCCTCTTGCTGTAGGACTGAATGTCTGGACCACTGAGGCAGCCTCTAACTGTCTCCCTGCCTTTACTCTGTTCCCTCCAGTCCATTCTTGACCCTGCAGCAGGAGATAACTCTCTAAAATACAACACTAATTACATTGGTCAAGTCCTTCAGTTTCTCCAATGGTTCCCTGTTATGTTTGTGTAACATTCACATTTGCTGGCTAACCCCTTCCTACCACTAATTGAGTTGTGTATTCATATACCAACCAGTTTGGGGCCACCTACTTTGTGCCAGGTCCCAGGCTGAGCTCTGGGAATAAAACTATGACCTAGACAGACTCAATCTTCTCTTCAGAAAGCTTATTTATAGTAGGTGGTGAATATAGATAAAAATAGTAATTATCATAAAGTGTGATAAGTTTTAAGGTAGAAGTTACCATCAGAGCAGATGGCAGGACCCTTCATCTGGACTGTAAGAGTGGGGAAATCTTCCCAGGGCAGCATTGCTTAACCTGGAAAATAAAAAAAGGAACTATTTCACAAAACTGCCCATCATCCTTGCAAAAGGCAATGCTTCCTCTTCAGTATCACATCACAACACCCCATCCCCTCTCCTCCTGCCCTCCAGCTCTGAGGAATCCTTAGAGCTTCCTAAAATATCCACGCTCTCTCACATCTTTGAGCCTCTTCATTCTGGTGTGTGCTCCTCACAAGTCAATCCCTATTCATCCTTTAAAACTTTCTTCAGCAGGTAGCTTACAAAGGGAAGTATGCTTGGTGGTTAGGTGCTCTCGCCCAGCAGACCAGGATTCAGTCTGATTCTGCCCCTGAGTTATGAATCCTTGGGCCAGTTATTTAACTTTGCTCAGCCTCATTTTTTGACTTGCAAAATGAGGATAAAAACGGTACTTACTGTTGGGATTCAAAGGGCCCTGATAAATGGTGGCCTTCCTTCCCACCAAGTTTTGACCAAATTGGAAAACACAACACAATCATAAAGCAGATAAGAAATGGAACATCCTTTTTCTTAGTGATTACGCTGGTACTAAAGAATGTGGCTGCTGAATTTTATTGATTCTAAGATGTACTTTCTATTTACATTTAACATCTTTGAACTGAGGTTGCATTTCATAATCAAGGGCATCTTACCATTGCTGCCGGTGAGGTGGCAGTCATGATATAGCTGTCAGTGCCTGCCCACATGTGAACCTGGGTTATTCTTGGTGGCAAGACCGGGCCGCTGCACCTCTTGATGTTTCTGTCAATAAACTATTAAGGACCATTTAAGGACCATTAAGGACCATTAAGGAAGGAATAAGTCCTGGTTGTTGTCTAAAAACCTTCCATTGACACCTTCTAAAAGGTACGATGCCGGCATCGAAATCTGCGGAATGGATGTCTACAGCTTTGCAAGAAAACCCTAGAGTCATATGAGTCCACTGCAGTATCTCAATGGCAAAGAGGAAAATGTTATGTTGTAAATCAAGGATGTAGATAACTCTAAGTAAAAACGGTGAGACTCTGAATGTAAATTTTTTAGAAACATGATAGCCAACTTCTTTTCCTTTTTTATGCATACAAAAGAGTGATATGTCATAAATACATATGTCTAAAAGAAACAATCTTATTCAATAAGTATTAAAAATTCAAAGCGATAGAAAGGATGGCACTGCCAGTGTTTTTCTTTCTTTGTGGTGCATAAAATATTGGTGTTGCTTTCCAGCTGATGGTGTCGTCCATGAGATGAAATAGAGTGTGTCTGCAAGCAAGTGAGCTTCCCAAGTACTTCCAGATGCTGAACCATAGAACTGAGCTGACTTATCCCTGAGAACGAGACTGGCTACTTCACAGTCTGTAGAGGCAGAACAGAATTATGCTTCCTGTGGGAAGCTTGTTCCCAAGAAAAGGGAAACAGGAGAACACAGTAGATCACACATGTCCAATTTCTCTTCCAAATCCACAAATCAGGTTAAGTCACTCTCTACCTGAGATGGGGTAGAGAAGTCCGGGAGTGTTATCCACTAAGAGTTGTCTCCACATGGAAGGAAACATCAAAAGTGGGAGGAAGTGTCTCCCAGTAGCTCTCTCATAGGTTTGGTGTGAAAGTAAAATAAAATGTGTAATTTAAATCTTGCTCGATTTTCTTCTAGCATTTAGTGTTGCTGATGAGAAGGCTGATGCCAGTCTGATTCTTGTTGTTTTATCATTATTTTGTTATCCTTCCCCATCCTTTTGGGAAGATTTAATTTATCTTTAGCCTAAGTATTCCAGAATCTCAAAAAAGTCTGCCTAGGTGTGGTCTTTATATTTCATTTAAACTGCTTAGAATTTTCTTCACACTTAAATTTTCAAACTAACATGCCTGTTCATTTCTGGAAAATCACATTCTGTTACTTATTTGATAATCTCCTCTCCTCTGTTTCTCAGCTCTAAATTTCTGGAACTCCTTTTAGACAATGCTGGATCTCCTGGATTGAATGCCTACATCTCTTATTCTTTTCCATCTCTTTATAATTTTTAATCTTTATATTTTTTTGAGACTGTCCCTTCTTCCATTTCCAATGGTTTTCTTATTGTTTTGCTTTCATAGCATCTTATCCTTGTTTTATAGACGGAATATTTTCTTGAATCTCTCTGGAGACTTCTGGCCAGACTGGAGCAAGTCAGAAATATGAAGCAAAATGTGTTTGGTGCTGATACGGTAGATAATTCTATGGTTGTGGCCCTGAATGCTTCCCTGGTGGTGTGATGGTTTATGGTGCCACTACTTCTCGGGGCAACATGTATTGTGATGACAATTTGAAAAGCTGCTGCTTTCTGATGTTTCATCTCTTCCAGGAAATGTGGGATAGGAAGCCCCATATGTTTTCTTGGCATCCTGTGCTTCCCAGTATCAGAACACAAATTTACTGAGTAGCTACTATGTGCTAGATTCTCTATTTTCTCCCTTGCTTTGATCCAGAACCTGGATCATAATGTGCATTCAATAAATGCTTGTTGAATGAATGAGTTCATTTAAGGGAACTTCAATAATTGTTTATTAAATACCTCCTAAGCATGAGCCCAGCAGAATACAAAGTGCTGTGTGTTGTTATAAAGAAAAACAACAACATTACCACCAGAAACAAAACAGCCATCCAATGCCATAGTGGAATATAGAATTTAGCAGAGGAATTAAACCAGTGCCAGGGACAAAACTCAAGAACAATACAATAGAGTATTCAGATAAGTGTCAGAAAGCAGACTTCAGACTCTTAAGTGCTGTCATTGCTCAGATGAGAGATGTCCCTGGATATGAGTGTCGGGCAGGCTTCAGGGAGGAAGAGACCTTTGGAGGGGCCGAGGGGTCATTCCATCAGGTGGCGGCCAGCGGGAAAGCTGTGTAGGCATGAGAATGAAAGGACCAGACATCACTCCCGCACTGTCACTCAGGCAGTGCTGTTTACATCACACGTCTTCCTTCCAGCCTATAGAGAGGAGAAGGCAAGTTCCAGGGCGTTAAATATGCTTTGCCACTCCCTGCTTGGCTCCAATACTAAAATGAGTGGCTATCATGTGCCCAGCAGTCTTCTGACCTGTGACAGCAGTTTCTTTGTGGGAATGTGGTCATTCTTTTTTCCCCCTCCTGCTCACTGTACATTTCTCAGGCTGTATACAAGCCCACGGATTGTCATCTCTTCGATTTGTATGCCTATGATGCCTAGTTATTTTTCCTTCCTTGTTTTCCTTTTCCGCATAATGGCAGGTGGCAGTCACTTGGATAGGAATCAAACCACTGTTATTTCTCCTTCTGCCTAGATTTCTTATATTACTCCTACCAAAAGCTATTACATGTTGCTGTTGACATTTTCTTGTTGGCCACAGGACAATGACAACATTCACATCTCTAGCCAAACACCTGCTCAGGAAATACGTTACTTAGGAGCATGGAGACCTCCTTCCCTCTGTCATTCTTATTCCACACCCCTGGGCAACATCATCTTCTTCTGCAGTCTGGCTTTAAAGTTCATACTCGCAGTCTTCATGTCTACTTAGCCAAGGTACTTCCCTATGTGTCTTCTCACATTGAACAGGGATGCCTAAGGTCAAGACCGCAGGGCTAGGGGAGGGGTGGGTTGGGACCAGAACCCAGATCTATGATTTCTAGTCCAATGTGAGTTCCTTTTACCATACAGTCTTCTTTCAGTTCTCCTCTACAGCCAGTGGGGATATCTCTTCCTGATGAGATCCTATAGCATGTATTGACTATATCTCTCAAGTGACATTTTTTGGTGGGTAACTTACTTTTATTTTTCCAATGACCATACAGTAAAATTGATTTTTTTTGTGTATGTATGAATAGATTTGTGTACCCACCACCATAAAAAGGATACACAAGAGTTCTATTACGCGCTTAAAAAAATCCTTCATGCTATCCTTTTTTTATTGAGATATAATTGACATATAACATTGTTTCAGGTGTACAATGTATCGATTTGATCCACTTATGTATTGTAATATGATTACCACCACAGCGTTAGCTAAAAACTCCATCACATCACATAATTATCATTTCCTTTTTCCACTGAGAACATTTAAGATCTAGTCTCTTAGCAACTTTCAAGTATATAATGCAGTATTGTTAACTATAATCACAATTCCGTTCATTAGATCCCCAGAACTTATTCATCTTCTAACTGTAAGTTTGTACCCTTTGACCAAGTTCTCCTCATTTTCTCCACCCCCGGCCCTGATACTAAACATTCTACTCTGTTTCTACAAGTTCAGCTCTTTTAGATTCTCAAGTGGCATTTAACCAAGTAGTGGTCTTGTGTATCTTGGTTAACTTTGTCCAGAGTTGATATTCAGCTAGTGTGTTCCGGTGTGGTTATACAGGTTGTTAAAAAGTCGAGACTTCTATGGTGGTTAGTAAATAACTGTTACTCTGAATCCATAAGTAAACTTCCCCCACAATCATCCTGGCTGTACTGGCCCCAACTCTGGGACCTCCCGAGGTGGGGGGCCAGTTAGACGTCCTTGTGCTCTAACTATTAAGGCTTACACATGGCTCAGTAAGGGGCCTCCATAACCTTGCTCTAGTCCCGTGGCTGGTGTTCTTCCTGATTGATGCCCATATCACTCGGGTTGGTAGATATTTTGAACGTCAGTCATGATGTTGTGTGTGGGTCATCTAAACACCTGCTCATCAGCCTGTGTGGCCAGTGAAATGGTACCAGTGTGTATATACCCAGTTTGATAACCTCTACGTGCAAAGTGACTGGATTTCAGAGGTATCCTTTTAGATTTCTCTTGCCCCAGTAGAACTCTGAGCACGTGAACCAGGCTTCTGGCATCACGGCTCATGCCTCTGCCCTCGCTCCCCTCTTAGCTACAGCTTTGCGAGGCTCCGCAGTCACCTCCGTTGTGGTCCATTCCCCAGTTTCCACCGTCTTCCCTTCACCAGTTGGGAGCAGTGCCAGGCGCCTCTGTTGCCACCCTCAAGCCCTCCAGCCACAATCTTGTCTTTCTTCCTGTAACGCTGCCTACAAAGTTAACGCGTCTCATTCTTTAGCCACTGGCCTTTCTGCAGGTGGCCGCACACAGTTGCTCTGCCTTGGCTGCAGTGCTCATGCGTGCTGCTCCTTTACCTTCTGCTACTGCCACTCAGCTGCTGACAGTCTCTCCTGTTCCAGGTCTTCCAGGTCCCTGGTTGTCACCTCTAACTTCTGGAAGGTAAATGACCCCTCCTTCTCTGTGTCCTACTCTTCCAGAGGTTATCCACGGCAGGGTTGCTTGGGCCCGTAGGATCAGAGATTTGTTCATGTTCATACAGAAGCATTTATTTTTTGGAATATACATGTGTCTAGGAAGCTGAAATAAACAAGTCAGTAGCCACGTGCTGTAGTAGAACCAGTTCTCTTCTTCATCCTGTGCCATGTTGGTAAATCTACCTCATCTTCCAAACAGATTCTTCCCTCTGAGTAGATTGCTTTCCAGGGGTGGGACCCACATTCCTCCAGTGTTTGGTCTCCCTCAGGCTCTTTCTCAAACCCACCCTGATATTTCAGAAAAGTATTCTATTACTCTCTGAATTCCCAACAGTGAGAAATTGAGGTCTTTTTTTATGTGGAGGAGGTTCCCATCCCCACATGAAGCAGTCTGTGAAGGTGAACACCAGAACAGAGAAGTCACCAGCCTCCCCCAAGCCATTTCTGTTTAAATGCAACCAGCACCTCCTCGTTGGCACTTTCAAATCTAACTGTAACTTTATTGAGGGCACAGAAGGTGTTTTCCCCCCGCCACTTTCTATTCTGTAATATCATCGAACACAGGACTAGGTACCTTGTAGATATTTACTATAACTTCATTGAATGAATGCATTTCTCTGGCAGGCATCACAGTTGCAGCTTACACTAAGGGATTCTTATTCTGCTGTGTGTTGTGAGGCTTCGGGGATCTCATGAGCCT
This sequence comes from Phocoena phocoena, assembly GCF_963924675.1. NCBI lineage: Eukaryota > Metazoa > Chordata > Mammalia > Artiodactyla > Phocoenidae > Phocoena > Phocoena phocoena. The sequence goes on from NC_089219.1 coordinate 148,426,852, forward strand.
CTTGGAATTATAAGCAATGCTTCTGTATATGTGAGATTTTTTGAAAGGGAGACTCTCTAGCTTATTTCACCCAAGATTTACAGACATGCTCATCTACCACTAAGGATTCCTTAAAAGTAGTTCCTGGAGCTCTTGAAGGGATCACCTTGCTCAGAGGAGACTTGGTGCTATTTAGCAACTCAGTGTCTGCTGGAGGCTGACAGAATGTGGAAGTGGGTGCTCAGGTAGGAACAGACATCTCTTCGGTGTTATTCTAACTTAGAAGAAAGGACTCAATGCTTTGCTTTCTTACTGGGCAAATCTGGTACCCTCTTGCCTTGGCCTGTGCCTTACTGATGTGGAATCCTCTTTGTGACTATCCCTTGTCAGTTTACTGACCCGTGCTCATTTCCTGGTCTCTCTGTGTCCCTGTGATCAGTGTCACCATGCTTTTTTCAAATAGCCTGTCTGTGCTTGTTTAGATCATCTAGTTTTGCAATCAATGGAAGGCTCCCCAAACACATGTCCTTTCCTTCAGAATTATACTCAGCGGGGGCACTGAGCAAAAAAGATGAGCCATGTTAATGACATCTTGAGTTGAAAACATACTTGAGATCATCCTTTTGAGGTCTTAGAATGCTAAAATTAGGCTACCCTGGATCCATGATATTTTTACTAAGCTAGGATATTGTAGACATAAAGTATTCAGCCTGGGAATGGGGCTGGGGATCTTCAATGGTGAAACATTTCATCAAACTGATACAATTATTGTGCTTTTTACATGGGAACTAGCTTCTCCGGCATATGAAGTATCATGACCTGGCATGACACTACCCTCTCAAAAGCAGGAGTCAACAGTTTACTGTTAGAGCAACTAAACAGTATAAGCACACCCAAGCATTTCAGGAGCTGAAACAATCAAAACTTTCTGGTTATAACAATACCTACAACTGGTTACATTCACAAGATTTTTCATCCTCTTTGTATTTCACTGTTTGCGGGAGGGGTAGATGGGAAGTAAAAAAGAAAGGAGAGGCAGGAATTGCAGTCAAAGCTCTCAGCAGGAGGTAGCCCTTAGATGGAACCTCCCTCATTTTCTTCCAAGAGGATGTTATCAGGATCATAAATTACCAACCCCAGGGAATCAGCTTGTCCCTTTAAGGCTATTAAAGGGACCAAGATGAGCTGGATTCCCAAATGAGCTTTGAGGATTACCTTGCCAGGAGGAAGGTGGCTGCCCAAGGCAGGAAAAGAAATTGGCTCCTACTCTATCATTTTGGAGCTGTCCGAAGTTAATCCCCAGACTGACGTAAGCAGGGGGATTTTGAGATAGTAATGGCCAATTGGCTGTTGCTTCTTCCTGAAAACAGCCAGTGCTCTCAACAACAGACACATAAGGATCCTAGGTACAGGGAATGTGAAAGGTGGGAGCCTTAGATCTGGGCATGACCATAAAGGAATGAAGTGGGTGGGCACCTGGAGGGGGTGGGACAGGTTTGGGGAATGCAAGTTTCATCCCAGTGCACAAGCGGAGCTGCTTGTTCAGCAGTGGGACTGTAGCTTCAGGGCAGACGCCACTCTTCAAAGGGCAGGAACTAATTTTCTCCCTGGATTGAGGTGAAGATTCATGAGGTCAATGGTGTGAGCTCTGCAGCCCACTCAGAGGCTGTCCTGGAAACATCCATCAAGCCCAGGGCTGGCACTCCAGTCTTGATCATTGGCAAATATCTATTTTAAGTTGACCCCATCCTCACTTGCTGGAGGCAGGTGTTATTCAATGTGTCAGGGAACTTATTAAACTACTAGACGGCAATTTTTCAAAGTTAACTTTTTTTAAATAAGAAAACCTACGTCCTTGGCGAATGAGCTTAGAGAGGAACTTGGACTGGTTTTCTGACAGGTGGAAGCCTTAGCACAGGCCTGCAGCTGGATGGATGAGTTTGGGACTTCACTGGGTCCCACCCGGACAACTGCGGAACCCGCCTTTCCCCACCACCTGACCACCTCCACCCCCTGGCCGCATCCTTTGAGGTTTCCCCACAGCAGGGCCTCCTCCGCACAGCTGTTTGTCTGTACTCTCTAAAACAGCACAAAAATAAAATGCTTTTGCTTAAAAACCTCAAGAGAGTCTCAGTTTCTCTCTCTGATCCAGTCCTAATTCCTTAGCATATCTATTACCTTCTTTACAAATCCAGCTCCAACTTCACTGTACAGCCGCATCGCCTATCACTTCTCCCTGTACATTCTACTCCAGCCACGAGAAACCACCTGTTTTTCTGTGTATGTGCTCTTCTCTTTCTTACCTTCGGTCATGCTGGTCCCTATAACCAGAATCCTATCTCTTCAACCTTTGCTCTGGCAGGTGGTTAGTTTCCCGAGAACCAATTCTAATGTCACCTCATTTGAAAAGGTCTCCTCTGGTGCCCGCTCCCGCCCTCCCCTATTCAGGCAGATTTCACTGCTTCCTCTGTTGTTCTCCCAAAGCATTTTTTTAAAAAGTCTACAGCACTCGGTATTCCCAGGTGGTCTCCCATCCAAGTGCCCCACCCTGCTTAGTTTCTGAGATCAGAGGACATATGGCTCTAGACTCTCCAAAATATTTTTAATGAATTTCTGCTAGAATACTTAACCATGCTATACAAATTATGATGTAATTTTTTTGTGTACATGTCTGTCCTCTCCACTGAGATTCTTCTCATCCACTTTTTTTTTCCAGCTTCAAACCCTAACACAATACCTCGCAAAGAGGTATTCAGTAAATACTTATTGGAAGAGAAAATGAATGAAAGCTTGAATGAGTGTGGAAAACGGGGCACAAACACAGAGGCTTAGAATTTACAGATAGAAAAGTCCTAGAGAAGGTCACACAGTCCACTGCCCCACCCCCATCTCCTTCCTCCAACCCTCTGACGGCAATTTGCACCTAAACTGTACTTTACTTTTCTGTTCCATCATGTCTTGTTGCCCTCAATTGCTTTAGTTTGACGTTGACCCTGCATGACAAGCAGATCAACTCCTAATCTGCCAGAGCCCCAGTTTTTCTGGGACATTTGAAAGCTCTTGACAGAACCAGAGGAGAGGAAAACTGTCAGCTCTCACTTGTCAGCTCTCAGAGTAGCCCGTCCAAGGCTTAATTTGCACCTTGAAATCCCCTGAGGCCACGGGGCTCTGATTGCTGGTTTAGGTCCCTTCAATAGTTTCTCTTAGGGGATAAGTAGGATAGAAGGGTGGAGGGTAGGGAATATTAACCACTTTCTTTCTGCATCTCCAAAAAGCAGTGATGGGGTAGGGGTGTGGAGGGAGGATCACTGGCAGGGAAATGGAAAATGAGGAATGAACAGACTGGAATTAACTGGTTTCACATCAAATTGGAGTACCGATGGGAGAAGTTGAGTGGGGAAACATTTAAAAAACGCAGAGATGAGTCAGTGTAAACCGCGCCATCCAAAAAGTCACAGAACATCCACACGCGGAGAGGCTGTGAGTGTTAAGCTTGACTCAGAGATAATAAAGGAGGCAGCTAAAGCAAAGAGATCTCCCCTGTCTGCTGGGTTTCCATCGCTTAATCAAAACTGACTCCAACTACTGCAGCTGCAAAAAAAATGTTCCCAACCTTCCATTAATTTCCATACAATAACCCTCTAATGGGGGAGCTGTTCAGGGGAGGAGGGCAATCAATCTGGCCTAACGACACACCAGAGACCTGGGGAAAATGCAAACTTGGAGCAATTTCATGGCAGGTGCAAGCTTGGAAAGCATTACCATTTTTCTAAGTTAATTTGTTCCCTTGATATGTTTGAAATCCATATTTGTACTTTAAGGGTCTAAAATGCAAGATGATTAAAAAAATATAACTGGATTTTGTAAACCTTTCAGCAGCAGCAGGTGATGTATTAGCCATCTCCATCCTGCCTCTCCTCTGTGAGCAGGGACCACTTTGCTTTCCTTTATCCTTTGCTGTCATCCTAGATGATCGTGGAGTTTCTGTTTGGTTTCTGTTTGGAAGAACTATTTTTAGGTTCTTCCTCAGCTCCGCTGGTTGGATCCCTTTGGTACTCTGGGCGGAACCAATCCAAGAACCTGCAGCCAGACAGGTGGACTCTCTGGGTGGAGTCCCAGACCCCTGAGGAGGAGAAGCAGGGAAACCCCAGCCCAGGATTGGTTGCCTCGAGGCCTTGATATTTCCCCCCTGTCTCTAGCTCATCTTTCCTGCCCAGACTTTCCACCCAGCCAGTGAAAAAAGGCCCAGGGAAATAGCATCAAAACCTGGCACTTGGCCCCCATTTAGACTCTCGTTTTCTCAGTTTCACTAGGTCTTCCCTGGCCTTGCAGCTGGTCAGGCTTTGCAGCTTGAAACTGGCCTCTAGAGGTACTGATGCCCTTCTGAGACAAACGTGACAATTCCCTTTCCTCTTAAAACTTGTTCTGGGGAGTAAAAAGAAAAGTACTTTGCTCCACTGAAATGCCCTCCTTCTTGCCCCAACCCATGCCTCTCTCTCTCTCCCTCTTCTCTATACAAATGCCCACTAAGAATAAAATGATAATGTGCAGATTTATGATCCCTAATCTGCCATCTTGCCCGAACGAGTAGACTAGCTCTGTTTGTGGAATGTGCAGGCCACCTCCTTCCATTCCCTTTACCGTAGTCTGGGAAACCCCACTCTGAAGAACTCTTTCTAGACTCTTGGGGATTTATCTTCCCACTCTTCCAAACCTTCTCCCATTTTAAGAGCAGAAGTGCAACAGGAGCCCTAATTATCTCTCATTGGCAGGGCAATTCAAACAGCCAGAACCTCACAAGTTCTTCCAGCCGTTAGAAGTAAGATGACATTTCATTCCTTTTAATGTTAACGTTTATGGGTTAATCCAAAACTTCTCTGGGGAATGCATTTGCCATCACATTTGAGGATTGGAGATATGGTACTCAGGGATCTAGCTGCAAGTGTCATGGTGGTGTTTAGAGGTCATAGGTTTTCTGGTGTTTAACCCTGTAGGAAACTAGTACTTTGGGATGAGTTGCTGCTGGAGAGAAGTGTATCTATATATTTTTAGAGCTAGAAGTTGGGAGATAGTTTCTTCTGCACATTCATTAATTAGCTCTTTGGGGTCATAACTTCTCGCTCAGAAAGAGGGAGTTAACATTTATCATGTACTTAGGATACACTCTCTTTACTATCCTGCAATGAATGGTACAATACTATCCCTGTACCAACCACGAGAATATCCCTTGCAAATCTCCTACTGCAGGAAGTGTATTTGATCAAGGGTCCTGATTACTAGACTCTGAGCTCCTTCTCTGTATCCATGCTAAGGCCACACCTCCCTTACATGGCTCCCAGCCAGTGACGGAGGTTGGCAGGGATATTAAAGCATACTGAACCCTGGGAGATACTGGACTTTTCTGAAACTTTGGCTTGATGACTTCCTGATGGCCCTGCTGAAACTTTCTGAGACTGCATGGTGCTCTAGGACATTTCCTTCCTCTATGCTTCTTTTGGAAGGCTCAGACTTGCCATGTGGTCTGACGTTTCTCCCAGGCTCCCCGGCTCCCTTCCTATTTTCTCTCTAACAAAATTCCTTCATCATGTTTAATCTCACCTTGGTGCCTGCTTCTCAGAGGATCTGCACTAACATGTATATTCACAGGCACCAGGGAACTATATCTCTGGGAGATGAGAATGCAATTAGTTAAAATTCTATTGGCCTCCATGTGTTCAGATAGTATTATTCATTTTGCATTTAAAGGTAAGACCTGAAAGATAAAACAGAGTCCAAAGAACCCATTGAACTCCTAGAGTTTTTCTCTTGGTTTTGGAGCCTTCCATCTGTGTGCAGCATTCACTTTATTCCAGAAATGTGTGTTGCGTTTCAAATCCTTACCATGTGATCTGCGTTCGGCACTCTAGGTAACAGGAGTTGACATTTATTGTTAAACCTGCCTCTTGAATCACTGTGAGGGAGACCGTAAATGTCTCACACGTGATTCCGTATAGAGACTTAAAATGGCTATGTTATCTATATACGCAATTATGATTCTCCTATTCCTTTTGAAAGATTACTTTACCAGAGCTAGAAAGAAACTACAATCTTCTTCTTTGGTGAGGTCGGGTGGACAGTAAATTCATACAAACACTGTAGGGTCCAGCTTCTGGGGCCAGTTTTATTTATCAGGAATACTTCCCTAGATAAAGAGTTGAAATAACCTGGATAGATTCCAAGAATTGTGGTGGATCTTCTGTCTGGTACACTTGGGTATGTACAAGTTTTAATGTTATCATTTAACCTTCTGCATGTCACCCATAACCCAATTTTGGTTCAAATCCCATAGGAGAAACTCTGGTATTACTGCCAGCTCCTCTGTATATTTCTTTTAATATTCTGCCATTTATTATTACTTGCATGAAAAAAGAGACAGGTAAATCTCTGTGTTTTTCTCTCCTTTTTCCTGGAAAAAAATAAAGTCAGATTTTTTGGGATAGATAGTATTTTATTTTGTAGCAGAAGCCAATATTTGCACAGAATATTCGATCAGAAAAGTTTTATCTATTTATGACTTCTTCCATTCTTTTGGGCAGAATACTTCTGACATAGTTTACTTCTTTATAAGATGGAAGAATTTCAGATCAGCTCTCTTCTTGCTTCCTTGGTATTATAGAAGTATTTCTTGTTTGGTTGCTGGATCTTAAAATATTAGCGGAAAACAACTTTGTTGGCTCACTCTGAATGAAAGCATAGTGACTGATGTCCTCTAAATTTATTTATCTAGAGGGCAGGTTTGAGGTACCATGCATTCATTTTTCTTTCTTTCACAAATATTTGTTTGAATTTGATTCAACAAATGTTCATTGAGCACTTTGTCATATGCTAAGTGCCGGGGATAGTGGAATGTAAAAAGTGAACACTATTTCTACCTCATCGAGCTTATTCCTAGTGGGGGGCACAGACAATGAACAAACAAATAAATATATAATCAGGTAAAATCAACAGTATTTATGATGGGTTAACTCTGGGGATGTTAGAAAAAGAGAGAAGTCGTGGATAAGTGCGGGGAATTTAGCTTAAGACCTGGGTATATCTCCAGAAATAAAGAACCGTGAAGGAGAAGCAGGTATGGCAACAGGCAGACTGGGAAGTGGATCAAGAAATCTGTTTTGGAAATATTAATTGTGAGATACTTATGAGATATCCTGATAGAGATTTCATGCAGGAAGTTGGATGTATTGGTCTGGAGTTCAACATATGAATTGAGACTGATAACATGTATTTAGGATGGTACTCAAGGCTTTGGGACTAGATGAGGCTTTCAGAAGCGTGTTGATGGAGATGATAAGCATCCAGAAACTTAAATTCTGGGGCTCTCCAACATTCAAGAATCAGGCAGAGGAAACATTCATCAGAGAAAGCACTCACCATGTGCCAGGCACTAAGCTAAGTGGTGGAGATACAAAGGAAAGACATTAGCTTTAAGTTCTTTGAGAACAGGAAATGTATTCTATTTTCTTTGGCTTCTTAGCAATCAGCACAGTACCAGCCACCCAGGATTTTACTTAATAAAAAAAAAACAATGGAATGGAGGGACCGTGCAGAGTTCAGTGATGAACCAAGGACACTGATTAACCTAATTCTGTGCCTAGGAGATCTTATTTGAAAAAAATAAAGCTCATAGTTCAGTGGAGAGACAGACAGGTAAAGAAGCCATTATAACACAGTGTGACTGTTTTCTCAAATGGAATTTTGTACAAAATGTTTTGTGAAGGTAAGAGAGGCACAGCTACTTCTGACCTAGGCTATCACCAGAGGAGGTGCTGCTTCAATGGAGAAGAGAAGAATGGATGGATTCTCACCAGGCAGATGAGGCTGAGAAAGGCATTTGTCAAATTACTGACGTCTAACAATTTTGTTGTACAATTTGGGTCATTGTTTCCTGGGTGGAGTGACGTTCTCCAATGCAAACTCCCCAAAGTTCCCAACTTTGACCTCATGCTTGACTCATTTTCCGCTACAGTTATGTTTGTCTCTTTTAAAAACTGATTTAGGGCTTCCCTGGTGGTGCAGTGGTTGAGAGTCCGCCTGCCGATGCAGGGGACGCGGGTTCGTGCCCCGGTCCGGGCAGATCCCACATGCCGCGGAGCGGCTGGGCCCGTGAGCCATGGCCGCTGAGCCTGCGCATCCGGAGTCTGTGCTCCGCAACGGGAGAGGCCACGGCAGTGAGAGGCCCGCGTACCCGCCCCCCACCCACCAAAAAAAACCAAAGCTGATTTAAATAAGCATTTATTTAGTGTCTACCTATCTGCCCTCAAGAAGCTTTCAAACAATGGAATGAGAAATAGATGTTAACAGTCAATAACAAGCCAAGACAAGATAAAAACTCTAAACAGAGGTATGAGGATGTGTTACAGTCATGCATAGGAATGAAGAACTGGTTCTGACCAGGGATGAAGGAAGGCAGGCTGTAGAAAGGAAGTGATACTGAGCTGATAAAAAATAAAGGTTTTATAAGATAAGAGAGTAGAGTGTATTTCAGGCTCAGGACACAGCACAAGCAGGCGTAAAGGTAGCACAGTGCTGTGTGGGAGGAGCAGTGAGGTGTGACTGTCAGTGTTTGGAGGACGCTCCACGGAGACTGGCTCAGATGTTTGCAGTCAAGTCATGGAGGGTGTCAGGTACCATGCCGGAGAGTTTGGACTTGACTTTGTAGGCAGAGGGGTATTCTTTTGCTAAGGAGAGAGAATGTTTCAGCGGCCCCTCAAATATCAAATCAGTAAGATAAAATCTTGGGTAAAGTTGGGGAATTTTCTTATAAATAAAAAGAAGAATGAGAGCATGATATCCTATCTCTATTGGGAAGGGTTTTTAATAAATCACAATCATAACTTTTAATGTTCCATTGAGTCTTACTTTTAGTCCATTTGTTTTAGGATGTCAGGCTGTGTTTAGTCATGTGATCCCAAAGTCCTCTCAGATATTTCTATATCCAAGACAGAAAAGTAAATCCTTAGCCTGGCCATGGGACTTTGGAGTAAAAATGGTGGATTGATGACACATTTATTTCTTCTCCTTACCGAAGCTTCCTGGAAAAAAATCACAAACAAAAGAACAAAGTGATTGAGGAACGTGGTAACAGTAGACAGAATTTAAGTTCCAGTTTTGTTCACTTATGTTTCCCTAGAATCTGGCACACAGTAGGCAAACAAATTTTGAATTAGTGAAAAGGTGAATAAAAAGAATCAGATGAATTTTTTTTCAAGATGAAGAGCTGATGAACGAGTGATAACCAGACGTGGCAGAGAAGATGTGGTTATAAGCTATGAACCTGCAGAGGGGAAATATTGATACTAGCTAGGAAAGATCACGCTCTTTCTTTATGTCCTGCTGCCTCTCTAGGGCTGGAGTCGGTAATCCTGTTGCAGCCATTAATCTTGTTGCAGCTTTCTCTTATCAAATTCTGTACACTCCTTAGATACAGAAACAGCCATGCAATGTCCTTGTGGATCTATCTGTTCTGCCCAGTTAGATATTGTCATCCCTACCAAGAAGAATCCATTGGATCTGGTCAAGGTTTCATGTTCAGTCTCAGCCACAAAGAGAGTGAAGCATTTCCAACTCCCCAGAGCCTCAGAGTCTTCCCCATGGACTTTGCTATCCATCTGCATGAAAACACCCTCACCTTCAGGTTCTGTGTCCTTGAACTGAAGGAAGTTGTTGGTCATTCAGGACATTTTCCCTTTTATTCCTTGCTACTGTGGCCCAAAATCTTGAAATTATGATTCTCCTGTGAGGGTTAAAATAGTAAAACCCATACACAATGCATTTGATTATCTATTTATAGAAGAAATTAGAAAGATGTTCTATAAATGGGCAGCTGAGTAATGTGAGAATTATAATGGAGGGGAGGCATTGGTGGGCTGGCCAGGAGAGTAACTGACTCAAGACAGGAAAACCTGATGCAATGAATCAATTCCATCCTGAATGGTGCTTAAGAGCATGACCTCAGGAACGAGATCTGGATTCAAATCACTGCCAGCCTCGGGTGACTTTGTGTAACCACTTAATCTTTACGGGAATCTTCTTTGCAACCATTAAAAGCAGATGATTGATAGGTCTCTAGGGTTAGTGCCGACTAATGTGGTGATACCTGTACATTTAGCACAGTGCTGTCGTACATTTAACAAGTGGGTCTGCGTGAAGCTGAAAGAAGAAGGACACCAAAGGACAAAATTCGTCATTCTTCATCTAACCCATTCAGAGGTCAAAGACACTGAACGGGAAGGAAATGAGCATTCTGGTCCCTGGAGAGTTGAATCCATGTGGGACAGGTACAGTTCTTCAGGATTTCCTGTGCCTCCTCGGAGCTCTTCTTCATGGCTCTCCACTTCCCAATCCATATACTCATCAAAACAGCACTGTGGCAAATTATTTCATTTTTAGATTTTCTAGTGCCTGGAAGAGGGAGCTCTAAATATTGGATTCCAGTATTTTGGTTATTTAACAAAGGGTATTTCCATTCTAAATGCATGAATTGCAATTTTCATTTACACATTAGTCTTGTGTGAGTTTAGCTCACACGAGTTGCCCTATAATCTTGAGCTTTTCTGGAGGTGAACTCAACAAACAAGACCTCCTGTGTGGAGTTATAACTTTTCCCACAATGTTTCCATTTCATCCCTCTCCTTTACCCTTCCAGGGGCGATCTCCTATATCCACCTGAAACTGATTTCTCTCTGTAGATTCTCTCACCATTTACCTGTTCTGTGGCCAGTCAGACCCTCTCTGGTGTCTGGAGCCCCTGCTCTCTACCACCTCCTCTCTAAATACAGGGGCAGCAGCTGTTCCCTGGGTTCCTTTGACTGTGGGGGGATCAGTGATCCAAAGAGATGCCCTGAGCCCAAATATGTCTGATGTCTGGTTTTCCCAGAATACAAATACATTTGGCTGATAATTCTATGCCTACTTGCCTTAAGGGGCTAATTTCTTCTGGAATTAAGGTAGTTTTTCTCATCCTGGGAAGAAGTTACAGTTCCTGCCCCTGGCTCTCTGAGGGTTCTCTCTCTGAGACTCAGTGCCTGTTCATTATTGGTAGCAAAATTTTCCAAAATTTCCATTTTACTTTCCTACATGAGTGACTGTGATTCTGCCAGAGCGTCTGCGGTCAACTGTCTAGGAAATAAGAAATCCCCTCGCTTCACTGAGGGGTTGGCCATCGCCCCCTGTCTGCAGCCAGTTAGTTCTTTCAGGCTCTACTGAAGTTAGTTGCGGATACTGGAATTTTATTTTCCTACTATATTTTTCTCAGGGTAAGTCAGCTTCTTCCGTTATCACTCCCCAGCCCCCCAACCATGTCCAGACTTCCACTACATTGGACCCCAAATGTTTGTTCTCATTGAATTATTTTCTGGCTAGTCATAAAGATAGGTATAATATTTTATCTCCTTTTTGGTTTTTTTTCCATTTCTCTGCTGCTTTTGAGATATTTTCTTGCAATAAAAATTTTCCATTTAGGTGCACAGTTTGGTGAATTTTTGTAATCATTACACAATTGTGTAACCCATCACCACAATCCAGATGGAACAATTTCTTTACGCTACAAAGTCTTATTTTTCTGCTACTTTTTATTTTGGCCACGCTCTGCAGCATGTTGAACTTCCCCAACCAGGGATGCAACCCATGCCCCTTGCATTGGGAGCACAGAGTCTTAACCACTGGACCACCAGGGAAGTCCCCCTGCTGCTTTTTAAAGGTGGTCAAAAATCCTTGGAAACATCATCTACCTCACACATAAAGATCCTTAACAGAGAAATATTTTAGGGGAAATTTTATTTAGAAGCTTTAATCTGGGTGAAATGTTTAAAGTTCTGACTTTGGGAGACTTCCAAGTTTGAAGTTCCAGTTTTTTCTCTGAGCTTTTTCTCTCAGATAACAGCCACATATGTTATCTATATCTGCTGTCGGTGTAGAATATTTTCATAAATGGCAGGTGTCTTGGGCAAAGACTAACCCACTGGCCTTATCTCCTCTTCATCCCTACCAGCTGCTGTTTTAACAGTTCTTAGTTAGCCTCACAATTCATCCCTTAATGTCTAGTCTTTACCGAGCTGAACTGAATGTGAACTGAATGAAGTGTCACATATCTTAGCAGCTTTAGAAACTGTGCTGTCCTAAAGATGACAGGCTCTTTTCAGTTCTTCATAGGGTCTCTTTCATTCCATTCAGCATTCCATCTCTTCCTTCATCAAGTAAATGGAAGTGTTGTTTTTTCCATGCTTCTTTTATTGCATACCAATATCTGTCCATGATGATCATACATGACATTAGTACAGAAATTATGCCTCACTGGATCTCCGTTTCCATTTTCATTCACTAATCAACAAGCATCCAATATATGTGAATATGTGCCTTACAAGACTCTAGGCATAAGATCCTACTGCACTTTACAATATCATCTAATTTGGTCCTTAAAACAACACTGATTTTACATTTGGGGAAACTAGATGGTTTGCCTAAGGAAACTGATGGCCAAGAAATGATAGTGTCATAACTCAAAATCTGATTCCTTCCAGTTGCCAAGATCATACTCTTTCCTGAGTTTTGAGTTGGTTGTGTTGCGTGTGTGTGATATCCCACTGGAGATATTCAGTAGGAACTTGTCCTTATGAGTCTGAAGTTGAATTGAGAGGTCGGGGACAAAAATACAGATTTAGGAGTCAATGACACATGGATGGTCTTGAAAGCTATGTATATAGATGGGACTGCCGGAAGAGTGGGGAGAGGTGAAAACAAAAGAAGCTATCCAACTAGAATCATAGCCCAGGGATGGTCTAGTTCTGACGTTCCACACTCCTCTGGACTCTGAATATTTATACGACTTCTTGTCTCTGTCAGCTGCTCTTCATGTTATTACAGAAAACCTAATCACAACATTGTCCCTTGGTATTCCTCTCTTGTCCTGAGGGATACTTGTCTTAGAAGCTCAGGGCTCTCAAGGAAAGAAGGAGGATGTCTTCTTGGGTGCCCATCCTCTATACTCCATGGTTGTGCCTAGGTTTTGAGTCTGATTTACCTACTCTACACCCATCCACTCATCCACTAGGGGTCTGCTGTATGCTTGGTTTCTCTCCCCAGCATCCTTTTCCATTGCCCAGAAACATTTACATGACCTAAGAAAGCCTTCCTCTTCTCCCTGATTTAAATATAAATGATTGAAATTTTTCATGAGGTTCGATTCTTCTGGGAAACAAAGTGTGGAAAACCCCAAAACAGAGAAAGTGCAGATTTTGGATCCTAGTTTATTCATAATTTAGCCAGAGACTTGCTTGTCTGCTCTTCCTTGTGTTCTCCTTCCACTAACCTTGCTCTTTCTTTCTCAACACTGTTTTCCAGGCCCCATCTCAATTCTATTTTCAGAAATTTTAGGATTTTCCCTCCAACTCATTCCTGTGGGAGACCTAGATTTATCCTACATTGGTTTTGGGTTAATGAGAAGCGTCTAGCTTAAGAGTGTTTTCAGTTTGGTAGATCGCACTTCAGACTCCGGTGGTCCACTGCTTAGGCTGTTTATCCCACCCACATATACCACATATATTCAGAGATGGCTGAATGTCTTTATTACCTCAAGGAGAGCCAGGGCCAGGTAGATCCCCAAACTGGGACTGTGCTATACACAAAATTAATGTTCATCCTTGGGGAGAACTTAGTAAAATAGAGAATAGAAAATAGATTTGTATTTCCCTAGAAAAACTTGGGTTAGATATTTAGGAGAATTTTTGACCCTAAGGAGGAGTGAATCTTCTCAACACAAGAGGATTGTGTCAGTCCTTGTTGATATTTTTACTTTTATTTATTTTTGTTTTTGTTTTGCGGTACGCGGGCCTCTCACTGTTGTGACCTCTCCCGTTGTGGAGCACAGGCTCCAGACGCGCAGGCTCAGTGGCCATGGCCCACAGGCCCAGCCGCTCCGCTGCATGTGGAATCTTCCCGGACCGGGGCACGAACCCGTGTCCCGTGCATCGGCAGGCGGACTCTCAACCACTGCGCCACCAGGGAAGCCCGATATTTTTATTTTTTAAAGAAAGAAAAACAAATCACTTTCCAAAGATAGTTTAAATGTTATCTTGCCTGGAGGAAGGGCAATGGGCTAAATGACTTCTCAAGGTCTTTCTTAACCTGAGGATTTTTATAGCCACTCATCCAGAAAATGTGCTCCCGAAGTAAAAATCAGCTAGTGACACGTTTCCAAGGAAGAATTTGAATGTACTGTCTCTCAGTAAGTGATCTATCAGTAATAAAATCTCAGTGATATATCAGCTCCTCATTATCAACCACAGTATCTTCTTGCAGATGCCAGAATCTTCTACTACTAGTATAAAAAAAATGTCCATTTTCCCCAGACATCTGAATGATTCTCAGGCAACTCTGAGTCAAGAGGTTCAGTACTAATTACCTGCCTGGGTGGCCCTGTATCCTGTGTACCTGGGATAAATAACTGAGTCTGTCCTTTCGGGCTCAGGAGGAAGCAGTATGTGTTAGTGGTGTAGGGGGTGCTACATTAGGGATTGAGAGACTTGAGTCTGGGCCTGGCTCAGCCCCTGACCTGCTGTGGCTCAAGTTTTTGGGTCTCCTGAGACCTTAGGTCATAGAGCTTAGGGATGCAGATGCTGGAGTCTAGCTGCGTCCACCACTTATTAACTGGATGACCTTGCACAAGGTAATGAAACCCTTTCATTCAGTTTACAGTTTCACTTTCCATATAACTTGGAAGATGATGCCTACTTTATAGAAGCATGGTGAGGATTAAAGAAAATAATTGGTGAATCGTCAGTTGTCTGGTAGGTGCTCACACTACCTGTTAGATGTGGTCGTTAGTTTAGTTTTCTTATTTGTAGAACGAAGAGATTGGGTGAAGATAGAAGGTCTGTTTTAGTTTTGAGAGTTCATGAGTCAAATGTCGCTTTTTCTATAATGGCATCTATTTCATTTCCTTCTCCCATCTCCTTTTTCTTAGGGTCCCTACAATTTCCCTCAACCACAAGGCCAATCGTTACGTTGCCTGCTGTGCCGAATTCCCTCCTCCCCTCAGCACAGGACCCCTCCTGTACTGCTCACTTCTCCACAGGGTGGTCCTTTGTTTGATGAAGGGCGCTGTCAGGTCTACAAGTGTACATCCTCCTCCTTCCCCCGCTTCCCCTCCCACCCCCGCCCCCAGCCATTAATCTTATCAAGTGCTGGACAATGGTGATGCCAAACCTTCCTCTCCTGCGAGCAATCTGTGAGATCTTGACATTCATACATTCCAGAGCTGTTTATTTCCCCCCGAAACAAAGTCATCTTCAAACTTTTACATTATAGATCATCCCGAAGCTTTATTTTCACCATCACTGAGCTGGAAAGGGGACTAAGATATCCCATATTTCCCTCTTCCTCAAAACCAGGTATCTCAAATAAAAACCCCTTTGATTTGCATCTTTTCCATTTGCTCTCCTAGTGCTCAAATGAAAACGAGACTTTGTCTTTTGTTCACTACTTTGTCAATTTTCCAGTGGCTGGCAGCCCAAGAGCAGCAGGGGAAAAACTCCAGCAGTTCCTCATGGCGAGAACGTGATGGTGGCACCTCCATCACCAGGTAGACAGGCAGCCTGGGTGTTCTCTCAATGCCAGTTTTGCTGAGGCCCCAGGATGAGTTTGACTAAATAGATTTTACAAAAGTGAAGTCTGTGAAGCAGTCTGGGAACTAAACTCTTCTAAGTAGCATATGTGGGCATGGTGCCCTGGTAGTTGGGGTAGGCAAGGATTCTAGAAGCTCGTTTAAATTTCCAGCTCCTCCTGGGTTCCCTGTGCTTTCAGGATAATTTAACCATCCAATCACTGTAGGAATGTAATCAAATGTCCTAATTTATAGAAAGGTGCTAATAATTTATTGTGTAGACCGTATCAAGGGCATTTGCCATTTGAATGAGGACCACATGAAAAGTGTATTTAACCTCCAATATCCTTCTCTAATGATGCAATTTCTGGCAGTCTACCAATTGATTGAGGGAAATATATTCACTCTGGAGTGTCTTCCTGGTGTTTCTCTAGTCTCAAATCACACATGTAAGGTAGCCATGTGGCTCTAATTATATTTCAATCTGATTTATACACACACACACACACACACACACACACACACACCTGCCTTGGGTCGGGTTTGCTTTCCAGCCTGCCGCTACCTCATGTGCCTGGGCTGACACACAGTCATCCAGACTGGTGAGAACTTTTTATTCTGCTACTGAATGATTATAAGCTTTGTTCTTCCTTTCCTGTGAACTTTTTAGATTTTGGTTTTTATTCTACCTGGCTTGCCATTGAAGGAAAGGAGAAATTGACCTGGCAGGTATGTTCATTGCTTTGAAATTAAATTGACTCCATCCTTTTGTCTTTTTCCCTCTGAACCATTTATTTCCATATGTTTTCACTGTGTTTCTATTTCTTACTTTACTTTCTTGTCTCTTACATCACACCTCTCCCTTCCTCCCTCTCTCCTCTTTCTCTCTCTTTTTCTATCTCTTGCACACCCATGTGCACGCACACACAGTCACTTTCTTGGCTGGATCTCTTTTTTCTATAAATAATTCCTCCTGCCATGTTCTATAAGCTCTGATGCTCAAGTGAAGTCGTTTGATGAGCTACTTGATGACTGTTACCTCATGGTAAACACTTGCTTTTCATGGTTGGAAAGGATGTTCCTAGATCCTGAGGTTCTTCCTGGTTCCCTTCCTTTGTGCTTGGCAGTTTCAGTTGAGGGGTTATTGACTCCTACCCTGGGATTTACTCTAATGGAGAGTAACTACTCAAGACAGAGAACTTTGGCTAACCTTATTAAATTACTTCACTTGGCAATGCTCAAAGGTAGACGTGATCCAATTTTTGTGAGGCCTAAAGCTAATACAAGAAAATATTTAACATTACAAATAAAAGATTTGATGCAGGGCCTTAAAAGGGACTCATGCAAGTGAAGGGCCCAGAAGCTTCAGCTTCACGAGTTTCATGATAAATTTATTTCTTCTAAAGTGGGATCCTCATTGCAGTGTCCTGAAATTGTTTGCTCCTGCAAAAGTCTTGTTTGCTTTGCTGTAGTTCTTTAAGATGTCCCCATCATCCACCTGCCATGTGCCCACTTACACGTAACAATAAGAGATTTGTCATTTGGCTTTTGAGCCCACTGTTCAGGCTCAAAACCCTGTGGTTTCCATCCTGTAACATTTGTTCCTGACTCATGATTTTGGTTCCATCTTCTGGCCCTCAGGTCTTGGTCTTCCCTTCTATTTATCCTTTGATCCTACCATTTCTAACCCTTCCTCTTTTGAGACTGGATTAAATTGCCCTATATTTTCCACTCAGGTAGAAATTCCCAGTTGAACTTTCAGCCGCAAGGAACCCAAATTCTACCCAAATTCCATTGCCTGGGGGCAGTAACTAGATAGGCTAGATCTGGTTGTCTGGCTAGGAATGGAGGAGAGGTTTCAGATAGTTACACAGCTGTAATTCCATCCATAATGAGGCCAGGTCAAGCCCTTGACTTGGCTCCATCAATCTCTTTAATCTCATCAGGTCCTTCCACAATAATAGAGAAAAATATCATCTTTTCCCCTTTAACAAATATTGCAATTATATTATGCAAGAGCAAAACATCTCCTGTTGCATCTTGCAATATCTGTATGCCCAGGGGCTCTGGGAGCACAGGGGAAGGGAACTGGACCCACTCTAAGGATTCTGGAAGGCTTCCGTGAAGAGGTCACAGAAGACTGTGAATGACAAGTCAACCAGCTTGAACTTTATCTTCAGAAAAATGGAATCCACTGACCAGGGTGGTACCTTCACCAGCTTCTCCTTTCAGAAATCTCCAAGTAGCAGCTCATGGAATCTGGGTTGAGGGAAAGCCATACTAGAGCAGGAAAAATGGTTGTTCAACCACTACAACCCAACTGAGAGACTAAGACGGTGTTGGCAAGGATGGAGAAGAGGCAAAGGAGATAAGAGATGACAGATACAGTATTTAGGAAATAAAGTAAGTAGAACTGAATAACTCAGAGCTTGAAATGCTATGTCACAGTCTGGCAAGACTACACAAGAATGATGTCTTTCTCGCCAATTTTACTCTTCCTCACCCTTTTTCTAGCTGGGGCAGAAAGAAGATGGGGGAGGAATGGTGTGTTTCATTGTTTTGTAAGCTGAACTGTGTTCATTTAGTAAGTTGCATCATCAAATATAGCCTGGGGCAGGTCGGAGGCAAAGAAAACTACTCAGTGAGACCCCAAATCCTAATCAGCTACAGACCTGGCTCAGCTGCCATGGCTAGAAGGGCTCCCCACCTGTCTTCCTTGACCAGCTGTTCTGTCTGGGCTTGTCTTCTTTCTCAGGCTGCTGATTTAAGGGGGCAGCCTTGTCTTTCACTAGTGTTTCCGACAGGTGAGGCACGGACTCTAGAGGCTGAGATGCACTGTGATTCACAGAGCTTGTGGCTTCCACTGGGTGACGCTCAGATACATAAAGCCTGGCCTGGAAACAAAGCCCTCCTGGATTCTAATCAGACAGGCCTGATTCCTCTACTTCCAGTGGCTTTTATGACCCATCCTTGCCTGAGATGACAAAGTTCCTCATTGTCCACCAAAAGGTAAAAATCCGTAAGAGGCAATCCAATTTCACAGGTCATAAAGTTATATGTCCACTTCTCGCACTTCTGCTTGTTTATCATGGCAGAAAACTTCTGAGTTCACCATCTATATTTTGTCAGTGGATAGAAATTGTTTTATCCTACAAGTTTCTCCTGCCTCCTGCCACCCTGTCTCCTCACCCTGGCCTTGCTTGTATCTCGTTCTCTTCCTTGCCTAAGAGATCCCTTAAGTCAAGGCTCACTACTTCCTGGCAAATAAAAGCAAACTGCTTGTTGCTGAGACTAGGGATGCATTCCCTCTGGGTGATAGGATCTGTGAGGGAGAGAAAGGACAGAGGACATAGCAAAAGGAAAGGCAAATGCTTCCTTTTCTGAGTAGCGCTTGGAGTAACTATATAGTTTCTCTTTTCCCTTTGGCGCCCAGAGTTTTACATATAAAGATACAGTGTTTTCATCCTGAATGTGGTAAAAATCTAGTTCCACACTTCTATTGTTCCCTTATTTCCATTAAACCTGCTATGGAAGCAAGTTTTACAGTATCAGCCTTGAATATAGCCCCTTGAGGGAGCAGCCTTCGGTCTCTTGCGACTCCTTGCCCCATGGCCATGGATGATTGAACAGTAATAAGCCCCTGACCAGAAGGTAGCCAGCCAACTCATTCTAGGACTTTCAAAATCTGGGCCAATCGGATTCTTCCTTTTGAGAATTTGGGTTTTTCCTCCATCATTTTATTATGAACATTTCAAACATTTAGAAAAATTGAAAGAATTATACATTAAATACCTATAAACCTACCACTGGATTCTATAATTAACATTTTACTTCTATTTCAAGTATCTATCACTCTCGCCATTCTTCTAGCAATGCATGAATACATCTTATTTTTTATGCATGTCAAAGTAAGTTGCTGACCTCACTACACTAAGAGACATAGGGGTCTAGAGACTGTTGTCAGTTGGTGGAGAGCATTGGAGCTGGAAGGGCACGTAAACCGTGGTATGGAGGTGACTGGATCAGAGTCACAGACAGCTGGTAAGTGATGGATCCGGGTTGCTGAGAGAAGGAAATGGAGCAAGGGTGTAGAGGAAAGCAGAGGCCTGTGGCTGCTATGAGGCACCAAGATGCAGAGAGAAATTGCTGCAGTTCGGAAGCTTTTCCAGTACCCAGTGATAATTCCCAGCGGACCCAGCTGTGTTTATTTTTAAATTTTTGGTTTTTTGGATGCAATGAGATTTCTGCGTCCTTTATAAAACCTCTTTTTCTTTGAGTTAGTTTCTGTATCTGGCAACCTAAAGACTCCTAGTTTAAACACCTTGTTTATTTCAGCACACAGTCATTGCATTGGTACAATGATCCAGTGACTTTAGGTACACTGAGGACACAGTTACCTCTGCCTGGAATGACCCGGCCCCATGACCTGCCAGGTGGTTAACACCTGCTCTTCCTATAACGGCCCACCTCTGTGAAGCCTTCTCTGACTGGCCAAGGCTGAAGAAATCAATCTCTCATTTATGCTCCTAGAGAACTTTATGCATACATAGACTGTACTGATATCAACACTGTGCCCTAGTTAACATTTCATGTGTCTGAGTCCTCTGTATACTAAGAGTTACAATGCAGGTGATGTCATCATTTTTGTATCACCATGAACTAACGGATTATTTGGCACACAGTAGGCTTGCAATAAGCATAGCAAGGTTTACGCAATTTTTCTTCCATTGGTATGACCCGGAAAGCCTTCTGGGTCTCTTCTGCTAGAGAATTGCTGCAAACATGGAAATGTACTGCTCAGATCTCCCTTCAGGAGAGAAGCCCCACAAGGAGTGCAGTGAGTTGACAGTCTCCAGCTGCAGAGTTTTGGGATCCGTTGTGGTGTGTCCTCCAGAAGCCCCAGCCGGTGACTGAGCACCGTGTCCTCCAGAAGCCCCAGCCGGTGTATGTGGGTGGAGTAATAGGAAGTAGCATTTTCTACCCAACATGGGGCTAGCCAGAACTTCCTCAGAGCTGCACTACAGTCTATGGCTCTTCCTACCTAATCCTCCTTCCTTCCCTCTATCCTTTCAGGAATGATGGACCTATATCTTTCCTTATTCCTGGTTCCTTGCTCCAGTATCTTTCATAGGTATTATCCCCCATAAGCCTTTTGAATTTCTAACTCTGTCTTGGTGTCTGTTTCTTTGAAAACCCCAACTGACATAATCATTTCCGGAAGTGGTCAACAAAAGTCAGGTGGTAGGATGAGGTTTGGGAAAGGATCCCTGATCACCATCTGGCTGTCCAAAAGGATCTCAGTCAGAGTGGTATGTGATTCACAGATAGTTCTTGCCACAAAATGGCAGTCCAATGGGTTGAAATTTCACTAGCTGTAACTTTGAAACATATCCCACTGGAAGGAATGCCCTCCTCCAATACCCTTCAAGCATTGGGAAGGTATAAGGGAACAATGTACACAGGACAATGGAATTGACTGCCTAGTATTAAGTTGCCTTAACTCCCTACAGAGGGACAATGGGAAGCTGTGAGTAGTTAACAAACAGCTAAAATATAAGTGCATTGGCCAGGGAGCATTTTGGAATCTTGAAAAGGTCACTATTTCCTACAGTGGATGATGAGATTCAGCTGAGGAGAAAATACAAGTTCTGGTAGCTAGGGTCACAGAGCTTCAGATATTGAATCCTCAGCCAAAACTCAGGTAAGAAAGGGTCCTTGTTTGGAAAACTTTAAACCCTGAAGTATAGTTACAAGGACGTCTGTGTAGAGGTCATGGGGACTGTATCTAAAGGTTTATCTTCATGAACCTTTAGAGCATGGAGAGGTTAACTACTTCTCCCTAATAAGAGCTCGCTAACCAGTTCATTAGGTACATATTCTGTTTTCCCGATGATAGCAGGAGGCAGTTTACCAAATGTTTTACCACCATGTAGCACAGGTCTCCATTTCTTCAGCTTCGTTTAAAGTTTCCTGAGCCAGGTCCATATATTTTAGGTTTTTGCTAACATAAGCACCCATCTCTAGTTACAAATTTCTGTATCAGTCAGCTTTTGCTGTATAATAAACCACCCTCAAGTTCAGTGGCATATAATAACCACCCTTTATTATTTTGCTTACAAACCTTCAGGTCAGCCTGGCTGTTCTGCTTACGTCAGCTATGTATGGGCACATTGGCTGTGATGGCTTTGCTTCGGGCTGCAGACCTGTGGGAAATGTTGAGCCTGATATGGAAGGAAAGAGACTATCTCCCATAGAAGGTGCAAAAATTAGGCAGCACTTCCTGACTGAAGCTAGAGAACGCCATGGAGATGGATATTGAAGGTGCTCAGGGACTGGAACATGACTGAAAAAGGAACATTCACCAACTTAGGGCACACTCTCAGGATATGGTTTTACATCCTGGAAAAAAAATTAGGGTTTGGGACAAACTCATTGCTAGAATGAATCTTAGAAGCCTGCAGAAGATGATAGCCTATGCTGAGCAGAACAGAAGTGCCTGAGTTGCTATAAATGATGGTGTAGGGATGTTTTAGGCACTGGGGAAATAACCATAATGGAATGGATACATTATCAGAGGACGGAATATCCAGCAGGAGATTATGTTCCATGGGAGGGCCAAAAGGACACTCCCTCAAGACTGTCCTGAAATGGGGGTCCTAACATCACTAAGAGGTTCAGTGGTGACTCTCCTCTGCAGGTCAGGCTGACAACAGAAGAGACTGTCACAAAACTTGGCTTATTAATGTAATGGAAATGATAGGGCTCCAAAGCCATAGGGCCAGGTAGCAAATAAGACTGGGGGACAGCCAACAGGGACTGACCTATAGGAGTTAAGGAGGTGTTTATTTCTTCCCAGAATCTTTCATTTGGTGAGAAAAAGTTTTATTTTTCAACCTGCAAGTTATGGAATATTTTTTTTTTTACTTTCTATGTCTCCTTTTAATTCTGTTTGTACCCAAGCCAATACTTGCCTGAATTTATACCTCTCTTGTAGTATCTTCTTAAATATAGTCAGTAAAAGTTGGGTCATATTTCCACATTTTGCCTCAAAATTACACACTCAACCAGTTGATTAGGTACATATTCTGTTTTCCCGATGACAGCAGGAGGCAGTTTACCAAATGTTTCACCACCATGTAGCACAGGTCTCCATTTCTTCAGCTTTGGTCAAAGTTTCCTGAGCCAGGTTTATATATTCTAGGTTTTTGCTAACATAAGCACCCATCTCTAGTTACAAATTTCTGTATCAGTCAGCTTTTGCAGTATAATAAACCACTCTCAAGTTCAGTGGCATATAATAACAACCCTTTATTATTTTGCTTACAAACCTTCAGGTCAACCTGGCTGTTCTGCTTCAGTCAGCTATGTACGGACACATTGGTTGTGATGGCTTTGCTTCAGGCTGCAGACCTGTGCGTCAGCCTCTGTTCCACGTGCCACTTTTATTTTGGAACCGGTGGGCTATCCAAGGCATGTTCTTCCCATGGCAATGGCAAAAGCCGAAGCAAACAAGCCCCACTGCACAGACATGTCACATATGCTTAAGCCTTAAGCCTTTCTTCATGTCACATTTGCTAATCTTCCACTGGACAAATCAAGTCACATGGCTAAGCCCAGCCAACAACAATGGGATGGGAACGTATATACTCCCATGGTGAAAAGGAGTGTAGTGACTATTTTCTGAACAATAGTTTGACCTATAATAAGTGTGATAATTTGAGAAAGTTTTATAAGACATCTAAGTAGAGTTTTTGGATGCATATATAAGTAGGAATTTCAAGACAGGAATCTAACAAGAGGCAAAAATTTTGGAGCTAGTAGCATATATATGTTTATATATATACACACACACACACACACACACACACACACACAGAATTCACTTCAAAAAGTACATAGTTGAAATTTTTAAGCCTTATTTTCTTATGTTGGGAGAGGAAAAAATGGCTGGAAATTCATGACTGAACATCCAACTTTAGAAAAAAGGGCAACAAAATAAACCCAAAGGAAAGAGCAGGAGGAAAATGATAACAATAAAGCAGACGTCAATGCAACCAAAAAATCCCAAATATACAATAACAATAGCAAATCTTCATTCTTTGAGAAGACTAATACAGTTAACACAACTATGGTGAGATTAACCAATCCAAAAGAGAGAAAGCCCAAATCAGAAATATTAGAAATAGAAAAGAAGTCAAAACTATGAGTGCTACAGAGATAAAAATGATTAGAAAAGGATACAATAATCAATCAAATGACAATGAAAAAGATGAAATGGACAAAGTACCCCCAAATAAGTTGCCAATTCTGAGTCAAGAAAAAATAAAAATCTGACTAGTTATAACAATTAAAAATATTGCATTTGTAAATCTTCTCCTAAAAATATCACTGAATCCCAGGAAGTTTTTCTTTCCTTGATGCCAAATTGTACCATTCAAAGAAGACATATTTCTATGGTACCTAAACTATTGCAAAACATAGTAAAACGGGAACACTCTTCAACTCATTTATGAAGTTAGCAAAATGTTGATACCAATAACTGAACAAAAGTAGAAGAAATGATTATTATAGGTCAATATCTCTTATGAACATGCATGCAAAAGTCCTGAACAAAATAATAGCAAGTAACATCTTGTGATACATTAAAAAAGATATGTGATGACCAATTTGGGTTAGATTTCTGCAATAAGGTTAGTTTAACATTACATTACGAATTACTATAATTCAATGAATTAACAAATTAAAGGAAAATATGAAAACATCATATTGTTATTTCAATAGATGCAGAAAGTGTTTCATAGAATTATGCACATATTTATTATTATTTTAAAAACTCTTAGGAGTAAGCAAAAGAAGGAAATTTCTTTAACAGTTAAATGTAATATTTTAGAGACTTCCCTGGCAGACCACTGGTTAAGACTCCACGCTTCCACTGCAGGGTGCACAGGTTTGATCCCTGGTTAGGGAATTAAGATCCCACATGCCACACAGTGCAGCCAGAAAGCAAACAAAAACAACAAAACAAAAAGACAGTTAAATGTAATATTTTAGTGATGAAATCTTGAAATCATTCTTAATAAAATAGACAAGAGGGCTTCCCTGGTGGCGCAGTGGTTTCCCCTGGTGGCGCAGTGGTTGAGAGTCCATCTGCCGATGCAGGGGACACGGGTTCGTGCCCCGGTCCGGGAAGATCCCACATGCCACAGAGCGGCTGGGCCCGTGAGCCATGGCCACTGAGCCTGCGCGTCCGGAGCCTGTGCTCCGCAATGGGAGAGGCCACAACAGTGAGAGGCCCACATACCGAAAAAAAATAAAAATAAAATAGACAAGATAAGGGTGTTCATTCTCACCACATTTTCAGCATGGCACTGACTGTCCTAGCCAGAGCAGAAAAGTAAGAAACATAATAAAAGGTAAAATAATTAGAAAGGAATTTTATTACAAAGTCTAATTTTTCACAATTACATGATTTATATGTAGAAAACCTACAATGACCTAATTTATTATAATAAAAAAGAGAGATAAGTAAGAATGTTGGATATAAAATCAATATATAAAAATTAATTTCATTTCTATACCTAGCAACAAACATTTAGAAAAATTAATTTTAAAGAGATATCACTTGTTCTGGCTTCTAGAAACAGTAGAGTTGCTTGGCTGAACTAAACTTTCCTCAGACAACAATTAGAAAATATGAAAAAAATTTAGAATTATCCAACTATTTGGAGAAACAAGAGTTAACAAAAGCAGAAAGAAACTAGTGGGGAGTCATCCTTTGATAGATGAAATGTGAATTAGATGTTCTAGTTTATGGCACTCCCCAATGTAATAAAGTCATTGGGCAGGAAGCCACAGCCTTACTGTCTTAATGTGTTAGAGAACAGAATTTGAAACTGATAAAAAAATGTAGCAATAAGGTGGGAAATCTTAGATGGTAGGGATCCACAAAGAGGTTGCATATATTAGTCACTGAAATCCCTGGATAAACATTAGCTCTTTTTGCATAAGGGAGACTCCAGAAGGAGGTGTGATGAAGACAACCAAACAAAAAACAGAAAAGATGGAAGCTGATAGAAGAGACATTTAGGCTTCTGTTCATTGCAGGAAAGACAAAATTTGGAGTTGGAGTCCAACTAAGGTAGAAGAAATCATTCTTCAGGGGAAAGTAACAGAATGCAGACTCTACAAGTCTTATAATGTCCAATATCAATTAATTATCAATAGACTTGAGAAAGAAACAGAAAAATATGACCCATACACAGAGTAAGTCAATAGACTCCAACTTCAAGATGATGCAGAAGTGGCAATAAGGAGATAGAGACTTTGACACAGCTATTGTGAATGTGTCCAAGGATTTAGAGGAAGATGTATTCCTGATGAACAGATGGGAAATATAATCAGAGAACTAAAACCTGTAAAAAAGAACAAAATGGAAATTCTAGAACTGAAAAGTACCATAACTGAAATGAAAAATTCACTGAACGAGTTTAACAGCAGGTTGGAGAAGCAGAGGAGTCAGTTAAAATAAAGCAAGAAAATAGAAATTACCCAGCCTGAGAAGTAGGAAAATATTGCATAGAAAGAAACAAGCTTCAGAGACCTGTATGACAATATTAAGCAACCTAATATAGGTGTAATTGGGAACTCAGAAGAAGAGGTAAAGAATGAGGCAGAAAAGAAATATTTGAAGACATATTGGGTGAAAACTATCAAGACAGAATAGAGAATTCAAAAATATACCCCCAATTATAGTGTCAACTGATTTTTGACAAAGACACCAAAACAAGTCAGCGGGAAGAGGAAAGTTTTTCTAACAATTGTGCTAGGACAACTGGATATCAATCTTTGGGAAAAAAATGAGCCTCAAACCCTTACCTCACCATACAAAATAATTAACTCATAGATATAAAATTAAAAGCTAAAACTGCAAAGCTTTTAGAAAGACTATAAGAAGGTATCTTTGTAACCTGGGGTTAAAATTTTTTCTTAGATGAACATTGAAACAAGAATTATAAGATAAAGTAACTGATAAGCTAGATATCAAAATTTAAAATATATACTCATCAAAATAAATTGTTATGTAAAAGAATAGATAAGTCAGACTGGGGAAATATATTATCTCATACATAGACAGACCATCCAGTGAAACTAGATTAAAATTAAGAAATTTTATCTTTAAAAGGGCAACATAAAGAAAGTTAAGGAGACAAGATATAAATTTAGGTGAAGATATTTGTAACATATAATTATCAAAGGATTAGTATTCAGAATCTATAAAAAATAGCTCAGGAACAATACAAATGTCCATAAAAATGAGTAAATTACAAGAAGACAAATATCAGTAATCCAGTAGAAAAATGGGCAATCACTTCTCAGAAGAGCCAATTAAAAAAAAAAAAGTCAATCTCCTTAGTAGGAAAATACTCACTGAAACCATAATGAAATCTTTCACATTCAATAGACTGACAAAAATTTAAAAGTCCAACCGTGTCAAGTTTGGCAAGAATGTGGATTTAATCAGAACTCATACACAGCATGCAAAAGTGAAAATTGGCACTAATGCTTTGGGAAAAAAAATGATATTATCAAGTTAACTTGAGAATGCACATACCTTTTAATCTAACAACTCTATTCCTTGATATATACCTAGGGAAATTCTGGTACATACCACCAGTATACATGCATAAGAATGTTTATACCAGTGCTCTATGTGATAACAAAGTATTAGAAGCAATCCAAATATCCATCAACAGTAAAATAGATAAATATATTGCTGAATAAAGGGAATACTATACAACAGTGAAAATAAGTGAACTATAGCAATATACAGTAACATAGGCAAATCTCAGAGATATGAAATTGAACAACAAAAAATCAAGGTCCAGAAATATGCAATGGTATTCCACTTATGTAAAGTTTAAAAACATGCAAAAATAAATGGCATATTGTTTAGACATAATGATATATGTCACAAAATAATAAATAAAAAGAATAGATTTACAAACAGAAAATACAGGGAAGTGGTCTGTAAGAGAATAGGGAAATGAATGAGATTGTTGATAGCACAAAGATAGCTACGTGAATAGTGGAATTGTTCTATCTCTTAAACTGGCATGTAGGTAGGTGTATACATGGAAGAATTCATTTGATAGTGAATACAAAAATGAAGATACATACATCTGTCTTGGTAACATTTTTTGACTTCATGATGTTCACTGCAATTCTGGAAGTGGAAATATGATGTCTGAATTCCAGCTTATAGAGCAGTTTAATGGCACCATGTATGTTATATTATTTTTCCCATCTCTTAGCCCTATTTCCTTTTCCACCATACAACCTCCACTCTCTCTCCCTTATCAACAAAAAAACACAACCTATGACAAAGTACTTGGACATTATCAGGAGGAATGATAAGAATGAACTTAAAAATTAACTTAACCTTTCTCTCTAAATGTGTTTGTTTTGAGGTATGTTTATTTTCAAGGCTCTCACCAGTGGTTGTGTTAGTCCTTGTTATAACTGACCAGGTCAGTATTTGAAAACTCACATTGAGGTTGAACCATTTGACCTCTTTGCCCCAAGATATACACTTACAACCATAAAGATCTTTTTTAATGTACAGCCTCAATAGATAAGGTCTACATGGTAAACAGGGGGGTGATAAAGAAATCAGCTATATTATCATGAACATTTGAATGTCAAAGGAAATTCAGATTATCAGTAAATGTCCATATTTCATAGGTAAGGAAACGCACAGTGCTAGAGGACCATAATGGTTTTGTCCTGGATAATAAATGGGAGGGGGATGTAGGTCAAGCTATGCTGACAGCAGATATCTGCCCCTTAAATAAACGTGATATAGGTCTTTCTCCTATTTTCTCTCTTGCTTTCTCCCTAAAGTAAAAGAAGAACAAGGGCAGGCTGCACCACTGCTTGGGCACTAGATAAGATACTGCTACAGAAGGTAAAATGACTCAGCAGTGGTGTCCAGGGAGTGGTAGAAAGTGATAGGAAACTATTACTAACTGTAAAAAAAGAGGATTGTTCAACCTCTAGCTTTCTTTTGTCTTCTTTCTTTAGGAACATTTCCTCAAAATTGAAAAGAATAGAAGAAACACAGCTCAGGAAGAATGAAATCCTAAGAAAGATATGGAGCATATTAGACAGAACCTTGATGTTCTAAACTAGTCAAAGTCCCCAGGTTAATAAACCACTGGAATTTGGAAAGAATTGTATTGGTGTTTACCAAGCTGTTGTTCTGCATCTAGGACTAAAAATATCAACTGCCCGTGCTCAAGAAATGGAAGAACTGCTTTACTACAAGTTTGTGAGAAAAGATTAGGTGCTAATAATCGACTGCAAGCTGAATATGAATCAGGTATAATAAGAGACACAGAAATGACTAATGTAATCTTAGGCTGTGCTGATAAGAGTATGACACCCAGACAAAGAGAGTTTTGTCTCGCTCTTTATTTGTAGCATTTCAAGAGAAACGTTGATAAGCTGGAGTATGCTCAGTCACGGGAGGTTAACTAGATTGTTGGGAGGACTGGAGACAATACCACAAGATAAATAGGTGCTGGCTGTGTTTATAATCATGAAAAAACCCACAAGACTTAGCCATGGAAGTCTTAGCTGTCTTAGCTGTCTTCCAATATTTCAAGGATTATAAAGAGTGATGAGACTTATTCTGCATAATTTCAGAGGGCAGAACCAAGAACAAAGTTTAAAAGTCATAGGAAAGGAAATTCCATTCAATATAAGAAATTCTAACCATCTCTCAAATTCATATAATGTTGCATAATCCACATATATTCTCGTGTGCATCATCTCACTTTAGGAAGAAATCCTGAAAACTTGGTAATAGAATGAGCTGCCAGGCATGTTTAAGCAGAAACTAAAGCATCACGTTAGACTCGATGAACTTGAAGATTGTTTTGAATTCAGACTGTGAATCAACCCAGAGGTGCTTCCAAGGCAGTTTCTAAACTGAGAAGAAACAGGCTACAAGAGCAATAGCACCTTAGTATCAATTCATCCTTGTTTTCTCAGGTTACACTTTTCAAAGTAGAAAAAAGTGAAAAGATAAATGTCTGTGCTCACCATATGGGAATAGGTTGAGCTAGGTACTTCAGTTCTTTAGAGTATTGTATTCAAGGGGATATTGGCTGCCTCTCTTTTGGGATTTCTGCATTGGGTAGGAAGATGGACCACATAACCTTTGAGTTCCCTTCCAACACCCAGATTCTATGAAAGCTGTCTTTCATCCTTGCCTGTTACTTTCTAGCCTGGCTTTGAGGAAGTTGTTTTCACTCTCTTGACCTCAATTGACTCATCTATTAAATGAGACTATTGAACAGTGTGACCTTTTTAGGGAACTCACATTCTCTAATGATGAGATTTTATGAAGATTTTGTGGGAGCTTCGTTCTCCCACATTCTACCAGAAAACAATTGATCTTGAGTTCTGGTCCTGTTGAGATCATGGTGGCAGTGCAATTTCTGAACCTTTCCAAACTCCTCCTGAAAACCAAATAGAAAATCCAGATAGTGTAAGAAAATATGTGTGAATTATACATTTTAAATACTAAGTGATAAGTGACACTCCCACCCCAAACCATAGAGCATTGGTAGGTGTGATCCAAACCACACATAGCAATAGTATCTAAATGCAGTCAGCTGTGGTGGAGATTGAGTAGAACAGAAACCCTGGCTGTTTGGAAGGGGAGATGGAGGAGACAGGGAAAGAGAATGGTAGGCTCAAGTGCAAACCTTTAACAAGGCTTGGTTCCAAACTATGGAAACCCAAGTCACCTATGAATACTACTCTTGAAAAGAGCAGGCCTTACCTGGAATGATATCTATGTGTGCAAGCCTGAGCATAGCCATGAAATTAGAAGTTCTTCTATGCTGTGAGTTACAGATGACAGCAAAAACTGTCATATCACATAGCAAAGAGATCAAACAGTGCTGTAATCAAGCAAACCCTTGGTGAACTTCAAACTATCCAGCCAATATCCCTTTCCAGACATAAAGCATCTCACACTGAGGAGAAAACTGCTAGAAGCCGGTGAGTTGAGAAGGCCAGTAACACTGGACAATTGAGGTCACAAGAGCTGGTGGGATGGATTTGTGGTTCAAAGGAATCAGATCTCAAGAAGTAACATAACAACAAAGTCAATCATCTAAAAGGGAAGTTACCACCTTGGTAAGACAGGAGTTCTGGGGAACACAGGCGTAGAGGCAGAAAACCTTGCTTAGGCTTAGAAATGAGAGCCAGAGGGTTTGTGTTTTGTGTTCCTCACATTAGCAGGGATGAAGACGCCTGGTGACAAAGCTGAGAGAACTGCCCTAGTTTATTCCTTGGCCTCCTTCTGCCCCAGGAACGTCCCGCTAATCGTCTAGGAAAAGCCATCACATTTAAATATGCAACACACAGAAAGGAGTATAGTCTAATCCAACACAGAGTTATTATAAGAAAAAAAGGTAATGAAACAAAGATTTTTCTGATAGTCCAGGAATAACACCAGAAAAATATGGACACAAAGCAGATGAAAACTGTAACATGCAATATCAAAATGAGGGAAAAGAAGTTAAGGAAACATTAGACACTTCAAAAGAATAGTATAAATAAAAAATGGAAGAAATAGTTAAATAATGAGTAGCTCTAAACTGAGAACTCACAGAACTCAGGAGTTACAAGAAAAAAGAAATTCAGAAATAAAAACTAGTAAAAAAGAAATACATGGGAGAAAAGACACTGTGGAAACTACAGTAGGAAAATTAAGAGATGGAAAAAAAACAAAGGAAATCAAACAGACAGAAAGAAAGAAAGAAAGAAAGAAAGAAAGAAAGAAAGAAAGAAAAAGAATTAGGAAGAAAAGGAAGGATAAGAAGACAGGCAAAGATAAGATGATAATGGAAGAAGTAAAGAAACAAATAATGAAAACAATGACGACCTAACAAAGAAGTGCCCAATGAAGGAAAACTAAATTTAAACTATAAATCAAGAAAAGATTTGTGAAACAGAAGAAGCTTAAAATCTACCTACTTATTTTAACTGGAGAAATGAACTTGTACCACCAACATCAAAAGCAAGGGAATCCTAATAAAAAGACTGGGCTACGGGACTTCTCTGGTGGTGTAGTGGTTAAGAATACATCTGCCAATACAGGGGACAAGGGTTCAAGCCCTTGTCAGGAAAGACCTCACATGTCACAGAGCAACTAAGCCACGTGCCACAACTACTGAAGCCCCCGTGCCTAGAGCTGGTCTCCACAACAAAAGAAGCCACTGCAATGAGAAGGCCATGCACAGCAATGAAGTCCCAGCACAGCCAAAAAAAAAAAAAAATGTCTGGGCAGAAAGTCTAAGTCATTTTAAGGGAAAGAAAATCAGATTGGAATTGGACTTCTCAACAGCAATATTTATCTGTTAGAAAACAACAGAAATATTTTACAGACACAAAGAAAGAGAATGGGATTCAAAGACTGCACAGTCTAAGAGTATAAAGTCTAAAGTTATGAACATGCAAGTTTTCATGGGGTGTTACCCTCATGGGCACTTCCTCAGAAATTTACTACAGAATAAGCTTCAGACAATCAATAAATGGTTCTAGAAAATTCACCATAAGTTCTCAGGGGTGAGATATACATTTAACTGTAGAACAACCATTAAAAGTTGGAGGATAAGTCTAAAAATAGTATACTAGTGACATATGCTCAAACAGAGTCAAATAATAAAACTAACAAAAATGGGAGGAGAAAGGAAGAGTACCTGGAAGGAATAATTTTACAGATTGCCTGGCATTATTAGGTGGGAGTAACAGGATACCAATACAGGCTGTCAATTCAAGTAATTGAATCTTGAGCTTTCTTACTGTTTAAAAATTATCATTAAATTAATACCAGCGACTTAAAATGGATGGTGGGGGGGGGGGAAGAAAGGGGGAGGAGAGAAGAAATGAAACTATTTCTCAAGGAATAAGAGTAGTAAATAATGATAACAATTGAAACATAAATAAGAAACTTTCTAAATGTCAAAAGAAATAAAAATAAGACACATCACAAAGTAAGAACTTTGTATATGCATCATGTCTGTTTATAGACATTAAAAATCATATATATGTACATTTTTGATTGAAACATGAAATTGGCATTTTTGTAGCTTATAAGAAATAGACTTTCAGCAATTTCACATGATTCAACAAAGAGCAAGCATATAAACCATGTGACTGTACTGAGGAAAAATATTGATTATATCAATAAACGTAGAATCATCAACAGGAAGACACAGGAAATCACCAAAAAAGATACCCCACATCCAAAGACAAAGGAGAAGCCACAATGAGATGGTAAGAAGGGTGCAATCACAATAAAATCAAATCCCATAACTGCTGGGTGGGTGACTCACAAACTGGAGAACACTTATACTACAAAAGTCCACCAACTGGAGTGAAGGTTCTGAGCCCCACGTCAGGCTTACGAACCTGAGGGTCTGGCAACAGGAGGAGGAATTCATACAGAATCAGACTTTGAAGGCTAGCAGGATTTGACTGGAGGACTTCGACAGGACTGGGGGAAACAGAGACTCCACTCTTGGAGGGCACAAACAAAGTATGCACATCGGGACCCTGGGGAAGGAGCAGTGACCCCATAGAGACTGAACCAGACTTACCTGCCAGTGTTGGAGTGTCTCCTGAAAAGTTGGGGTGTGGCTCTCTCTCAAGGACAAGGACACTGGCAGCAGAAGTACTCCTTGGTGTGAGCCCTCCCAGAGTCCGCCATTAACCCGACCAAAGAGCCCAGATAGGCTCCAGTGTGGGGTTGCCTGAGGCTAAACAACCAACAGGGAGAGGACCCAGCCCCACCCATCAGCAGACAAGTGGATTAAAGTTTTACTGAGCTCTGCCCACCAGAGCAATAGCCAGCTCTGCTCACCACCAGTCCCTCCCAACAGGAAACTTGCACAAGCCTCTTAGGGAGCCTCATCCACCAGAGGGAAGAGGGCAGAAGCAAAAAGAACTACAATCCCGAAGCCTGTGGAACAAAAACCACATTCACAGAAAGATAGACAAGATGAAAAGGCAGAGGGCTATGTACCAGATGAAGGAACAAGATAAAACCCCAGAAAAACAACTAAATGAAGTGGAGATAGGCAACCTTCCAGAAAAAGAATTCAGAATAATGATAATGAAGATGATCCAGGACCTCAGAAAAAGAATGAAGGCAAAGATCAAGAAGATGCAAGAAATGTTTAACAAAGATCTAGAAGAATTAAAGAACAAACAAACAGAGATGAACAATACAATTACTGAAATGAAAACTACACTAGAAGGAATCAATAGCAGAACAACTGAGGCAGAAGAAAGGATAAGTGACCTGGAAGACAGAATGGTGGAGTTCACTGCTGTGGAACAGAATAAAGAAAAAAGAATGAAAAGAAATGAAGACAGCCTAAGAGACTTCTGGGACAACATTAAATGCAACAACATTCACATTATAGGGGTCTCAGTAGGAGAAGAGAGAGAGAAAGACCCGAGAAAATACTTGAGGAGATTATAGTCAAAAACTTCCTAACATGGGAAAGGAAATAGCCACCCAAATCCAGGAGGCACAGAGAGTCCCATTCAGGATAAACCCAAGGAGAAACACGCCAAGACACATAATAATCAAATCGGCAAAAATTAAAGACAAAGAAAACTTATTGAAAGCAGCAAGGGAAAAATGACAGATAACATACAAGGGAACTCCCATGAGGTTAACAGCTGATTTCTCAGCAGAAACTGTACAAGCCAGAAGGGAGTGGCATGGTATACTTAAAGTGATGAAAGGGAAGAACCTACAACCAAGATTACTCTACCCAGTAAGGATCTCATTCACATTCGATGGAGAAAACAAAAGTTTTACAGACAAGCAAAAGCTAAGAGAATTCAGCACCAGCAAGCTAGCTCTACAACAAATGCTAAAGGAACTTCTCTAAGTGGGAAACATAAGAGAAAAAAAGAACCTACAAAAACAAACCCAAAACAATTAAGAAAATGGTAATAGGAATATCAATTATTACCTTAAACGTGAATGGATTAAATGCTCCAACCAAATGACACAGGCTTGCTGAATGGATACAAAAACAAGACTCATATATATGCTGCCTACAAGAGACCCATTTCAGACCTAGGGACACATACAGATTGAAAGTGAGGGGATGGAAAAAGATATTCCATGCAAATGGAAATCAAAAGAAAGCTGGAGTAGCAATACTCATATCAGATAAAACAGAGTTTAAAATACAGAATGTTACAAGAGACAAGGAAGGACACTACATAATAATCAAGGGATCAATCCAAGAAGAAGATATAACAATTATAAATATATATGCACCCAACATAAGAACACCTCAATACATAAGGCAACTGCTAACAGTTATAAAAGAGGAAATCAACAGTAACAAAATAATAGTGGGGAACTTTCACACTGCACTTACACCAATGGACAGATAATCGAAAAAGAAAATTAATAAGGAAACACAAGCTTTAAATGACACAATAGACCAGATAGATTTAATTGATATTTATAGAACATTCCATCCAAAAACAGCAGATTACACTTTCTTCTCAAGTGTGCACAAAACATTCTCCAGGATATATCACATCTTGGGTCACAAATCAAGCCTGAGTAAATTTAAGAAAATTGAAGTCATATCAAGCATTTCTTCTGACCACAACTCTATGAGAAAAAAAAAATCAGTTACAGGGAAAAAAACGTAGAAAACACAAACACATGGAGGCTAAACAATACGTTGCTAAATAACCAAGAGATCACTGAAGAAATCAAAGAGGAAATCAAAAAATACCTAGAGACCAATGACAATGAAAACACAACAGTCCAAAACCTATGGGATGTGGCAAAAGCAGTTCTAAGAGAGAAGTTTATGGATATACAAGCCTACATCAAGAAACAAGAAAAATCTCAAATAAACAATCTAACCTTACACCTAAAGGAACTAGAGAAAGAAGAACAAACAAAACCCAAAGTTAGCAGACGGAAAGAAATCATAAAGATCAGAGCAGAAATAAATGAAATAGAAACAAAGAAAACAATAGCAAGGATCAATAAAACTAAAAGCTGGTTCCTTGAGAAGATAAACAATATTGATAAAACATTAGTAAGACTCATCAAGAAAAAGAGGGAGAGGACTCAAATCAATAAAATTAGAAATGAAAATGGAGAAGTTACAACAGACACCACAGAAATACAAAGCATCCTAAGAGACTACTACAAGCAACTCTATGCCAATAAAATGAACAACCTGGAAGAAATGGACAAATTCTTAGAAAGGTATAACCTTCCAAGAATGAACCAGGAAGAAATAGAAAATGTGAACAGAGCAATCACAAGTAATGAAATTGAAACTGGGATTAAAAATCTTCCAACAAACAAAAGTTCAGGACCAGATGGCTTCACAGGTGAATTCTATCAAACATTTAGAGAAGAGCTAACAGCCGTCCTTCTCAAACTCTTCCAAAATATTACAGGGGAAGGAATACTCCCAAACTCATTCTATGAGGCCACCATCACTCTGATACCAAAACCAGACAAAGATACTACAAAAAAAGAAAATTACAGACCAATATCACTGATGAATATAGATGCAAAAATCCTCAACAAAATACTAGCAAACAGAATCCACAACAAATTAAAAGGATCATACATCATGATCAAGTAGGATTTATCCCACGAATGCAAGGATTCTTCAATATAACCAAATCAATCAATGTAATACACCATATTAACAAATTGAAGCATAAAAACCATATGATCATCTCAATAGATGCAGAAAAAGTTTTTGCCAAAATTCAACATCCATTTATGATAAAAACTCTTCAGAAAGTTGGCATAGAGGGAACCTACCTCAACATAATAAAGGCCATATATAACAAAACCCAAAGCAAACATCATTGTCAGTGGTGAAAAACTGAAAACCTATCCTCTAAGATCAGGAAGAAGACAAGGATGTCCACTCTCACCACTTTTATTCAACATAGTTTTGGAAGTCCTAGCCACAGCAATCAGTGAAGAAAAAGAAATAAAATGAATACAAATTGGAAAAGAAGGAGTAAAACTGTCACTGTTTGCAGATGACATGATACTATATAGAGAGAATCCTAAAGATGCCACCAGAAAACTACTAGAGCTAATCAATGAATTTGGTAAAGTTGCAGGATACAGAGTTAATGCACAGAAATCTCTTGCATTCCTATATATTAATAAAGAAAGGGCAGAAAGAGAAATTAAGGAAACAGTCCTATTAACCACTGCAAGAAAAAAATATGTAGAAATAAATCTACTGAGGGAGATAAAAGACCCGTATGCGGAAAACTATAAGACACTGATGAAAGAAATTAAAGATTATACCAACAGATGGAGAGATATACCATATTCTTGGATTGGAAGAATCAATATTGTGAAAATGACTATACTACCCAAAGCAATCTACAGATTCAATGCAATCCCTATCAAAATGGCATTTTTCATGGAACTAGAACAAAAAATCTTAAAATTTGTATGGAGACACAAAAGATCCCGAATAGCCAAAGCAGTCTTGAGGGAAGAAAATGGAGCTGGAGGAATCAGACTCCTTGACTTCAGACTATACTTCAAAATTGCAGTAATCAAGACAATATGGTACTGGCACAAAAACAGAAATATAGATCAATGGAAGAGGATAGAAAGCCCAGAGATAAACCCACGCACCTATGATCAACTAATCTATGACAAAGGAGGCAAGGATATACAATGGAGAAAAGACAGTCTCTTCAATATGTGGTGCTGGGAAAACTGGACAACTACGTGTAAAAGAATGAAGTTAGAACACTCCCTAGCACCATACACAAAAATAAACTCAAAATGGATTTGAGACGTAAATGTAAGACTGAACACTATAAAACTCTTAGAGGAAACATAGGAAGAACACTCTTTGACATAAATCACAGAAAATCTTTTTTGATCCACCTCCTAGAGTAATGGAAATAAAACCAAAAATAAACAAATGGGACCTAATGGAACTTCAAAGCTTTTGCACAGTAAAGGTAACCATAAACAAGACGAAAAGACAACCCTCAAAATGGAAGAAAATATTTGCAAACGTATCAACAGACAAAGAATTAATCTCTGGGCTTCTCTGGTGGCACAGTGGTTGAGAGTCCGCCTGCCGATGCAGGGGACACGGGTTTGTGCCCCGGTCCGGGAAGATCCCACATGCCATGGAGCGGCTGGGCCCGTGAGCCATGGCAGCTGAGCTTGTGCATCCGGAGCCTGTGCTCCACAACAGGAGAGGCCACAACAGTGAGAGGCCCGCGTACCACAAAAAAAAAAAGGGTTAATCTCCAAAATATATAAACATCTCATGCAGCTGAATATTAATAAAACAAACAACCCAATCCAAAAATGGGCAGAAGATGTAAATAGACATTTCTCCAAACAAGACATACAGATGGCCAAGAGGCACATGAAAAGCTGCTCAACTTCACTAATTATTAGAGAAATGCAAATCAAAACTACACTGAGGTACCACCTCACACCAGTTAGAATTTTCATCAGAAAATCTACAAACAACAAATGCTGGAAAGGGTGTGGACAAAAGGGAATCCTTTTGCACTGTTGGTGGGAATATAAATTGATACAGCCACTCTGGCGAACAGCATGGAGGTTCCTTAAAAAACTAAAAATAGAATTACTATATGACCTGGCAATCCCACTACTGGGTATATGCCCAGAGAATACCATAATTCAAAATGGCACATGCACCCCAATATTCATTACAGCACTATTTACAATAGCCAGGTCATGGAAGCAACCTAAATGCCCAACAACAGATGAATGGATGAAGAAGTGGTGGTACATATATACAATGGAATATTACTCAGCCGGAACAAAACTGGGTCATTTGTAGAAACATGGATGGATCTAGAGACTGTCATACAGAGTGAAGTAAGTCAGAAAGAGAAAAACAAATATTGTATATTAATGCATATAGGTGGAACCTAGAAAAGTGGTACAGATGAACTGGTTTGCAAGGCAGAAACTGAGACACAGATGTAGAGGACAAACGTATGGACACCAAGGGGGGATAGCAGCAGGGAGTGGTGGTCGTGGTGTGATGAATTGGGAGATTGGGATTGACATGTATACACTGATGTGTATGAAATGGATTACTAATATAAACCTGCTGTATGTAAAAATAAATAAAATAAAATTCAAAAAAAATAGATGGGCTTTACTGACCTATTAAAAGAAAAAAATCTTTCTGATCTTAGCAAACCAAAATCCATGCTGTTATATGAGACATACTAAGAAAAAAAGGTGAATCAGAAAGGTTAAGAGTGAAATTATAGTTGAAGATATACCAGTCAATTGAAAATAAAAAGGAAGAGGAGGACATGATCTGTATCAGAAAATAGATCTTTTGAGCTAACAAATATTGAAAGAAATAAAGGCCATTTTTATAAATTTATAGAGTACAATTTATAGTAAAGATATAACAATTACTAATACCTATGCAGAAACTAAAATTGCAACTTTTATAAATAGAAAATATAGGAGATAGAAAGAGTGGACAGACACTACAAGTCAAATTATTAACTTGAGGTTTTTATCACATTTTTCAAGAAAAAGGGATTAAAAAGTATTAATACACAAGTCTTAAAAAATCAATAATGTAGTCCATGTAACTATGTTTAACTCTGTATCCCAATAATAAAAGATACACTTTCTTTTCAATTGCGTTTGCATTGTTTACAAACATTTGCCATATACGAAAACACAGAGAAAAACTTTGGCTAATTTTATAAAATAGAAATAATAAGCCAGACTTTTTTGACCAAAAAATGCAATTAAACCATAAATAATTAACAAATTATCCAAAATCTCTCTTAAAGACTCTTGGGTCAAAGGGAAAATACAAAGCAAAATTGTAGAGTTTCTAGAAGTTACAATAATGAAGATATTATATATTTGGAAAACTCAAGAGAGCCATTGAAAAAGACGACTTTAAACAATAATAGTATTGCTTAGTAATATAATTTAGTAAAATAGCAGGATATAAAATTGATAGAATTCAACAATCATGTCATATGAAAGCAATAACTAATTCAAAATTTTAATGGAAGAGACAACTCCATTTATAATAAAAAAAGAGAAAAAAAATCTAGGTATAAACCTAACAAAAGGTCCATAAGCTATATCTAGAAAGCTTTTACATGTATCTAAAAGATACAAAAGTAGGTATAAAGTGGAATACTGTATCATGAAAAATAAGGAGAACAAAATGATAGATCCAGCAAGAATGGTAAAATCTTGACAATTGTTGAATATGGGTGAAGAGTATATCAATATTCATTACACTGTGTCCTCTACATTTTTGTATGCTTGAGAATTTTGTAATAAACTAATTTGAAATAGTTAATCTTGGTGTTAACAATAATGGTATTGGGCTTCCCTGGTGGCGCAGTGGTTAAGAATCTGCCTGCCAATGCAGGGGACACAGGTTCGAGCCCTGGTCTAGGAAGATTCCACATGCCGCAGAGCAACTAAACCCATGCGCCACAACTACTGAGCCTGCGCTCTAGAGCCTGCGAGCCACAACTACTGAGCCCGCGTGCCACAACTACTGAAGCCCGTGCACCTAGAGCCAGTGCTCCGCAACAAGAGAAGCCACGGCAGTGAGAAACCCTCACACTTCAGTGAAGAGTAGCCCCTGATTGCCTCAACTAGAGAAAGCCAGTGCACAGCAATGAAGACCCATCTCAGCCAAAAAAAAAAAAAAGAATAAGTAAAATAAATAAATTAAAAATTATTTAAAAAATAAAAAGAATAAAGGTATTTAGGTTCTAGCTCCATGCTATCAAAGCACACTTAGATAATTATATGAATTAATTAAGATGACTTGATTAAATTTTTACAGTCAGACTTAGTTAAGCTAAATCTCTTTGGAATCTCTACTTAATAGAAAATTAATTGTACATGCATGTTTTGGATACTTTAAAGTGATAGCTGTTTCTTTCTACTCTCCAGTTCTGGACTAATGAGGAATCACATTTCTCCTTGCCTCTGCTTCTGAGGACAATATTAGGTAAACTGAGAGGCAGGAAGAGACTGTCAGAGTTACTGATAGAAGTCCTTCAAGTTCTCAGGCTGGAAGGCACCTTCACAGAACATCTTACCCCTTAATCGGGTTTCCAGATGGGGCCATGTGGAAGCTAGGTGAGTGTCTTTAATCTCTAAGTGAGAAGGTAAACCTGCTTAAATACTTTTCTATGACAAATTCTTGACCACATTCCATGCTTATTCTCGCTGAAAATTCCAGATGAATGATTTTACTTTTTCTTGCAGTTAATGTTTTCTATTCTTGAAATAATGGTCATTAATATTAGTATAATTACCTTCAATGAAACAAACCAAAACAAAGCAAGACATGAGGGCCTATTGGACAAAGCTCAGCTTCCTCACCCTGGCATCATGGCCCTACCATCCCCTCCCTCCAGAGTATGGCTCTAATATATCTTTTTCATTGATGTGGTCTGTCATAGCCCTGATGATTTCCTATAATCCAGACAAACAAAAAAGGAAAAATTGTAAAACCTAATATTTGTTTAATTATTGTTTAGCTTGCAGAATGTAAGTTTTTCAATATATTTCAACAAAAGCCTTAAGATCTGGGCATCATTTACCTTTATTTATTTTTTAATGGGAAAAGTGGTGCTGGAAGATCTGGAGCTTTGCCCAATATATAAAACTAATATGTGATGAAGCCAGAATTTTGATTCTGAATTTTGTGCCCACCCTACAGTAATATGTTACCACTAAACTATGTACTCATTAATCCCTGGGAACATTCTGAGTTGAACCTCTTGATTTTAGTACCAGACTCCCTTTTCACTCCCCTTCCAAGTCTCTCAAAATTCCATCCCCCTTTCAAGATTTGGATATAAAATTCTTCTTGATCCCTTGAGGATCATGTGCATGCCCTCTCGCTCTCTCTCTCTCTGTCTCTCCTCTGAACCAGCAGAGGATGTCTGTGTCTTTTGGGGCACTTGGCATATTCTACCTTGTGTGGTGTTATTCTAGGCACACTTGCCTTACTGGTAGAGCCTATGTCTTACTTATCTTTCTGTTCCTTCCAAGTTGCAAGCACAGTGGCACATAGTAGGTGTTATACTTAACAAATGTTTGGGGAAGGACATGGACTTTTCCTTAATATAACTTAAAGACCTGCCTTCACTCTGAAAGAGTTCTTGAAACTCTTATGGTAAGTGGAAACCATTTTTGTCATAAGCAGACAGATTCATATGAAGTATAAAAATAAAATAATACTGCTAATAGTAATAATCAGTGACATCATAATAATGGTAATTTTATAACCTTGAATTATAGGGTTTTTCTCTTTCAGATTATAATAATTCATATGTCTCATTCATTTCCCCTATATGCCTGAAATCCAAGGAAAGTGTTGCCCGTACAGTGTTAACAAGGGAAACCAAGAATAGGCACCTTGGCCTCCCATTTTGTTTGAGGGTCAGCCCCTCCACTTCTTCAAACAAGTTATTTAACCTCCTGAGAGCTCCATTGCCTCTCCACCCTTTACAAAATATAGATAATAAGACGACAAAATTTGCAAACTCACTATAAAGAATAAATAAAATCGAGTAGGCAAAGTTCTTGGTAGAGCATCTGGTGCATAGTAAGTGCTCACTAAATAGTATCAGTAATTATTCTTATGAGGGAAGAGAATGAGACCTAAGACCCAAGATGATTAAGTGACTTGCTCAAGATGGTATAATGAAATCTAACTAGAACTTGAGTTTTTGCCCCCTGGATTGCAGTATCATCTCCCTCTGCCCCTTAACTGCCCTCCGTCTACCTTAGCCCTGTACAATTAAGAGTTTCACTGGCCTTTGTCCCAGTTCCTGGGAGGTAGCCTCTAAATCTTTGGAATTTCCCAAATAATAGAAGTGTTTTCATTATTTATGGTGGACCCTGATAGGTTATGTTTACTAGGTAGTTTATGTTGAGGAAATAGGTTATATGCTAATTGTATATGCTAAATTTTAGGTTATAATTTATGCTAAGGAAAATATTAATATAAGAGTTGGCAGTGGCAGAAAGACCAACCATGTGATTAGAAGGTTAGGGCTTTGAGCCACCTTGATATCAGACCAACCCCCAGAGAGGGGAGGGGGGCTAGACATTGAGTCACATGGCCAGTGACTTAATCAGTCATGCCTATATAATGAAGTCCAAATAAAACCCATGGACATAGATGCTCAGGTTAGCTTCCTTGGTGGGCAATACTCTATACTGCCACATACCAATGTGCTGGGAGAGTGACATATCCTGATGCCACAGGGAGAGGACAAAGGAAGCTTTGCGTTTGGCGCCCTCCCAGACATTGCTGTATTGGTCTCCCTTTTGTTGGTTCTGATTTGTATCCTTTTGCTATAATACAATGGTAATCCTAAGAACAGTGCTTTCCTAAGTTCTGTGTGTTGTTCTACCATATTACTGAACCTGAGGGGAAACCCTAATTTGTAGCCAGTAGGTCAGAAGTGAGGGAGGCCTGGGGACCTTGGAATTTGTGGCTGGTGTCTGAAGTGAGGGCAGTTGGGTGGAGGACTTTGCCCTTGACCTGTGACCTTTTGCCTGGCTTGGCTCCGGGGCAGCTTGTGTCAGAAGTCTTGCTGCCCCTTCATCCAGAACCTCAGCAGGGTTCAATGCTTTATAAGGTACACACTTTGCAATCTCAGACTCAAAACAGATGTTTAAAATCTAAATGTTTATTCCTTGCTGTTCTTTTTGGATGCATAGTGTTAAAATACGATCACATTGGCCCTATGCAGCTGAGCATTTAGGTAACAGTTGTACTGAAGGTGAAAAAAAACCAAAAAACTGGAAAATTATTTATGTCTAGTACTAACCTATCATGCACTCTTTTCTTTCCAAAAACACTTCTCCAATCTCCAAACAAATTAATTCATCTGCACAGTTGAGAGGAGGAAACTAAGCAGAGGCCTCCATCTCTGGGGCATGAGGGGCACCAAAGGGACATCCACCAGGACAGCTGGAGTGCATATGTTGTGACTCTCCACATCCTGCTGGAATATCTCTCTTGCCAACAGTATGGAAATCATAATTAGCACCCTGCAGCGACTCAGGGCTTCAAACCCACCCAAATCTATTTGCAGCGTTTCACAACTTACTGAGAACAGCATCTCTCATATTTAGGTAGCTGCCTCCCGTCTGCTTTGTTGGCCCTAATGTATTTAGATAGATTCTTCTTCCATGAGGCAGAGCCCAAGTTCATTAGAATCATGCGTTCTGCTTCAAAACCTCCCTTAATCTCCCTAGGTGCTCTTTGGGCTTTTCCAGTTATATTCACTAACCTTGGAAGTGGGTATTTAGGAACAATGCTAATGTTCTTAAATTGCTTTGCTGTCTTTTCTCCTGGATTATGCTAGCAAGCAAAAGAAAGAAATGCCAATTAAGCCCCAAGAGCCATTTTGCAAATGCTCTTTCTCTTAAACCAGGGAATGTCTAACTGCGAACCCAAATGGAAAAGATGCAGGGTGGTGTCGTGATGTGTTATGCATGTTGACTCTTTTCTTTCTGAGGGATCTAATCTTTTAGAGTGGGCATTAGGTAAATGTAGTATTAAGAGACAGAAAAAGAAAAGAAGACACTTCATACGTTTTGGATAATAACATGTTTGTGCTTTAATAATACTCATCTTAAAAGGGTATTTGTTATTCATTATGTACAGTGCATTTCAAAGTTCTGCTTTCCATTAACCCTTTCTCTGAGCAGACTGCAGATAGTTTTAGAACCTTTCTGTTAGGAGAGCCAGCCTCAGCCTGGATCTTGAACCTGCTTGGATATGGGGATGA
This sequence comes from Phocoena phocoena, assembly GCF_963924675.1. NCBI lineage: Eukaryota > Metazoa > Chordata > Mammalia > Artiodactyla > Phocoenidae > Phocoena > Phocoena phocoena. Next base: position 148,471,403 of record NC_089219.1, read on the forward strand.
ATGGGGGTACTACAGTAGGGCAGTGGTAAGTAGTAACACTGGCTGCCTCCAGGAGGGGAAGTAAATGGCTTGGAGACAGGAGAAAAAGTAGATATTTCACTATTAATTTTGTGCTTTGTAGCATGTGACTATATTACCAATTCTAAATACAAATAAAAAATATATATAGTTTTTTTAAAAGGTAAGAAAAATGATGTGGCCACAGTGGAAAACAATACTGTGGTTCCTCAAAAAATTAAACAGAGTTACCATATGATACAGCAAAAGAACTGAAGGCAGAGACTTGAGCAAATATTTGTACACCCATGTTCATAACAGCATTATTCACAATAACCAGAGAGTGGAAGCAAGCCATGTGTCCACAGATGGATGAATGGGGAAATAAAATGTAGTATATACATACAATGGAATCTTATTCAGCCTTAAAAAGCAAGGCGATTCTGACACATGCTACATCATGAATGAACCTTGAAGACATTATGCTAAGTGAAAGAAGCCACCAGTTTTCCTACTGCTATGAAATGTAAGGTGATCACCGTCTCTCTAGAGCTCAGAGACCATGTGTCTTTATCCTTCATGGTCTCTTTTGTGGCTTTTTAAATTGGGAATACTCAATAGATGGTACTTTCTGACACCAATTTTCTGACACTGAGTGTCCCAAAATTCGAGTCAACCATTCCACTAAAACACATGGAGTTAGTGTCAGATCCAATGAGTTAAAGGGCAAGGTCCCCAACAAGACTGCCCTTACTTCAGATGCCAGTTTTAAGTGGGACTACAAATTTAGAGCTTCCCACACCCCCTGAGTTTCAGTATTTCTCCAGGATGACTCACAGGACTCAGAAAAGGGCTATGTTTACAATTCCCATGTTACTATAAAGGATGAAAAATGAATAGTCAGATGAAGAGAAACATAGAACAAGACCTAGCAGCATCTATTCCCATGGAGGCAGAGTGAACACCCACCTGTTCACCAACCAGGAAGCTCCCCTGAGCTTCAGTGTCCAGAGCTTTTATTTGGGGTTTCATTACGTAGGCATGATTGATGGAATAATTAATCACATGATTGAACTTAATCTCCAGTCTCTCCTCCCTCCCTGGAGCTTGGGGGTGGGCCTGTAAGTCCCAGCTCTCTAATCACGTGCTTGGTCTTTCTGAAATGGCCAGACTGGCTCTTGAAGCTACTGAGGTGCTTATCATGAAGTCACCTCCTTAGCATGAATTCAGGTCAAAGGGGCTCCTTATGAAACACAGAGACACTCCCATCACCGTGTAAACCTGAAGTTCTGTGACAGAAACTGGGGGTGAAGACGAGGCATATTCTTTATTATATCACACATAGCAATAACTCAATCTTGATTTCTCCAGCTAAAGCTTACATAGTGGTCATATAGTTGGCTATATTCTATCCAGGATAGAAGAGAAATCAGTTTTTCCAGCTCTCAGCAAAGAGAAAATTGAGAAAGCATGGCCTCAGCCAAGCCATACTTTGCAGTTGGTTTAAAATCTATAAGCTAAAATGTAATGTATCCTTTGTCTCTCTGGCTAATGACCAGTCATGGGATATGGATAAGAAGTTCCAAATTCAGCCCTTTGAGCCTGTACTCTTGCTGGTGAGCTCTGTGATCTCCGTCCCTCTGTTACCTCTTTAAGCACCAAGCAGCTGTTTAGTGCAAGGTTCTCGTCAGTTCTTTTCTCTTTCTCTTGGTCAGTGGATTAGCCAAGATTGATTTTTCTACATGGCTGGGGAAGGCCTAAGGTTAAAAGATAAAAAAAAGGTAGATTCCTTTTACACGTAATTTAGATTTTTTCTCCTGGCATTAGTTCTGATATCAACCACAGAATCACTTCAATTTTCCAGAAGAAACTGGGCCCCAACTACAGCTGCTGGGGCAGGGTAAACCCAGGCTTCCGAGACAGGACAGCTGGGTGGTACAGGCAGGGTTTCCGCCAGGTGCCTCTCTCTCTCTCTCTCTCTCTCTCTCTCTTCTTTCCTTCTCCCCACACTTATCTTTCTCTCTCTCTCCTTTTCTTTCTCTCTGATTCTGCTTGCAAAACGCAACTAGACGTCTCCCGTGTTTATTCCACACATTGTTCTTACAGGTCAGTGTGTATTTATCTTTTGCATACTGAAGAGCTCAAGGGAGAACTGCTTCTGAGTCAACCAGATGACAAAAGGCCAAATCAATTCATCCAGAAAGCCTGTCAATTCAGCGGAACATCATTGGCACGAGTAGTGTCGTGGACAAAGCAGGAACCTGATTGACTCCATTTTCCACCTCTTGTCAGGCTTCTCTTTGGCAGCCAATAGACCCTATCCAAAGACCGTGCCAGATGTGATGAATAACCCTCTCTTCCCTGGGTGGGTATCTTTCCACTTACCCTCTGCAGTGTAGGCAAGGCATCCTCCCTATGTTATAATACACTGTGTGGTTTTATAAGTGCTGTCTTTTAAGGGCTGGAGACTCCCTGGAGCCTGAGGCAGAGTGGGGGGCACTGGTGTGATGCTGGAGGTGGTGTGATGCTGACAGAGCAGGAGAATTAGAGAAGCGTGGGGGAAGGGAAACTGATATTCAGTGAGTGGGGCTGAATAGGGGAAGAATATCCCAGAAGAGAACTTGTGAACACAGTCGATTCAAGCTGAGCGATGCTTAAGATGGTAGCTTGGGCCAGACTCACACTGTTCTCAGTAGACCAGCTTGAAGGGTCTTAAGCACCTGTGTCCCCAGGAAGGGGCAGTGTGACATCATGCCGTGTTTACGTGGGGTGTGGGGCAAGAGACAAGGGTCCACACCCTGCCCCACCATCCCTCTTCTCCCTTCCTCCCTCCCTCCCTTCCTTCCTTCCTTCCTCCCTCCCTCCCTTCCTTCCTTCCTTCCTCCATCCCTTCCTTCCTTCCTTCTTTCCTCCCTCCCTCCCTCCCTCCCTTCCTTCCTTCTTTCCTCCCTCCCTCCCTTTCTCCCTCCCTCCCTCCCTCCCTCCCTTTCTTCCTTCTTTCCTCCCTCCCTCCCTTTCTCCCTCCCTCCCTCCCTCCCTCCCTTCCTTCCTTCTTTCCTCCCTCCCTCCCTCCCTCCCTTCCTTCTTTCCTCTCTTCCTCACTCCCTTCCTCTTTCTCCCTTCCTTCCTTCCTCCCTCCCCCCTTCCTTCCTCCCTTTCTTTCACTATTGCTAAGATTGAAAGGGACACTTGAGTAATACTTACTTGTGTCTTAGCTACACTCAGTTAAACTCAAAGAGTTGGCCTCAATCCAGCCAGCCAGCGAGAAAGCTTCTAAATGCCAGGATGGCGTTTCAAACGGCCAGCTGGATGTCACTTCTTCACCGCGAAGCCTCCTCTACCATTGGGTCAATAGGCGGAGAAGGAGAGAGAATTTGGACACTTTACCGAACCAAAGTGAAGCTACAACATAGGAACAAAATGGGAACCCTTAAATCAGTAATTGGGAGATAGAAACAGAAGCTCACAAGCTGGACATAAACTTGAAGGGGAAGAATTGGAGAACTGAGGAGAGAAAAGTCTGGATTAGTCAGGACTGTCTTGGTTGCAGGTAACGGCAACCCATCTTGACAAAACTTAGGTGAAAAGGAAGTTTATTGGTCAATCCAGTTTAAAAAGTCTGAGGGTACCTTGGCTTCAGGCCCACTTTACCACATATGCTCTTATAACACCTGGTACACCCTCTCTCTCTCTCTCTCTGTCTTTGTGCCCTTCTCTGTTCTGGCCTCATTCTCAGGCACACTTTCCCCTTGTGGTGGCAGGAGAACTCCAGCATTTCCAAACTCAAACTCCATCTCATTAGTACCAGGAAAAGTTCCCAGTGGGCTCTCATTGGATCCATTTGACTCAACTTTCCTCTCCGAACTAATGACTGCAGCCAGGGCAACAGGATGTTCTCAACAGGTATGCCTTTGCCAGGTGCCCACCTCCAGAGACAGGAGTGGCGTCAGCCCCACCTAAAGTGTATGGTCTGGGAGTGAGCAAGGAATGGTCCTGCTTTAAAAAAAATGGGGGTCTTCTCTACATAAGAGAAAAATGCTGGCAGGCAAAAACATCAGATGTCTACCCCAGATGCCAAAAAGAAGCCAAAATCATAAAACTTTGAACGAAGGGCAGTCATGCACCGTATTCTGGAATCCACCAGGAATAGGTCAGGTCTATACGAAGCCTCAAGGCTTATGTGACAATTGCCCAGACCACTTTTGGTATAAGCATCTCTTTTTTGATAACTGGTTCAGGGCTTCCTGGCCCGTTTCCTGTTGCTCTTGAAAGAAACTTGCCCTTTCCAGGCTGGAGCCCAGACACCCCTCTCCAGAAGGGAATCCCTTTATAGAATTCTAGCATGTCCTCTGTCTTTCTCTTTTTCATGTACACTAGCTCTGACCTTATTGCCTCCACGACCCCAGCCTTCTCCCCACACGCTTACAACATATTTTTTTTTTATTGATGTCACGTAGTAATCAGAAAGGCCATTCTGGTGAACGTAGCCATTGGAACAGACGCTACTCTCACAGACACGTAGCAGACGTAGGGGACATGAGTGGGAGTCTAACAAAGTGGCCCAACAAACCGTAAGAAAGAGATAGAAAAGAGGAAAGGAAGGGGTAGCTGCGTAACAGGTTACATTTACCAAACTTTTAAAGGAAAGGGGAAGAGAAAGCCATACTTAATGGAAGAGCAATCTTTATTTAAACGGCTCACAGAATTAGTGGTCTCACCCCTATGCCAAGCTCTAACAAAGGAAACACAGCCGTATGAGCGCAAAAAAAGGGAGGACAGAGCTGCAGGCTCCGGCGCTGAGAGGGCTAATTATCAAAGCTCTGTCTCCATCCTGTTGATATCAATCCTGGCAGGGCACCATGGCTGCTGCCAGTGGAGAGGAAAAAATTACCCAGACCGATGCCTCCAAATAATTGATAATTTGCCTAAATGAACAAATCAAGTAAGATTTAATTGTTGGCAGGGATTGCCACCCAGGAACAGCAAGGTATATAATTGCTTAAGCTTTGCACGTGGCTTTCCGTGCATCCCCCTTCCCTCCCCCTTTCTTTTTTCTAAACCAGGTATAATTGTTTAATGACATTGATGGGGAATAGACTCATGACATTATAAATGATACTCACGACAGAACTGTCACCTGGTGACAGCTCCCTGACAGCCCAGTGAGAAATTAATCATTTTAGATGCTTTATGATTTGCTCATTTAATGCCACAAATAAGATCTTACTGTGAAACCACACATGATCTCATCCCCTAAGGGACAGTTTGGTTGTTCTCCTACCTCCTCGAGTAGGGCTGGTGCAGGGTCCAGGGTAAATGGTTGGGAATATTGTGTGGTGATGAACCTGGCACCTCCAATTCTAGGCAGAGGCTAGAAGTTCTCTGAGGAAATTTGTACCGAATTTAGTTTTCTCACTTGCCACTTGTTTAAGGAAGCTTTCAAGGGGAAAGAGCTAACCTGTTGGGACTGATGCTAATAAAGACAGAAAGCTGAGGAAGGGAGAGGTTATTTTTAGCCAGGTAATGGGGAGTAAATGGGGCCACACTTTGATATGCTAAGATATGCCTGCGCTCATTTCTGCCTGGAACTCCCACACTCTCTGCTGGGCAGACATCTGTTAATTACTTTCTGTTGGACTTCAATCTGACATTTGGAGAAATGGAAGGAGATTGCCTAACCGTTCTTTTTTTTTTTTTTTTTTTTTTTTTTTCCCTAAACAGTGTCTCTGTGGAGTTTTGGAGCCAGGGAAGAAAGGAGGTGAGGTGGGTTTGAAGCACACTCTGCTTGGGTTTGCTAAAACCTTCAATACACCATACCTAAGGCACTTGGACCTGGATTTTATTGAAAACCCTATGTGGGTCTCCAGACAATGAGTCACTCACGTTTTTTCCTTCCACTCTGCACTGGCCTGTGCTACATTTAATCTGAACACATGCTTATCTCTCTGCCCACCTTTCCTTACATTTTACTCATCTTGTAAATAGATTCTTGAAAAATAATAAAATGAAATTTCCAATTTAGGGCAAAAAACAAATCTTCAAATCGGTGTGCATGCATCAATGCCTTGTTGATGAGGCAGTTCCTGTCACCAAGGAGCAGGAGGCTGAGAACCAAACTTCAGAGGATGGAGATGGGAGTTTCAGTGTTAACATCATCTTTTCCCCGCCTTTTCTTTCTTTAGGCACGGCTTTGCCTGCGCTCCTTTACAGCTGCGTTTGGATAGGTTGGGTAGGTTGACCTATAATATGTGGTATAGTTTGATTAGTGACCACTGGGGGGCGACAAAGACCTCTGACTTCATTATTGGATGTAGGCAGCGACTGATAGGTGAAAAGGGCCTGTTTTCTAATGGTCTCAATAATAACAACTTCTTGGATGCTGACCATGTGGCAGGCACCATCAGAAGTGCTGTTTGCACATTAACATGTTCATCTTTGCAACACTCCTGTGAATCCTACAGAGAGTGAGGAGCTAACTTGCCCAAGGTCACCTACTGGTGGTTGGCAGAGCTGAAATTTAACTCCAGCTCTAACTGATGACCCAAGCTGTGTTCTCAGACATTGAGCTCTACTGTAGCCTTAGGGAAACACGCTACCGATTTGGGGAGGAAGTTGACTGGCCACAACTAATATCTCACCTTCACTGAGCTCTGATGCTTCCTTCATCTCCATAAGATGAGAAAAAGGGGCACAGAAAGAGCAAACTTATCAGGTATATAGAATCTGAGAGTTGGAAAATTCTTGACCCTTTAGCCCAGCTTCCCATCCAATACAGGACTGTCCATGAAGGAGGATTACATAGACTTTGCTGGACCACTTCTGGGACCAGGTTGCCACATGAAGGTGGCATGGTGCCTTCTCTCTCTGCCCATCATCACCTTCCTCTTCAAGAGTAGAAGTTCAGAGGGAGGGGACCAGAAGAAAAATTCACAGCTCAAGTCCATCAAAGCAGTTCTAGGAAACAACATGGTGTGACGGTTAATTATATGTGTCAGCTTGAGTAGGCCACAGGATGCCCAGACATCTGTTCAAACGTTATTCTGGGTGTGTCTGTGAGGATATTATCAGATGAGATTAACATTTGAATTGAGTAAAGCAGATTGCCCTCCCCAGTGCAGGTGGGCCTCATCTAATCTTTGAAGACCCACATGGAACAAAAAGGCTGACCTTTCTGTGAATAAGGGGGAACTCCTCCTGCCTGACTGCCTTCAAGCTGGGAGATAGGATTTCTACTGCTTTCAAACTCAGATTGAAACATAGGCTCTTCCTAGGTCTCAAGCCTGCTGGCTTCCCACTGGAACCAGACTATCAGCTCTCCTGGATCTCGAGCTTGTTGACTGTAGATCTTGGGATTTCTTAGCCTCCTTGAACGTGTACTTGTGTGAGTCAATTCCTTGTAATGTGTAGATATAAACAGAGATGTAGATTTATGATATGTATACATATACACACATCCATACATATATGGACATTTCCACTTAGATGTCCAACTCTACACTTTATTTATTTATTTTTAAATTTATTTTATTGAACTGTAGCTGATTTACAATGTTGTGTTAGTTTCTGGTGTAGAGCAAAATATGTAAATATAGTTCCCTGTGCTATAAGTAGGACCTTGTTGTTTATCTATTTTATATATTGTAGTTTGTATCTGCTAATCCCAAACTCCTAATTTATCCCTCCCCCCACCCCTTTCCCCTTTGGTCACCATACGTTTGTTTTCTATGTCTATGAGGCTGTTTCTATTTTGTAAATAAGTTCATATTTTAGATTCCACATATAAGTGATAGTCAGATGGTATTTGTCTTTCTCTGACTTACTTCACTTAGTATAGTAAGCTCCAGGTCCATCCAGGTTGCTGCAAATGGCATTATTTCATAAAATTCTACATTTTAAATTTGAACCTTTTTATGTTAATATCTATCTACATCTATATCTACACATCTCCTGTTGGTTCTGTTCTCTGGAGCGTGTTGACTAATCCAGTGGATCAACTAAATGGAAGAATCTAAATCAAAAAGCAACATGACCCAAGTCCTGCCAGCACAGTGCAGTGGAAGCCCTGGTGTCAGACGACCTGGGCTTTAGTGCTGGCTCTGCTCCCTCGTGCCTCTTTGTCCTAGGAAGCCTCAGTGTCCTCATCTTTAAAATGGGCATAATTATAAATGAGATGGTGCAGATTCAGTTCTTAGCACAGTCCCTGACTATTAGTGTCCATTACTTTAGACATTAATTGCTTCTCGTCAGTAAGTTACCGAGGAATCTTGGTGAAATAACACGTTCTATCTTTTTTACACACCCACACACAAAAAACTTAGAGGGGGAAAAATGAATATCTCTCCTCCTCTTCCTTCTTGGAAGAGGTGCTGTGAGGTCAAAATTGATAAAAGAGAGAAGGTCTTGGTAAGTAAAGGTGGCCATAGTGCATGGGGTGGTGAGGGTATTATTATTGAGCTCATCATCACAGTCAGTGGAAACAGCAGGACAGCAGACCAGCACAAAGATTCAGCCCTTCTGTCAGTAAGCATTTCTGAGGGAGACGAAGGGACCCTCTCAAGAGAGGCCTAGCCAGTGGAAACAGCAGTTATTTCTCCAGGAAAACTCTCAGTGTATTCAAACCGGAAAGCAGAGTGGAATACAGATTGCCAGGGAGAGACATTCTTAGGATGTACTCAGGCAGCTTTGCTTTTCTTGACGGACAGGCCAGGCTTTGGTGCTTCCCTTAGTTTAAAAAATTATCTCTGAGGGAAGAAAGTGGTCTCTTGGTGTGGATATGATATTCTTCTTTTAGAGGCACCTGCACCTGATATCATCTGATATCATCTGAGATGGAGGAGACCCAATGGGAACATTGAACTTCTGAACAAGTGAGTGTTCCTCTCCCCGCTCCCCATGTTACTACCTCCTCCCCCAAGTTCTCGACTCTGTTTTTTCCTCCCCACCTTGTTTCACTCACATGTCTGGGGAGTTTGTACAGGCTCATGCTTTGGCTGACACCTCTTAGAAGGACACTGAAATAGCACACTCACGCATGCAACTCATCGAGAGGGCATTTCCACTTAGACGTCCTCCCACCACCATCTAGATTTCTGCATTTAAAACTGAACCCTTTTATTTTCATCCTTAAGGTTGCCTCGGCCCCAATCCACGTTTCTGTCTGAGGTACCACTTCCTGGACCTCCAGGCTGCTAGGCTGGACAGTTTGAAACTGTCTCTAACTTATTCCTCCCCTTCATCAACTTCTACTAGGGTTTGCTTCCAAATGTCTCTCAAATTTGCCCCTTTCTCTCCATTTCTGCTCTTCAGGTGTTAATACTGCATACCTGGATGCCCTCAACAGCCTTCCAGGAACTTCCTGTTTCTCATTATCCTTTGTCCGATAAAGGTGCCAAAATGCCCCTTGGGTCTTACCCTCCCTCTGCTCTGGACCCCACAGATACTTCTCCCCAGGTATAAATCCCCCTGCCTGGTTTCCATATTATGTCCCTTTTAGTCTTTTCAACCATTTCCCTTTACTTCTAGCTTCAGTCTGTCTGGCCTCTCTCTGCCTCCACCTATGCTATGGCCCCCATCTTGTGTAATGAGGGATGAGGGTCACGTCGGGAAGCCCAGGCAGGGGACGCAGTGAATGTCCGCCACACTTCCTACTCCCTGCTGCATTTCCCCATCCTTTGTAGCCCACAAAAGCACCCTATGCCTCATGCATATTATCACTTAAAAAATAATTTAAATTTTCATTACACAAGTGATATAATGTACATATTCTTTCTTCCTTCCTTGCGTCCTTCCTTCCTCTCCTCCTTTCTTTTCCTTTCTCTCTTTCTTTCTCCCTTCCTGCCTTCCTTTCTTTCTTTTTATTGAGGTATTGTTACTTTGGAATGTTGTGTTACTTTACAATATTGTGTTACTTTCAACTGTACACCAGAGAGATTCAGTTTTACATACATAGATATATGCATTATTTTTCAGATTCTTTTCCATTATAGGTTATTACAAGATATTGAGTATAGTTCCTTGTGCTATACAGTAAGTCCTTGTTGTTTACCTATTTCATATATAGTAGTGTCTATATATTAATCCCAAACTCCTAACTCTACATACTCTTTAAAAATGAAATTTTTTTAGACAAGACTAGGTTCCCCTTGATCACTTACTCTAATCATGGTCCTTTCCCCCCTTATATAGAGAAGGCATGGTTCAGTGTTTGGGGTGTATTCTTCCAGTTATTTCTGATGTTTTTATATCCATATATATGTACCCATGGAGGGTATGTAATATTTACATTGCATGTGGCCATTTTTAATATAAATGACATTGTACAAGTGTACAATGTACACACAAGTATTTTGTAAAACTACTAGACATCTATCCATGTTAGCCAACCTGGATGAGTCTCACTCTGGTTATCTGGTAGGTGCTACTCTATAGTATGTATCCATCACCATTTATTTGACAATTGCCTCTTTGATGAGCATTAGATTATTCCAGTGTTTAGATTTACAAACACGGCTTCACTGAACAACTGGAGGACATGTCCTTTTGCCTGTGTGAACTGCTCTCGCTGATTGCATTTTCTTCTCAGTACTACATGGTAAGATGAGAACAAAGCTAGTATTTATTGAAAGATAAATCTCAGGCACTGAGGTAGGCATTGACACAACCAGGCACCGAGATAGGCATTTGCACGACACACTTTGAGCTAGGTATTATCATTCCCATTTTATAGATGAGAAAAATGAGGCTTAAGGAGGTAAAGTGAGTCATGATTTAAGATCCCATTCAAATTCTTGCTCCTACCATTTCCTTGTGATGGATTCTTTCCCTCCAACTCTGCTGTGAGTCTCGTGACGCGGGAACTACAGCCATACCTCCCTTATTCTCTAATATGTCCTGATTACACAATACATCTCAATAAAATGTGATTAATTATCCGGGAGACAAATCAGTGCTCTCCTCTTAACTAGTGGGATATTTTAGTTAGGTATTTTAGCAACAATAAGATGCTAGCCTCATAGAGTAGCTGGTGAAAATATTATTAGAAGTTAATTCATATTTTAGCAGATAATTCCTAATTAATTTGCTGTAGTTATCTTGTTAAATGTCAATTAAATCTCTCCACATCCCTTACAGGTTTCTTCTATTCATAAAATGTAATTATGCAGCTATTGCTCATGTATTCTTTATTGCTTATATAATCTACCAGTTAAATACCAGTCAAAAAGATTTATTTTCCAAGTTCTTCATAGCACCACTAAATGTTCTAATTAATAATCAATAATCCATTTGCATAGTTAATTGGGGGAAAGAATCCTAATGATATGGTGCCTTGCAGCTAGCCAAGCTGAGGCTAAAACGTTTATCTCCTATAGTAATCATTGCTCAGGGTGGAAGAGTTTATTCGAGCAACTCAGATTCCTTCAGGGCTCCTGGAAGTGCTGGGCTTAGTGTGAACGATGGGGAGCTCATACAATTCTACTGGAACATCCTTAGTCACATCATTTCTTAACAATATGTAATATAAGTGTCTCCATGGAACATAACCTATTTGCTGGATATGAGCTTTTGGAGACACAGGCTCAGGTGAACAAAAATAAATTTCTTCATTTTCCTAAAAATCAATTTAATGTTCTGAATCTGAGCCCTCAATCCACCTGATGCAAAAACTTAATATAGTCACTTTCAAATAAACTCAGTCCTATGTAGGATCTCCTCAGGCAAACAGGGTTACATTCTAGATTTGAAAAAAATTCTCCCTTTCAGCTTTTTCCTCTCCCTCTTCCTTGGCACTGATGTTTAACTGGGGAAGACAGTGGTTTTACAATGGTCCCCACTGTGGTGTCATCTGGGCAGGGGCTGCCCATTTCCCAGGTTCTACCTGCTTTGGTCTGAGCTATCATCCTTTAAGATATAATGTGAACGGTGGGTCCTTGAGGGAGCCCTCTTCACACTGACCCCACTACAAGGCATCAGTCATCCTCATTCACTGAAATATTTTTGGTTTTGCTGTAGCCTCCACCACCTCAGTCCCTAAGGGTTATTCATCATTGTCCTTCAGATCTCCAGGCTCCTGTGCTCCATTCACCCTTCCTCAGCCCTTACTAGCCCTTCTCATGAGCTTGGGATCACTTAGATCTGAATCATTCTTTGATGGCAAAAAAAGCTAAGGGACTGTCCGGGGTCTTTGCTGTGTTCTGACACACCCCCCCACCCCTTACAGCCTCTCTGCTTTATTGTTCACATGCCCAAAACCACAAAGGTCGCTGAAGAAGGAGCTGAAGACTGTAACTCCAGGTGGGATCAGTAAGACACAGATCTTCTCTCTTTGACCCCAGAAAACCAGTGGTTCTTTTTCTACTCCCCTCTTCTTAAATATCTGGGATAGTTGGGGGCATGACACAAAGCTCGACCCACATCTTTCTTCCCAGATCTTCTCCATCTCTTTTCTCCCTCTCCCTAACGTGTAGGGGAGGGGGTTGGTGTAAAGATGGTTCTACTTAGGAGCGTTCCTTTTGTTACATTTTCTGTCTTACACCAGAAATCTCAGCACTTTATCTTGGAAGCTGACTATGTGGCATCTTTGTTCTCCGGCTCTGGAGTTAAATGTGGCCCCTTGTCAACAGCAGGAACAGGGTGGTCGCAAAGGAATAAAGAAAATAGTATGCCATATATCTGGAAAAGGTGAAAACTCTAATTTTAAAAGATATATGCACCCTGATGTTCATAGCAGCACCATTTACAATAGCCAAGATAGAGAAGCAATGCCAATGCCCATCGACAGATGAATGGATAAAGAAGATGTGCCATATATATATGGAATATTATTATATATATAATGGAATATAAAAAAGAATGAAACAATGTCATTTGCAGCAACATGGATGGACCTAGAGATTACCATACTAAGTGAAGTAAGTCAGATAAAGACAAATACCATATGATATCACTTATATGTGGAATCTGAAAGAATGATACAAATGAACTTACTTACAAAGCAGAAACAAACTCACAGAGATAGAAAACAAGCTTATGGTTACCGGAAGAAAGGCAGATAAATCAGGAGTTTGGGATTAACATATACATACTATTATATATAAAATAGATAAACAACAAGGGCCTATTCTATAGCACAGGGAACTATATTGAATATCTTATAATAACCTATAATGAAAAGAATCTGAAAAAGAATATATATATGATGATTTTACTGTACACCTGAAATTAACACAACATTGTAAATCAACTACTTCAATAAAAAATAATAAATATAGCAAAAAAAGAAAGAAAGCAATATGCCAGGTAACACCTCAAAGCGTTACCTGACCACACTTTATCATGTCAGAGTCGAGGCTGGGAACATTGGAATATGGGGAGTCGCCAGTGTTCACGCCAAAGAGGACCAGCCTGAACCCATGACACAGAAGCAGAGAAGCAAGTAGAAGTTCCTGAGGGCTCCATGAGGTGGGATTTAGACAGCTATGCAGTTAATTCATCTTGACTAATGGATTTTCAGTCTCAGGCAAGTTTCCTATAAAGCAAAGAAAAAAAAAATGCTTCTCTGATTTGTTTTTTATCCTAAATCTCTGGCTTCACTTAACAAATAAGTCTATATGCTTGGGGGCTTGGGGCTGAGAACTGTACATCCTAAGAGGTTTCAAAGAACTAAAAAAAAAAAAAAAAGGATTTAAAATAAAATCCCATCCTTGCTCACTGAATTACAAATTGCAATTGGTGAAAGAAAATAATATTTTGATTTGGAAGAAGAAAACTCCTTTACCCGAGTACATCATGAACCTCTTAATGCAGTTGCCTCTCTCCAGACAAGGCTGCCAGAGCAGACACACATCAGATCAACCAGAAGTATCATTACCCTATTGAAGAGACTATCGATAGTTGTGTTTTATGAAGCAACTGCCCCCTTTCAATTAACAACAAAGAGCTTTACCCCTTCTTCTCTGTTTATTCTTCGTCTTGGCTCTTCTCACAAAGGAATTGCTTTTCCACAGCGACCCTTCTCACAAAGAAAAACTGCTTCTTCTGTCCATACTAATAGAAAGAAGATGAAGCAGGACTGGTCTATCTCATAAAGCTCAAGATGGATTGCCAATTAGTTCAGGACAGCACATAGTATACCAGCGTGGGAAGCCCCCCTCTGAAGATCATCTTGTCCATCTTCTGTCTTCTGACAAGATGCTCTTTGACTCAGCCAAGAGGGGTCTCTCACCTTGAACGTCTCTGAGGAAGGACATTCCTTAGCTTCTTGCTATTGACCATGTTACCGAATGCAAGTTTGTATGCGATGCACAGTGAGGCCAAACAAACTGAATCATCAGAGTTTGGAGCAGAGAAGGGTTTATTACAGGGCCATGCAAGGAGAACAGGTGACTTGTGCTCCCCCCAAACCCCAAACTCCCTGAAGGGTTTCAGCAAAGCATTTTTAAAGGCAAGGCGAGGGAGGGGCGTCCCAGGGTCTGTGATCAGCTCGTGCACAATCCTCTGATTGGTTGATGTGGAGGTCACAGGGCAGGTAACATTATCCATCCTTAGGCGCCAGAAAGTCTGGGGGCTACATGCTCATGATCATCAAGTAGTTGATTTCTTCCGTTTGGTGGTGGTTTTAGCATCTGACAAACAACTCTGGAAATACACAGCAGATGCTATTACCTAGGTACTTCAGAGAGGACCTACAGCAGAGAATATGGGGAGGGGTCTGTCCCAGAGAGGCCCCATAGGGTCCTGCTTGGTTACAACCATGCCAGTCTTATATTTGGGAATTAGACATAAAGTCTAATCAAAATCTTTCCTACCATTTTTTACTTTCCTTCCTCCTCACAAGGCTTGCCCATGGAAAAATAAAGTTGGTGCTTTCTGTCTTCTCCTTTTTCCTTTTTATGCGTCCTCTGCTCTCTACATCTCCCAGGTTATTCTGGGTCTTAATTGTCACAGAGGGAAGTAGATGAATGCACTTTTTTTTTTAGACATCAGTCCATTGCAAAATGAGCTGTGCAAGAAGAAAGAAATGTATAATGCAAGATGTTGAATTATTAATGATGACATTTCAGGCACCTCTGAAAGGGAGATTGGGGTTAGAGTGAACTTTGTGCACATCCCTCCAATAATGTCATGCTTGTAAGCTCAGTCATGACTGCTGAGTCAAGGCAGCCAGCTATAAACTTCAGGAGACCCGCCTCTGTCTCTTCTCAATAGCTACCTCACTTTGGCCAACTTATTAATTGTTTCTCAGCCTCGCTCTTCCTATCTGTAAAATGGGTGGTGGTGGTGGTAATTAGCCTACATCACAAGTGGTTTTGAAGATCAAATGGGACGATGCAGATAATGCACTTTCCACAACGCTTGCCAGACACATTGTGCTTAGTACAAACTGGCTATTATCAAAAGACATGGTGACGTTTTACAGGTACAATCAAAAGATTTTCGGACAGACTACTGGAATACTAAGAAGTGCCAATGGGGAGTCGCTGCTCTTTCTGATATAGTTGATAAATATTACTATATTACCAACAAGTATTTTTCTCTCCCAGTATAACATAGTCTGGCAAGTAGTGAAGGCAGAGAAGCTCAGGAAAGTGAGAGGCTCCCCAGAGCACGACAGGAGTGGATGGTCCTGTGAGTGTGAGGAAGGACAGCTGTTCTGTCCTCTGCTTGCCCCAAACATATTGTGCTTCTCATTAACCAGAGCGAATGTCAGCAAGGTCTGGCAGTTGGGTTGAACCTTTGCACATTTCACATCTCCATACTTTATATTTCCCAGAACAGACCCCTATATACTCTTTTTCATTCTAAGATAGAGGTCTGCTTAGCATACAGTCAGGTAGACCGACAAGCCCTGATTTGGTGAAACCTAGAAGAATTACGAACTGTGGCAAAAATAGTCAACTAAGGAATAGCCGAGGCATATTTACTTTTCCCCTTGATATCTGTAGAAATGTACATCTTCAAGCATCACAGAAATAATCACCTACTCTATATATTTTTCCCCTTTTTATGGTTTTTATTGGTATACAACACTATTCAGGTTAGGCTCTTCCATCTCCCAAGCCAATTTATTTTGCACCTGTGTTTATATTGATGCTATCCAGACAATGGTCCTCCACTTCCCCTGTCAGTTTCCATCGTGCATTTCACATATTATGAACTTATTTAAACAAAAATCATCCTCTCTGGGTACATTTCCTTTCCATTTTGTTTCCCCCCTGCCCCATGCTACCAATTCTCATTTCAAAGCAACATCATAATATCATTTATTGTTTTTCCTCTCTTGTTTTCCTAAACTTCTCCTATAACATTCAGAGTGTGAGAGGTACCAGTGAGGAAATATATGGCTTTAGTATTGATTTATAGTCAAGAAGATGTTTTTTACTCAAAATGTTTCTAAAAGGATTCATATCAATTTTTTTAGAGCAATGAGCCCTCAATAATGGTTGTACTTTATATTTGTAGGGTGCTTTACAGTTAGTTTTTAAATGTAATTTCACTAGATGTCATTTTAGGGAGTTTGGAGAAAGAAAAAGGGAGAAAATACAGCTAGTTATCCAGATCATTCTAAATATTCAGATGTTTGGCAACACTGTAGACTGGCACGCAGATGTTAGACTGAATTTTTCACCCTTCCTCCAGAGGCTTGGTGTTGTGGAAACACAGCTCATTGTCTATTAGAATCAAAATGAGGTGGTGGTGCGTGTTGGGGGATGGGAGCTTTTTTGATTATATGAAATTTAAACACAGGGAAGCAAATCTGAATACATTTTTAGCTCAGTAATGGTTTTCTTAGTTTCCATTTGTTCAGAGGTACTTTTCTATTTCCCAGGCTCAGGAAGACCTGCTATAAATACCTTAATCCTTACTAAAGCAGTTGTTTTTGTACCTATTCCCATATAGATTTGTTAGAGCCACGAGAGAGAATTTATTTTCATAATCTGCCTGCAAAAAGGATCACCATTCCTCCTGCCTCTGCCAGCCTTGACCAGATGAAAGGCCCAGAGTCTCATGCATGCTTCTCAGGCCAGCTGTGGGAGATTGGCTTGGATTTTTTTTAAGAGAAACTAGGCTTTTCCATCTTTGAAGAAATATCTGTGGAACCCACACTTCGGTAGACAACAGCCAGAGGTCACCAAATCCTGCACACGGTTTGTCACTCATTTATAAATGGGCCACATTTCTTCCTCTGAAATGACAGATCTGGCGAGTTAATATTATCTCGCAGAACACTTATCCTTGAAATGAGAGGTGCTTCAGTGATCGAGAGGTCTTTTTCAAGAGTTCCTGGGCTACGTTAGAATCTCTTGAGCACAGGAGGAATGTTGGTGAGGAGTTCATCCTTTGTCTTCCTCCATCCTTCCTGCTGCCTTGAAGCCCAGTACCCCCGAGTTGGACTTCAAAGCCTGCCCCATGTTGGAGAGCCTCTGCTCCACTTTCTCTGGGCTACAGAAAGCAAGATGCTTCAACTGCTCTTTGTCTATGATAGTTTGATAAGTAAGGAAGAAACTGTTCATCTCTTTTGCAGTTCATTACACCAGAGGAACCTTATTTAGTCAAAGGAAATTGCTCTCTGGGGAATGGTTAGAATTAGCAAGGAGTGAAACCTTTAGGGGTGGAAAACTCTCTCTGAATATTACAGAAAACAAAACCCAAACTCCCAAACCTGCTCCGTAATACGTTATCTCATTAGTAAATGAAAGGCCTTTTGCTTTGCTTAACTCTTCCTCTGTGAGTGTTACATCAATTTGGTTTCTTCTGTTCTTGTTTTCTATTTTCCTCAGGTGGATCAGATCTGGTTTCAGTTCATAAAATGGTAAACTTTCTAAAAGTTGGAAGATCCAAGCCTAAGATGCATCATTTTGAGACACAGTCACTGGGAGTTCCTATGTGGTCTCTTGGAAGAGTTGAGTCAGGAGAGACAAGCCTCAGGAGGGGGACTGGACCAAGTGTTGTCGTTTTTTTTCTTTAAACATCTTTATTGGAGTATAATTGCTTTACAATGGTGTGTTAGTTTCTGCTTTATAACAAAGTGAATCAGCTATACGTATACATATATCCCCATATCTCCTCCCTCTTGCGTCTCCCTCACCCTTCCTATCCCACCCCTCCAGGTGGTCACAAAGCACCAAGCTGAGAGTAAGTTGGGACAAAGTGAGAGAGTGGCATGGACATATATACACTACCAAATGTAAAATAGATAGCTAGTGGGAAGCAGCCACATAGCACAGGGAGATCAGATCGGTGTTTTGGGACCAAGCGTTTTTAAGATAGCCCTTCTTCTTATGAGTGACTAGCATCTTGGTATTTATAAATAGTTTGTTCCCATCACTAGTCATCATGACCATGACCTTGGTAGGCATCACTACCATGATCTTTCTTTCCAGAATCTTCCTCTACTTGTTTAGTTCATCCTGGCCTCTTCAGGCTTAAAAGGGCCTCTCAGAGTCTTTGAGTTTTGTCATCTTTACTTCTTTACCTAGGAGGCTCACAGAGCTTCTTTTTTCAGTACTGATTACATTCTGGCAGCTACCTTCCACTGTCCTGACCAAATATACTTCTGTCGTTGAAGATGAAAGAGTTTCTGAAGTCAAGAGGCTCAAAGATTTAGGTCTGATGTAATGTGCTCACCATAGGAACAGGACCAGGAGATGGAGGGTTTTTGTAGAGTCTCTCAGCACTGAGTGAAAAATTAGAATTTAGGTCTGAAGTCTCCATGTCAGTTCTAAGAAGTCTCTTACTGAGTACTGGGACATGTGATGGACTATAATTTGATGAATGTCTGAAAGATGTTGTTCTGTTTTTAGGCATTTTTGACAGTCACTTTATATGAGTAGGTTCTTGGTTTATGTCACTCTTTCCCAAATTCATTCTGAAGTGCAGGGGACATGTCCTGGTTTGGGAGTCAGGAAGCTTGTTTGATAACGTCTTCTCATCTGCTAACCAATCAGGTGACCTGCGGTAAGTCATGCTGCAGCTCTGGGCTGATTCCACACCTAGAAAGTGGAGGTGGGCCTGGGTGATCACCAAGGAAGCTAAGTTGCTGGGCAGGCATAGCATTTGAACACTGATTGTCTTGGGATCAGAAATTCATAAACTTTGATGAGCTTCAAAATGATTGGAGTACTTTATTAAAGAATAGATTTCTGGGCTCACCCCAACAGGTCTTGTCTGGTAGCCTTTGGGGCAGAAGCAATCCAGCAGGCTGCAGGCTTACTTGGTGCATTGAGTGAGTCTGATGCTCAGGGTCCTCAAACCATGCTCTGAGAAACACCACTTCAAGAGGGATCATTTCAGAGTCACAGAGAAACCTCTCCTTCCCACTTCCTCATTAACAGTTGAATGGTCCTCACTGGGGTACCAAGGGAAGACTTCTCATTGGGCTTGAAGTGCAAATGTCCTTGATAAAAATATAATTATACCGAAGTATAAGTGACAAGTTTGAGTCCTTTCTAGAAGGAGGGTTTGGTGGGAGAGAGGGGGAAGCTTGAGGGTGTTGAATGACTTAGGGGGACACAAAGGTTGGGGAAAGTGTGGGATGTCTCAAAGATGAGCTGCACCGACTTTAACATTTTGCTGGTAGCTGTCTTCAGAGATACAGACATAGAGTTGATGAGAGATGGGAGATGAGGAAAGGAGTTGAGTAGAGTGGTTGGACCCATGCATCCAGAAAATAAGAGCTTGGGGATATTTTCTGAAAGACACACAGGTGAAAAGTATGTGACTAAGAGATGACTTGTTCCAGCAAGTAACCTATGATGACTGGCTGTGCCCTGAAGGTACAGGTGGAGTCATTTGATAATATGACATCTGTGGGGTGATGATGACCACTAGAGCGTGTGTGCTGGGGCAGGTGTGTGTGTGTGTGTGTGTGTGGTGTAGGAGACGTGAGGAGAGAGAAAGAAGTCCTGTGTAATAAGTCCTTCAGGACAGAGAGTAGAGCTAAGCGACTCAATAACTCTGTTCTAGTTTCAGCTCTGTTGGTGCAAGGGAAACGCACCGAAATTAGCCTTCAATCCAGTTTATTTGTTGCTATCTAAATTCCAATTTATTTTTTTGTCAAGTTGGCCCATTTGCATGCAAGGCGCCTAGCTCTAATCTACTCTGATAATGACTTGGGTAAGCAGGTTGAAAATTTCTTACTTCTCCCTGAAGGCTCACAATGTGAAAAGGAAGGATAGTAAAGCAACATTTTCATGATTAAAGAAGACATAAAATTACATCTTGTTTTTATTCTCATTTTTTTCCCCCATCTCTAACAACTTTAGATGCTGAACTAGGCTTGGCAGGGACATGGACTCAAGGAAAAGGGTGACTTGTTTCTTGGAATTCGAATTTCTCTTTATCATGAAGCCTTAGTAATACTGCCCAGCCAATTTCTATCTTAAACAAACACAAACCGAATGAGAGAGACATAATTTAATCTCTACATTGCTAATGTCCATTAATAACCTAGATTTCCCTAAACCTAAATCTTATAGACAGCTTATTCATCTTTTTTCTTTAAATGTTTGATTCTTCTCTAAGATTTATTCTCAGAGATAGTTAATTCTTATATGGCTGACATTATATGTTCTCCGTGTAAAAATTCAACAACTCCCCTTTCAATTACAATCCATTTCATTTGTTTTTGTTCCATACTGTCCCATTCTCCTTCTTATTTCATTCTAGAAATTACTGGAATCATATCTCAAACTTAATTCTCTTTTGAATGCCTGGATTAGTTACCAAGACTTCATTTCAATGGTGTGGGATAAATCCCTGCAAGAATTGAATTCCTTTAACCATCCCACTATTAATCCCCTCTCCTAACCCTGCCAGACACTGAACCTAGAGTCAATGGGACTATGTTCACTTAAGAGGTCAGGATCTGGGTGAATTACCAGACAGTGTTGGAGCATCGCTGAAAAACAGTTAATAAAAGAGAGAGTCAGTCCAAAGGAAAATTTGAAAAACGTGACATTTATTTAACGTCCCTTTCTCTCAACATTTTCTTCCCTCATGTGGCCCCTTGTTAACTTTCCCTTTCTCTTTTCTAGTCCCAGAGTATGCATGTTACTTTCCTGTTATCCTGGACACCCCTCTATAGCACCATAATGAGTGGATGACTCCTCCTTCCCATGCAAACAAAGTCATAGACCTCAGCTCTCTACTTTTCTAGGTGATCCCTGGTTAACTTATAAGCAAAGCTATACTGAAGAATAGAGGGTTATTATGTTATATTCTTTTGCGAATTTTGGACTTTTAAAAGGAGACTTCAGAAATGATATACCCCAAATGGTGAGGATGTGGGGAAAAGGGAACCCTTGTGCACTGTTGGTGAGCATGTAAATTGGTGCAGCCACTATAGAAAACAGTATGGAGATTCCTCAAACAATTAAAAATAGAACTATCTTATGATCCAGCAATCCCACTTCTGGGTATATTCAAAGAAATGAAAATGGGATCTTGAGGAATTATCTGCACCCTCGTGTTCATTGCAGCATTATCCACAATAGCCAAGGTATAGAAAGGACTAGGTGTGCATCAACGGATGAATGGATAAAAATGTGGCGTGTGTGTGTGTGTGTGTGTGTGTGTGTATATATATATATAAATTCAGCAATAAAAAAGAAGGAAATCCTGCTTTTTGCAACATCATGGATGAAACTTGAAGGCATTATACTAAGTGAAATAAGTCAGAGAAAGAAAAATAAAGTATGATCTCACTTTTATGTGGAATCTAAAAAGATGAACTCATAGAAACAGAAGGTAGAATGGTGTTTTCCAGGACTGGAGGGTGGCCTAAACGGGCAGATGTTGTTGAAGGGTGCAAACTTTCAGTTATGACAAATAGGTTCTGGGACTCTAATGCACAGCATGGTGACTGTAGTTAATAATACTGCCTTATGTACTTGAAAGTTCCTAAGAGAGAAAATCTTAACTGTTTTCACCATAAAAAGACATGGTAATTATACGATGTGATGGAGGTGTTAGCTAATGCTATGGTGGTCATTATTTTGCAATATATAAGTGTATCAAATCAACACATTGTACACCTTAGATTTATACAATGTTATATGTCAATTATATCTCAATAAAGTTGGAAAAAATGTGCTACTTGTTTGCTTTAAAAAGAGACAGAAATGATTTCCCAAAGGAATGAATCATTTTGATGGAATCCTAGGCACCTTGGTAGAAAACTTTTTAGCTAATGTCTGTCTCTATTGTTCAAACACTACCAAGTATATCATTTTCTTTTTTTTTTTTTTAACATCTTTATTGGGGTACAATTGCTTTACAATGGTGTGTTAGTTTCTGCTCTATAACAAAGTGAATCAGTTATATATATACATATGTTCCCATATGTCCTCCCTCTTGCGTCTCCCTCCCTCCCACTCTCCCTATCCCACCCCTCCAGGCTGTCACAAAGCACCGAGCTAATATTCCTGTGCCATGCGGCTGCTTCCCACTAGCTATCTACCTTACTACGTTTGTTAGTGTGTGTATGTCCATGACTCTCTCTCGCCCTGTCAAAGCTCACCCTTCCCCCTCCCCATATCCTCAAGTCCGTTCTCCAGTAGGTCTGCGTCTCTATTCCCGTATCACCCCTAGGTTCTTCATGACATCCTTTTTTTTCTTAAATTCCATATATATGTGTTAGCATACGGTATTTGTCTTTTTCTTTCTGACTTACTTCACTCTGTATGACACTCTATCCATCTCATTACAAATAACTCAATGTCGTTTCTTTTTAAGGCTGAGTAATATTCCATTGTATATATGTGCCACATCTTCTTTATCCATTCATCTGATGATGGACACTTAGGTTGTTTCCATCTCCGAGCTATTGTAAATAGAGCTGCAATGAACATTTTGGTACATGACTCTTTTTGAATTTTGGTTTTCTCAGGGTATATGCCCAGTAGTGGGATTGCTGGGTCATATGGTAATTCTATTTGTAGTTTTTTAAGGAACCTCCATACTGTTCTCCATAGTGGCTGAACCAATTCACATTCCCACCAGCAGTGCAAGAGTGTTCCCTTTTCTCCACACCCTCTCCAGCATTTATTGTTTCTAGATTTTTTGATGATGGCCATTCTGACTGGTGTGAGATGATATCTTATTGTAGTTTTGATTTGCATTTCTCTAATGATTAATGATGTTGAGCATCCTTTCATGTGTTTGTTGGCATTCTGTATATCTTCTTTGGAGAAATGTCTATTTAGGTCTTCTGCCCATTTTTGGATTGCGTTGTTTGTTTTTTTGTTATTGAGCTGCATGAGCTGCTTGTAAATTTTGGAGATTAATCCTTTGTCAGTTACTTCATTTGCAAATATTTTCTCCCATTCTGAGGGTTGTCTTTTGGTCTTGTTTATGGTTTCCTTTGCTGTGCAAAAGCTTTGAAGTTTCATTAGGTCCCATTTGTTTATTTTTGTTTTTATTTCCATTTCTCTAGGAGGTGGGTCAGAAAGGATCTTGCTGTGATTTATGTCATAGAGTGTTCTGCCTATGTTTTCCTCTAAGAGGTTTATGGTGTCTGGTCTTGCATGTAGGTCTTTAATCCATTTTGAGCTTATTTTTGTGTATGGTGTTAGGGAGTGATCTAATCTCATACTTTTACATGTACCTGTCCAGTTTTCCCAGCACCACTTATTGAAGAGGCTGTCCTTTCTCCACTGTACATTCCTGCCACCTTTATCAAAGATAAGGTGTCCATATGTGCGTGGGTTTATCTCTGGGCTTTCTATCCTGTTCCATTGATCTATCTTTCTGTTTTTGTGCCAGTACCATACTGTCTTAATTACTGTAGCTTTGTAGTATAGTCTGAAGTCAGGGAGCCTGACTCCTCCAGCTCCTTTTTTCGTTCTCAAGATTGCTTTGGCTATTCGGGGTTTTTTGTGTTTCCATACAAATTGCGAAATTTTTTGTTCTAGTTCTGTGAAAAATGCCAGTGGTAGTTTGATAGGGATTGCATTGAATCTGTAGATTGCTTTGGGTAGTAGAGTCGTTTTCACAATGTTGATTATTCCCATCCAAGAACATGGTATATCTCTCCATCTATTTGTATCATCTTTAATTCCTTTCATCAGTGTCTTATAATTTTCTGCATACAGGTCTTTTGTCTCCTTAGGTAGGTTTATTCCTAGATATTTTATTCTTTTTGTTGCAATGGTAAATGGGAGTGTTTTCTTGATTTCACTTTCAGATTTTTCATCATTAGTATATAGGAATGCCAGAGATTTCTGTGCATTAATTTTGTATCCTGCTACTTTACCACATTCATTGATTAGCTCTAGTAGTTTTCTGGTAGCATCTTTAGGATTCTCTATATATAGTATCATGTCATCTGCAAACACTGACAGCTTTACTTCTTTTCCGATTTGGATTCCTTTTATTTCCTTTTCTTCTCTGATTGCTGTGGCTAAAACTTCCAAAACTATGTTGAATAAGAGCGGTGAGAGTGGGCAACCTTGTCTTGTTCCTGATCTTAGTGGAAATGCTTTCAGTTTTTCACCATTGAGGATGATGCTTGCTGTGGGCTTGTCATATATGGCCTTTATTATGTTGAGGAAAGTTCCCTCTATGCCTACTTTCTGCAGGGTTTTTATCATAAATGGGTGTTGAATTTTGTCGAAAGCTTTCTCTGCATCTATTGAGATGATCATATGGTTTTTCTCCTTCAATTTGTTAATATGGTTTATCACATTGATAGATTTGCGTATATTGAAGAATCCTTGCATTCCTGGAATGAACCCCACTTGATCATGGTGTATGATCCTTTTAATGTGCTGTTGGATTCTGTTTGCTAGTATTTTGTTGAGGATTTTTGCATCTATGTTCATCAGTGATATTGGCCTGTAGTTTTCTTTCTTTGTGACATCCTTGTCTGGTTTTGGTATCAAGGTGATGGTGGCCTCGTAGAAGGAATTTGGGAGTGTTCCTCCCTCTGCTATATTTTGGAAGAGTTTGAGAAGGACAGGTGTTAGCTCTTCTCTAAACGTTTGATAGAATTCACCTGTGAAGCCATCTGGTCCTGGGCTTTTGTTTCTTGGAAGATATTTAATCACAGTTTCAATTTCAGTGCTTGTGATTGGTCGTTCATATTTTCTATTTCTTCCTGATTCAGTCTTGGCAGGTTGTGCATTTCTAAGAATTTGTCCATTTCTTCCAGATTGTCCATTTTATTGGCATAGAGTTGCTTGTAGTAATCTCTCATGATTTTTTTTATTTCTGCAGTGTCAGTTGTTACTTCTCCTTTTTCATTTCTAATTCTATTGATTTGAGTCTTCTCCCTTTTTTTCTTGATGAGTCTGGCTAGTGGTTTATCTATTTTGTTTATCTTCTCAAAGAACCAGCTTTTAGTTTTATTGATCTTTGCTATTGTTTCCTTCATTTCTTTTTCATTTATTTCTGATCTGATTTTTATGATTTCTTTCCTTCTGCTAACTTTGGGGTCTTTTTGTTCTTCTTTCTCTAATTGCTTGAGGTGCAAGGTTAGGTTGTTTATTCGAGATGTTTCCTGCTTCTTAAGGTGGGCTTGTATTGCTATAAACTTCCCCCTTAGAACTGCTTTTGCTGCATCTCATAGGTTTTGGGTCGTTGTGTCTCCACTATCATTTCTTTCTAGGTATTTTTTTATTTCCTCTTTGATTTCTTCAGTGATCACTTCATTATTGAGTAGTGTATTGTTTAGCCTCCATGTGTTTCTATTTTTTACAGATCTTTTCCTGTAATTGATATCTAGTCTCATGGCGTTGTGGTCGGAAAAGATACTTGATACAATTTCAATTTTCTTAAATTTACCAAGGCTTGATTTGTGACCCAAGATATGATCTATCCTGGAGAATGTTCCATGAGCACTTGAGAAAAATGTGTATTCTGTTGTTTTTGGATGGAGTGTCCTATAAATATCAATTAAGTCCATCTTGTTTAATGTATCATTTAAAGCTTGTGTTTCCTTATTTATTTTCATTTTGGATGATCTGTCCATGGGTGAAAGTGGGGTGTTAAAGTCTCCTACTATGAATGTGTTACTGTCGATCTCCCCTTTTATGGCTGTTAGCATTTGCCTTATGTAGTGAGGTGCTCCTATGTTGGGTGCATAAATATTTACAATTGTTATATCTTCTTCTTAGATCAATCCCTTGATCATTATGTAGTGTCCTTCTTTTTCTCTTTTAATAGTCCTTATTTTAAAGTCTATTTTGTCTGATATGAGAATTGCTACTCCAGCTTTCTTTTGGTTTCCATTTGCATGGAATATCATTTTCCATCCCCTTACTTTCAGTCTGTATGTGTCTCTAGGTCTGAAGTGGGTCTCTTGTAGACAGCATATATAAGGGTCTTGTTTTTGTGTCCATTCAGCCAATCTGTGTCTTTTGGTGGGAACATTTAGTCCATTTACATTTAAGGTAATTATCGATATGTATGTTCCTATTCCCATTTTCTAAATTGTTTTGGGTTCATTATTATAGGTCTTTTCCTTCTCTTGTGTTTCTTGTCTAGAGAAGTTCCTTTAGCATTTGTTGTAAATCTGGTTTGGTGGTGCTGAACTCTCTCAGCTTTTGCTTGTCTGTAAAAGTTACAATTTCTCCATCAAATCTGAATGAGATCCTTGCTGGGTAAAGTAGTCTTGGTTGCAGGTTTTTCTCCTTCATCACTTTCAGTATGTCCTGCCACTCCCTTCTGGCTTGTAGGGTTTCTGCTGAGAGATCAGCTGTTAACCTTATGGGGATTCCCTTGTGTGTTATTTGTTGTTTTTCCCTTGTGGCTTTTAATATGCTTTCTTTGTATTTAATTTTTGACAGTTTGATTAATATGTGTCTTGGCGTATTTCTCCTTGTATTTATCCTGTATGGGACTCTCGGTGCTTCCTGGACTTGATTAACTATTTCCTTTCCCATATTAGGGAAGTTTTCAACTATAATCTCTTCAAATATTTTCTCAGTCCCTTTCTTTTTCTCTTCTTCTTCTGGAACCCCTATAATTCGAATGTTGGTGCATTTAATGTTGTCCCAGAGGTCTCTGAGACTGTCCTCAGTTCTTTTCATTCTTTTTTCTTTATTCTGCTCTGCAGTAGTTATTTCCACTACTTTATCTTCCAGGTCACTTATCCGTTCTTCTGCCTCAGTTATTCTGCTATTGATCCCTTCTAGAGTACTTTTAATTTCATTTATTGTGGTGTTCATCATTGCTTGTTTCATCTTTATTTCTTCTAGGTCCTTGTTAACTGTTTCTTGCATTTTGTCCATTCTATTTCCAAGATTTCGGATCATCCTTACTATCATTATTCTGAATTCTTTTTCAGGTAGACTGCCTATTTCCTCTTCATTTGTTAGGTCTGGTGCATTTTTACCTTGCTCCTTCATCTGCTGTGTGTTTTTCTGTCTTCTCATTTTGCTTATCTTACTGTGTTTGGAGTCTCCTTTTTGCAGCCTGCAGGTTTGTAGTTCCCGTTGTTTTTGATGTCTGTCTCCAGTGGCTAAGGTTGTTTCAGTGGGTTGTGTAGGCTTCCTGCTGGAGGGGACTAGTGCCTGTGTTGTGGTGGATGAGGCTGGATCTTGTCTCTCTAGTGGGCAGGTTCACGTCTGGTGGTGTGTTTTGGGGTGTCTGTGGCCTTATTATGATTTTAGGCAGCCTCTCTGCTAATGGGTGGGGTTGTGTTCCTGTTTTGCTAGTTGTTTGGCATAGGTTGTCCAGCACTGTGGCTTGCTGGTCGTTGAGTGAAGCTGGGTGCTGGTATTAAGATGGAGGTCTCTGGGAGATTTCCGCTGTTTAATATTATGTGGAGCTGGGAGGTCTCTTGTTGACCAGTGACCTGAAGTTGGCTCTCCCACCTCAGAGGCAGAGCCCTGACTCCTGGCTGGAGCACCAAGAGCCTTTCATCCACATGGCTTAGAATAAAAGGGAGAAAAAGTAGAGAGAATTAGTAGAAGTATGAGGAAAGAAAGAAGGAAAGGAGGAAAGGAAGGAAGGAAGAAAGAAGGAAATAAAGGAGGGAGAGAGCGAGGGAGGGAAGAAGGAAGGAAGGAGGGAAAGAAGGAAAAATGAGAAAGAAAGAAGATACAGTAAAAATAAAATAAAGTATAATATAGTTATTGAATTAAAAAATATTTAGAAAAAAAAAAAGGGACGGATAGAACCTTAGGACAAATGTTGGAAGCAAAGCTATACAGAGAAAATCTTACACAGAAGCATACACATACACCCTCACAAAAAGAGGTAAAGGGGGGAAAATCATAAATCTTGCTCTCAGAGACCACCTCCTCAATTTGGGGTGATTCGTTGTCTAAAGGAGGGAAGGAAGGAAGGAAAGAAAGAAAGAAAGAAAGAAGGTAAATTATAATAAAGTTATTACAATTAAAATTAATTATTAAGAAAAAAAAATTTTTTTTAAACCATGGACGGATAGAGCCCTAGGAGAAATGGTGGAAGCAAGACTATACAGACAAGATCTCACACAGAAGCATACACGTACACATTCACAAAAAGAGGAAAAGGGAAAAAAATCATAGATCTCGCTCCTAAAGTCCACCTCCTCAATTTGGGATCATTCCTTATCTATTCTGGTATTCCACAGATGCAGGGTACATCAAGTTGATTGTGGAGCTTTAATCCGCTGCTTCTGAGGCTGCTGGGAGAGATTTCCCTTGCTCTTCTTTGTTCTCACAGCTCACAGGAGCTCAGCTTTGGATTTAGCCCTGCCTCTGCGTGTAGGTCGCTGGAGGGCGTCTGTTTTTTGCTCAGACAGGACGGGGTTAAAGAAGCCGCTGATTCGGGGCCTCCGGCTCACTCAGGCCGGGGGTTGGGGTGGGGGGGAGGGAGGGGCACTGCGTGCGGGGCGGGCCTGCGGCGGCAGAGGCTGGCGTGACGTTGCTCCAGCCTGAAGCCCGCCGTGCGTTCTCCCGGGGAAGTTGTCCCTGGATCCCGGGAACCTGGCAGTGGCGGGCTGCACAAGCTCCCCAGAAGAGGGGTGTGGAGAATGACCTGTGCTCGCACACAGGCCCCTTGGTGGCGGCAGCAGCAGCCTTACCGTCTGGGGTCCGCGCTTTTAGCCGCGGCTCGCACCCGTCTCTGGGGTCCGCGCTTTTAGCCGCGGCTCGCGCCCGTCTCTGGAGTTCCTTTAAGCAGCGCTCTTAAACCCCTCTCCTCGCGCACCAGGAAACAAAGAGCGAAGAAAAAGTCCCTTGCCTCTACGGCAGGTGCAGACTTTTCCCCGAACTCCCTCCTGGCTAGCCGTGGTGCACTAACCCCTTCAGGCTATGTTCAAGCCACCAACCCCAGTCCTCTCCCTGCGCTCCGTCCAAAACCGAAACCCGAGCGTCAGCTCGCAGCCCCGTCCGCCCCGGCGGGTGAGCAGACAAGCCTCTCGGGCTGGTGAGTGCCGGTCGGCACCGATCCTCTGTGCGGGAATCTCCCCGCTTTGCCCTCCGCACCCGTCGCTGTGCTCTCCTCCGTGGTCCCGAAGCTCCCCCCTCCGCCTCCCGCAGTCTCCGCCCGCGGAGGGGCTTCCTAGTGTGTGGAAACTTTTCCTCCTTCACAGCTCCCTCCCACTGGTGCAGGTGCCGTCCTTATTCTTTTGTCTCTGTTTTTTCTTTTGCCCTACCCAGGTACGTGGGGAGTTTCTTGCCTTTTGGGAGGTCTGAGATCTTCGGCCAGCCTTCCGTAGGTGTTCTGTAGGAGTTGTTCCACGTGTAGATGTATTTCTGGTGTATCCGTGGGGAGGAAGGCGATCTCCGCGTCTTACTCTTCCGCCATCTTCAAGCCGTCCTCCATTTTCTATTTTATGCCTAAATAAAATCATTTCCACCAGCTGGGACTGAGGGGGAGCTTTTAGTTAGAAATGATACCCGAGTAATTGCTCACTTCATTCATTTTTGTGTCCACATAATTTATTCATTCATTTAACAGATATTTACAGAGCACCTACTGTATTTCAGGCTGTGTGAGGTGCCTTGGATACAAATGATGAATAAGGCAGTTTTCCAGGGAGTGAAATTTGAATAACCAGAGTTCACTTCCTGACTTCTTCTAGGCTAGGATACTTGCCAAACCCATCCCATCCATAGGAAAAAAAAAAAAAAGGAAGGATGGAGAAGATGTAACTAACACACACTTGAACTTAATCCTTGCCACTCTCTCACTGTGGAAGAAAGGGTTTGGAAAAGCAAGATAAATACTTCAGTCGGAGCAAGCTGGCTGCCAAGCAAATTTAAAAATCAAATTACCATTTTAGTGGTATGCATCGTTTTCATATCAAATGATGACATTATTGGCAAAGGCTAGAAAGTGACACAATTTTGAGTGCTTAAACCGTACCAACAATGCTATGGTGGTCATTATTTTGCAATATATTAGTGTATCAAATCAACACATTGTACACCTTAGAGTTATACAATGTTATATGTCAATTATATCTCAATAAAGTTGAAAAAAACTGCTACTTGTTTGCTTTACAAAAAGACAGAAATGATTTCCCAAAGGAATGAATCTTTCTGATGGAATTCTAGGAAGCTATCTTCGATGGACTACAAAGCTCTTCTGCCATCTGTTACCCTCGCTCCCCATCCTGGTGGGAATGGGAAACAGAGGGCTTCCAAGTGGTGAAAGGAGATTGGCCGCTGCCTTGAGAGGGTGCATTGAGGAGGGCCTGTTCCCCCATCTGATGTCCTTCCCACTGTGGCTGCATAAAGGAATGAATTCCCAGACAGCAGTCTTATACACATGCTATTCTTTATTACTGCAAATAGATGACATGTTTACTGAAGAAAACACAGCAGGACACAAAGCAAAAAATAAAAATGATTCATAAAACCTGGAGATAGCTACTATTGATATTTCAGTGTAGATCTTTTCAATCTTTTAAAAATTTGTGTATTCATATGAATGTGTGTGTTCAAAGCAAAATTGAGATCAAACTGTAATTATTTCCACTTAATGCAGGGCAGGCTTCGTGAGCACATGGCCTGTGCTTGTTTTCTTGCTCTCCTGTTGCCATCATGAAATTCTTAATCATTTTATCTTTGAACTTGTGTTTTGTAATTGAAGTCCTGTGGGACGTGTGTGTGAGCAGAGGACATCCAGGCAGCGTGGGTGACTCCTATTCTTGTGGCCCTGTTTGCATATAGTGTTCATTGTGTTCATGTAGTGTTTCTCTATGAGCACAGAACTGCAGTGGGTCCACAGCGTATGAGACTTTCATGAGACTGAAACATGAACCAGGTTAAGTATATTACATTTTGAACAAGTAGGAATATTGACAGTTGCCAGACGTCATGCTTTCCATTTGAACCAGAACTTGCATCTAACAAAGACAATGGTGAACAAAGACAGTGGTGTCCTAAGAAATGAGAATGACCAAGAAACCCTATGATATCCTTTCTTACTCATGCTACTTCCCTCTACTAGCCAATCACTGATGCTGAAAATGACGACATTGAAGGAAAGGGGAAAATAGAGCAACCCATTGTTCTTTTTCCTTTCAGTCCTTCCTTACTCGCCAGTGAGCTGAAAGGAGAAAATGTTCGCATCAAGAAGTGAAATAAAAACAGCTGAGTTCATTTTGTGCAGCATTGCCACAGTTTTGGCAAGAAAGAAATGCACGTGTGTATAAACTCTGGAAAATGAATTGTGTGATTTTGATAATTCTGCAAGCAAGTTAAATGCAACCTCAGTCCGTCCTTCAATTACTGTTCATGGCTACGCGTTCTGTCTTGGCATTTGTTCTTCAGTTTCTTCATTCATCAACAATGCCAACTACTTGCCAGGCACTGTATTAGGAAGGTACTGGAGCCAATAGTGAGCAAGATGGAACTTGCCTTCATTCTACTTAAAATCAAAGTGACGAATCAGACACTCAAGAGTCATACACAAACATATATGTATTTACAAACTATAATGAGTTATATGAAGGAAAAGAATGAAGTGTTTTTAGAGAATTTAGTTGGGGATTTGACTTAGCTGGAGAGTCAAGAAAGGTTCCCCTGAAGAAGTGATCTCTAGGTAAGATTTGAAAGAGTAGGAATAAAGTTGGTAAGGAAGGAAAGGGAAAGAGATTAGAAGCATTTGAGGCAGAGGATGGCCAACCTGAGCAGAGTCCTATGGGAGGAGGAGGCATGTTGATGTCTTAGAACCAGGTCAGTGCAGAGAGCAGAGGGGAGCGTGGAGAGAGATGAAGCTGGAGTGGTCATTTTGGACTAGACAAGGGGTCAGCAAACTATAGCCCACCAGCCAAATCCAGCCTGCTGTTTGTTTTTGTAAATAAAGTTTTATTAGAACATAGGTGTGCTCATGGTTGAGGTTTCTTTTTATTTAAAGAATGGATGCACTTATACATTTATTTATTTTATTTATTTATTTTTGGCTGCGTTGGGCCTTCGTTCCTGCACGTGGGCTTTCTCTAGTCGCAGTGAGTGGGGGGCTACACTTCAATGAGGTGCGCAGGCTTCTCATTGCAGTGTCTTCTCTTGTTGCGGAGCACGGGCTCTAGGCGCGCGGGCTGCAGTAGTTGCAGCACGTGGGCTCAGTAGTTGTGGCTCACGGGCTTAGTTGCTCCGCGGCGTGTGGGCACGAGCCGGTGTCCCCTGCATTGGCAGGTGGATTCTTAACCACTGTGCCACCAGAGAAGTCCCTGTTTTCTCTTTTTTCTTTTTTTTTTTTCTGTCTATGGCAGAATTGAGAAGTTGTAACAGAGATCACATGGTAAAGCCTAAAATGTTTACTATGAATGCTGTGTAAACAACAACAACAAAAGTTTGCTGACTGTTGGATGAGAACATGAAAGACCTTGAAGTCTGCAGAGAGGTTTCAGTCTTTAGCCCAGAACAACGGGAAATGGTTGAAACGTGACATGAGGAGACTTGGGCTCTGGAATGCATTGGATGGGCGGCGGGAGGGTGGTGAAGACAGATGGAGATGCAGGAAAACCAGTGCAGCCTATCACAATGTTCCAGGTAAGAGCCTGGCCCCCTGTAACAGGGCAATGTTAGAGATGGAGACTGGGAAGTAAAGCCAAGGGGTGAAATTTGATGTATGAAGGGTCAAAAATTACCCTTAGGTTTCTGTCTAGTAGAATTACATGTGCCACGAAACCCCTCATAGAAACAGGAAAGATTGGAAAAGAACCATTTTGGAGTGCTGTGGGAGATATTAATGAGTTCATTGTGAGGACTTTGAGATATCCAAAAGGATTTTGAGCAGGCAGTTGGATAAAGATTTCTATAGTTAGGAAAAGTGGTAAATACTTCCCATTATGATCTGACCAAATACACATACTTAGTGTCCCATTATATATTTCCTACTGGGTTTACATGTGCCACTTGACTTTTCAATGCCAGGAACGTTTATTTAGTAGCTATGAGGTGCTAGGCACTTGTGAGTTGCTGCAAGGATACAAATATGGATAAAATAGACTTTCTGCTCTCAAGACACCCACATACTACACCCATGTATCAGGAGGTCACTGATTAGAGTTGGGCCAAACAATTCTGTGTGAGCAAACCGCAAATGCCTAAACAAGATAATATGGGAAGAGTAATTAATTGTTAGGAGTGAGGAATCCACAAAGGAGGTGGGATTGGAGTTTTGAAGGATGAATGGGGTTTCAGATAGTAAAGGGGATGAGACACATGGACATGATGGCAAGGAAAACAGCATGAGCTGAAAAACAATTCAGCTATTTGTAAGCAGTGGTTTCTCTTTCTATGTTTACTAGAGTCACCTCCACACCCCACCCCACCCTTGAGCTTAGAACAATGTTGGCCACCCTGATTCTGCTTTGGTTGACTCTAATCTCCATTTCTTATGAGCATATAGAGTTTCATCACCCATACTGTAGATAAGAGATCTTATCTGTCTGGTCCCTTCCTCCCACTGTAGAAATAATTAATTGCTTTCTCCTCTTCACTCTTATATTGCTTTATCGTTTATGCTATAATTGCCCTTGTCAAGCACCATTGGGGTTAAATGCATATAAGTCCCTTTGTCTACTTTTTCACTTATGGCTTCTACTTCTTTGGACCTCCAGTGCCCAGAGCAGTGCATTATCAAAACAATACATGGCAGCTGAATCAAAGCGAACAGAAGCCAATAACTTCTGGCTTCGGTGCTGGTAGTTTGAGTGATCTGATGAAAAGTCCCAGACTGCGTGCTGGTGAGGAATGGTAGCAGAAGAAGAAATTGAATTTGAATAATTGAATTTTAAGAATGAGGCATATGCTTCTGCTGTAACCTCCCCACACCAGACAGCATAGCCCAGATGCGAGTCAAAATGAATTATGTATTTAATGTGTCTCATGGGGTTGGCATCTGAGATAATAGGAAGAGAAGGCAGGAATTATAATCAAAGTGGCAACATCTGAAGACGTTTAGCCAGTGGGGAAAGGTCAGGGCATATCTTCAGATATTGAGTCAACCTTGTGCCGGAGAAGAGTGGGCCTGATTGAGGGCGTGTGTGTGTGTGTGTGTGTGTGTGTGTGTGTGTGTGTGTGTGCGGTTTAGAGAGAGAACACACTAAGTAGCAGCATCAAGATCTCTAGGGCAGACGTTTCTTGGGGTTGCAGGAGCTGAATGCCAATTTGGAGCGTTGATGTTGATGCGTGGGACTTGAACCTGGGAAAAATCAAAGGTCTTTGCATGGGAGACTCTGCATTGTTTCAGTATCTCCTGAACTTAGCACAAGAAGAAATGGGGTTTTGTGGAACCAAGAGGGAATTAAGTCATCAGAAAGAGGGACTCTATCTTACAACTGTCACGTGCAAAAAAAAAATACTACCCTTTTTCATACATGCCCAACTTTTTATATGAGTTTATCAGTATCTACAATTTCAATAAGAGAAAAGGGAGGGTCAGGGAGGTTGAATAACATTGTTCATATCACACAGCTCGAAAAAGCAGTTTAGAAACCTTCTTTTGACCAATATTAAAACCTAGGATTTCGGGCTTCCCTGGTGGCGCAGTGCTTGAGAATCTGCCTGCCAATTCAGGGGACACAGGTTCGAGCCCTGGTCTGGGAAGATCCCACATGCCGCGGAGCAACTAGACCCATGAGCCACAAGTACTGAGCCTGCGCGACTGGAGCTTGTGCTCCGCAGCAAGAGAGGCCGCAACAGTGAGAGGCCCGCGCACTGCCGTGAAGAGTGGCCCCCGCTCGCCACAACTAGAGAAAGCCCATGCACAGAAACGAAGACCCAACACAGTCATAAATAAATAAATAAAATAAAATTAAAAAAAAAACAAAAAAAAAACCCTAGGATTTCATCAATATACTCTCGGCTCTCTAGATTTGGAGACCGGAAAAAGATAGTGAGGGACTTCCCTGGTGGCGCAGTGGTTAAGAATCTACCTGCCAATGCAGGGGACGTGGGTTCGATCCCCGGTCTGGGAAGATCCCACATGCCGCGGAGCAGCTAAGCCCATGCGCCACAGCTACTGAGCCTGCGCTATAGAGCCTGTGAGCCACAACTACTGAGCCCACGTGCCACAACTACTGAAGCCCACGCGCCTAGAGCCTGTGCTCCACAACAAGAGAAACCACCACAGTGAGAAGCCCGTGCACCACAACGAAGAGTAGCCCCTGCTCGCTGCAACTAGAGAAAAGCCCGCTCGCAGCAACGAAGACCCAATGCAGCCAAAGATAAATAAATTAATTAATTAAAAAAAAAAAGAAAGAGATTGTGAACATTTGGTGAGATATCCTTCAGCGTAGGTATCTGACTGATGGAAGGGAAGGGAATGTGGGTGTTGCCATGATCTGGACTCCTTAGAGAGGGGCAGGCAAATGGCCTAGATGTGTTCTGGATGCTTCATCTGGATCCATGGCATTGTTACAAGTAAGCCTTACTACACTCTCTTGTAATGCCCACGGTTCTAGAAGAGCTGTGATTTGGAGCTAGAGGACTTAGCCCTGCCCTCCAGGCTCCACGGAGAGGGGAGACAAGAAGACAGGGACTAAGGGGAGGTGGGAAATCCTGGGACACGAAAGGCTGATGAAATGTCGTTATGGTACATCACAAACTGGAGAGGATCTTCACCACCATTTAAGGCAATGCTTTTATTTTACAGCTAAAGAAACTAAAGCCCAGGGACTGGCTCTAGGATATTTATTTTTAAAAGAGAAATTTATCCTTGTGGTTCTTCTAGAACTTTCTTCAGCAACTTCTGGACATTTCTATTCTCCCAGGAGCATAAGACCCTTATCATTTTTATAGGGCCTTTCTCTCAAAAAGTTTTCAAATCCAAGACACTTGATAAGCTTTTCAGGTATTACCCCTGTTAGATATGCTGTATTTTTTTAAAATCTAAGTATTTCTCATTGGAAATGAATATATTCTCGTGATGAATATTTTATGACAACAAAATTAATAGAAGAAAAATATCATTTTTTCCTTTCATCCAGAGACAACCATTCATAATATTTTAGTGATAGTTTCCTTCCAGTCCTTTTTTTAATATATCTTTTTTTTTTCATGTCCTTTTATGAAGATATTTGAATAAGAGAGTTTGGAGCTGAATTTCAGGCATGTTGAATGAGTGTTTGGCCCTGTGAATTTATATATTGTGTATGTGTGTTTGGTGTGTGTGTGTGTGTGTGTGTGTGTGTGTGTGTTTGTGTGTGTGTGTAGGGCTGGGAGAGGCAGAGGGAAGGTGAGGTTTGGAAGAAGGGGGTCTGCCCAGCCCAGCACCCTGGAAGCCCCATGCAGCGGTGGCTGCCGCAGATCCCTAAAGGACGAGAAGCTGAATGCTGTCCTTGGGGCGGGGGAAAGGGGAGCGGTGGATTGCCCATGTATCACACACGTAGCTTAGCTCGTGTGCTCTGCCAGCCACTCAGGTGTGAATGGCCTGATCGAATGACGGCTGGATTACCATGATGTCTACTTCTGTTGTCTCCACTCACGAAAAACTACTCAAAAAGAGGAAGCATGAAACAGGGGGGAAAAAATCACCCTAAAGAAGTTGGGGTCCTTTGGGAACTCATCAATGCCATCTTGTCACTGGTCAAAGATGGAGGGATTGAGAGATCAGGAGATGCGCGGTTGCATCGTCTGCTTTCTTGGTCCAGGAAGAAGCAAAGCGGCTCAGGCATCACACTGGAATCTCTTAGGTGGCTGGGCCGGCAAAAGGAGCGTGCTTCTCAGCATCACACAGACCCTCGCTGCTCCCACTGTGTTTCTCCACTGACGATTCTGAAGACTTGCCACAGCAACCAGCTGTCACTGTCAACCCCAGTGTTTTTCTCTCTCACGCTTTCACTCGCTTTCCATCACACAAAAGACTTCTGTTAACTAGAAGCCTTTGCAGTAAGGCAGTGAGGTCCTAGGGGTTAGAGCCCCTGTTGGCCAAAGCTGCCAGTGGCTGTCTGGGCTCCAGACATTTTTAAGATCAAAATCAGGGGGAAAAATATCAAACCACTTTTTGAAGCTGCTGCTCCAGTTTTCTTTGGAGTACCGGGGTCTCCTCTCCACCCACTGCCCCAGGCACAGTCTGACCCAGCCTTTTATACACTTACACTCCAGAACGTTTCCAAAAATATACATGCACGTTAACAAAAAGTCATCTTAGCCAGAGCTGTCTTGGTGGGAAGAGTCTGTCCAGGGGCTCCAAGCCCTCTTGCTCCGGGGAGAAGACTGTGGGAGGGGACAGAGAAACTGCAGGTTGCAAGGGCTGGCAGCAGCCTCTGCCTTTTAGTCCCTTCCCCCTCCTCCCTCTGCAAGGGCTTCTCCTGCCTGAAGAAGCTTCTGTCTGGAGAGTGCAGGGCGGAGGCCAGGATTTGCAGGCAAAAGATGGATAACGATCCTGGTGACCCTTCACTGCTAACGTGACCTTGGAAAAATTACCTAACCTTTCTGAGTCTCAGTTTCCTCATCTATAAACTGAGACTAATGATAACTGTCTACTGGATGTACAGGAATCAAGTTAGAAACATATGCTTGAGGTCTGATACATGATACGTGGAGCCTCTGCAGACGCAATAGCTATTATTACCATCCTTTGCCTGTGTTACAGCTATGCTCTTCCACAGCAAGCTCTCCCCACTACACTCTACATGTCTTGCCCAGCTTTGTGGGTGGTAGCCCATGGACTTACACGTATGAGGGATGAGAACATCGAATGAGGTGTAGACCTGAGCTCTAGGAGTTGTCCTGTTCCGAGAGTCAGGGCACAGCCCTGCTACCGGCTAGGCAGGAAGGTAACCTGAGGGTTAGGACCCTTAGAAGCACTCACTGCCTCCAAAGATTCCTCCTCAGTCGGCCTGGCTGATGCCTGAAATCCCATCATTACAGATTCCTCTCCTTGGCATAGGAAACACGATCCCTGTTAATGAAAACCATCCCCCAGGGGGGCGACTGCCATGAGGCATTTGCCCCTGCCTGTGACTGGGAAGGATGCCAAGAAAATAAAAACCGTGGTTGTTCAAAGGTCAGGGAGTCATAGATTCATAGTCAGACCTGGGAGGGACTTTCTTGAAGCTCATCCTATGTTTTCTTTTGACAAGGAGGAGTCTGAAGCCCAGAGGCTGGAAAGGTTCCCGCAAAGGTGCCGTCAA
This sequence comes from Phocoena phocoena, assembly GCF_963924675.1. Lineage (NCBI taxonomy): Eukaryota > Metazoa > Chordata > Mammalia > Artiodactyla > Phocoenidae > Phocoena > Phocoena phocoena. The sequence continues at coordinate 148,509,918 of NC_089219.1, forward strand.
GTGGGGAGAGAGACGAGTGAAGCAGAGAGCCGGGGGTCCCGAAGAACCGACCTCACCGAATATTATAAATGTACTTCTGGGCTATCCTCCACACTCACATTCTCTCCCCTAGCTTCAGAATACATTTTTTATATTAACTTTAACTGTCTGGAATTGTGAAAAGAATCCAAATACCAACAGTAAAAATGGAGTTTAAGCTTGATGTCAGGAATGTTCTCAGGTCATTTTCACCTGGAGAGATTTTGATGCCCCAGTGTAATAATAGAGGCCCAGGCAGAGTCCATTTCTCTCCTATCCAGCCCCTCCTCCACACCACAGGCTGGCCCGGTGTTTATCAGAGTGACAGCCTTTTCTGCTAAACAGTCACTGCCTCCCACGCATGTTGGTATTACAATGGCAGAAAATGAGCATTGCAAGAAGCAAGGGACACTGCTCATGGGCTTCAGCCAGAAGATCAGAGTTCCCCAGAATGCTCTCCTTTCCTTTCCTTGTCCTTCCTCATGTCTTCCTGCTGGAAATTGAAAGGTAATTTGATTAGAGTAGACGGAGAAGATTCTTTCTAAAAAGGTCATTGAACTTAGCCCTCTGCCTGTCTACATTCCCTAAATACCCTGAGTCTGGCACACAGAGGAGTTAGCAAGAACTTGGAAAATTCACTGGGAACTGGCCACAGGAGATAGCAAGAGAGAAGTCACCCGTGCATTGGTAATTATTTAGTGCTTGCTGTATGTCTGGAGCTTTTGTTGGGGGTGGGTGCAAGTGTGGCTGTCTTATAATGTATGATGAGGGTGCAACAGGGATTAGGGGTTTTAAAAGAGGATTCATAAAAAGAGCAAACTAGTCCCTGGCTTCAGGGAACCTTCACAGTCATAGGGATAACATGATTGGGAGGCACGTGAAATGGCAAGAGAACAATACAAGGAAAACTGTGGAGTAGAGAGAATTGCAGGCAAATAGGAACCAGCCCCAGATGGGCACAGTCAGAGGACTTCTGCATTGAATGCCTCTTCTGTTAAACAAAAGGGTGGGTAGAATTAAGATGAAGAAAGGGAATCTGGGGGCAAACATGGAGGATGCCAGGATGAAGGAGTCCCCTGCCTAAGTTCAGAATAATCGCAGCATCTGATGGACAGCACTGAGGTGTCCGGAGCCCTGGATTAGGGTTTGGCTCCAAAGCAGTAAGAGAGGAGGCTGGGGAGAGAAGTGAGTTCAGAGGGGCTTGAATTCCAGGTGGAGTAATAAAGACCTGACATGTTAGATAAAGGGTACAACGTGTTAAATTATTCAATAACTATTATGTGCTTACTTAGTGTGGGCACCATCCTGCCCACTGGGATAAAAGTGATTAAGAATATCCAGTGAGGGACTCCCCTGGTGGTCCAGTAGTTAAGAACCTGCCTTCCAATGCAGGGGATATGGCTTTGATCCCTGGTTGGGGAACTAAGATCCCACATGCTGCGGGGCAACTAAGCCCGTGCACCGCAATTACTGAGCCCCTGTTCCACAACTAGAGAGCCCACATGCTGCAACTACAGAGCCCACGGGCTCTGGACCCCTCACGCCACAACAAGCCCACGCACCAAAACGAAAGATCCCGTGTGCTGCAACTAATATCCAATGCAGCAAAAAAAAGGCATATCCAGTGAACTGGGAGAGTGTACATCGGGGTGGGGGGAGTCTTATCTAAACAGGAGGCTGGGGGAACCTGAGGGATGCTTCTGAGGGTGAAAACCTGGACCTATTTGGTGACTACAGGAGAAAGAGCTTGAAGAAGAGAAACCAGGAGATTTTTCCCCCAAAATGATGAACCAAAAGGTCCTAGTGGTGGACTGGTGGACTTATTAAAAAAGACCAGGGAGGGTGGCACAGTGGTTGGGAGTCCGCCTGCCGATGCGGGGGGCGCGGGTTCGTGCCCCGGTCCGGGAGGATCCCGTGTGCCGCGGAGCGGCTGAGCCCGTGAGCCATGGCCTCTGGGGCTGTGCGTCCGGAGCCTGTGCTCCGCAACGGGAGAGGCCACAACAGTGAGAGGCCCGCGTACCGCAAAAAAAAAAAAAAAAAAAAAAGACCAGGGAGGAATCATGTGAAATGTGTCTTATTCCAAAAAAATCCTCAGCTGAAAGGTAGAGGTTGCAAGACATAGAACCTGTTATTTCACGCTGTGGTCACGCCCTGCCCAGCAGCCTTCCCACGTGGTGATGCCCACTGGAATCTGAAAAGCAGTTTAGAGGCTAAGTATCCCCCACCTGCTGGAGGCGTGGGCTTCTGAAGCCCTGAGCATGCGTGCCCGGGAGAACAAACAAAGAGGATGGACAAGAACCCAGGATCAAGCTGACTGTCCTTCATTCATTCAACCAGTGTTTATTAAAGATCAACCCTGGGCACAGCTTCAGCGACTGTATTAATCTAAACGCTCATTATCTATGTGCCGTAAGACTTTGGGGGCATTTTTCCTCATGGCAAACACCTTGTGCCTTAGACATATTTGTATCCCTGAGTGCCTGATGCATAGGAGCATTTGGTCTGGGCTCCACAAATGGACATGTAGGTAAAAGAAGGAATACTTGAAGGGGTACCCTATGAGGGATGTAGGACTCAGAGACACCTCCTGGAGAAGAGCTGTGATGAGCACTGAAGATGGGCAAGATTTAGAGGGACAAATGAAGGCTCTCCAGGTGCCATAGAACCACAAAAGCAGAGCAGCGAGTATCAAGTTAGCCTCTCTAGGCGAAAGGCAGAGCTGTCTGAGGAATAGTGGTCCCCTAGCTATGACCCATATACTCAGCAAATGTGGCTTATGTCTTATTTGCTCTTCCTTGCAAGCCCCTGTCCTCTGAGTGGTGATGAAGAGATTGCTGTTTAACCTACCATGGTTAAACTGGCTTCGTTTTGTTAATTGAAATATTTCCCGGAGGTAATGCTCAGAATTTGGGGGCAGTGGCTCAGTTCCCTTATTCTCTGTTGCTTTTTTCTGAGATGATACCTGGGTGTGTGGAGGGTGAGAATGAGAGGCTCACTCGGCATTTGGGGGTCGCAGCGCAGAAGCATTTACATTGTCCCGGGGTCCTCTGGTTGCTGGGTGCTCTGCTGGGCTCTGCTGGTGAAGCCACTGCCTGGGTTCGACCAAAGCTAGTAGCCTTTCCTAGCTGACTCTTATACCCCTGCCCTCCTGCTCTGGTAGCATGGTAGAGCTTTGTCTCCCTGTCACCTCCTACATCTTCCCAACAGCTAGTCTCTGCTCTGGGCTCCCCTGCCACCTTGTCTGGATGTCAGCTCACCTATGTCACTGGAACTCAAGGAGGCCCAGAAAAGCTAAACTCGAGGGACTGTTTGTGGCCCCCACCACACTGTATTACTAACTCTGCATTGATGTGGCTGTAACCCAGGGACAGCCTGTGACACATCTCCCAGGGCCAGAATCCTCCACAGGTAAGGGAACAAAATAGTGATGGCAAATGCACGTACCCCAAGCCAGCTTCCCTCTCCCATCTCTGTCCTTCTTTCTCTGCCTTCTTTTTCTTTTCACTTCCTGGATCCTCTATGAAATAACCTCCTTCTTCCGTAGAGCAGTGAGTCTCATGTCTTAGCTGTCTTGGATCACATTAGAAACTCTGCTATTTACATATCGCATATATTTCATTATAGGTCTGGAAGGAAATGAATTTGCATATTTTTTAAAAAAATCCTAGTTGCAGGTGGAGGTTATAGAAAGCCAGGGCTGCTGCCCTGGATTGATCCTTAATCAAGTTCTCCAGAATTCTCTCTCTCTAGGGGAGAATTCCACGAGCTGGGACGTCTGGGCTGAATTCTTGCTAGACTAAAAAGTGACATGAAGAAATCTTTGAAAATCACTTATCAGGACAATTATTTTACTGGTCTGGATGCAAATTCTTGCTTCTGATGACAAGAGATGATTCTTCACTCTTCCCTTCCTTGCATTCTTTCTATAAAAAAAATTCCTGTTCTTTGCCCCAGGCAGATTCCTTGGACTTTTGGAAAAGTAAGAAACATTGAGACATATCACAGGTGTTTCAGAAATTTCTATCTTCAAAGGAGCCCTGCACCATTCTGCCAGAGATGGAACCCAAGCGTGGGAAAGTTAGGAGACCTCCTCCCAGAGCTGCGTTCACGGGAACAGAACTGGAACCCAGGGCCATGGTTTCACTTTATGTCTCCCGGGCTCACCACCCGCTCCCAGCACACCTGAAGTGGAGACTGTGATTGGGAACCCAGGGAAATAAGACTGGAGACGAGGAGCAGGGCTGGAAACCAGGCAGAAAAATTGAGAAAGGATGAGGGATAAGAAAGAGTTGGTGGAAGCTGAAGAGAAGCAGTGTGTAAGGCGGTCCACCCGAGAGTGAGCTGCCCAGGTTTCTTTACATCACCACCCAGGGAGGACTCTTTCTTCCCAGTAGGAGAGTTTTGAGGGTAGTCTCCTCCAGGGCTCCAGCTGTGTGAGACCCCTGCTAAGAGCAAAGCTGCAGGGGAGTTTGAGGTCTCATGAAGTGGGGTGGGGCTGAGAGACCCTCCTGGCATCCTCAGGACCCCTCCTGCTCTGGCATCGTCAGCATCCTTGCTGCTCCTCCGCTACCCAACAATAACCCATTTTACCATGTTCCAGATGCTGCCGAGGAGACACGCGCTATATAAATGCTAAACAGACGGCTGCCTGTCCCCAGGATAAATACACCATCAGCTCTCGCTGTCATTCCTGCTCCCTTCATGAACACAGACACATTTCCCCAAGAAGGGGAATATGTTGGCATCGCTTCTCCATTTTTGTCTGCGATTCACTCTCAATCTTGATACCAGACTGTTGTGCTCTGTTTTCTGTTTTGTTTTTTTTTTTCAATTTTATTTCTTTTCAGTATTATTGATTTTTTTTTCCCCAGAAGGACTTTATGGTTTGTTATTTTAATTTCCTGAATTCATATTCAGAAAATGGGATGCTTTTCTTCTGATTGCTCTTCCAAAAAACAATAACTTCCATTTCTATGGTGCTCTCACGTGCATTATCTCATAAAAATTCATTAGACCTGGAATCAGAGGAAATGGATTCCTGTCTTGATTCCAGCTCCTACTTCTTGTGTGACCCTGGGCACATAGCTTGAATCTCTGAGTCCTGGTGGTTTCATTTGTACAATGGGCATGGTATCAGACCTGTTCTTTCTAGAGCAAAAGCTTGTGTGAGAAGTAAATAGGATAATTTATATGAAAACTTGAGGTAGGTATTGATTTTTAAAAGAGAAATTTGAGGCACAGAGAACCTAGGTGGTTTTCTCCAAGTGCTATAGCTTAGAAACAGCAAAGGTCATATGTAAACACAGGTCTTCTGACAACAAGTGATCTGTCTGTGAACCATAGTTCTGAGTGATGTGTGAGATGAACTTGAAAGCCAATATTAAAAAATATATATATTAATAGTTAGCATTTATGAACACTTACTATAGGCCAGATACTCTTCTAAGAATTTAACTGTATTAACTCATTCCAGCCTTATAGTAACCCTGTAAGACTATTATTATGTTCATTTTATAATGAATAAGTCCTTTCTCTAAGGTCACAAAGCTGAATCTGAGCACAGACTGACTTGAGGACCCTCTCCTGCCCCTCTAAGACCGCATGTGCTGTAGGGCTCCTGCAGGTCAGAGCAGACCTTCTCCCAAATCAGCTCCGGGGAGGAGGGGATCCAACTGGCCTCTAGGAGCCTTTAAAAGAGGAGTGAGGGGCTTCCCTGGTGGCTCAGTGGTTGAGAGTCTGCCTGCTGATGCAGGCGACACGGGCTCGTGCCCCGGTCTGGGAAGATCCCACATGCCGCGGAGCGGCTGGGCCCGTGAGCCATGGCCGCTGAACCTGCGCGTCCGGAGCCTGTGCTCCGCAACGGGAGAGGCCACAACAGTGAGAGGCCCGCGTACCGCAAAAAGAAAAAAAAAGAAAAAACAAAATAAAAAGAGGGGTGAGGAGGAGGAGGAGGAGGAGGAGGAGGAGGCGGGGGGGGGGGACTGGGGTGAGGGGCACTGGCCATGTGACTCTGTGGACACACTGCAAAAGTTATCTCAGGGGTTAGATGTCCAGAGCTGTGGTTCTCAACCTTGAACACCTTCAGGACCACCTGGAGGGCTTGTGGTCACACAGAGGGCTGCCCCTCCCCCCCCAATTTCCTTTCTATAGGTCAGTGGTGGGACCTGAGAATTTGCATCTCTAACAAGTTTCCAGGTGACATTGATGCTGCTGATTCAGAGACCATATTTTGAGAAACATGGCCCTAGAAGGTAGGAAATAAACCACAAGACATCCGGGTCCCAGAGGCAGCCATCTAAGAACTCACCCTCATCTGAACAAGGAATCCAGAAAATCTGAGATGGTCTGGACCCATTCAACATGTCTCTATGACAATGTCTCCTGCGGAAGACGGCTAGGGCTGCCCTCCCTGGGCCAGAGCTCCTCCACCAGGGCTCGCTGGGGCTGCTGTGGGCTGTGGGCTGAGAGCAGTGTGTTCTGCATTATGAATGAGTGAGCCCTAAAGACCCCACTGAAGATTAAGCAAACAGCCACTGCAGCTGCAGGAACCCCTGCGACCAAGCCCCTTAGTCCTCCCAGACAGAACCTTTCCTTCAGCTGTTGTTGTTTTGTTCTGCGGCTGCCTTCTCATCGCCTTGTACTGACAATAGTCGTAAATAACCGCAGTGCTGTAAAGAAATCATTTTAACAGCAGAGAGTCAAATAAATACATTAGACCTGACAGTTTAACAACGCGGAGTCCATTCGTACGTGGTGGCCAGCTGCTTCCCGAGACGTGCGGTGAGCTCAGTGGCCACGAGAGGGCGCGCCAAGATCACTTTGAGCAAAGTCAAGGCGCTTCCCCCAAATCCAGCCCGGTCCCTGGTGCTGGGGCTTTGGCCTCCGCTAAAACCAAGCTTTCAGACTCCAAAGGGCATGGAAAAATAGTGCCGACTCCTGCCTCCAATCCTCACCCCTCCAGAAATTAATGATTTCGTTTTCAACTCATCTGAGAGTTTAAGGTTAGGGGTGATAGAGTCACTAGGTCATAGTAGGGGTATCAAATCCTCCTACGTGTACGACCCACACGCACCCTGGTCCCATCAAGACACTCAGGACTTCTCTTTCTTGGTCTTGGTTTTCAACAGTTGTGGCTGCTGCATAGCTCAGCTGGTTTGGCCCCTGATGGTGGTTCTAAGGCTGGTCCTCTAATAACCAGGAGTGTTTATCTGCCTCTTTCTCTGGTTTCCAGGCTGCCCACCCTTTCAGGAAGTGCTGAGGGTCAGTTGAGGGCAATGCAGACTCAGAGTACCATCCTCCCCTGGGCGAAGGGACTTCCATGGAGTTTGATGGACCCTGCTTCATCTGCAGCTCTCTGCTCCCCCTTCCAGGACCCAGCAAGCTTGGACCCAAAGAACACTTTCTTGGGGACACACCTGAGTCTCAGCAAGCAGAGAGGCTCCCTATTCAGGCTGACCATGTTTGGCTCAAACCCTCAACCAGCATATGAGCTGCTGGAGGTTGGGATCGGGGGTGTGTGTGAGTTCTTCCCGAAGAGCCGGATCTCCAGATGGGGACAGATAAACATAACCAGATGCTCTCATGCTAATTGGTGCGGGGTTGATTTTTCCTCACTGTCTTCCTGGAGGCCAGACTTCAGACTCCTTGTCAGCATAGGCTGGATCTCATTCTCTGATAAAACCCTATCACCTAGCAGGATGCTTGCTATCGGCAGTCACTTGATTACAGGGGACAAGTTATTGGCTCACTTAGTAGCTGTCTCTGAGTCTGTGGTCATGAGGTGAATATTTCATGTTGTCTAAAGGGAGTTCAGACTACAGCAGGTTAGATATAAAGAAGTACTTCCTAATAATAAAGTTATTAGGTGCTATGATAAATGCCAAAGAGAGTTGTTGTCTATCTCTTTGGAGCAGATGGGGTCAGACCATGCCATGCCTCCCTGAAGCTGGCCATGTTTCCCTGCTGTTTGAGAGTGGAGTCCATGGTGGAGTGGGTGCCTATGGAACTGACTGCTTGGGACCACTTTTCCCCCAGGATGTACCCCTCCCTCCATCCACAGGCTCCGGGAGAGGCAGCCACATTAACACGCCACTTCCCTCGTGCTCCAGTTACATTACATTGGCTGACACACTGGTGTCCCACCCCATCCTCAGCAGATTGTTCCACGGTGGACACCTGGTGTAACCTGGGCCAATCCCAATTCTTCCCTGGGAATTCTGACACTGAATTTGAGAAAAAGAAGTCAATCTCTCGTTGGGTTCCCGGATAGTAAGATGGAAAGCCAGGGTGTCCTTGGCACCATATTTCTTATGGACAAGAAAAGCTGAGGAGAAGGCCTTTAAACAACATATATATGCACCACATATAGAATGAGACAGGGAGAAACAGATACACAGAGAGGAAACATACATATAAATAACATATATACACACCACATATAGAATGAGAGAGGGAGAGACAGATACACAGAGAGGAAACATACATATAAACAATGTATATACGCACCACATATAGAATGAGAGAGGGAGAGACAGATACACAGAGAGGAAACATACATATAAATAACATATATACACACCACATATAGAATGAGAGAGGGAGAGACAGATACACAGAGAGGAAACATACATATAAATAACATATATACACACCACATACAGAATGAGAGAGGGAGAGACAGATACACAGAGAGGAAACATACATATAAATAACATATATACACACCACATATAGAATGAGAGAGGGAGAGACAGATATACAGAGAGGAAACACGCATATAAACAACATATATATGAACCACATATAGAATGAGAGAGGGAGAGACAGATACACAGAGAGGAAACATACACAGAGAGAGGAGCAGAAATGTAAGATGGGGAGATAATCCGATTACTGACCATATGCAAGCCTCTGTTTCCAGTTGCTTCTGAGACCTCGCCAATCCTCATTCTTGAGTTCCCTGAGATACCTTAGTACTTCTATAATAATTTCCCTTAAAAACAAAGGAGACCCCTCCTCCACACCCACGCCCCAGCTCCAGTCAGATATTGTCACTTGCAATCAGAAGGACTTGACTAATTGTGCTGTATTTAGAGTAAGACTCCAACCAGCTTCACCCCTTCAACTTCCAGTTCTCTTCAGCAGCACTGATCATCGCTGGAAACAGACTGTACAGTTTTCTGCTACTTTATTGCAGGCATATCTCTCTGCCCAGAACCCTGCAGAATTCCAGTGTCTTCTTCAGCCTCTTATAAGATGTCCCATCTCCTCTGAAGCTGTGCCAGACAGCCAGGGGGGGATGTATTTCTTCCCAAAGCACTTTTCTCAGCCTTCCTAGCACGTCCTGGATTATAGAATTGTCTCCTGCATGGGACTATGACCTCCTTAAGGACAAGGGCAGGGACATGCCTGTCAGCCCCGATTCCATAATGTCTGACACGTTGTAAACACAGAGGAGTGTTCACACACTGACTATGGGGTTTGCAGTCCTGTGCGCAAGCAGCGAGGTGAAAAGGTCCTCATAGCTAGCTGGTAATTCCCAAAGGATGGGATGATGGACATATAACACCGATTGGGTGAACACAGAAGCACAGTGACTATCTCTGTCCCTTTTCCTTCTTTCTTGACCCCATTTAACTCTCACTCTTTTCATCAATGCACACCATACACACACACACACACACACACACACACACACACACACACACACACACACCCTGTGACTTCCCTTGCTGACCTGACCCCCACCCAGTATTTAGAATTGGCTCACATCTCAGTATGTTCCAAGCTATTCCATTCAGAGCCTTCTCCATGCTTGAACTGCCAAAGGGAACCCTCCAACTCAAAGGTGAAAGAGAAAAGGAAAAGCAAAAAGGAGAGAAGAAAGAGAGAGGAGGTGAGAGAGAAAGTAATATCCAATTTCAACATTTTGTTCTTTGCCATTGAAACTTCCAGAGGCAGCAACTGTACAATTTGTATGTTTTGTATCATGTCTGCTTCCTTGTGGGAGTTTCATAAATTGATGATGATAACACAGCACATTTCTTTTAAGTCCTTAGACATTCAGTCTTTATTGCTTTATGAAGTCTGCTCGGGGCAGAGATGAAATGAAACTGGTGAGATTTTGCTCTGTCCATTCTGCCAATTCCATCACAGAATTTGCACCTGCTATGCAACTTGCATTCAGAAGTAGCAAATCATGTTGCACAAGGTACTGGAGGCAAGAGCTGGGAGGCTCAGGACAGTGGGTGACCTGGGGAGATTGAACAGGGTCATCTCAGTGGCTGCTTGGAAAGGAAGGAACTTGATTAAGGATAAATCTAGGGCAGCAGCCCTGACTTTCTATAACCTCCACCTGCAACTAGAATGTTTTTTGAAAAACATGCAAATTCATTTCCTTCCAGACCTATAATAAAATATATACAATATGTAAATAGCAGAGTTTCTAATGTGAAAGCCATTATACTCACCTGCTCTATTATTGGAATGCAATGATTTTTTTTTTTCTGCAGCTGAATAGCTACACTAATAGGAATATTACACTGATGGACCAACTCACTCCCCAAGCCAATACATTTTTGGCTTTTGTGATAATTTTATGAAACAAATGTGTGTCATTTGTAGTTCACAGCAGAAAACAATGAGTCCTGCAGTCTATCATTACCTGCCTGTGCAGAGTCAGTGTGACTCTGAACTTCAGACTGGGAGAAAAACCTTCAAGTATTAATAAAAGGAATCAGACCTTTGCAGTTATAAAATTGAGACGGATGAAAATAATTCCAGACAAGTGGATTTCAGCTGTCTTACCCACACTCAATTCCCCCAAATAAAACCCTAGAGCACACACACATACACACACACACACATACACACACACACACACGCTGGAATTCTTTCCTTCTTGAATGAACTAATTTATTCCTGAGGTGCAGGAGTGACAGCTCAGGCTGGTTGCATGCAAATGACAATCTGTAGCTGGTTCCTTTTTGTGTGGAGTGAACAGACCATACCCCATAGTGTGGCATTACCCAGCCAAGCTGGGCAATGCTGACCCAGGGTGCCCAGCCTGGTAAACTTGCCTCTCCCCACAGGGTGGAGCATTTCAGGTCTCAGAAAGACTGAACTAAAATGATGCCGATCATTTGTTGCGCACCTTCAAATCCTGACATTCATTCCCAGAGCTGGTGTAGCAACTGTTTTCATATAAAACGGATGCAAATATATCCACGGGCACTGCGTGGGCATTGTTGATCAATATAATGAAGCTGCATTATGGCCGGGCTCCATACGTATGTACATTCACTTGTCAAATACGATCCTGGATGCAAAAGAGCCTGCCAACCCTCCAGTGCTTTGTAAACTATGAAACTCTGTAGACACACAGTCTTGCTCGCATCAGCATGGTGATTATGAATCCCTGAAGGGCAGAGCATTACAGCAGGCAGACCCGGGGTGCTCTCAGACATGGAGCAAGTTGAGCTTGAAATCAGAAGTGAGCTTGAGATTTACTGATTTTATTATAAGGAATAAACGCTTAGAGACAGAGGGGGATCTTTTTTTGCGGGCCTTTCACTGTTGTGGCCTCTCCCGTATGCGGAGCACAGGCTCCGGACGCGCAGGCTCAGCGGCCATGGCTCACGGGCCCAACCGCTCCGCGGCACGTGGGATCTTCCTGGACCAGGGCACGAACTCGAACCCGTGTGCCCTGCATCGGCAGGCGGACTCTCAACACCTGCGCCACCAGGGAAGCCCAGGGGATCATTTTTGACTGCGTTAATATCTTACTTGGAAAAAGCACATCGTGTTGCCTGCCATCTAGTGGCAGGAGAATAAGTTTGCAATTCCCTCAAGTCCCCGGGAAATGACTTACAGGTTGTCTCTGAAAAGGGCTGGCAGATGAACAAGGAGCTGTCGGAGGAAGCCAACAGTTCAGTGAATGAGAGAGAGAGAGAGACTGTCATCGCTGCCTCTGCCAGCCTGGGGTCCTCACCTCAGGCGCTGCCACAGCTTTAACTGGCATCTCCACTGTGTAAACCTTGAGAGCCCTGTGGGCTATTTAGACATTAAGTAAGAATAATAACAGAAATGACCTGGATGATGATGATAATATTCAGAAGCATAAACAATTAGAATCACACTACCAGATTGCTTCCACTGTTCCTTTCTGGACTCTGATTAGTAAACATACAAAGGACTGAAGGGGTTGGGGTGGCGGGGGGCGGGGGGGAGGATGGAGGCTGCCCAGGAGGCTGCAAACAGAATATAAAACCTTCCCTCCTTAACTCCTCACTCCAAGAGTTTACTGAATTACAATTCTGCCTCTGGAGCTCCTGGAACTTTTGAAGACAGGGGAAACAGCTTCAGTAACCTCTCAATTTACTCAGCCAAATGTTTGACTTCGGGATGCCCTGGGCTGCCAGCTACCGGTGGTTGGTCACAGCCTTCTTTCCTTTGTGGTGGACACAGCAAGCAGCTTATCTGAGCTCCCAAAAAGAGTCTGGGTAACCATTGGAAGTCAATGACAGTAATAAATGGATATAATACTTGCTTAAATTAAAAAAAAAAAACCTAAGAACCTAAGTGATTTTTCAATTAATTTGAAGTCACTAACATGTATTGAGTACTTACTATGCACGAGGCCCTCTCTATACCCAATGCCAGGTAAATCTTACCATGATGATATGAGGTCAGTACAATCACTACCCGCATTTCACAGATGGAGAAGTCAAGGATTAGAGAGGTGAAGTAGTTTGGTGAAAGTCAGATGGTAAGTCATGGAACAAAGATCCAAACCCTATTTACCCACTTGTCACTCTGCCCCTTAATGGGCTTTGGTTATCATGCCCTGACCACCAAAGGTCAGAACCTGACTGTAGAAAAGCACTTTAAAGTTCACTTAATTCAATTGCTCACCCCAAGTTTCTTCTATAGCAGTGGTTTCCAGACTCTGGCCATTTTTGACCTGTTATATTAAAATCATTAAGAAAAACAAAGCAAACCAACAAAACAAAACAAAAAATACAAGTTCCTGAAAACCACCTCTGCCTGTATCTCCAGTTTTCCACACACCGCCCCCCCACCCCCATTACCACCACCTCCTACCTCACATTCTGATTCCGTGGCTTTGCACTGAGGTCTGGAGATTCATATTAAAAACTTCCCAAGGGTTTCTCCAGCCCAGCCAGGCTGGTAACTTGTGCCCGCTATGGAGCAGGGTAGGAGTAAGAAAGGGCTTGGGGTAGGAGACGAGGGAGCTGCCTTGAATTATCTAGCGGCGTGGAGGAGGAAAGGTAAGTGATCACAAGGCTGTACAAGAGACTGCATTTCAGAAACAGGTCATTTTTTTTTTTTTTTTAATACTGGACATTAGCATCCTTTTTTTTTTTTGAAAAGCCCAGCAGAGATGTTTGAACAGCCAGTGTCTTGCTTCTCTCTTACATACTGCCTAAGCAAAGAGGCTTGTTGTTCAGACCAAAGTTAAGTAAAACCTTAACGGATTTGATTTTTGTGCTTCTATTTTTACTCGATGGCAGGAAGCAGCTGGGGCCATGGAGCCCTTTACTCACTGGCTGATTTTCGGGCAAAGTGAATTGCTGCTGCCTCTCAGAGGCTCAGGTAGTGTTAGAAAAATACAGGCAGCTGTGGGAAATGTCCATGTTGGAGATGGCTCTGTGAGGTACAGACCGGGGCTCGCATGCTTGCTATCCCAGAAATGGGCTACCAGGGATGGGATGCCTTATGGCTGAGGGTCACTACCTCCCACGGGATATGAGTGGTGGCTGAAGCCCAGTGATTTCCAGATCACACCTCCCTGTGGTTGGGAAATGATGCTGGCTCCCTGCCTGGCCTTTGGCTTTGTGGAGGTGAACCTGTGATTATTTGAGGACTTGGGTGTCTGTGTGCAGTTAGAGTCTTTTCTTCCCATAAAAGTGAAAATATTTATCTGGCCAAATGAAGCCACCCTAGAGTATTCTAAAAGCAAATGTCCTTTAGCTATTTTGTGTCTGATGTTTGTCTTCCTGTGTATTCTCTCTTATCTGGGGACTTTGTGGATTTCCTAAAAATCAATATAAGAGGCTGAAAGGAAGTTAGCACGAGCTACTCAGAAGAGCTACATTAAAAGAGAAAAAGAGAGAGAGAGAGAGAAGTAAAGGCAAACGGCCCCACATTCCGTGAACATCTATGTGCCTCACCATGTGTTAGCACCATGAAAAGACAGAAAATAAAGGCAGGCACAATTTTTATGGGTCTCACAGGTATCTCAGGAGGCAAGCAGTGAGGCAGCTGAAAGGATGGATTCTAATCAGAGGACCTGGGTTTAAACCTTGGCTCTGCCACTTACTCACCATCTGACTAGCTACATATCCACACTGAACCTCATTTTTCTCATCTGTAAACAGGGGATAAGAAAGGTATCTTCGTCTTGAGAGTAAGGTGAAATTACATGAACTCTATTAGTACATTCAACTGGATAAGCTCAAATAAGCAATATAATAAAAGGATCATGAAAGTGGACCTTAATTTGACTTCATGAAAATGAAAATTTGTGTATGTAATAATCTTACAAAAAATTTAAAAAATAAATTAGTAAATTGTTTTCAGTTGATACCACAAAACGCTTGCTTCCCAAGTATATCAAGAATTTCTACAATTTAATAATAAAGTCACAGTTTATTTTTAAATAGTTCATCTCAATACAAAACCATGCATAAAATACATATGGATGAATGTGGATGACTTGGGAGATTTGGGATTGACATATATACACTAATATGTATAAAATGGATAACTAATAAGAACCTGCTGTATAAAAGTATAAATAAAATTAAATTAAAAAAAAGAAAATATGGACAGAAAATTCACATACACAGATACACAAACACACTTGTGCATGCGCGCACACGGAAAAAGGAAAGGAGGAAAGAAAGAGAAAGAGAGAGAAAGGAGAAAGAAGGAAAGAAAGGCAATGGTTCCCTTAAAAAATAGGAAAATATGCCCGATTTTATTCATAATAAGATAAATTCAAGTTAAAACTAAATTGGTGGGGGGGGGGGGGCCTTGAAGATGGCGGAAGAGTAAGACGCGGAGATCACCTTCCTCCCCACAGATACACCAGAAATACATCTACACGTGGAACAACTCCTACAGAACACCTACTGAAGGCTGGCAGAAGACCTCAGACCTCCCAAAAGGCAAGAAACTCCCCACGTACCTGGGTAGGGCAAAAGAAAAAAAGAAAAAACAGAGACAAAAGAATAGGGACGGCACCTGCACCAGTGGGAGGGAGCTGTGAAGAAGGAAAAGTTTCCATACACTAGGAAGCCCCTTCGCGGGCGGAGACTGCGGGAGGCGGTGGGGGGAGCTTCGGAGCCGCGGAGGAGTGCACAGCAACTGGGGTGCAGAGGGCAAAGCGGGGAGATTCCCGCACAGAGGATCGGTGCCGACCGGCACTCACCAGCCCGAGAGGCTTGTTTGCTCACCCGCCGGGGCGGACGGGGCTGCGAGCTGAGGCTCGGGTTTCGGTCGGAGCGCAGGGAGAGGGCTGGGGTTGGCGGCTTGAACATAGCCTGAAGGGATTAGTGCACCACGGCTAGCCAGGAGGGAGTCCGGGGAAAAGTCTGCACCTGCCGAAGAGGCAAGAGACTTTTTCTTCCCTCTTTGTTTCCTGGTGCCTGAGGAGAGGGGTTTAAGAGCGCTGCTTAAAGGAACTCCAGAGACGGGCGCAAGCCGCGGCTAAAAGCACGGACCCCAGGGACGGGCGGGAGACGCTAAGGCTGCTGCTGCTGCCGCCACCAAGGGGCCTGTGTGCGAGCACAGGTGACTCTCCACACCCCTCTTCCGGGGAGCCTGTGCAGCCCGCCACTATCAGGTTCCCGGGATCCAGGGACAACTTCCCCGGGACAACGCACAGCGGGCCTCAGGCTGGTGCAACGTCACACTGGCCTCTGCCGCCGCAGGCCCGCCCCGCACTCAGTGCCCCTCCCTCCCCCCGGCCTGAGTGCGCCAGAGCCCCCGAATCAGCGGCCCCTTTAACCCCGTCCTGTCTGAGCAAAAAACAGACGCCCTCCAGCGACCTACACACAGAGGCGGGGCCAAATCCAAAGCTGAGCCCCTGGGGGCTGTGAGAACAAAGAAGAGAAAGGGAAATCTCTCCCAGCAGCCTCAGATGCAGTGGATTAAAGCTCCACAATCAACTTGATGTACCCTGCATCTGTGGAATACCTGAATAGACAACGAATCATCCCAAATTGAGGAGGTGGGCTTCGAGAGCAAGAGCTATGATTTTTTTCCCCTTTTCCTCTTTTTGTGAATGCGTATGTATATGCTTCTGGGTGAGATCTTGTCTGTATAGCTTTGCTTCCACAATTTGTCCTAGGGTTCTATCCGTCCATGTTTTTTTTTAAAATTTTTTTTCTTAATAATTAATTTTAATTTTAATAACTTTACTATACTTTACCTACTTTCTTTCATTCTTTCCTTCTTTCTTTCTTTCCTTCTTTCCTTCTTTCTTTCATTCTTTCCTTCCTTCCTTCCTTCCCTCCTTTAGACAACGAATCATCCCAAATTGAGGAGGTGGTCTCTGAGAGCCAGATTTATGATTTTCCCCCCTTTACCTCTTTTTGTGAGGGTGTATGTGTATGCTTCTGTGTAAGATTTTGTCTGTATAGCTTGCTTCCAACATTTGTCCTAAGTTTCTATCCGTCCCTTTTTTTTTTTCTTCTAAATAATTATTTTTTAATTCAATAACTTTATTATACTTTATTTTATTTTACTGTATCTTATTTCTCTGTCTTTTTTCCTTCCTTCCCTCGTTCCTTCCTTCCTCCCTCCCTCCCTCCTTTCTTTCCTTCTTTGTTTCTTTCTTTCTTTCTTTCTTTCTTTCTTTCTTTCTTTCTTTCTTCATACTTCTACTAATTCTCTCTACTTGTTCTCCCTTTTATTCTGAGCCGTGTGGATGAAAGGCTCTTGGTGCTCCAGCCAGGAGTCAGGGCTCTGCCTCTGAGGTGGGAGAGCCAACTTCAGGTCACTGGTCAACAAGAGACCTCCCAGCTCCACATAATATCAAACGGTGAAAATCTCCCAGATACCTTCATCTTAACACCAGCACCCAGCTTCACTCAATGACCAGCAAGCTACAGTGCTGGACAACCTATGACAAACAACTAGCAAAACAGGAACACAACCCCACCCATTAGCAGAGAGGCTGCCTAAAATCATAATAAGGCCACAGACACCCCAAAACACACCACCAGACGTGAACCTGCCCACTAGAGAGACAAGATCCAGCCTCATCCACCACAACACAGGCACTAGTCCCCTCCACCAGGAAGCCTACACAACCCACTGAAACAACCTTAGCCACTGGAGACAGACATCAAAAACAACAGGAACTACGAACCTGCAGCCTGCAAAAAGGAGACCCCAAACACAGTAAGATAAGCAAAATGAGAAGACAGAAAAACACACAGCAGATGAAGGAGCAAGATAAAAATGCACCAGACCTAACAAATGAAGAGGAAATAGGCAGTCTACCTGAAAAAGAATTCAGAATAATGATAGTAAGGATGATCCAAAATCTTGGAAATAGAATGGACAAAATGCAAGAAACAGTTAACAAGGACCTAGAAGAAATAAAGATGAAACAAGCAACGATGAACACCACAATAAATGAAATTAAAAGTACTCTAGATGGGATCAATAGCAGAATAACTGAGGCAAAAGAGCGGATAAGTGACCGGGAAGATAAAGTAGTGGAAATAACTACTGCAGAGCAGAATAAAGAAAAAAGAATGAAAAGAACTGAGGACAGTCTCAGAGACCTCTGGGACAACATTAAACGCACAAACATTCGAATTATAGGGGTTCCAGAAGAAGAAGAGAAAAAGAAAGGGACTGAGAAAATATTTGAAGAGATTATAGTTGAAAACTTCCCTAATATGGGAAAGGAAATAGTTAATCAAGTCCAGGAAGCACCGAGAGTCCCATACAGGATAAATACAAGGAGAAATACGCCAAGACACATATTAATCAAACTGTCAAAAATTAAATACAAAGAAAGCATATTAAAAGCAGCATGGGAAAAACAACAAATAACACACAAGGGAATCCCCATAAGGTTAAAGGCTGATCTCTCAGCAGAAACCCTACAAGCCAGAAGGGAGTGGCAGGACATACTGAAAGTGATGAAGGAGAAAAACCTGCAACCAAGACTACTTTACCCAGCAAGGATCTCATTCAGATTTGATGGAGAAATTAAAGCTTTTACAGACAAGCAAAAGCTGAGAGAGTTCAGCACCACCAAACCAGCTTTACAACAAATGCTAAAGGAACTTCTCTAGACAAGAAACACAAGAGAAGTAAAAGACCTATAATAAAGAACCCAAAACAATTTAGAAAATGGGACTAGGAACATACATATCGATAATTACCTTAAATGTAAATGGACTACATGCTCCCACCAAAAGACACAGATTGGCTGAATGGATACAAAAACAAGACCCTTATATATGCTGTCTACAAGAGACCCACTTCAGACCTAGAGACACATACAGACTGAAAGTAAGGGGATGGAAAATGATATTCCGTGCAAATGGAAACCAAAAGAAAGCTGGAGTAGCAATTCTCATATCAGACAAAGTAGACTTTAAAATAAGGACTATTAGAAGAGACAAAGCAGGACACTACATAATGATCAAGGGATCGATCTGAGAAGAAGATATAACAATTGTAAATATTTATGCACCCAACATAGGAGCACCTCACTACATAAGGCAAATGCTAACAGCCATAAAAGGGGAAATCGACAGTAACACATTCATAGTAGGGGACTTTAACATCCCACTTTCACCCATGGACAGATCATCCAAAATGAAAATAAATAAGGAAACACAAGCTTTAAATGATACATTAAACAAGATGGACTTAATTGATATTTATAGGACACTCCATCCAAAAACAAGAGAATACATATTTTTCTCAAGTGCTCATGGAACATTCTCCAGGATAGATCATATCTTGGGTCACAAATCAAGCCTTGGTAAATTTAAGAAAATTGAAATTGTATCAAGTATCTTTTCTGACCACAACGCCATGAGACTAGATATCAATTACAGGAAAAGATCTGTAAAAAATACAAACACATAGAGGCTAAACAATACACTACTTAATAATGAAGTGATCACTGAAGAAATGAAAGAGGAAAAAAAAAAAACCTAGAAACAAATGATAGTGGAGACACAATGACCCAAAACCTATGGGATGCAGGAAAAAGTTCTAAGAGGGAAGTTTATAGCAATATAAGCCCATCTTAAGAAGCAGGAAATATCTCGAATAAACAACCTAACCTTGCACCTCAAGCAATTAGAGAAAGAAGAACAAAAAACCCCCAAAGCTAGCAGAAGGAAAGAAATCATAAAAATCAGATCAGAAGTAAATGAAAAAGAAATGAAGGAAACAATAGCAAAGATCAATAAAACTAAAAGCTGGTTCTTTGAGAAGATAAACAAAATAGATAAACCACTAGCCAGACTCATCAAGAAAAAAAGGGAGAAGACTCAAATTAATAGAATTAGAAATGAAAAAGGAGAAGTAACAACTGACACTGCAGAAATAAAAAAGATCATGAGAGATTACTACAAGCAACTCTATGCCAATAAAATGGGCAATCTGGAAGAAATGGACAAATTCTTAGAAATGCACAACCTGCCAAGACTGAATCAGGAAGAAATAGAAAATATGAACAGACCAATCACAAGCACTGAAATTGAAACTGTGATTAAAAATCTTCCAACAAACAAAAGCCCAGGACCAGATGGCTTCACAGGCGAATTATAACAAACGTTTAGAGAAGAGCTAACACCTATCCATCTCAAACTTTTCCAAAATATAGCAGAGGAAGGAACACTCCCAAAATCCGTCTGCGAGGCCACCATCACCTTGATACCAAAACCAGACAAGGATGTCACAAAGAAAGAAAACTACAGGCCAATATCACTGATGAACATAGATGCAAAAATCCTCAACAAAATACTAGCAAACAGAATCCAACAGCACATTAAAAGGATCATACACCATGATCAAGTGGGGTTTATTCCAGGAATGCAAGGATTCTTCAATATACGCAAATCTATCAATGTGATAAACCATATTAACAAATTGAAGGAGAAAAAACATATGATCATCTCAATAGATGCAGAGAAAGCTTTCGACAAAATTCAACACCCATTTATGATAAAAACCCTGCAGAAAGTAGGCATAGAGGGAACTTTCCTCAACATAATAAAGGCCATATATGACAAGCCCACAGCAAACATCATCCTCAATGGTGAAAAACTGAAAGCATTACCACTAAGATCAGGAACAAGACAAGGTTGCCCACTCTCACCACTCTAATTCAACATAGTTTTGGAAATTTTAGTCACAGCAATCAGAGAAGAAAAGGAAATAAAAGGAATCCAAATCGGAAAAGAAGAAGTAAAGCTGTCACTGTTTGCAGATGACATGATACTATACATAGAGAATCCTAAAGATGCTACCAGAAAACTACTAGAGCTAATCAATGAATGTGGTAAAGTAGCAGGATACAAAATTAATGCACAGAAATCTCTGGCATTCCTATATACTAATGATGAAAAATCTGAAAGTGAAATCAAGAAAACACTCCCATTTACCATTGCAACAAAAAGAATAAAATATCTAGGAATAAACCTACCTAAGGAGACAAAAGACCTGTATGCAGAAAATTATAAGACACTGATGAAAGAAATTCAAGATGATACAAATAGATGGAGAGTTACACCATGTTCTTGGATTGGAAGAATCAACATTGTGAAAATGACTCTACTACCCAAAGCAATCTATAGATTCAATGCAATCCCTATCAAACTACCAATGGCATTTTTCACAGAACTAGAACAAAAAATTTCGCAATTTGTATGGAAACACAAAAGATCCCGAATAGCCAAAGCAATCTTGAGAACGAAAAAAGGAGCTGGAGGAATCAGGCTCCCTGACTTCAGACTATACTACAAAGCTACAGTAATCAAGACAGTATGGTACTGGCACAAAAACAGAAAGATAGATCAATGGAACAGGATAGAAAGCCCAGAGATAAACCCACGCACATATGGACACCTTATCTTTGATAAAGGTGGCAGGAATGTACAGTGGAGAAAGGACAGCCTCTTCAATAAGTGGTGCTGGGAAAACTGGACAGATACATGTAAAAGTATGAGATTAGATCACTCCCTAACACCATACACAAAAATAAGCTCAAAATGGATTAAAGACCCAAATGTAAGGCCGGAAACTATCAAACTCTTAGAGGAAAACATAGGCAGAACACTCTATGACATAAATCACAGCAAGATCCTTTCTGACCCACCTCCTAGAGAAATGGAAATAAAAACAAAAATAAACAAATGGGACCTAATGAAACTTCAAAGCTTTTGCATAGCAAAGGAAACCATAAACAAGACCAAAAGACAGCCCTCAGAATGGGAGAAAATATTTGCAAATGAAGCAACTGAGAAAGGATTAATCTCCAAAATTTACAAGCAGCTCATGCAGCTCAATAACAAAAAAACAAACAACCCAATCCAAAAATGGGCAGAAGACCTAAATAGACATTTCTCCAAAGAAGATATACAGACTGCCAACAAACACAGGAAAGAATGCTCAACATCATTAATCATTAGAGAAATGCAAATCAAAACTACAATGAGATATCATCTCACACCAGTCAGAATGGCCATCATCAAAAAATCTAGAAACAATAAATGCTGGAGAGGGTGTTGGAGAAAAGGGAACACTCTTGCACTGCTGGTGGGAATGTGAATTGGTTCAGCCACTATGGAGAACAGTATGGAGGTTCCTTAAAAAACTACAAATAGAACTACCATATGACCCAGCAATCCCACTACTGGGCATATACCCTGAGGAAACCAAAATTCATAAAGAGTCATGTACCAAAATGTTCATTGCAGCTCTATTTACAATAGCCCAGAGATGGAAACAACCTAAGTGCCCATCATCGGATAAATGGATAAAGAAGATGTGGCTCATATATACAATGGAATATTACTCAGCCATAAAAAGAAACAAAATTGAGCTATTTGTAATGAGGTGGATAGACCTAGAGTCTGTCATACAGAGTGAAGTAAGTCAGAAAGAAAAAGACAAATACTGTATGCTAACACATATATATGGAATTTAAGAAAAAAAATGTCATGAAGAACCTAGGGGTAAGACAGGAATAAAGACACAGACCTACTGGAGAGCAGACCTGAGGATATGGAGAGGGGGAAGGGTGAGCTGTGACAGGGCGAGAGAGAGTCATGGACATATATACACTAACAAACGTAAGGTAGATAGCTAGGGGGAAGCAGCCACATGGCACAGGGATATCGGCTCGGTGCTTTGTGACCGCCTGGAGGGGTGGGATAGGGAGGGTGGGAGGGAGGGAGATGCAAGAGGGAAGAGATATGGGAACATATGTATATGTATAACTGATTCACTTTGTTATAAAGCAGAAACTAACACACCAGTGTAAAGCAATTATACCCCAATAAAGATGTTAAAAAAAAAAACAAATAAAAAACAAAACAAAACAAAAAAACTAAATTGGTATTTGTTTCAAATAAGTTAGTAAAAGTTCTAAAGTTTTTGGATACGTTGTGTATCCAATTTGGATACATTGTTATAAGGGTAGGGGAAACGGCTCCATCATACAGTGTTGATAAGGAATTTGGCAAAAATATATCAAAATTACAAACATAAACATGTATATCCTTGACTCTGCAATTCTATTCTAGGAATGTATTCTACAGTTGTAGTCACACAATGATAAATCTGTAAGCAAGGCTGTCCACATCAAGAGATTGGAAGCAAACTGAACATCCTTTAGTGCATGACTCATTAAGTAAATTGTGGTGTACCTGTACATTGTAATACAATGTATCCATAAATAGACTGCGAAGGATCTTAGAATTGTCTTCAAGGTTTGAAAAATCAAGATAAGTGAAAAAATCAAGGTGTATGTATGCATACACACACATTTATATGTAACAAACATATATATAGCAAATATGTATAGCAAAACATACATGTTTATGTATATATATATAAACATAAGATTTGCTGTATATGTTACCACTTGTGGAAAAATAGAAAAAAATTATATATGCTCATTTCTGCCTGTACTATCTGAAATATACTTAAGAAACTGGTGGCATTGGTTGACCCCAAGAAGAGATGTGGGGTGGCTAACAGAAAGGGTTGAGGAAAGCCTTGAGTGTACAATTTTTGGGTTTTACAAGAGCACAGTTTTGGAAGTCAGATGACACAATGGTCAAATGTATATTGTATTTTCCTTTCAGAAAGATTTACACAAACATTGTGGCATATGTACTCATTAGTTTATTTAATATTTATGTAGTGTTATTGTAGGTCAGAACATATTCTGGTGTGGAGGGGTGGGCTGTGATATCAAGGCATATACGATACTTTCAGTGCACCAGACTCAGTTCAAAGTGTTCTGCTTTAACTCATTTAAACTTTGCAACAACCCAATGAGCATGTGCTACCATTATGATTTCCATTTCACAGACGAGGAAACTGAGGGTCACAGAGGTCGAACTAACTTGTCCCAAACGGAACAGGTAGTGAGTGGCAGAACTGAGCTTTAAAATGTCTCTAGAGTCTGTGATTTAATACCAGGAGGAGGTCCAAAATTTGTGAGGCCAAGTGACAAATGAAAATCTGGCCAAGTGTTCAAAAATGATGAAGAATTTCAATACAGAAACAATAGAGCAAGAAAGCAAGCTGAGGCCCATCTGAACACAGGACCCCGTGGGACTCTACAGGCTGCGCACCCATGGAGCCGGCCCTTGTCACCATCCCACTCCCTTTCACAAAAAGGCCCCCTGCCCTCGTGGAGCTGACATTCAACTAACTGGAGGGGCCAAGTGGGTGACACATAATAAATAAACAGGCCATCAGTATGTGCCAGGAAGGAAAGCACAGTGCCACAGGGATGATAAAGAGTACCAGGAGGACAGAAAGGCTCTGCCTAAAGACACCTGCTTAACCTTGTTTAACCCTCTGTTTCCCTAATGTGTTTGACTATAGAATTATTTCATTGAAGTTAATTCAATATTTTTACTCTTTCCCCTTATACTGTCACCTCTGGAACTGAAGTTCTGCCAAACTCTTTTGGGGCAGCTCTGATCTTTATGAATCCTCTTATTCTATAGATGAGAAAACAGGGGCCCAGAGAGTCAGAGGGGCTTGGTCAGGGTTCCACGTGGCTGGTTGCATGCTCTCTAATGTGCCATGAGCAACTGAGGCCCTGCTAAGTTATTCCACGTCCATTGACGTGTTTCAGCAGTCAGAGACCTCACAAAGAACCAGGCAGCGTCCAATTGTGCTTTATGTGTGGTATGGGTTTAATTTCTTATTGTCCAATCATTACAGAACATCCCTTTCATCACCTGGTAAAACCTTTTCCTTTTAAAGCCTTCTTCTTTTTTCTTGTTTTCAATTCTAGACCATGTGTGTACCAATGTTTTCTGAAATGCAAGGCAATGTCATACTTGATACCATCTTAAGAACTAAAGGATTTATTTGCTTCCAAAATAATGAGTTCTGTTAAACGATGAATGTATCAGTTAAGGCAAGAGTGCAATTTTTGCATCTGAAACTAGTGGCTTTGTCTTGTTGTGTGTGTGTGTGTGTGTGTGTGTGTACTGGAGTGCAGAGCTGAAATACAGGCAAGTGTTTACAGAATGCTAAATTCATTCATTGTTAAAAGGACACCCGTGGAAATTGTGCCAGAGGCTCTTTAGGTTGTTGAGATAGTGACATTTTTAAAACATTTGTCTTATCTTAAATTTTGCCTTAGATAAGATGCTTCCAAGTAGATTCTCTTCACAGCCATTTGCTTCTCATTAAAGAGGGAGACTTCAAGCTCTTCGTCTTACATTTAGATCAACTATTTGACTGAAACAGTGATTTTTCTTGACTTTATTTCATGAATTTCCTTGTTTGCATTGACCAACTCAACCAGCTGTTTTGAATTCATGTGAACTCAGGGTCAAAGTGCCGATGCAGCTGAAGAACTGTAGAAATTAATTCTGAAAATGGCAGCAAAAGGAATAAGAACCTAAGCCCGAATGCGTGCTTGGGAGGCTAAAACTGATCAATTTCCCGGTCCCTAATTAAAACAAGACACCGAACACAACAGCAGCATAAAATCCAGTGCTTTTTCCTGGTGATGAATGCGACCAGCCTGCAAATTTCTCCTTGCTGGAAACAGAAATTCCATGAGCAACAGCAGTTAAACAGGAAGCTTCCTGGCAATTTATGTCTGGTAATATGGACGTTTATCTTCTCACCGTCCAGACACTGTCCTTACCCTACTCCATTCCCAACATAGGTGCCCTTTGAAATTAAACCAATAAAACGAAAGAGGAAGTTTCTTTATTTCACCTATGTCTTTGAAGGGGTCCATTCCTCGATATTGAAGGGGTAAACAATTACGGCAGGGTATCTAATCTTTTACATAACTTGAGTTGTGAAAATCTGCATGTGAACCGTCTGCTTTTAAAAAGAATCCTGGCTTTACGTCAATTAGCACAGTAATTTCAGATGTAAAGTAGGTTAACTTCTAATTGATCTTCAATTAACACTAGTTCTTAACCATTTATTTTATTTCAAATTCATTTCCCCTCCTAGTTATACAGGGAAGTTGCAGAATGACCTTCCTGCTTTTGAAATGTCGATAGCTCCTTAGGATGAAAGGATTGACATTCCATCCACCAGTCCCTTTATCCCTGAATTAGTAAGAGCTCAGGGAATGAAAAGTCACTATAATTTTATTTTCCAAAAGAGCATCAAGGAAACAGGAAGACCTCACTACATGCAAGGATGTTTGGGGTTTTTTGTTTGTTTTGCTTTGTTTTCTTTTTGCTTTACTTATTTAGATTTTAGAATTGGGAATTTTCACAAAATAACTGACAAAATCATTCCAGGAAGCCCCAAAATAGCATGTGTAAAACTTAAGGAATCTGGTGATCGTACAAAATTATTCGGCTCCTTTCCTAGGACACAAACTCTCAGGGTTGAAAGAGGATTCAAATGTCCTCCAGCCTATATCCACCCAAGGCAGGCATGCCCACCAGAGCACCGACCCCCCTGCCCCCCCCCCCCCCCCGCCCCCGCCAGATGGTCAGCCAGCTTTTCCTTATTGCCACCATTGGACAAAAGGGCAGAATCTCCCTGATGAGGTTGTTAACAGTGAAATTCTGCCAGCTGAATAATATTCACCAAGTGATATAAATCAGATACTTCTTTTATTAGAATAGTGCACACTGCTATTGATAATTTCTGTATAGCTTATGTTAAAAAACAAAAATTCTACTGAGTAAAATCAAAGAACTAATTGGCTTTATTCAATGAATCAGGGAGCATCCCATAACAAACCCCAGGAGCTGTACAAACAAAAGTGGAGGATTTCTATAGGCAGAAGGAGGGAGGGACAAGGAAGTTAAAGAGTGGATTATTTCAGGCAAGGTCACCTTCCTGAAGGGGAAGGCAGAGAGTCTTATTAAGCAGATTACCTCACTAGTGTGGATCAGGAAATTCCAGACTGGTGGGTTTAAAATTCCACTCATGGGAGGAGCTGAAACTGTAACCAGTTTAGGTAGTAAGTCTTGGTGGGGTTTGGCATAAGTGACTCCACTTTGGGCCTATTGTTTCTTTTTAACGCTTATGGTAGTATATCATTGTGATATGTTATCTGACTTTCCTTTTATAAATTTGATTCATAAAATATTTATGCCCTAAAGTATATAATTTTATCACATAGGGGACTGTCTTTTCTTCAAAAAAAACATATAACTTGTTTTATAATAGTTATCATTGTAGAAATATGATTCTCTTAACAATCATTTCTGGTATGATCAACTTACTGGAAACTTTTTATACCATTAAGCAAAGATAGTTTATTTTCATGGAAAAGATATATGACTTTTTCCTTCTTTTTTATTATATGCATAGTTGTTTTTCTTACTAGCATGCTATGTTGAAAATAGAACAACAAGGGTCCCTGTACAATTTAGACCAAGTAATAATTTCTGCTATAATAAACAAATCCAAATTCTCGGTGGCTTAAAACAATGAGCTTAATTCTCACTCATGTCACAGTCCACTGTCCATGTTCTTCCCTGGATTATGTCTCATATTATAATTCTACTGTCCTCCAGGGATTGGAAAGTTTCCCCATTCAGCCAGCACATGAAGGAAAAAAAAAAAGAGGAGGACCAAAAGTAGGAGTTTTTGTGGGTCTAAAAGTGGCATTTATCATTTCTTTATACATTACATGAGCTAGAACTCAATCACTGACCAAACCCAACTGCAAGGCTGGCAGGGAAATACAGTCCAGCCATAGGCTTAGGAAGAAGGAACAGTGTTGGTGAGTCAGAGCCAGTTTCTGCCACTGTTGCTATCAGCATTTAGTTTACCTCTCTACCCTGGAGACCTATATATCCAGGATAGTATCTAGAATTTCTAATGCATGTGTGCTCTTGGACTTCACTGGAAAAATAAACGAAGAGGAATATGAGGCTCTTGTTAAGTGCCCTGAATTCCTGGGTATATACATTGAAATATAGGACATCAAGGGCTCTGCCCTTCAGTGACCCTGAGGGTGCTCTCTCTGAATCAAGGAAGAGTCCAATAAAGAAAATGGCTGCTGGTTAGCCTATTTCCCTTCCCCTCAGAGAATTGCACCTGATCACACCTGCCACTCTAGCTGCCGTGGGCACCTTATAGAGACTCACGCCTACATGTACTAGGGACATGCAGCACGTAGTGGTGTTATGAGTGGTGACAAAAGCATGGGGTCCCTGGCAGTCTTGCTATTCTGGGTCAGACTGGTCTCGTTGAAAGAGGAATCGGTAGCCTTCTTAAAAGAAGTCTTGAAGGCCCATAAGCCTGGGCTGGAGGCCCCACTCAACCTCAGCCACATAGTGTAGAATGTAGCCCAAGGAACTGGGCCTTGGAGAGAAGGGCTGTCTTTACTGGGTAGATTACTAACGCTACAGGCAGAATCTATTTTATTTCCTTGGCTACCTTTCTAAACTACAGAGAAGTCTTTCCTAATTGTTAGTTTTCCATTTCCAACATATGTTTGGGGTTATACATAATCTGAGTAGCAGCTGATACTCTTTGAAATTAGAAATGACTGATTGCCAGCTTCCTTTTCTTCAAGCTAACTTTCTCACCAGTGGATTTTTCCTACCATTTGGTGGGTAGGCATGTTGCCATGATGTCCTACTTTCTGGACTGAGGATGGGTGATCCTTATTTTTATTTTATAATTAACTTTTTATTTGTAAAATATACAAAGCCTAATATATCATTTAAACCTTTTGTAAGTGTACAATTCACTGGCATTAAATACAGTCACAATGTTGTGTGACAATCACCATTGTCTATATAGATGGATGATTCTTGCAGTATAATTCTTAAAACATGGAGCTAGAGAGTTAGTTACGATGATGTCATTTCCATGTCCACTATGGGATTGTGTCCCAGTTGGGTTGCCAGTTATGGCAAATGTCACCACTACCTGCCCTAGAGTCCCCCTCTCTGCCACCATCTATAGAAAGCTCTCCCAAGACCAGAGAATCTCAGCATATGGTCTCTGATACTCCATTACCTTGCTGACCAATTAAAAACACTATTAATATAAGTGAGAATAATACATTAACTTTGATTATCATTCTATAATTTGTGGATAATCTTGTATTTTAACTTCTTGGATAACTTCTATTTATTGTCAAGGATGCTTTGCTGGGCTGTGGGAATTTTACCTGGCTTTCCCTGCTACCCACGCAGCATGCTCTCACTGAGACTGTTAATTAGTGCACTTTTTAAGCCAAAGTGAAACAGATTCAGAAGGAGAATTTTCTGCTAAAGGAAGATATAATACTGATTGCCTCACTTATCTGGACGTGTATTGATCAGGAGACCCTAGAAAATTCTCTTTTTTTGTGCAGCCTGAGCCTTGCAATGACTCTTTCTCGAATTAGACACCAGCTTCTACCTCTAATAAGTTAAAGCTCAGAGATTTTAAATTGTAGCAATAGCGACAACAAGAACACTAGACAACATTTAGTGAGCCCTTATTACATGTCAAGCCCTGTTCTATGTGTTTAGCTGCATATCTCATTTAATCAACCTCAACTAGAAAGTGTAAGAAGCAGGCACTATTCTTTTTCTCTTTTTCTTTTTATGACCCAATTCTTTCACAGGCTTTTTTTTTTCTTCTTTTTTTTGTAAAAGCTCAAATTCTAGCAAGGCAGTAACAGGTACAAGTTCCCTCCTTGAGTAATCCATTGTACACTGTCTTTTACATTGCTTTTGAGCATTTTAGAATAGTCATATTATAATTTTAAAACTTTTTAAAAAGCTGCATTTTAATTAAAATTTTTTTCCAGTTTTATTTAGATATAATTGACACAGCACTGTATAAGTTTAAGCTATGCAGCATAATAATTTGACTTACATACATCACAAAATGATTATCACATAAGTTTTGTGAGCATACATCATCATGGATATAACATTTTAAAAATAGAAAAAAAGATGTTTCTTGTGATGAGAACTCTCAGGATTTACTCTCTCAATAACTTTCGTGTATAACCTACAGCGTGTTCATTGTATTTATCATGATGCACATCACATTACCAGTACTTATTTATCTCACTGGAAGTTTGTACATTTTGACTACTTTCATCCAATTCCCCCTCCTCCCACTCCCGTTTCTGGTAACTACAAATCTGATCTTTTTTTTTTTCCCTATGAGCTTGTTTGTTTGCTTTTGAAGTATCACTGACCTATAACACTATGTTACTTCCTGTTATGCAACATAGTGATTTGGTATTTCTATGCATTTCAAAATGATAATCATAATAAGTCTAGTTATAATATGAAACCATACAAAGATATTCAAAGTTATTGACTATATTTCCAACACTGTACATAGTTATCTATCTACCTATCTGATTATTTTTAGTTGCTGAGCTCTTATGTTCAAATGAATTATAACAGCCTTGCATTTTTATTCCCCTCTCCCCACATTTACTGTTTTTGACATATTTTACATCTTTTTGTCTTGTGCATCCCTTAACTACTTATTGCAGATATAGGTAATGGTACTACTTTTGTCTTTTAACATTCCTACTAGCTTTATGTATGGCTGATTTACTACCTATACTATATATTTTCCTTTACGGATGAGAATTTTCCTTTTGTAATTTTCTTGTTTCTAGTTGTGGCCTTTTCTTTTTGAGTTACAGAAGTCCCTTAAACATTTCTTGTAAAGCTGGTTTGGTGGTGCTGAACTCATTTAGTTTTTGCTCGTCTGTAAGATGTTTAATCTCTCCATCAAATCTGAATAAAACCTTGCTGTGTAGAGTATTCTTGGTTGTAATTTTTTTCCCTTTCATCACGCTAAATATATCCTGCCACTTCCTTCTGGCCGGCAGAGTTTCTGCTGAAAAGTCAGGTGACAGACTTATGGAAGTTCCTTTATATGTAACTTGTAGCTTTTTCCTTACTCCTTTTAATATTCTCTATTTATCTTTAATTTTTGCCATTTTAATTACAGTGTGTCTTAGTGTGGTCCTCTTTGGGTTGAATTTGTTAGGGATTCTCTGTGCTTCCTGGACCAGGATGTCTATTACCTTTCCCAGATTAGGGCAGTTTTCAACTATTATGTCTTCAAATATGTTCTCTGCCATTTTCTCTATCTCTTCTCCTTCTGAGACCCCTATAATGCACATATTAGAATACTTGATGTTGTCCTAGAGGTCTCTTAAACTGTCCTCATTTCTTTTTATTCTTTTTCTGTTCAGCTTCAGTGATTTCCACTACTCTATCTTCCAACTTGCTGATCCAGTCCTCTGTATCACCTATTCCACTGTTGATTCCTTCTAGTGTATTTTTCATTTCAGTCATTGTCTCTTCATTGCTTTTCGGTTCTTGTTTATATTTTCTAACTCTTTGTTAAAAACTTCTAACTTTTCACTCTGTTCATCCAGTCTTTTCCCAAGTTCTTTGAACATCTTTACAATCGTTACCTTGAACTCTCTATTGGGCTGATTGCCTATCTCCACTTTACTTAGTTCTTCTTCTAGTATTTTATCTTTTTCTTTCATTTTGAATGTATTTCTCTGTCACCACATTTTGCCTAATTTGCTGTTTTTATTTCTATATATCTGGTAACTTGATTATGTTTCCCAACCTTGGAGAAGTGGTCTTTTGCAGAAGACATCCTATATGCTTCAGCAGAGCATGGCCCTCTGGTCACCAGAGCTTTATGCTCTAGGGCTTCCCCCTAATTGGGCAAGGATGTGCGCATCCTTCTTTTGTGGCAGGCTGATTACTGTGGGCAGTCTGGTGGGCATAGCTGGCCTCTGGTCTGCTTGGTTGCTAAGCCCTGCCTTGAGCGGAGGCTGTTGGCTACTGGTGGGCAGGGCTGGGACACAAGACTGCTGGCTGCGGGGCCTCAGGGGGTCCTGAGGCTAGTGCTGGCCCACTGGCAGGCAAAGCCAAGTTGTGGAGTGTGTTTCAGTGGGACCAGTGTTCCTGGATCTAGTGTTCATCCTGCTGGTGGGTTGAGGCAGTTCCTGACACTGTGGGTTACCAGTGTCCCAAAGCTGGCGTTCCCCTTCTGGTGAGTGGGGCTGGATCCTAGAGCAGTTGGCTGAGAGGTCCAAGGTGTCTTGCAGCTTGTATAGGCCTGTTGATGGGTGGGACCATGGCCCAGTGGGTTCTAGTGTTTTTGCCTACACACTGGTGGGCAGAGCTTAGGTCCGAGTGTCTCTGACTGCAGTGCTCTGGGTGTCTCAGGGTTAGTGCCAGTGCACTGGTGTGCAGGGGCAGGTCCTGGGTACTCTTGTGGACAGGGCCAGCTCATGGGCCAGCTCTGGGCTCAGGGGGTCTTAAGGCAGCAGGATTGCTGGTGAGGGGACTGTGTCTCCACCTGGCTAGCTGCTCGGCCTGAGGCATCCAAGTACTTGTGCCAACAGGCTAGTGGGCAGAGCTGTATCCCAATGCTAATAGGCTAGAGGGAGAATTTCAAAACGGTGCTTCCCAGCACCAGTGTTCACATCGTAGTTCAAGCCCCCAGAATGGCTGCTGCCTGTGTCTGTGTCCCCAGAATGAGCTCCAGTTTCTTCCTACCTCCCTGGGAGGATTTCCAAGATCAGCAGGTGGGTCTGACCTAGACTCCTTTCAAATTACTCTTTCTGCCCTGGTTTCTGGAGTTTGTGAGATGTTGTGTGCGCCCTTTAAGGGTGGAGTTTCTATTTCCCACAGCCCTCTGGATCTCCTGAAAGTAAGCCCCACTGGCTTTCAAAACCAAATGTTCTGGGAGCTTGTCTTCCAGGTGTAGGACCCCTGGGCTGCAGAGCCCAACATGGTGCTTGGACCACTTGTTCTTTGGGAAAAACCTCTGCAATTAAATTATCCTCCAATTTGTGGGTTGCCCACCCAGGGGTATGGGTCCTGACTACACCATGTCTCAGCTCCTCCTGCCCATCTCATTGTGATTCCTTCTTTATAACTTTAGTGGTAGGAGTCTTTTCTGCTAGTTTTCGGATTTTTCTCATCAATAGTTGCTCTGTAAACAGTTGTAATTTTGGTGTGCTCATGGGAGGAGGTGAGTTCAGGGTCTTCCCACTCCAACATCTTGGCCATTCTCCTGGCACTATTCTTGTCAACATTTGAAATCAAACTGAGTTACAAGGAGATTCAACTTTATTACACTGATATTATTTGAATATAGGTGCAAATGTCATATTTGATTTGGGAAGATGTGGCTGACTTTGAGGGGTATAAGTTGAAAGAATTAGTGTAAGTCTTAGCATGGATCCCCAGCACATGAATATCTAACTAGTAGCCACTTCCCTCTCGGGCATCCTATCATACCTGCCCATTCTAGAACCTGCAATAGAACTGATGACCCTCCCTGTGACCAAAAGAGAACTCAGCACTTTTTCAGAGTTCACAGGCTACCAGGCCAAGGTTTATCCATCAGCATTGTCTTCACCCTGTTTGAGCTGGTGAGAGCTATAGACCTGGACCAGAGATGCTAACTTTTCTCCCGTCTTGGGCTATGAGTACAGAGGGTGGCATTAAGGTTTGTTCATATTTTACTTACGTCTAGTGAATGTATGGGAACTTCAATGTGAATCTATGTGAACCTCCTGTGAAATGACCCATTTGGTTAAAGGAAAACCCTGCTCTTATTTATTCCCTTAGCATTGGACATTAATCTTTAATTGGACTAAAGCAGAGTGTCACTCAATGACCCCAGCTCAACTGAAATGTAGTGAAGAATGAGGAAGTAAATCAAGAATACCCTCAGTTTGAAAGAGATGCCACTATCTAAATTCAATAGTTAGAAAGGAGTGTCAATGAAAAATTAATCAGTCAATCTAAGAAAGAAATAGAAAATTTTATTTGAGCCAAATTTGAGGATTATAACTTGAGAAGAGCATCTCAGAAAGCTCTGAGAGCTGTTCTGGCCATTAGAAGTCAAGGCATAGTTATATAAGATTTTTTTTCTTTTTTTCTTTTTTTTTTTTTTGCGGTACGCTGGCCTCTCACTATTGTGGCCTCTCCCATTGCAGAGCACAGGCTCTGGGCGCACAGGCTCAGCGGCCGTGGCTCACGGGCCTAGCTGCTCCGCGGCATGTGGGATCTTCCCGGACCGGTGCACGAACCCGTGTCCCCTGCATCGGCAGGCGGACTCTCAACCACTGCACCACCAGGGAAGCCCTATATAAGTTTTTTGAGATAGGGGCTGAACATTAAATGAAGTATTATTGACAGTTTATACAATCCAGATCTAAGTGCCATGTGACCCCTCATCAAGAAGGAATGCTATCTTTAAGGAGTTGTCTTGCTGGTGCTAGGAGAATGCTGCCCTTTATGGCTGAGCAGGCATTTCTGCCTATGGGGAAGGATTGCTCAGTGCATAATGCAGATACACAATGCTCAGTTGGGGGAGAGGGGAGGCAGAGAAAACTTTTTTATGTTTAAATTTTTCTTGTCTTGCCATAAAATACAAATTTTATTTCACAGGAGAGATTATGCAGACAAAACACTAATTCCTACAGAGGAGGCCTTGGTCTCAAGGTGTACAGCCCTTTCCTTTTCTTGGGCAGTTGAGAGTTGGCTCTACCCACTTCTTGAGGGTGACAAGGATGAAAGGTGGCAGGAAGAGGGATGTGGCTCTGCCATCAAAACCATGTTGGTTTCCCATGTTCATTTACCAAAATTAATGCATTTGACCCTCTGTTTAAAATTGTCTGCTTGAGAGGTCAATAGTAACGATGCTAAAAACTTGGCCTTTGTGCACTGGTGCTGAATCAAATCTCGGAGACAGAGTTTTGGGTGAAGTAGAAAAGGATACCTTTATTGCTTTGCCAGGCTAAGGGAGACACAATGGGCTCGTGACCCGAAAAACTGTGTGTCCCAACCCCGGAAGATTTGGTGAGGAGTCTGGTTCCGTGGAGCAATGGTTCGAGGGCGGGGCTGCTATAAGGATCAGAATGTGTCGAGGGCCTGCCTTCCTTTAATCTGGCCTCAGGTGGTCTCCTGATCTTCTCTGAAAAATACCTCTTCAAGTAATTAGCATCTTCCATTTGTTGGGGGCTTCAGTTCTGCAGAAGAGCTCAAAGATACTGTTACGTGATGTGTATGCCTTGAGGTGGAGCCAGGACCCTCCCGGAAGGCTGCACTGTTGTTTCTTGGCTGCCTCTCCCTTGTCTCTGCATTCCCTCCCTTCTTCGATTACCAACTGTTTGAAAAGCTTCTGTGCCCAGGAGCCCCACAGGGTCCTGCTTAGTTTCTAGCAAAATGTACAGGATTTTCTTTTTTCTCTAACAAATGATTCACTCATAACACTAAATCTCTGTTCTTCTCTCTTTTTTCTCTCTTGCCTACTGATGGAGACCTCTACCTTTTCTTTTTCTGGCCAATACATTTTTTTCTCCTTTTATTGGTCAGTATATTCACCTCTCAATTTGACTTAAAATAGCTTATGTCCCCTTTTCCAAAATGCAGCCAAAGATTGAGTGAGAAACTCATTCATAGGTGTTTAGTCTTGAAATCTGGGGCTGGGGTGGAGGGGTAAATTTGGAAATCTAGATTTAAATATTCTTTGATGACTAGCTGTGATTAAAGAATTACTCTGATGAGTGTCTGTTACCTGGGGGAAAAAACAAGCAAATCAGGTGTGTTAAAAGGCTCTTAGGCCATATGAAAAATTTGGCCTTTTACAATGAAAGTGCCTGTCCTTTCTCTCTGGTATGTAGGAATGTGAAACAGAGAAAGTTCAGAGGTAATTTGTCTCCCACTATGCCTATCACAGTGCCTTAACCACGAGGGACACTGAATTCATGATTTTTGAGTGTT
Source organism: Phocoena phocoena (assembly GCF_963924675.1). Taxonomy (NCBI): domain Eukaryota; kingdom Metazoa; phylum Chordata; class Mammalia; order Artiodactyla; family Phocoenidae; genus Phocoena; species Phocoena phocoena. The sequence goes on from NC_089219.1 coordinate 148,545,422, forward strand.
CTGATGGAGGCTAGCCTGCAGGTGTGAGAACAAAAGACAAGGGAAATTACATAGGAGGGACAGAGGGCAGAAAGAATGGTTTTTCAATTTTAAGACACTGTGAAATGCTTGAGGGGGCAGAGGTCAGTGCATTTTGATCTCTGGGGAGATGAAACACCCTGAGTCTGACAAGAGAAGAGGAAGCCCAGAAAAACACAGTTAACCTCAAATTCTATAAAGGATGTGGTGGTGAGGGTAAGAAGTGCAAATCCCATTAGTGGAGAAAGAAAGTATTTTCACAGCCACATTTTAAAAAACTGAATGGTAAGAAACAGAATTTTTCTTTCCCTCTGCCCTCCCTTCCCGTTACGACGGAATGAGGGGACCGGAGCCGGCACACTAACAATAATGGCACTAGAGCAATAATGAGACCTTTCTCCAAGGACTGATTTGTCTGCAGAAAGGAGAAGTCATCAGGTATCCATTGTGAGGAGACTCGCCTTCTCTTAACAATGGCTCTGATGAAGCTGCTAGAAGGTTCTTATCAGGGAGAAAATACTCCTAGCAGCAGGAGAAGGGGAGAGGGAAAAAAAATGAAAGGCTACCAACCCCCAAATCATCCTCCAGGTTCAGTGCAGTGGGGAGAATGAGGGAGGCACATTTCCTGAATGCAAGTGATGTTGGCTGGTCAGTCAAACCAATCCTCTAAAGAGAGATTTAAAAAGATGAGAGAGGCCAGCTTTCCCACAGGCAGGCTTTTAGCAGGGAAGGCAAGGGTGGCTGGGCTTAAGCTATGGAATTCCAAGTTCCTCAGGCTGAAGTAAATAGCGAGAGGTCATACAAGCTTCTCCCCTGGCCTACAGGGTGGCCCCTTCTTTAGCTGGATTCTGGGAAGGAAGAAGACGTTCACAGACAGCAGAGCCTTGACAAGACTCTAGGCCCATTTCTGCAGCTCACAGACACTCAGATTCAGAAACAATGGATTTTCTGCATGCTGTAGATGGGAGAAGAGAATTAGAATTAATCTTATACTGATCAAAATTTGTGAGATGCTTTACTGTTTTGGGTCTCACTCCTCATCACCTCCCAAGAGGTAATGCTGAAAACTTGGCCTCTATGCACCAGTGCCAAAGTGAATCTCAGAGACAGAGATTTGGGTGAAGTAGAAAAGAATAGCTTTATTGCTTTGCCAGGCAAAGGGGGCCACAGCAGGCTCATGCCTCAAAAACTGTATGTTCCCAACTGGGAGGATCTGGTGAGGAGTTTTATAGCGATGGTTCAAGGGTGGGGTTGCCGATAAGGATTACAGTGTGTGCAGGGCCTGCACTCCTTTAATCTGGTCTCAGGTGGTCTCCTGATGGGCTTCTTGAGGTTATCAAGCTGTGATCTTCTCTGGAATGAAGAATGCTATCATCTTCTATTTGTTGGGGGTTTTAGTTCTGTAAAGAGCTCAAAGATATTGTTATGTGTATCCCTTGAGGCGGAACCAGGACCCTGCCCCAAGGCTGCACTAGTGTTTCTTGACTGCTCCTCCCTTGTCTCCCTTGTCTGTCTCTGCATCCCCTCCCTTCCCCGATTAGCAACTGTTTGAAAGGCTTCCATGTCCAGGAGCCCCACAGTGTCCTGCTTGGTTTCAGAGGTGACTATTATTATTTGCCATGTGGTCAATGCATGCTGATCAAAACTCCAATCATATTGCCCCCTGTCCAAAATCCTTCATTGGCTCTTTATATTTAAATTGAGTTAAACTCTGCCCTTCCTCTATCCTCAGAATTTAGTTTCCAGGATGTGGCTATCACCCACCTGTCCTACTCTTTCTCTACTTATATATGTATCTCTGATTTCAAGGCAAAGTTGACTCCTTGATTTTATCCAATTGAGATCTCACTGCTCCAATTTCCTGCCTTGGTTGATGCTATTCCCTCCACCTGGAATGTTCTTTTGATATTTCTGCCTACTCCATTCACTTGTTGAAATCCTACCCAAAAAATTTCTTTCCTTTTTTTTCTTTTTTTAGCCACACTGCACAGGCTGCAGGTTCTTAGTTCCCCCAACCAGGAATTGAAACTGCACCCTCAGCACTGAATGGAGTCTTAGCCACTTGACCACCAGGGAATTCCCATACCCATCCTTCAAAGTTGGGTAAATTCTCCTCCCTCATGAGGACTTTATTGAAATGAAAGTAACTTCTCCCTCTCTGGAACTCTTAGAGCACTTTTCTTCTCTCTCTTATAGGCCTTCTCCTATTGCACCTTATTTATGATAATTCACGTTCCTATCTAACCCTCTTTAATGAACTGTGAGTTCATCAAGGGCAGGGACTGTGTCCCTCTTATCTCGATTTATCTCCCAGTGACTAGTGCATAGCAGGTGATCATTAAATAATGATTGAATTAGAATTTTCATTAGCATCTGTATTTCTAATTTTTAAGTAGAATAAAATTTCTAAGTTGATTTGGAAAACAAATTTACAGGAAACAACTGGATCTGTAGAGGCAACAAGTCCTGGATGGAAGGTCACATGATTCTCAGCTGTCACTGACTGGCAATCTTACCAGGGACAGACTGTTTAAATGGATTTGGATTTTGGCTCTTTTTACTGCTTTTCCTTCTTCTCTAAAGAGGGTAGGATAGAGGGCTACAAGGTGGAATTTGTTGCGTACTTACTCTGTGCCTAGCTCTTTGTTAACCATTTTACATCATTAACTGGCTTAATCTTTGTAATAATCCTTTGAAGGAGCATTATTTCCATTGCATAGTTGAGTAAACAAAGGCATAATAAAGTTAAATAAGTTGCTATAAGTCATATAGCTAACAAAGGTTCCAGCTCAAATACTGGCTCAAAAATCATGTACTTGCCCCCTACACTATGCTTCTCCTGGACTTAATCCAGAAATTTCTCTAGGAAAGAAAGAGCCAGGGAAATCATGAAAGATGCAACACTGTGTTAAAAATGAAATTTTTAAAAAGTCCCTCTAGGATAGACTAGATGGAAAGAAGATGTATTAGTGGGTCCTATGCCTATTGATCTTCATAATACCAGAGGCAATTTTGATTATCATCAGATCTGAAAGCCACAGGTCTGAGAGACAGAACGTGGGTGTTATCCTCAGAAAACTATGGTTCAAGGTCCATCTCTGCCACAAGTCAGTCAAGTGAAGTTTAAGGAAGTTATGCAAACTTTGTGGGCTCAGTATTCTCATCTGTAGAATGGGGAGCATAATAATCTATAGAATCTTTGTTGTAAGGATTTAAGGAAAGGATTAAATGTAATTAAATGACCAAGGAAGAGGTGAAGTTTCCACCATGACGCTTGAGACACAATCCCTTAGAAATTAAAAAAAAAATTTTTTTAGATGCATTCTCTTATATTACCTATAAGTGATCAACTCCACGTGATACAATGTTTTATTTTAACCCATTTCTATCTCTGTGCATGAAGTCTTCCCAATCCAACACTAAGCTAAATGCTCTTTCAGGGTGTTCCTGGATCTTCCTATGTACACATCTCTCTTCACTCTTCCGTGCTCACAGAAATTATCTGTAGAAGAGTCTTGTCAAAATGGCACTCAGGCAGCATGTAGGGCTGGAGAGGCAACAATATTTATTTATTTATTTTTTGCGGTACGCGAGCCTCTCACTGTTGTGGCCTCTCCCGTTGCGGAGCACAGGCTCCGGATGCGCAGGCTCAGCAGCCATGGCTCATGGGCCCAGCTGCTCTGCGGCATGTGGCATCTTCCCAGACCGGGGCACGAACCCATGTCCCCTGCATCGGCAGGCGGACTCTCAACCACTACGCCACCAGGGAAGCCCCAGTATTTCATTTTTAAGACCACCAAAATTTTTTAATAACTTCTGAGTCCATGTGATTAATTAGAGGCAGAACTACAGATCAGACCCCAGGGCTCCTCTCCCTACACCAGGAAACAGCAACTCAGGAGGACTTGTCCTGGCCTAGGGAATAGGTGACAGTCCAGAGACAGATGAGATTGGTTTTTAACTCATCTCTAATTTCCCTTGATTTCTATACTCTGGTTACATGTTAATGGTTTGGCAGAAACTTCAAAATTAAACTTGTGAGAGACATCACTGTTATTGGACATTTAGGCAAATACAGTAGCTGTCAAAGGTTTTAGAGCCAACATCTAACATGACCCTTTCTAAATGAGTCAAAAGTGACAGTTAAATGAGAAATGAAGCAGAAAAGTTTTTTTTTTTTTCTTAAACAGGAGTTTTTATGGGGAAATTGGCACTGAATTTTACTGCCCTTCCAAAGGGTACTGGTGGGATGGGGGAGCAGAACCTAAGGCTGTTGACTTTTGTTTGTTACCTCTGCTCCCTTAGTCTCTCCCACTGGAGACTCTCATGAGAAATCACACAGAGGGGTGCTGAAGAATTACTCCCCAGGAAGGCTTCATGCTCATGGGTGCAATTGGGATAGCTGAATTACTAGCTCCAGTCAATCCCCTTTTCCTTCATCTCTGGGCTTGGTCAAGAGTAACCTACTGGGTGCCAAAACTGAGTTACTTTTTTTTAAAGACAAAATTCATACACCATAAAATTCACCCATTTAAGGTATAAATTCAGTATGTTTTAGTATATTACCAAAATGTGCAACCATTATCATTATCTAATTTTGTAATACTTTCATGACTCCAAAAAGAAACTCATACCCATTAGCAGTCATTCCCCATTCTTCCTTTCCTCAGCCCCTGGTAACCACTAATCTACTTTCTGCTTCTATGGATTTGCCTGTTCTAGACATTTTATAAAAATGGAATAATGTATGCCATGTTTTGTGTCTGGCTTCATTCACTTAGTGTAATGTTTTCAAAGTTGAGAAGTCAGAGGGAACAGTTTGCAAGATCAGTCTCACTTCCGATATCAATTGCAAGTTTGGGGGTCCCCAAGACCACCCAGTTTCAATAATTAGCTAGAGGAACTCACAAAACTCACCAAAAGCTGTTATACTCATGGTTACAGTTTATTGTAGCTAAAGAATAACACCAGAGACTTGGTGTACAAAGTCTATATTGGGGCTTGATTATGTAAACCTGATTGATTACCCATGTGGCTGACTTCAGTCTCCAGTCTTCAGAGGTTAACCAATAAAAAGTGTCTCAAAACCCCATCCTAAATTCCATTGTTAGAATCTGGCTGGCCTAAGGCTCCAAGGCAACAAAAACACTTTTAATAGGACATTGTAAGCCTAGATTCCCAGGAGTCAAGGGAAAAGGCCAGATCTCTCTGGGTAAAAGTGAATTCTTTACTACATAAAATTCATCCATGTTGTAGGCTGTATCAGTATTTCTTTCCCTTTTATGGCTCAATAATATTCCATTGTAGATATACTGCATTTTGTTTATTCATTCATCAAATGATAAGTTTTGGATATTTCCACTTTTTGGCTATTACGAATAATGCTACTACATACATTTGTGTAGTTTTTCCATGGACATATTTTTCCAATTCTCTTGGATATATTCTGGGACCTCAAAATTGTGTCACAGTCATTCTTTTGGAATTGAATTCCATTGTCACATCAGTTGGGATAATGAGATAAACTGTTAATGTGAATTACTTTAGCATTAATTAAGAAAAATGGACATTGAAAGTCCAATTCTGGTGGGGGAGGATGCAAAAAAGTTCTAGAAAACAGAAATAGTGAAAAGCTAGGGTTGCTGTGAGGGTCTGTGGGAACAGTGCCAGGAACTGGGGTTACTAGAGCAAGAAGGGGTGCTCTGTAGAGGGAAGTGAAAAAGTACTCAAGGTACACTTCACACACATCACAGCCTTCTATCTGTATAGGCTTGGTTACTGAAGCAAAGCTACTTGACTTTCTGACTCAGGCTTGATTTTCCCTTAGTGATTCCCTTAGGATTCTTGTTATAGGACAGTGGCAACAATGGAATAAGACATGTTTTCTTACCCAATTCTTTTGGAGAGAGCAAGATTGATGGGAAACAATGCAAATATCTTCCTGGAACAGACGGGAAGAGCATTTTGCTTGGGGCAGATCAGTCCTAGCATATTGGAGGCAGTTCGAAGAACCACATCAGAAGTGCTTCAGGGAATAAAGGAGTTGGCTGGGAAAGGAATAACCACAGGAGCTAAATATGGACTGGCTGGCTCATCACCTCTGAAGGGGAACCAAGCAGTAAGGCTATGATCTTGTGGGCAAAATACTATGGGGAATTTGCCTGGGCTGTAGGCATAAGATGAAGCAAATGAAAGGTGAAGGAGTATCCAGGAAGAATACGTTGCACTGATGGATTTACAGGGGACTCTCTCTCTTTTTTCTTCCACTGACATTATGCATTCCTCATCTTGGTTGTGTGTGTATTTCCAGTGTAAAGAAATCTGAAAAGACAACTTGAAAATTGCCTGAAGAAAGACCACAGCATGTGTGGTGTGTGCTCACCTAAGCAGATGATGTGAATAGCAAAACCTAAGCCTCCTCCCAAGTTTATGCACCTTGATAGGTGGACACCATTTGGAACAAGTCTTCTTCATAAAATGCTGGGGCATTCATTTTTCTTCATTTCTCTTTTGTTTGCTGAAGGAGAGGAAAAAAATATTTCCTTCTATCCTTTGAGGTTTTCAACTGGAGATCTGTAACAAAAGACAGACTAGTAAGAGAGAAGCATACACATGTATTTAATATAAATTTTATATGATATGGGAGCCTTCATAAGGAAATGAAGACCCAATGAAATGGTTAAACCTGACAGTTTTTATACCAGGTTTGGTGAAGAGAGGACAGTAGTGGGAAAATGTGATAGGAAAAAGGGGTATGAGCTAAGAGTAGTAAACTGTGGGAAACTTAGCAAGGCCCATTCATTCAGATTCCTCTTGGAGTTCCTCTGTCTTGGAGCTAGGGTGCTCCTTTCCCCTGGGTGTAGGGAGAGCACCTCTTGCCTGAGGGTCTTATGAACTGCTTCAGGGGAAATTCAGAAAGTCCTTCCTGCACTTACTGTTTCTTAAATTCCTTCAGCTTAAAATATTCAATATGCCAAGGTGTTGTATTTTGGGGTAACGTTCCGAACCTTGTCATTGCAGAGAGAAGAACAGTAAAATAGTGAGGGTTTTAAACTTTATTTTTAAGCCCCTGAAATAGTTTGTTGGGTGAAAAAAGACTTCAATTGCTCTTGTAACTGGATCATTATCATGATGGTACTTTTAAGTTCATTGTTTTTCTTATTTTTTTAGATAGATTCAAGCTGACACTGGATAATGTCTTTGAAAGCAAGCAAACAAGCAACTCTGTGATCCCACCCATAGGTTCATGAAACATTTTGGGAACAAGTCTTAGAATACTGCCACAACAAGTGAGCAAGGGTGATTACTGGGTCTGTTGTAGATATCAAGGAATTAACTTTTCTTCAAAAAAAATTTTTTTAAGTTTCATATAACTGGGTTTGATATGGCTCTCCTGTTCATTTGTCTTAGGACTTACTAGTTGGAAGATAATTGGCTTAGACCTTTAGATTTTTGGGTGAAAGAGAATGAAAATAGAGAGGCAAGATGAAGGAGAGAAAACCAGACAGCTAGGAGCTGAGCTGAGCCATATACCTCCTGGTAACAACCCTAATGCGTGAGGACTGCTAGGCTTTCAACAGGGATGTGGAAGCTTGAGCACCATTATTTATGGGGAGCACCGCTGGAGCCTGGTCTTGAAGAAACGGCTTGGCCTGTCCCTTTGTAGAAATGGCCATAAACATTTACGAATCCTGAGCACTTCCAGGATGTGGCAGGCAGGGTTTTCAAATGCAGATTGTCCTCTTGCCCGGCACATCTCAGGCCACTTATAAACACTGTCTCCTTGGAAAATGTGCTGACTTCTATTTCATTCCCCCCTCAACCTCTCTTTGATTTTAGGAACAAGAGTTTCAACTAAACCGCCTCCTCCTTCCAGGGTTGGTGGGACACCATGATATGAGAGTGTGTTTTTCCACCTGCAGCCCCCTTTGATGACAATGACCTCCATCTTGTGTGTAGGAAGTATGCATGGCTCTGTGAAAGGAAGCTGGCTGATCCTGAGGCAACCACTGCCTCTGTAGTAGAAAATATGAGGCTGAAGGACAGGCATCCAGCCACAGAGGTACTAATTTAATTTCATGCCCTGACATCAGCTGGTCCTCTCCACTTAAAAGGAACATTTGCATCTATCTGCCATCAACTCTCCCTTTCATTTTAAAATCTCTTTGCTCTTTTCTTTCCCTTCACTCCTCCCTCACCACCACAATTTGATGAAATAATGGGGCACATTTAAAATCCAAACTCAGGCAATTCAAGTACTGAACGGGTGTGATTTTGTTCCATTCTAAGTCAGCCTCAAAGAGTGTCTGGGGAGTAGAAATCAAGGGACCAAACAAAAAAAGCAAGTGAGAGAGAGAAGATTTTGAATGCAAATCAACCCCCTCAACCCATCTGAAACAACCTGCTGTGAACTGGGCTAGAACGTATGGCCCATTAGCACCTTGTTAGGCTGTCAGAGCCTGAGCAACTGAAAGGGGTAATAATGGGGAAGAACAGGCCGAGACTTCTGCAAGCTTAGCCCCAGTTTAGTGCTCTTCTACCCGACCCACTCTTGGGACTCCAGGGGCAGGGCTGGTAAGAGTAGCTGCAGAGGAAAGGAAGGTTAGAGAGAACAACTTCATTAAGTTTATCATTGACTTTTTAAAAAGTACCTTTCTAGCAAAAAGGAATACAAAGGTTAATTTTACTTTTCTGGAGTGGCGAACTATTTATTTACTTGTTTTTGGTGGGGCTCTCTTTGTGCTTGCTTTGTCCCGCTTCATCAGATACTGAGTTTTTGTAAAAAAAAAAAAAATTATAGGATATTAGGGACTGCATGGCAAAGTATCAGTGATTAAGTCTTAGTTCTCAGAAGGCAAATCCACAAATAGAAAATGTATCCTAGACACACATGCCAGTTACATTCATTTGCAAATGCTTTTAAGAATGCAATACTTGCTTTAGAGAGGGAGACACTTGCGAGAACTTCTCCATTTTCTTCCCTCCTAAATGCTTTGGTGTTCAGTGGGGTTAGTGACAGAGAGGCCACAAATCTTGCTAATGACAATATTTCTAGATATTGAAGTTAGTAGATATTCTATTACCAGGGAATGGAAGTATTTTCTTTCTTTCCATCCTAAAAACACAATTTATCTGGTTTAGTATGAAATAAACTAGAAGAGCCTTACTGTCTTTAACGAACGAATAGAAATGACAGTAGGGGAAAAAAAAATCTATTGCATGGTTTTTGCTGAAAAGTTTAACTGAGATGGTGCTGCCTTTAAAGTCAATGACCTTAAAAATTTAGGACTAGTGCACAGAGAAAAAACCCAATCACCATATGAATTAGTATGGAGAAGTTTGGGCAAAGACAGTTACTAGAGAATCTGTGGTTTCCCAAATGAACTCTGCCATTTTCAAGCCTAACTTCGTTGAAGTGTCTTAAAATTATTCTGCTGTCTTTACCAGAATGATTTTTTGTGTGGTTTTCCTTGGTGGAATAAAGGGATAGATTTCATACCCTCTTAAGGGTACCAGAATATTTGTCTCTTCTCAGGCTATGCACCAAGAGATAAATAACCCAAGGGTATTTGTTTTAGTTTTCATTTCAGACACGAGCTGGAGATTAGGATTTACAAACTAGGACGCTTCTTTTGTCTCTCTGTCAGGATAAAAAATGAGAAATAAATAACCATATTATACTTAATTTTATAAAGTGCAAAATTTTGCAAATTTTTAAATAGTGCAATGTAAGTGCTAAATGCTAATAGTCCTTTGCTTTTATTCCTAAGGGAGCTTTCTCCCACTTTTTTCTTACAGCCAGGATCTCTGAGGTTAACTCAGCATCCTGCTTTTCTTAAGGGATATGGAAATGTCCACGGGACAGCTGTGCTCTGCTGGCTGAGGAGCCCACAAGGTTAATGATCACCCACAAAGACTGAGGAGGAAAGGGAGCATTCTTCACGGGGATGATTAGCATGCTGGTATTCTTTCCTTTGTGGTAATGATGGTCAAGAAGGTGCCTGGCGATAGAAGGGAGAATGGAGGGTTTCTGCTTCTTCTGCCTCCAACGCTTATTAAAATTCATTTCCATTCAAAGAGCCATCCTCTGATTTTCATCATCAAATAAGCACACACTGTACATATTTAAGCAGGCAGGAGACCTGTGCCGAGTTCATGTCTTTTTGAAGTGAAGGCCTGTTCTCTTAATGACTGTCCATGCTTATCTCTGTATGTAAATTTCTCCCCCTCCTCTTTCTTACCCCCTTCACTCTACTGCTACCCCAGTTCTGGGATCTCTGATGGGCAGCCTAGATACCTATTATGACAATAATTCATTTGGAGCGGAATGGAATCTCCTTGTGTAGTCTAGCTCATTATAAAGGTGAAGCCCTCGGGAGGACAGGCTGAGAATGAACAGGTTTACAGAGTTATTTTTTCTTCAAGAGGCAGAGGCAGGATGTGGGTGTGGTTTCCATACTTCTCTCTGCTTTGGGTTTATCTCCCTTTGGGTCTAGGCCCCAGACAGGGCGATTGTCCTCTAGCACTCCTGGGGACCACCATCAGCTGGAAGGTATTTCGGCTCAGTCAGTTCTATATTGAACAGCTGCTAGGAACAGAAACCAAGTGGCAAACGTGAGTATATTGGGCTTCCTTAAAGGGTTCACGTGAACTGATAATTCAGTAAGTACAACATAAAGATGTTGTCCTCTCTTGTAGTGTGCCACATAGATCCTGGTGAGGCTTGTTTAAATTTTATTTAAGCATAAGGGACATAAGAAATCTCTTTGAGAGCTTTGGAAATCTCAGAAAACATGATCAAGAAGGGTATCAAGAAAGCAATCATATTAATGGTGAGAGCTCTCTTAAACTCATGGCAAGACTGCATTTTCTAGCATAATTCAATTTGTAAATGATCTTGTTATAATTATAGTCCAATCAGGGTAGAATAACAAGTAATGTCCTTTTATTTTATTTTTTTTTTTGTTTTTCTCTCACTTCCCTTAAAAACAACCCAACACCCAACAATAATTTTTTTAGTTCTAAAATTATCTAACTCAGTCTCATGGGTTGAAAAATCATCTCTACACCTACAAAGAGTCCTGGTGAGGAGAATGGGGGAAGAAATTAGTTTTACAAAGCATATGCTGAAGCAAAATATAAGACAGGTGAGATACGGGGTAAAGCAGAGAAAAGTATCCCTTGCTCAGGGTCTGGTTCTTGTGATTTCTTTCTTCTGTTGAAGCATATTGTGTCTCCTAATTTTAGAAAGTTGATTATTCATAGGAAGTTCATTCTTTTTATAAAATTAAAGTATAGTTGATTTACAATGTGTTAATTTCTGCTGTACAGCAAAGTGATTCAGTTATACACACACACATATATATATATAAAAATTTTTTTCCATTATAGATTATCACAGGATACTGAATATAGTTCCCTGTGCTATACAGTAGCCCAGCCTAATTTAGGCACCAAATGACCTGGCAATATCTGATTCTTTATTGCTTTGGCCACATGTTTTTTTTTGCCTGGGGAATGCCACTCATTATTGGTTGAACAGTAAGAATTAAGTTGTATAGATGTAGAATTATTAGAGTAGCTGTTCCAGTCTCATCAGTATCAAGATTGGCAGACATTCCCCTTTCTTATTCGTAACAAAAACCAACCAAAACTATGTGAAGGATTCCAGAAGAGACAATATGGATGAGGCCATTTATTAGATTTATAAGAACAGAAGGAAAGTGCTAAAGCTGTCCATCTTCTATACTTTATTGAGAATATGACCAATGACTCAGACCATCAGGACAATATCTCTGAGGCAGAATTGAAATCCTAAAGTAAGCTGAGAATAAGTGCATGCATTTTAGGAGAAAAGGGATCAAAGGCTGGAGTGAAAAATGCATGTAAGCCTCCAAATACACTGACTACAAATCTGTCTGCAACAGTTATGCAGCTTTGTTAACATAACTTTGTAAATAAAGATCTCATTTCATAAGGCTTTAAAGATTTTTTACCCCCTAGTCCTTTCCTGCATTGAAAAATCATGCCTCCAAATATCAGGTGACAGTAGGCAAAATTATTATTTGGATTATGTGAAATGCATGTGTGTGTAGATAAATAAGTAAAATTGAGAATAATGAAAAGAACAAATAATACCTTTTAATTGAGAAATACACAAGTTAGCTCTTCTCTCTTTTTTTTTTTTTTTTTTTGTGGTATGCAGGCCTCTCACTGTTGTGGCCTCTCCTGTTGCAGAGCACAGGCTCCAGATGCACAGGCTCAGAGGCCATGGCTCACGGGCCCAGCCACTCTGTGGCATGTGGGATCTTCCCGGACCGGGGCACGAACCTGTGTCCCCTGCTTCGGCAGGTGGACTCTCAACCACTGCGCCACCAGGGAAGCCCAGCCCTTCTCTTTTGTCATGATGAAATTCTCAGAATAAGTCAAATTGGTTAAATTTTTTTTTTCTGTGTTTAAAAGTGTCCTTAGTACATATGAGTTTGGAAATTGAGTAAATCTAAAGACATTTACTTTAGAACCTTGACAACTTAAAGTTCTAACATGTTCATCTAAGGGCATGAATTTCATTTTTTAAGTTACACATTGATTTCAAAATCTGTTTTTTTTGTTTGTTTGTTTTTGTTTTTGCTTTTGTTTTTTTGGCTAGAATTCCATTAGATCTAGTGGTTTCAGCCCTGTAGATGGTTGGTTTGCTGTTTACAAGCTATGTGACCTGGGACAAGTTTTATTTGTCACTTTTTAGGCTCAGTTTTGCCTGTTTTAAAATGGGGATCATAATGTCCTTAGTGCGAAGATAAAGCTTGTTAATGAAATTAAGGCAGTTAGTTCAGTGTTCAATAGCAAATATTGACTATTATTATTATTCATAAAAGTGGATGACAGAGACCTGGACTCTTCCAGAAGAGTATAAAGCAAGAAGGGAGCTGTGAACCAGGAATTCTCTGAGGGATCTAGTCATTGCAGAGGATTGAGGTTAAAATATTAATTCCATGGAAAAATATTCGCTGAACATCTATCAGTTTCAAGTTTCACACTCCCTGCTCTCTTAAAGACTGTATTTGAGTAAAGAGAATAAGAAAACTACACAACTTACTTTGTTCCAAGCCAAAATAATACAAGTGTTACAAGAACGACATATACATGGAGTTATGGACTTTTAGAGGAGAAGCACGCCAACTTCCGCAGGGATGGAGGTGGTCAGAGAAAACTTAGTGAAAGAGAAGTGAAGATGTATGCTTTAAGAATGAATATAAATTTGAAAGGCAGAAATGTTCATTTACCTAAAGATATGTATTGAGTACCTGCCGGATACTTTTTCATGTGCTAGAGATTCAGCCATGAGCAAAGCAGATGAATTGCTTTGCTTGGTGGAACTAGGAAGGAACATTTGAATGCATGTTCTTTGGATTTGAAAAAAAAAATCTAAATTTTATGATTATAAGCAACAGTGATTTCTGAATAAATATTTTAAAGTCACCATACCTCACCTCTATCCAACATGCATAAAATTGTGGTCCATTTCTCAAAATTAGAAGAAGACTAGAAGCAAAATTTTATAGATAGACGTAAAGATATAAAATCTTAAAGCAGAAAGTATACTCTGTTTCCTTGACTCATCCCACATCCATTAAGTTTTTCTATTTGACATAAAGATAATAATTTTTTCTATATATCTATATTTATAGTTATATCTTTCCATCTCTCAGTATAAAGTGTTTTTTGAAAACAGCGTGTCTAAGTTCTTTCATAACTAAAAGTCTACATTTTATTTTCTAACTTGCCCACTTGGTACATTTCAGCTCCTGCCCCTTTATTTCTACTTCTAGTTCATATCATTGCACTCCAAAATATCTCTCCACCACACACAAAACAGGTTACTGAAAGAAACAAAACAAATCCAATTATAAAACAGTACTTTTGATGACGGCCTCACCTCTATCAATCTCCTCAAGGGAACAAAGTAGAAACCTAATGTTGATGGATCCTGGCCTCTGCTTCCAAAATACAAAATTATTGAATTAAAGTCAACATAATTATTAGGAAATCAGGTGACATGATGATTTCTAAAAAATATTTTTTCTATTGGACTGGCACATTTGCCCTTGGTCTGCTTGAAGGCTTCAGCCTCCTGGGAAATTTCGACCTTCACTGAGTTTTGAAATCCCAGCAGCTCCTACAGGCCAGATGCGCCCCCCCCCCCACAAATTAAGATGAATGTGTGTAATTGTCATTCAAACTGTCAATATTCAATGTTGCCATATGCAGTGAGAAGTTTGCTGCATGTGTCCCTGTCCATGGTGCTAAAAAGCCCCACCGTGACCAGATGTGGGAGAGCCATTAATGAAGACAATAGTAAATATTAGAAAAGTGTGTTTGAAAGTAAGGTTCTGGCAGTGCTGTTTCTCAGAGGTATATGCACTTCATTTATAACTATTTTTTTATAGTGCGGATTTACCAACAGTCTCTTTTTAATTATCATCCTCTCTTTTTCTCTGACTGATTGACCTTGGGTCACAGGAAGAAAATGTCAGGGTTTGCAGGGGGAAAGGAACATGTATTTATTAAAGGAAGATGGTTGAACTTAGCTAGTTTGTCACTTCCTATTATAAAATCCAATTTTCAAAGGTTTTACAACTCAACCATAAAAAAATTATACTGTCGGATAAAATTTAAGAAAGAAATGACTCTTTGCAAGCTAACTAATTAGGGGAAAGTCCTATAACCTACAAGTTATGCTCATGATAAATAAAGCTATGCTGGACTATAAGGGCCCAACTATTTACCACTTATTATGTGGAATCATGTAACTTGGAAATCGATAACTAGGTAGTGTATTTAAGACTTCCAACCCCAGAGTTGCACAATGCTAACCAATTAGAATTGGTATTTGGGGAGAAACATTGATACTGGTGCCAAGAAATGGCTGAGACGTTGAAGTTCATGAGCCAGCTGTTATGCATCCGTTGTACTTTTTTACCAGTGTCATTATGAGGAAGAGAGTGAGTTGGCAAGAAAACCTAATGCCTGATGCTTTTGAAATCATTAAATAAGATGGCATTACTTCAGCTCATATTAGGGCCACCTGAGCCCTTTTAGACTAGGTACAGGGATGTCTTAAAATAGAATTTAAAAGTTGAAAAGAGGACAGGCTCAAATTCAAGATTTCTAGTCTTGTGCAATAAATTGGCTAATATACCACTTGCTCAACAGGAAAATAAAGAACAAAATAAACTCTTTTTTTTCCTAGAGTGGCTGAAAAAGTAAAGTCTATAATTCTAGTGTAAAAAATGCTTGAAACTTGTATTTCAGATCTCTACAACCATTAATATGTTTGTTCTTAAAAAAACTTACTGGTATTTAATTGTATGGTAAATTTGTCACAGCTGTGACTAGATAAAAGACAAGAACATAAAAAGGATAATTGTATGAGTGCTACATTAATTCTTGTGAATGAGTTAATTTATTAAATGACTTACATTGAACCCTTAGAACAATGAATGGCACATAGCAAGTCCTTTTACTGCAAATATATTCTGTTTTGGCTGATGTTGTCTTCTTTGTTGTTGTCATTGTAACAGATAGGGTAAAAAAGCTTATTCCCGTCACCAAAAACCCACATTATCAGTTAAGTACAATCACCAGAGGTGTTTGGACAACCTTCTTCGCTCTCTTCATTTCCATCCTGTTACCTATATCTCAATATGTGGTTTCCTGTCCTGATAATCTTGGGTTAAATTACTATAGCTTAAATAAAAGTCAATTGTGAAAAGGCAGAAAGATATCTCTGGATGATCTCATAGTGACAGAATGATCCTTGGTTCAAATAACAAAAAATATATTCAAAGGATAGTCAGAGTTTTAGTCTGAAATCCAAAAAATAAAATAATAACCTCAGTTTCTTCACTTGGAAAATGGGCATAATAAGACCTATCTCATACTGTGTAATGAGGATTAAATTAAATATCTTCAAAGTGATTAGTACTGATGCTTGGCACTTGGCGTCTAAGTGTTTTTAAAGAATTTAAAAAAATAAAACTAAAAATTTTTGTCATTCTTTTCGTTCTTATTTTTCTCATTGAGACCAAAGTAGACATAGAGACCTTGGAGTGTCTGAAATTGTTTGAGTGGAATCCAGAGAGTAAAGCACTCATTCAGCAAACTATCTTGTCAGAGGTAATAAAATTAACTCAGTTGACAGGGCCAAGGGAGTTCTCATGCCAGGCTCCCACTTTGTCTCTGTATAAACTTTCCCTTTTATATCTCTCCGAGGGAGGCCTTCTTCCTAAATAGAGAATGCACCTAAAACCTGCTCAGTCAACCGTGAGGCATGTAAAGCCACTTTACTCATCTAAGGGGAGAAGGTCATACCTGGTAGTGATTGTAGTGACTCCAGAAGTCATTGAATCCAAAAAGACTCTGCTGAAGGTAATGCTTAGGATTTCAGGGTAGCCTCTATATTATATTTTTTAATTCTTCCTTGATTTTCACCTCTACTCCAAGCTAGAGGCCACCTCTTTCTATTTCTGTGTGGATGGAGGCAGCTGGCATGCCTAGTTTCTGGCTGGTATCTGTAAAAGACTTACGGGTAACCCAGCCTTCAACATTCTGAGCATCCCTGTTCCCTTAGTTTTCCGTCACTAACCATCTTCTTAAATTTCTTTTTTTTTTCCAAGTCATAAATTCTGTGACTATCTCTGTTTCAGGTTTTTCCTGGGTGGCTGTCTCCCTGTAACTCTCCATTTTGTATAGTGGCCTGATTTCTAAGTTTCCTCCATGGCCAACCTTCCACCGCCAACTCTTGTTTGTTTATTTTCACTTCTAACTTTTGTTTTATTTAGGTATGCAGAAGGGACTGAGCCCATACATAACATGTTTAATTCATATTCATATCGTAATTACTTCTGGCAAAGTTAGGCATTATGTCCAAAATTTGGGAGTGTTTGCACCATAACCCAGGAGAACTGATAGAAATATTTATAATTTAGGTGATTTGAACTAATATTTTGATCTAGACACAGGTTATATATCTATTTTCAGTATTCAACCATATTTTCCCCCAGTAAACATCTTTCTTTAGCTGGTTTGGGTGCGCTGGCTGCATTTCTGTAGTTGCATATCAGAAAATGATATACAAATTCCTATCTCTTCACCGCTTGAAGTGTGAATTGCAAACTTTGTTTTGGTAATTATTGATTTGTTTTAGGTAGGGCAATTTAAGCTGTCCACAGATTTAGGATGACAAAGTGGAAAGATAAAAGAAGGAAGAGAATCATTTTCCTAGGCAATAGTCAAGAAAAAGGCCTAAGCCTTCCAGGGGTGGCGGAATGGTGAACAGTCTTCTGAGTCCTCACATCTTCTGGGTCCAGTTCTCTGAGATAACTCAGCAGGGTGACCATGCACATACAGATAAACAATCGTCTTTTATTCTTCAGAACATTCTCCAGGGCTTGCTTGTGTGGAGGGAAGGATGCAAACCCTGTTTGTTTTAATATCTCAGAAATTCCCTTGTATTGCTAAGTTGCTTTGAATAGTCAACTGTTGAATCTTTGGCTACCCCTATGTGTAGAGTAAGGAGATAATTGCTCTGATCCCAGGGCGAACCATCTGCCAGTACAAATTGCTCTGCTATGTGCTTCATTGAAATGCCTGTGTTCGTTATATTATGTTGAAATGTTCGTGAAACGTGATTTATACTAAGCTGTGTTCCTGGAAAATTTGATTCTATAAACGGGCAGAACACTCTTAATTGCAAAGGCTCTTCTCTCTCTTTTAGATTTCTAAACTGCTTTGCTGATTTGATGTGGGGCCCTGGAGAGCCAACATTCTGTAATAGTGGCTGATTATCGATGCCTAGGAGGATACAGCAGTGACAATCCAAATTTACAAGACTCAACAGTTTCTGAAACCTCCTTCAAAGCAGACGTTCCTGAGTTCTGGAATCTGAAAAAAATATATCTTATTATTATGATATAACTCGAATGGTCTTTGTTGGTGCTCCTATTGGAGAGTTCAGTTACTGCCTCATCTATCAGCTTTATGTTTGTATTGTAATACCAGTCAGGGGAAAGTATAATTTGATAAATGCCCACTCCTAAATCTTTTATTGTGCTGTGTTAATGTAAGATTAATGACCATGATGTCTTGAGATGGGATTTTTTTTTTGATTTGTTGCTTTATGTCTTCCAATATCACACAGATCTACAAGATGTATCTGTGGCACAAAGGGAGAAAATAATGATTTAAGTAGAAAATAGGAGTAGGGCCTTCAATTAACAAGACATTGTTAACATTTGTAGGTAGATTTTATAATTTTCCAAACATGTCTGCTAGAAATTTTAGAAGTAAAAGTGGTGAGAGGCAGAGAGACTTAAGATATTAGCAATTTCTTCCTGCCACAATATTTCTTACTCCACTGTGAATAAATCTAATGCTAATTTATTTATCCATCTATCCTTTGAACTGCAATTTAAAAAGCCATAAAGCAAAGATTCAGGCAGGATGGCAGGCTTGCTCAGATTAAATACTCCAGTGATTTTTACCATCTGAGGTCTATTGACATATAATGAATATTAGTGAACCTGGAATCACCAAGTTGTGTCTCGCTCACTGTTATCTTCATGATCCATGATGATTTGTACACACCAAGTATTTCTTTGGGTGGAATGGTTTTACAAATAATGCTTGGAAATTTTATATATAAGGCTAAAAGTTAGTAGATCCAGCTTCAAAAAAAAAAAATGTATGTGAGAATCTTCTATCACTCTCTCGTACACTAGACAGATAGGAATTTAGGCCCTTGTGTGGTGAAATTAGCTTTAAAATTCCTCCTTTGTCTTTCCCAGCAAGAGCTATTTATTTGAAACATCTCTCTTCCATCTCTTCCTCATTTTTCATAAATTTGATTCCCTTTTTATTATCATTATTTATGTTTTGTATAACTAGAAGAAGAATTTGTCATGGATTACGTCTTATTTGCAAGAGGCTCTAGGAAGATGGCAACAAGGCATGCACAATATATCATAATTTAGCAGCTTCTCTCGCAACTCTGCTGAAGTAATGGTGGAAAAAATACATATAAACTCTGAGGACAGATTTTGAATGATCGAGTAATTTTGATTTATTCTTGGTATTTGATGGAGCTGTATTAGCAGTTAAAGTCAATGGCTAAATGATTCCCAGCACAAAATGAGCCAGAAGTACAAAAGAAGCTTTACAATGCACAATTGAGAGCTCCAAGCCTCCCAGCTGAAATTTCCAAAGGGCGGTGTAAATTACAGGCCTGGTTGTCACTTTCAACTAACAATTCCACCCAATATGGTCTAGCTAGGTAATTTGTCCACTATTCCTTTATGAAGCAGTAAACACCAGCTTAATTCTATTGGCTTTTCTAAAGCAATCAGCCTCATTTCTTATATCTACTGCAGAGGAGGGGTGAATCTGCTGCCTCTGGTGACAATAAGAGTGTGGAACCTGGGATGGCATAGAAACGCTTTCCATGCCTATTAATAACATTGGCTGCCAATCATGTTGAAGACATCTCAACCTTCCCGAGTTCTCTAGGGAAAAGGACTCTCATATTCCTATATTTATTTCCTTTCCTCATCCAATACTCCTGCTTATCCCTAAACAGCCATTTTTTCTCTTCCTTTTTCCCCTCTATGGCTTTCGCTGTCACAAAGAGGAAATAAATGAAAGTACTGGGAATCAAAATCTAGCACTCTAACTACCAATATTAACAGAAAGGGAAAATGTTCCAGATATCAATGAGAGCCTCAAATCCAACCAAGCAAAATATGCAATTAAACAGGCAGATGCTGGCTCCGCAGCCACTGAGATAGACTGATTTCCACTGCTTCATTAATTTGACTGGGCTACTCTGAGCAATTTGGTTATACCCTCACAGCAGATTTCTTAGCCAGAAACAGATCCCCAAAGATTACAGATGTTATGAGGGAGGGACCATTCAAACATGAGATCTTTGATCTTTCCAGCCCAGGTGGGAAAGCTGATAGATTTGTATAAATGCTTCCAGGACATCTCTATTTAGCAGTGATATGGAAAGTTTAATTTAAGAGGTTGGATGTGCAAATCCTCTTTCTTCTCTAACTTCACCATGGCATTCAAGGGCAGAGAAGTCAATCCTTACATCTACCTACTGGTCTTTATTCCTATAATTTGAATCAGTGGGCATGAGCCCTGATACTGTTACCTAATTTGTTGACTGAACACGCACCGGGGTCCTAACCTGGGCCAAGACCCCCTGTCCCATTAGGGAGGTTCTTTTTTCGATCAGATTTGTGTAGCCAATAACAAAATTGGTGCTGAGACTGGAACAGCACAAACTTTATTCAAAGGCCAAAGAATGGAGAAGCGGGAACTTAGTTCACAAATCGGCTTCTCAACCCAATTCAGGCGGAGACACCAAATATATAGGAGGGTCGAGATAAAAGGGAGAGAACTGAGAAGAGTGGGAGGAATATTCATGAGTTATCAGAGAATAGGGGTATGGTTTGGACCTGAAATGATGCAACTCTCCTTCTCAGTCCTTATGTGGGCTTTTCTGGTTGTTGTCATGGCAACCTTCAACTGTCATGGCACTGGTGGGTGTGTCATTTAGCATGCTAAGGTATCACAATGAGCGTATAATGAGGCTCAAGGTCTACTGGAAGTCAAATCCTCTGCCATCTTCGGCCTAGTTGGTTCTAACTAGTTCTTGGTTTTCCTCTTTGTAGCTTCCTCTTGAAACTTAGATAAGAGTAATTGGTTTCTATTCAAGGGAGGGGCAGGGGTATAATTCTGGTGCAACAGCCTTGGTGACAATACTATCATTCATTTGAAAAGAATCATTGGGGGACTTCCCTGGTGGTCCAGTGGTTAAGAGTTTGTGCTTCTACTGCAGGGGGCGCAGATTCAATCCCTGGTTAGGGAACTAAGATCTCACATGCCACGCAGCACAGACACAAAAAAGAAAAAAAGAAGAATCATTGGAATCATCCCATCATTTATTCATTCACCAAATATTTGCTAAATTCTTACTGTTGCTAAGCATTGTAATGGACATTAGGGATGAAAAATGAACACTGCTTGGTCACTGCACTTGCAAAACTCAAAGTCTCATGGGAAAGTCAGATATGTAAATAGACTATTATAACACAATAATCACAATAGGTGTATATTACTGTTATAAAAACCCTGAAGAGGGAGGAGGAATTGAGAGAGTTATGAAAGGGTTATAAGAACAAGTGGTATTTGAGTGTATTTCTAAAAGATGCCCAGGAATTTGCAACTCTTGGTAAGGAGTTGCTGTGGTGGGGAGGCTCTGGGGGTGTGTGGTCACTACTCAGGAAGATTTTATTGAGCCATTACTGTCTTTTCCAGCATTGTGTCAGGTGAATTCATTATGCCCACACAACTCCATTATCACCATCAGATCTTCCCGGGAGA
Organism: Phocoena phocoena; assembly: GCF_963924675.1. Taxonomy (NCBI): domain Eukaryota; kingdom Metazoa; phylum Chordata; class Mammalia; order Artiodactyla; family Phocoenidae; genus Phocoena; species Phocoena phocoena. The sequence goes on from NC_089219.1 coordinate 148,566,887, forward strand.
CATCTCCAGGATGGAAAAGAAGGGGGTGGAGTTGTGGTGAGGAAACTTTGAGGTTCATTACCTAAAGGTCATTTGGAGAACAAGGTGATTGTGTTCAGCTCCCCTTTGGAAGTTTCTCCTGAGCTGCCAAAATGCCACCATTTAAGAAGGCAGTAGCAGAGTTTTTCTCTTTAATTTCTCTGCTCATTAAGCCTTCACTTCTGAGGTGTGAAAATGACTCCAGGCTGGTAATAAACTGCTAGAGAAGTCATTATTTTAAAACCAATCTTGCTCCCAAAGGGGATGGGTTGGTACAAAGCACAATTGCTCTAAGATCAGCTCCTCTGCAGGACAATGATTGTTCAAATGTTTCAGTTATCATAAGAATAAGAAAGGGCTGTCTAGTTACTGCAAGAAAAGATGAAGCACAAAGCTCCCAGAGCTATGCAATAATCACACTAGTCTATTTTGGGGGGTGGGGAGAGGGTACATTTCAATGGGGGGAAAATTATAGTATTGTTAGCCTGTGTATTATAATGCAAAGGAAGCTGAAAGGGTACTGAAAGGACCAAAGTAGACAGAAGTCACTTTCAGGGAGTTTAGTGATGTTAAAGAAGGGACTGGGAAGAAGCTGGACTACAATAATGCTGTTAATGATAACAAGGTCCTCCTGAAGCAGTAAATGTCACTCACTTTCACTCCCAGGAGAACTTAGTCCTGGATAGATGGACCTGCTCAGTTTTGCTTTTTTCACATTGGTTCTCATTTTGCCCCCAAATTAGCAAGGGGCAGGAAAGTTTCTCTTGACTAGCACTTTCCCAAGGCAGTAAGTCTGTATCCTTCTGTATCCTTTCTCTTCCTCCCCTTCCTTTCCTCCCTCCCTGCCTCCCCCTCTGCTTCCCTCCTACCATTTTTCCTTTCCTTTCCTTCTTTCTTCCTGTTCTTCATTCAGTGCTTAAGGCTGCATGTTTCCCCTTAAAACCATCATGTACCATGCAATCTCTGAATTTCTCTCTAAAGAAAAGTGAACTAAGACAATTTGAGTTCAGGAAATTTTTGAGCATACAGTGGAACCCAGTGAGATAATCAAAGAGCTCCTGTGTTGTTGCCTAAGTGGGGATTGTGGGAGGTGTAGAGTGAAACATGATTGATTAAATGTGGGTAAAATGTTATTCTAAGGTTTTGGCTTTTCATCCCCTTTGAACAATCAATCCCCTCTGCTTGGACCAATTAAGGGTCATGATTAGATGGAAACTGAAGCTTCTGGCTGGTGATACAGGGATGCTGTTCCTCAGGAGCTAATCTCTTCTCTGGGGAAAGGAACCCATCCAGTCACCTCACCTCTGACCTAGAGCCAGTGAATCTGAGGGGGAGAAGGAATAGTAAAACCCCTGTGGTCTACACAAGGTTTTGGCTTTTCTCCTGAGGTTACCAATTATTTCCTTCCATGGCAATTTGGTCACATGTCCTCATTGTAAATCACCCAGGGACCTGCCCTTCACCTCTAAAGACCCATCCTCAGCTTTCCTTTGGCCACCAGGTGCATGGCCTTGTTCAAACACATAGCAGTTGTTACTCAAGGCATAAAATGATTAATTGTTCTTTTGGTAACTGCTCTCGGATTCTATGGTCGCATCAGCAATCAAAAGTAATATCTTATAGCTCACCTCTTCTCAAACCCCTTATGTTATATGGTCCACTTCCACGTGATGGGTTATTCTCCAGCCCTTTGAAGATCAATTCAGCACCAGATGGCAACGAATGGGGAGACTGGATGTTAGGGATCTAATCAGAGCACAAAGGAAAGAAGAGAGAACACATGGTGATCTCAACTGGAGTGATGTGATCAAATTTCTCACGTTTTTTGGTTCATATTGATGACTAAACCTTGTGTGTTGCCTAGGAAGTTTGGCAAATAGAACCTCTGTGGCCTGTGGGAACAGCTCCAAGAACTTTACCATCAAAACCCCGACCAGAACATGACCACTACCTCCAGACCCACCTTTACCACCACTACCTCCACCTCCACCTCCAGCACCTCCTCCATTTCCACCTTCACATCCAGTGCCACAGCAATCACCAGTACCATCACCGTCATCACCACAATCCCACCACCTTCACCACCAACAGCACTGCCACCCGATCCACTTCAGATCAATACATGAGTAGGCAGCAGCACCTTCCCTATATTTGAATGAGGGCTTTGTGAGTCTGCCTTGCCCCTGGTTCCTTTTCTTTTGGGAGCTACAGCTGATCATTTTTTTCTTTTTAATTTAAAATTTTTATTTACTTAATTTTTAAAAGGTGTAACCTTCATTTTGTTTAAAACTCAGAAATTATGAAGAGTATAAGCCCTGAAAATTTTCAAAATATAAATATATCCCTTTTACACAAATGGTAGCAGATTATATACAACATTTATTTTTAACTTTCTCTTAACAATATGTCTTGGACATCATTCCAAAAGAGTCCATAAATATCTTCACTCTTTTAAAATTATTTTTAAAAGTTAAATTTCTGCTCTTACCTATATTAATTCTTTTCCTCTCTGTTACTTGGGTTTATTTTGGTGTTTTTAATTCTAATTTCTTCTGAGAGACGCTTAGCTTATTGATGTTAAATCTTTCCATTTCTATTTCTATTTTTTTCTAGTATAAATAATTATGGCTATACATTTCTGTATATTCCATTAGCTTCATCCCAGGTAAAGTATATACATAATTTTGTTATATTTTTATTCAAAATATTAAAACAAATTTATTATGCTTTGTTCTTTGACCTATTTAAAAGTATATTTCTTAACTTTACCAAACAGGGCTTTTTCAAGTTGTCTTTCTATTGTTGATTTTTAGCTTAATTGAGTTGTTGTCGGGGAGCATATTCTATGAAGTTATTTTTTTTTAAAGTTGTTCATTTTGCTTTATGTCCCAGTGTATAATTATTTTAAAAAAATGTTCTATGTATGTATGCTTCAAAATATATATTCTATAGGTCCTGAATTGAGTCTTCAACAGATGTCTATGAGATTTATTTTGTTAATTTTGTTTTTCAAATATTCTATTTCTTTACTGACTTTTTTCTTGTTATATCAATTCCTAATAGTTATACATTTTTGCTTTATATATTTTGAGACCCATATTATTAAGTGCATGCAAATGTAAAATTGTTATACTTTACTTTTATATTTAGCCTTTATCATTATAAAGTTATCTTTATCCTTATCTCTAGTGAAGCTTTTCATCTGAAAGTCAATTTTGACTGATATTAAAATAGCTGCATGAGACTTCCTTTGTTTAAAGTTTTAAATTTTTAAAAGCCTTTTGTACCCTTAACTTTTACATATGTTTCTTTTAAATAACATATTAGTATGCTTTTTGAAAGTCAGTCTTTTATCTAGAATATTTTGTCCATTTATAATAATATAATTCCTGGGGCTTTTGGGTTTAAATCCAACATCTTATTTTGTGATTTATATTTGCCATACCTTCTCTATATTCATTTTTTACTTGTCTTGCAAAAATTTGGATTAATAATTTTTTATCATTGTATTTTTTTCCCTCTACTAGTTTATATGTTAGAGACATAGTTTCTATTTTTTTCCTAGGGACCTTAGAATTTACAGCATGCGCATTAGGTAGGTCTAAAATTAATTAATATGCCTACCTACCTCCTAGATAATTCAAGAACCTCATAACATTTTAACGCCTCATGGATTAGATGGATTTTTTGTTGTTCTTGCTGCCATGTACTTCAATATTATTAAAAAAAATAACCCCACTAGGTATTGTTATTATTCATCTATAAGCTATAATCACTAAATACATGTTGCTATTATTATTTTGACAAACTGAAGCTGTTATCTGTTAGTCAATTCAGAATAAGAAAAAAATTTAAATTTTATTTTACCTTTATTTATTCCTTCTCTAATACCCTTTCTTTACGTAAATTGGAGTTTTTGGTTGATATCATATTTCTTCTTTTTTTTTTTTTTTTGAAGAATTTCTTTTAACATTTGTTGCGAGGAAAATCTACTGGTGATAAATTTCTTCAATGTTTTTTGTTTTAGAAAATCTTTATATTTCCTTTACTTTTAAAGTGTAATTTTGCCAGACACAGGATTCTAAGTTGGTGTTTTTTTCTTTCAACACCAAATATTTTACTCTACTTTCTTCTTGCTTGGATGATTTCTGAGAAATCTGATACAATTTTTACCTTTGCTGCTCTGTAAGTTTCTCTTTCCCTACCTCCTGAAACTTTTTTCAAGATTTATTCTGTGCCTGATTTTTTGCAGTTTTAATATAATATGCATAGGTGTAGTTTTTTTTTTTTTTTTTTTTTTGGGGTATTTATCATGAGCTTGGTGTTCTGTGAGCTTACTAGATCTACAATCTGGTGCCTATCATTAATCTGGGGATGTTCTCAGTCATTATTGCTCCAAATATTGCTACTATTCTTTTCTCTCTTCTCCTTATGGTATTCCCATTATGTCTATGTTATACCTTTTGTAATTTTTCCACAGATCTTAGATTTTTGTGATGTCTTTTTCTTTCCTTTTTTCTCTTTGCATTTCCCTGTGGAATTTTTATTGACATTTCTTCAAGTAAATTGATTCTTTCCTCTGCTGCGTCTAGTTTATTGATGAAACTATCAAAGGCATTCTTTATTTCTGTTACAGTGTTTTTGATTTCTATAATTTGCTTATGATTATTTCTTAGAGTTTTCATCTCTCTGCTTACCTTACCCATCTGTTCTTGCATGCTGTTTACTTTTTTTTCATTAGATCCTTTAGCATAGTAATCATATTTATTTTAAATTCCTGGTCTGATAATTCCAGCATTTCTGCCATATCTGAGTCTGGCTCTGATGATTACTTTTTTCCTTCAAATTATGTTTTTTTCTTTTAGTATGCCTTGTAATTTTTTTGTTCATAGTCCGATATGATCTTCTGGGTAAAAAGAAACAGGTAAATAGACCTTTAATGTGAGGTTTTATGTTTTTCTGGCTAGGGGTTAGGCTGTGTTTTACTATTCGCTGTAATTCTAAATGTTGAAGCTAAAATTTACTCTGGTATCCTTGTATTTGTTTCCCTCTTGTTTTTTGATTTCCCTATACAATTTTTAAAGAAGATCTGAGACAGGCAGTTTTTTTCCAGTTGTATTTCCCTGTTATTATATGGAACATTATTGATGTAAGGTGGGGAGGAACAGAAGTATTCTATAGTCTTATGATTAGGTGTCAGTCTTTTAGTGAGCCTGGACTCCTGGGCTGTGACCTTCACAAGTGCTTCTTGTTTTTTCTTGTTGTTTTCTTCCCCTTTAGGTGAGGCAGGAGGTCTAGCATGGGCTGGAATTGGGTGTTTCCCTACCTCCAGGTTAGATAGGCTCTGTTAAAATAGTTCCTCTTAAAGGCAGGCCTTGTTAAGAAGAACAGAATGTTCTGGTGTATTTTAAAATGGTTTCTCGAGGGGATTTAACTGTGTGAACTTGATACAGCTTCTGGAGGTAAAACTCACAAAAGTGTGTGTGTACCCCCAAATACTGAGCCTCTCTGGAATTTTTAACTCTCAGATTGCCCACACTGAGGCTCCAGCAATTCATCAATTACAGTTCAGGTTTTCCTACTCCAGTACTGGTTCCTGGGCAGGTTTTTGTTTCAAATTGTGATTCTTTATATCTACCTGTCTGTCTCTCCCATTCTGGGAGTATCAGTGTGCCCTATGACCTCAATTCTCTGATGGATCTAAGTTGCTGATTTTCAGTTTTTTCAGCTTTTTTTTTGTGAGGATGGGAATGATGACTTCCAAGCTCCTTGTATACCAAGTTCAAAACTGTTTTCCTCAAATGCTGTCATTTTAAAAAACAGATATTTTAACTTCTATTTTCTTTAAATAGTAAGTATAGTGGTTTAAAATCGATTCTAATGGTTTCAGTATCTGAAGTCTTTAGGGATTTGTTTCTGCTCCTTGTTGCTGTCTGTTAGTTCTCATTCCTGTTATCCTTTTTCCTTACATAATTGAAAACTGTTTGGTGTCACTCATGGCCTTTGAGAATTATTTGTTTAAGTTCTCAGAAGTCCTGGATGAAGATAGCACCATCCAGAGTTGATCTGAGTTTGCTTCTTCAATTATTTTGAATTCTTTGTCATGCAATTCATGTATCTCCATTTCTTCAAGGTCTGTTACTGGAAGTTTATTGTGTTCCTTTGGTGGAGTCATCTTTTCCTGATTTTTCTTGATCCCTGTAGCCTTGTACCAGTGTCTGTGCATTTGAAGAAGAAGTCACCTCAGATTTTAAGGACTGATTTCAGTAAGGAAAGACCTTCACCTGGGCGTGGGACACCCTGGAGTATGCTGTGAGCCTGGGTCTAGGGGTGCAGGGCACCAAGTGCAGGGGAATGGGAGCGTTCCAGCTAGGGGAGGTGTGATGTCTCACCAACTCAGGCTGCTGGGGTCCATACACTGCCCACTGTGTGGACCTTGGCAAGAGAGCCATGGGCGATGCGCAGTGGCTGCAAGGGTTGCTGGGGTCCTCAGCAACACTTCCAGGTCCAGCAGCCAGGGACCAGGGCAGGTAGGAGTGGGTGGTGCACACATGCTCTATTGCAGGGGCCTGGCTGCAGGTGTCTGCGTAGTGGTGAGAGCTGGCTACAGACACACAAAGTAGCAAGGGCTGAGGCCGTCAGCAGAGGACCAGGCCAACTGCAGGCTCAGTAGCAGCGGTGGGGCCCTGGCTGTCAGCACACACTCGTGCTGCTGCAGTTTCTCAGCAAGCGTGTCTGCGTGGCAAGGGAGACTCATGATGGGAGTCAGGATGGCAGCGTGCCGGGGGCTAGCTGCAAGTGAGCCCAGTGGTGCTGGCCAGTGACAGGAGTCAGGGTTGGATCCATTTGGGCTCACAAACAGCTCTGGGGGCCCTGGCTGTCAGTGTACTCTCCCGAGCTGCTGGGGCTAGCCAAGAGTGCATGGTGGTGGGCGTCAGCTGTGAGTGTCTAGACTGGCTTCTTGCATGCCCACAGCCATAGAGGCTGGAGCTGGCTGTCCCTATGGGGATCCTGGGCTCTGGGGAGGGGAGAGGGGTTGGGGTGGGGAGAGACTCTTGCAGCTGGCATCTGCAAATGTGGAGGAAACTTTAGCAGTGAAATCTGCAGAGGGTCCAGGATGGCGGTGCTGACTTTTGGTCTCTTCGTGGGCAAAAAGCCATTGGGGTCCTCTGCAAAGCAGTGTCCTGGGGTCTGCGGCAAGGTTCTCAGTGCTGAAAGTTGGGAGTGCCCGAAATATCCACCAGGGCTGTTGTCCTCATCGGTGAAGGCTACTGGGGTCCTTTGAAGAGCAGGCCACGGGGAACCATGGTGGCTCCCACCGTGTGGCTGATACTGGTAGCCCCTGCCGTTCTTCCTTGTTCCTAGCATTTTCTAGGTGTCTCAGCTTTACCGGTCTTTGGTTGGGGTGAAATCAAAGCAGGTCTTTCATGCAGTGCCTTGAAAGCTGGGGAATGTGATTGCTTACCCCACTTCCCCTTTGCTGGCAAAGGAAACTCTTTTGAGTTGGGGGGTTTCCTTTTGGTGCTGAGCAGTGCTGGCCTGGAGGATGGGATGATGCAGGCAAAATGAAGCTATTCTTTCTACCCCTTGTTTGTGGTATTCTCAGATTCTTTTTCGTTTCACTGTGTTACTGAAGCTTCTTAAATGGACTCCTGAGCTCTCCCAGAGCTGTTTTCAACCATAGATAAGCTATCTAATTGTTGATCTTTGTTGGGGAATGGAGGCTGGGGTCTCCTATTCTGCCATCTTGGTGACATCACTGCCTCAGCTCTTCGATACTTTAAAGAAAACATTTAAAAATATTTTGTGCAGCATTTTATTTTTTCTCAGCTGAAGAATTATTAGTTCAAATACCCTAGCCTGCCATTACTAGAAGCAAACTCCTCTGTATTTTTTCAAACTGTTCCTTGATTACTCTTTTGAACTTGTTTTAAGATGTGTATGTTTTTTGTACCAATCCAAAAAAGCCCATTTTCAAAACCATTTAAAGTTGGAATTCTTTAGAGCAAAGTCTAAGGCAGCCTAGTCTCTACCGCTGTTTATTCAGAGATACACAGAGAAGGGGATGAATATAGCCCTAGTGATCTGATCTGTTTGACTGGTTCTGATCGGGGGCAGAGGGTGGGAGGAGTGGTCCTGTGATCCCGACCTCACTTAGCTGGTCCAGTTGAATGTATGGTCCTAGAGTCATGGGATTTCAAATACACTTAAATCATCCTCTTCACCCTCAGATTTTACTCCACCAGGGATTTTTCTCTTCTTGCATCATTGTTGACTGTCCAGTTTTCTTTGACTTTCTCAGATCTAAATCGTCTCTTGTAGAATGTCAATTCTTTTTTATTTCCAGACTGTTCCTAATTTACTACTCCTTCTCTGTGAACTATATGAGGAGTCTAAAAGGCCTGGATCCAAAGTAATGCCTTTGTACTTTCTAGGCTAAATTACCTTGTTGAGTCATAAACAGTGACATTTATTGAGTGCTTACTATGTGTGATAAGTGTTTTTACTCATTATCTCGCTGAACCTTTACTCCTTTGTCACATATGATTATCTTGGTTATTTTGAAGATTAAAGTTATACATGAAAGATTTGTCTTATAAATGTGCACATTTCAGTTTTCATTTTCTTGTTTTAATTGTTTATTATATTGCTTTTCTCTTTGTTTCAGCTTGAATCTTTGGGGATCATTGATCTAAAAGTTTTCAAAGATGACTAAACTGAGACTCAAAGAGTTTAATTTTTCAGCGTCATACAGGTAACTTGTATAAAAGTTAAGTTTAGATGTACAAAGAGTTGCAACAATACTCCTTATTCCTTTAGCCTAGATTCCCCTACTGTTAATATCTCATGTAATCATCTTACAGTGATTAAATCTAAGAAATTCATATTGGTACAATACTATTAGTTAAGCCGTAAATTTTCTTCTGATTTCACCAGTTTTTCCACTGATTTTCTTCTTCTGTTCCAAGATCCAGTCCAGGATGCTGTGTTGTCTTCTCAGTTTCCTCTAATCTTTGACAGCTCCTCTTTTCCCTTGTCTTTTATAACCAGGCCATTTTTGAAGAGTGCTGGTCAGATATTTTGTACAATTTTCCTCAATTTGTGTTTGATGCTCTCTCATGACTGATTGAGATTATACATTTTGGGTAAAAACCCTACAGATGTCATATGCCTTTCTCAGTACAGGCAGACCTTGTTTTATCATGCTTCCCTCTATTGCTCTTTGCAGATATTGTGTGTTTTGCAAATTGAAAGTTTGTGGCAACCCTGCATCAAGCAAGTCTGTCAGCACCATTTTTCCAACGGCATTTCCTCACTTTGTGTCTCTGTCACAGTTTGGTAATTCTTGCAATATTTTAACTTTTTCATTATTATTATGTTTGATATGATGATCTGTGACCAGTGATCACTGATGTTACTACTACGACTTGCTGAAGGCTCAGATGATGGTTAGCAAATTTTTTAGCAATAAAGTATTTTTAAATTAAGGTATGTACATTGCTGTTTTTAGACATAATGTTATTGCACACTTAATACAGTACAGTGTAGACATAACTTTTTAAAAACATTTTCCCTGAGATATAGTTGATGTACAATATTATACAAGTTACAGGTGTACAACATAGTGATTCACAATTTTTAAAGGTTATACTCCATTTATAGTTATTATAAAATATTGGCTATATTCCCTGTGTTGTACAATATATCATTGTAGCTTATTTATTCTCTGCATAATAGTTTGTACGTCTTAATCTCCTATCCCTATCTTGCCCCTTCCCTCTCCTCATTGGTAACCACTAGTTTTTTCTCTACATCTGTGATAGACATAAGTTTTATATGCATTGGGAAACCAAAAAATTCGTGTGTCCTGCTTTATTGCAATATTGGCTTTATTGTGGTAGTCTGGAACTGAACCTGAAATATCTCCAAGGTATGCCTGTACATCATATCAGGGAGTACAAGACATTGATATCTTATAAATGTTGATGTTGACATTGATCATTTGGTTAAAGTGGTACCTACAAGGTCTCTCCCCAAAAAGGTGCTATTTTCCTTTTATAAATATATATTTGGGGGGGAGATATACTTTTCCTGTTTCTCCATAAATTTCACCCACCAATTTTAGCATCCATTTGTTACTTCCTATATATTTTACCTTTTATAGAGTGCACTTGTCTGGAAAGAGAATGGTATCAGATTTTCACATTCTGCCTGAGGGACCAAGGTGACAACATGGGACAGTTTTGGTTGAAATCAAAGGAGAGGTGATATATGAGTTTGAACTGTTACCGAAAGGTGATGTGTCAGAGTAAGGTATAATCTGGAAATACAGATCAAAAGTATAGGTGAAACCCAGATGTAACTGGTATCCAGTGTTAAGACTAGGCTGTCACATTAGCCAAGAAATAAAGGAAATGTGGACAAGACACATGACCTAAAGGCATGCAAAATAATGAAAACAACTACTCAGTTTGAATATATTTTAAGTTTTAAGTTTGATGGTGGAGAGCAGGGCTCCTTTGTGATGGGTACCTAGGTCTCAGAATCTTCCATTTTTTCCATATTGCTCCCAAGTTTGAAAAGGCAACTTCTCCAGAGGAGGGTAAGATAGTTAATCCAAAGCACATTAAAATCAATCAGCTTATCAGAGATAAACAAAACAGCTATTTTTGAAACACTTAAGGCTCAGTACTAGTTTTCTATTACTGCTTTAACAAATTACCAAAAATTAGCTGCTGTAAGTAACACAAATTTATTATTTTACAGTATCTTTAGCTCAGAAGTCTGAAATAGCTTTCATAGGACGAAAATCAAGATGTCTGTGGGGCTGTGTTCTTTTCTGGAGGCTCTGGGCAAGAATCTGTGTCCAGTTCACTCTGAGTTGTTGGCAGAATCCAGTTCAGTGTGGCTGGAGAATTGAGGTCTTGCTGGTTTCCTTGCTGATTGTTGGATGAGGGTTGTTTTCAGCTCTTGGAGGCTACCTGCCTCCCTTGGTTCATGGCTCACTTCATCATCAAATCCTGCAATGATGGGTCAAGTCCTTTCCACATTTCAATCTCCCTGACCTCCACTTTTCCCTCACCTTTCCTGCTTCTCTTTTGTCACATCTCCAACTGACTCTTGCTGGAGAAATTTCTTACCTTTTAAGGGCTCAAGTGATTAGATCGGACCTGCATGAATAATCCAGGATAACCTCTCTATTTTAAGGCCTATAACAATTAAATCTTCAAAGTCCCTTTTGCTGTGTAATGTAACATATTCACAGATTCCAGGATTTAAGGTATGGACATCTTTGGTGAGGAGGGACATTACTTGGCCTACCATAGGCTCAAACAACACAAAAGGAAGGTTTTACAAAGGGTTGGGGGAAGAGATGTGACATTTGGCCAAGTCATGGAGTGCTGCCTGTAATAAACCATGGGAGGACACTGAGAACACCACAGTGATGGGCAGGGATGATGAAGAGGAGTAGGAGGTGCTGGTCTCCTGGGTGGGTACCTGGGAGATGAGGATTTAAACTAGAGAGGCTCAGCTGGAGGCAGAAGTGATGCAGGACAACACCGTCTTCTTATATGTACCTAGGCTGACTTCACTGAGGAAAGCATGGGTGGCGGTTGGGTGGGGAGGGGAGTGGGGTTGATCTCTGGAGCACTCAGCTTCCTTGAGGAGTATGTGGGTATCTGTCTAGCCCTGATAGGCCAGGCTGCACACAGGCCAGTGGCAGAAGACAAAGAAGAACTTGGAAAATCCTGGACTTACGTGACCTGCTGGATCCAGTACACAGCTTTCCGGCTACCTCTCTGCTTTGCTAGCAGTTCTGTGGCAAGGACTCCCTTTGAGCTCTCCGACTCTTCTTGTCAGTGGCACGGGCCCTGATGGTCCTGGCTTCTGAGAAGCTCTCACACTCCCCTGCATGCATCCTGACTGCCATCCCTCCTCTCTGCTTGCTCCTAAAGGAAACTCTGGTGCAGTCCTGTCACTGAGACTAGACACACCTGTTATAGTGGACTCTTCACATGCATCATCTCACATTTGCTGGGCCCACTCTTTAGCCCAGCCATTGCCAGGGCAGCTAGCTTCACGCCAATGTAACCTAATATTCCCTTGCTTGCTTTCTGCCTTAGGATGGTGCAACACTACAATAGTGATGGTTGGTACAGAAAGTAATTGTCATCCATATACACAACTTAGAAGTCAGTGGGAGTTAATATTCCATGGAACAATCTTTGCCCAATGAGAAACGTGAGCTTGTGGCAAATGCTACCCACTTCCGTCCCTGAGGTGGATGTGTCTGAAGCATATTCTATACCAGCTGCTCAGACGGACGGTCCTAGTGAAATCGATGTTCAAATGTCCACAGCTCAATAACACCCTCTCACACTGGCTTTTCACCCTCTTCAATTTTGTCCTCTCTGGGAACTCCTGTTCCCGGAGACTCAGGTGAGGGAATGGAACTGGACATAAGGATTTGGAAGTAACCTGCATGTACATAATTGTTGCTGTGAGACTGGATTACCAGCATGCAAGCTTTATCTCAGGTTCTGCTAAGACATATGCCAAATATATTAACTGGCAAAGCTGAGGAAAATCTTTATCAGAATCAAACAAGTTTAATAAGATAAAGTTCAGTCTCTTTTTACAATACCCACCTGTGAGTCACAGGCCAGAACTGGGGGAAAACAGCTTGGAGCCTCTCTCCCCATGACGCCTAGCTCTTGGGGAGATACATGGCTCTGTGATGCTCTTTTAGCTGCAAGCCAAGCTGGAGATGACTTGCTTGTGTAAACAAAAGAGGCAGAGAAGCATAGAGGTGGCATTGAACTAGTATTAGACATAGCTTATATATACATCATGAGGAAACAAAGTAGAAAGCCTAGGATATATCAATTAGTCAAATGAATTGATTGCTCTATTTTAGTCCTGTTCTTTGAAAGGAATTGGGAGGAGGTGGAATAGGGATAGAGTCCACATAAATCTCTTATGTAAATAAATGTAGCAGGAGCTTAAGGATTGAATTATCTTTAGTGATGGTAGAAAGTCCAAACACTATAAGGTTGGAATGAAAACAAACACCCTAGAAAAGAAGAGTCCTTCGCTGTGGATGAAATATAGAGTTTAAAAGTGTTTCTTTCCTATCTGTCAGACCTTGTTTCTAGTGACTTAACATATTTGAACCATCATTTTCTTGTCTGGAATTTGGGGATAGTAATAATTTTGTTATGATATGTGATAAGCATCAAATGATATGATGTCTGTAAACCAAAATTAACATAAAGCAAACATTTGGTAAGAGCCAACTATGTACCAGGACTGCCCTGGGCATGGCAGGATACAGAGATGAATGTTACGTGGTCCTTGCCTTTGAGGAACTCCACTGGTATGAAGCAGACAGGCACATGTGTGAATTTATATAAAAGGCAATGGCATTGATAGAGGAGAGAAAAACCTGAGGAATCCAGAAGAGAAGCAATCCATTTTTCTAGGTGTGGGAAATGAGAAGTTGACATCTAAGCTAGAAGGTTAGTAGTTTTGTCAATGTATAGAAAGCAATGAAATGTGTGAGGGAAGGTAAGAGCATTCCAAAAAGATGGAAGAACAGAACTAAAGGCATATATTATGCAAGTGAGAAGTCGAATGAAGAAAAGAGTAAGTTTTTGGGGGGATTTATTAAATTTAAAGTTCCCATGGAACTTCCATAGTGTTATTATTCAATAAGAAGTGGGAATTAGGAGTCAGAGATTCAGGTGGGGGAATGGAACTGGACATAAGGATTTGGAAGTAATTTGCATGTACATAATTGCTGTCATGAGATTGGAAAAACTGCTCAGAGAAGACAAGTTTATTGAGTGAAGCAATAATTAACTCAAGGACAGAAACTTGTGGAATACCAATATTTAGTGGGTGGGGAAAGGAAGATGAAACAGGATATTAAACTGGAAGCTTTCACTAAGACAAGAAAAACAAATATAAAAATTGCAAAGTGAAGGATCAGATAGAAATTTAAAATAGATGTCTGAGAATGTTTTGCTAGCTTTCATGTCAACAAGGAAAATATGAAAGGATCTGTAGAGATGGATAGAAGAATTTATGATGAGGGCTTCTTCGGGAAAAATCTATTCTGGGATTTCTATTATTTCTTACTCCACTCTCTTGGGAAGAGCCTCAAAAGAGATCACTTAGAGAGCTTGGTATGTAAACCTTGTATTTAGGGAGTGGGCAATCACCTGACATCTAGCATATGTCTTAGTAATCATAATGTGAGAAAGCGGCCAGCTGAACTGACCTCTGACAGCAGTATAGTGAGAGATCATTGAATTTCCTTCTGATAATGTGTCCAAGGTGGATGATTCTGAAGAAGGGATGTGGACCTCATGACAAGATGTCATTTAAAAAGTTATTTTGGCCAAGAGACCTTATGTCAGAGAGCAATCTAGTTGGAGGCTTTAGTAAGGGAGCCTCCAAAATACCCACTCATTTGCTCATGAGAGGAAGGGTCAGCTTCATATTGTTGCCAAGCCCAGAGACAACTGAACCTCCTTAAGACAATACCAGTCAAGGCAGAACCTTCTCATTCCTCTGCCCTCCTTCTTTCATCCTATCCCCAGTTCAAACATGGCAAGTTTAAAAATAGCAACTAGGATGAGGTAATAAAGGAAAAGAGAAAAAAAATGAACCTCACCTCCTTTCTTGAAGGTAGTCAGTCTGCTTTCAACTGTGCCTTATTTGGGGTATGAAGAGCAAAAAGGGGCTATTATAACTTTAAATGAAGATTGAAATGCCAATTAACATATTTAACTAGGAATTTCTAACTTTCAAACTGAGACTCTATGACTTAACTCATTCTTTCATTTATTTATTTCCCAAGAGTGACTGCCCCAATGTTTTATCCAGGGACTTGGGAAAGACATCTTCTAATGAAAAAGTATAAATGGACAGTGAAATATACAAATAAGTTTGTATTTTGAGTAGATCCCACAAACTGTGCCTTTTCAAGGCTTGATATGAAGAGGATTTAGACAAAGAAAGAGAATAAAAAGCCAGAGAAGTCAATAAGATTAGAGTTGCAGAAACTAAGGGAAAGAAAAGTATCAAAAATAGGGCTGGTACAGGAGACAATTGTTTTCATCTTAACAATGAGGACAATCTGGATAAACCATAAAATCATAAGTGTTTTCTAAAAATATTTAATTAATGAATGAATGAATTAATTAATTAAAAAAATTTTGGCTGCATTGGGTCTTATTTGCGGCATGCGGGATCTTCATTGTGGCATGCTGGATCTTTTGTTGCGGCGCATGGGCTCTTCGTTGTGGTGCGTGGGCTTCTCTCTAGTTGTGCCGAGCAGGTTTTCTCTCTCTAGTTGTGGTGCACAGGCTCCAGGACGCGTGGGCTCTGTAGTTTGTGGCACGCAGGTTTCTCTCTAGCTGAGGTACGCAGGATCAGTAGTTGCGGCATGTGGGCTTAGTTGCCCCGTGGCATGTGGGATCTTAGTTCCCTGACCAGGGATTGAACCCACTTCCCCTGCATTGGAAGGCGGATTCTTTACCACTGGACCACAAGGGAAGTCCTCTACAAGGGTTTTTTGAAAAACCTGCCAGAGATCTGAGGATTTGAAGAATTCTAAATGAATTAGATCCAGAAAGAGATGAGTCCTTCCTAAGAGAAAAGAGTCTCACAGCTGCTTTAATTGCTGGAGACATATTAAAAAAGAAAGTGAACCCACCATGAAAGGGTAATGAGAAGTCAGCCTAACTTTTTTTTTTTTGGCTACGCCATGCAGCCTGCTGCGGGACGGAGAATAAATTGTAAGCGTCATTTGGCGATGAGCTTGGGTGACCAGCCCATCCCAGTTTGCCTGGGACCCTCCTGGTTTTGATCCCATGTCTTAAACACACCCTCATTCCCTGGCAAAAGTAGATGTCTGGTCACCCACCCGGCGGGTCAGCCTCAGTGTTTCATAAGTCTTTTTTCAAACCCTAGAATCCTTTCAATCCGATGCCTGTATATGTAAGTGCAGTATTGCCTTCATAAACTCGACTTGATGTAACAGAAAACAAAAGTTGTGGCACTACTTTGGTCTAGAGGGCAGAGTGTTGGACTGGGAGTTGGTGGGTCTACCAATAAACAACTGTGTGGCCTTGGGAAAAAGAAATCTCTCCTCTCTGAATCCTTTTTCCCCCCAGAGTGAAGTACCTCAGATGGATGTTTTATAAGATTCCTTCCAACTCCACCACACTATGGCTTTTTCCTATGAATTTAAATTATCTCATGTGAGAAGGTGCTTTTGCATACCAATTCTCTGTTTCTCTGTGTGTATGTGGGGTGGGAAGGAGTGTGGGGGGGGGGGTGAGGAAAGCAAGTTTGTAGAAGCCAAAATAAGGTGTAGAAAGGACAACAAAAAAAATTAGGAGAAATTTGTAGCTTTTTTTCCAAGGAGGTCAGAGGACATATTATAAATTTATTTACTTACCACTACAGAATTTTTTTTTAGGTGCCTAACAAGCAAGATCCATGCTTTCCCCACCTTAACGACCAGAGAGGAAAAGAAGTTTGTCCAAGGTCACACAGTAAATTACTGGCACAGGAAAGAAGTAGAGATTAGGTCTCCTGAACTGTTTTCCTGCCAGGCTGTGCTGCTTATGAGGTGCCCCTAATTAGAGTAACTGCTCCTTTCTCCTTTCATTTTGAGCCAAAGAGAGGAGTGTTATGTCTGATAAAAGAAAACACAGTAGACAGGGAATAATTTTCAGGCTCTTCCCTTCTCAAAACCCATTGTCCAACCCTTGGCTTTGTTGACAATTTCAGATGGGTTAAATACAGCAAGGGGAAGTCAATGCTGCACCTTAAAAATTAATTGTTCAAGTACTAGGTCATTTCAAAGTAATGCACTGTGAAATTATGTTATTCTCCAGAAGAATTTCCATAAAGTTTAATATGCCATGACACATTCTTTTGCCACTGGAGTTCATTTTTAAAAAAAGTACATAAAAAGAGTCTTTGGAGTCCAGGGGTGTGTGTATCCCTGGCTGCAGACAAAGCAGGATGTGTTTTGTTAGGGAGGACTCTCAGAGCAGCAGATACTGTCAGATTGCTGCTAAAGAAGACCCCATTACTAAGACATGTTCCATGAAAGTGCAGTCTGGCTGGGATCAGTGGAGGCAAGCGTAGAAGAAGTCATTAGTCTTGGTGCTTTTTTTTTTTTTTTTTTAACTGTTATTCACACTGGAATAATGAGATTATTGGAATATTTTTTTTTCCTAATGAGAGTGAGACAGAATACCTTGGTCTCTAAATGATTTAGTCACAGAGGGAACACATTACTCTTCCCTTGATTGCTGTCAAATGCTGGAAAATTGGAATATTATACTGATATTTATCGTGATGGGCAATATTTTTCCTGCCTTTTCAGTGTCAAATGAGATGGGGAAAATATTTGTCTGAAAAGCAGACTCCTTTACAAGGTTTGTAGAAAGGAAGACTGATGAAGATGCAGGATAAGGAACTGGGGGCAGAAGTTAGAAGGAGGATAATTGGAAGAGGGCTTTTTGCTATTTCTTCTTTTTTCATCAGTAAAGCTAGCCCCCATTTTAATTTCCTAGAGCTTTCTCTTCTAGTTAGCTCACCAGTGCTTGGGGCTAATTAGACATTGTTTAGATTCAGAATAGAAGGTTAATTTCAAGGGGAAGTGGGTTTGTGTTGGTCTGGAGGTCATTAGTAGCAGCTAGTTAACTTGTGTTTCTTGGAAAGAAAGAACATCCTCCTGCCGGAGAGTTCCTTGTAGAGGAAAGAAGGTTTTTCTGCTCTTACTCTCAAGAGCCTTTCACCTGAGGCTCCTCAGCCCAAAGTTTATGGAGCTGGTACAGAATAACTGGGTGTCCTGGTACACTGCAGCCAGGGATACAGGGTTGAATCTCAGTGTAACAGGACAGGTCATAGGTGGCTTTGCAGCCATGCTGGACAAACATCCTGGGGTCTAGCTGCCGGTCTTGTCACACCCCCCACCTCATCCTTCAGGAAAACAACCACCACAAGAAATCAACAAGTGAAACACTCCCTGTCATCATTACCTGCTGCCATGCAGAAGAGAAATGTCACAATATATCTATATCATAATCAGGAAATTTCAGTGATTTCAAGGTAACAGGTGGAAGAAACTTACACTGTGAGCATTGGTCCTGTAAGTTACAGATACAACTATTCCTTAGATTCATTTAGGCATCCTGTCATAAATATAGAAATTTAGGTTGACCCACTGTGGTCCTGATCAGTTAGTTGGGGTGAGGGCCGATTCATCTGTATTTCAACAGGCTCCCAGGAGACTGTCTTTCATCCAGGGACATAAACAGTGCCTCTTCCAGGGATAGGAGGTGCTCTAAATTCTTAGGAGATTTGAGGAGGGGCCCAGAAATCAACGTAGAAGACAAAGTCAGAATGAATGAGATACATGACTGTGGATGCATCATGTGAGCAAACTTTTACACCTGGAAATATCTGGAAGCAGTTTTACATCATCAACTCATTTGCCATTTTGTACCACTGTTTCCTCTGAGATGAAGAATTGTATCTTTTTTTTTTTTTTTTTTTTTTTTTTTTGCGGTGTGCGGGCCTCTCACTGTTGTGGCCTCTCCCGTTGCGGAGCACAGGCTCCGGACGCGTAGGCTCAGCGGCCACGGCTCACGGGCCCAGCCACTCCGTGGCACGTGGGGTCTTCCCGGACTGGGGCACGAACCCACGTCCCCTGCATCGGCAGGCAGACTCTCAACCACTGCGCCACCAGGGAAGCCCAAGAATTGTATCTTTTTACTGTGAATCCCTGGAAAGGAAAAATTCCTCCATGCCAGGAAAGAGGGCATTCATTTACCTTAGATGATGCCCAAATTTCAGCTCCTCTAAGAAATTTCCCACCTCCTGCCAAGAATCTCTTCTTCTTTAGTAATGTCCAATTTGTAATATTGGTATTTGTGTCTATAATTTAGCCCCAATTGAATTGTATGCAAGTTGAGAGCAGAAAACATATATCTTGCTCATCTCCATATCTCACCCATGAGGATTTCCGGAGAGCCTTGCTGATAATTGGTGCTCAATCTGTTTGTACTGAATTAAGTGGATAAAAAAACTGCCACAGAGAGAGACCACCTAACACAGTGAATGGCCCTGTACTGCACCTGTCATATAACCTCTTTCTGTCTCTTACCACTTTCTTTTCCCTGCTCTGATGTCCCACCCTCTGCCTTCCATCATCCCAGGTTCCCAGATGATGGCTTGTGTTTTTCTTTTTTTATTGCCTCCTCCTCTTCCTTATTCTTTTTCCTTGCTTAGAGTCACCGGTAGGAATGTTACTTAGCCCATTACTGGGTCAGTGTTCCTTACTGCTGCTGAGGACCATGGTGAAGTTTCGGATTCTAGCATCATTTTGCATTCAGAATGCAAATGATTTCCCCGGAGGTAGGGGATGGTGTATTCTGGTCACGTTCAGTTAGTTTCAAGATAGCTTGCATCTCACTTCCAGTAAAACCACTTATTTATAACATATCAATATATTGACAAGGTTGCAGAACAAGGCTGTCCTGAGATGAGACACAAATTCCAAAGAGGTGAGCACTAATTGTTCAAGTGATTATTTATTGGCCACGACATTATTACTCTCCTTGGGGTTATGCATTCGCCTCCAGGTTACTACGTGGATGTACCCTTGGGGTCAGGCCAGGACAGAGTGTGGTCATTGAGACTCAAACTCCCAAAGCAATCAGCAAGAACCTCCTAGAGAAGGTGGCAGACCCTGCTTTCCGAAGGATGTTGAGCGGTGCATGGGTGGCTTGGATCTTAACCCTGCCCTGGAAGCTTTCCTGCTCTTCTTGGAGTATTGTAAAATACTATGTGGGCCCAATGTGTGTCTCAAACGACCACAGATATACGTGGGTACAGAAGATGAGTTAAGAGCCTGGTCCTGGGAAACTAGTACGGGTCTGTGCATTCAGAGATGCGTGACAAGGCATCTCCCATTACATGTCCCTTTTATTTTGTAAGGACATGAAGCTCTACAATTACACAGCTAGTGATGAACACCTGACAGGTAATTCATGGATATTTTTAAAGCAGACTCATTTGACCTGTATCCCTCCACCCCAGAGAATAGATATCAGGCTCTATTTCTGATTGGTAAGCAGTCATTACCTGGCAGCCTGGCTGAGATCATTCTGGACCCCTTTAGGGACCTGCCGATATCCTTGGGATCAGGGAAGATGAGACACTTAGGGCTCATCTGCCACAGCCTCCCCTGGGGGCTTCGACACGAAGATGAATAGGTCTGTTAATTTTTTTCCAGCTGAAGCACACTTGCAAGGGTCAGCACAAAACTGGAAATCCAGTGGGCTCCTCTAGCTGCAGCAGCGGCGAGCTGGACCCCAGGCCCGCAGCAATCTGTTCCCTGCAGCAGACCTACGTTGGGGCCTGGGGTGACTTTCATTTGCACTGTTGTCTTACATGGCTGGAGGCGCTCTCTGGGAGAGTGAAGAGCTGATGCAGGGAAATAGCTGAACATGGGAGAAATGGGTTTCCACCAAAGCAATTTGCCCAATTTTTGTTCTTTATTTCCTTATGCATTTTTATTTATTTATTTATATAACTTTATTTATTTTATTTATTTTTGCCTGCATTAGGTCTTTGTTGCTGTGTGTGGTCTCTCTCTAGTTGCGGGGAGTGGGGCCTACTCTTCATTGTGGCACGCGGGCTTCTCACTGCGGTGACTTCTCTTGTTGCAGAGCATGGGCTCTAGGCACGCGGGCTCGAGTAGTTGCAGCATGTGGGCTTCAGTAGTTGTAGTATGCGAGCTCAATAGTTGTGGCTCATGGGCCCTAGAGCACAGGCTCAGTAGTTGTGGCACATGGGCTTAGTTGCTCCGTGGCATGTGGGATCTTCCCGGACCAGGGCTTGAACCCGTGTCCCTTGCATTGGCAGGAAGATTCTTAACCACTATGCCACCAGGGAAGCCCAATTTCTTTATATATTTTTAAAGCAGATTTTTTGCTAGTAAAATTGCTGGCTGGACAAAGCTCTCTCATGCTATGTGTTTGTTTTATCTTCTCTTGAATGTTTTAAACCTGTCTAGGTGTTTTGTCTCTCTGACATAAACTGGCAGAGAAACAACGTAGGCAGCCTGGATTCCCAGATCACTGCTATAAAGGCTTTGCTGCTTGCTGGCTGTGCTGCCTGGCTGGCCAACTCCAGCCCTGCAGGACCCACGCAGTAGGGTATGCAGTGCCAGATGGAGAGGAGAGAGGGAAGGCAGACCCAGCGAGAATCCTCTCGAAGAGGAGCGAACGGCCCAGGGAGATGAAAGATGGTGCTGGACCAGTTGGACAAGAGCCCAGCTCTGAGTAACTCCCCCCATTCAGGGAAAATAAAACCACAAATGAGAACAGTTAGGGGCCAAGAACCAGCTGGAGACAAAGGGGTGTTAGTTTTGGGGGGGATGGGGGCTGTGAGACAAGAAAGGCTCTGACTAGATGTTCAAAAGTCTGGCCTGCTGTGGACAGCTGCCACCCAAGCTCCAGGCCCAGAAGATAGTCACAAGCCCAGGGAACTGCACCGTTCGCCTCAGCCCAGGATGGGGAAGACTGATGAGATAGGAAAGGCTTCAGCCTCCTGCCCTCCTCACCTTTTAGCCTTCTTGGTCCATCCCTGGCCACTTAGCGGGTAGGGCCAAGATCCCTCCCCTTAGGCAACTGGTAGCAGGAGGAGGAGGGGAGGAGGGGATGGAGGGAGAGAAGGGGGAGAAGGAGAAGGATGAGGGGGAGGGGAGAGAAGGGGAGGAGGGAGAAAAGGAGGGAGAGGAGGAGAGAGTAGAAGAGGGGTAGAGGAGGAGAGGGAGGGGGAGGGAGGGAGAAGGAGGGGGAGGGAGAGGGAGGGGAAAGAAGAGGGAGGGGAAAGAAGAGGGAGGGGAAGGAGGGGGAGGGGGAAGGAAGGGGAGGGAGAGGCAGGGGGAAAGAGAGGGAGGGGGAAGGAGGGGGAGGGAGAGGGAGGGGGAAGGAAAGGGAGGGGAGGGAGGGGGAAGGAAAGGGAGGGGAGGGAGGGGGAGGGAGAGGGAGGGGGAAGGAGGGAGAAGAAGAGGAGTAAGAGGAGGGAGAAAAGGAGGAGGAGGAGGGAGAGGAAGGGGAAGGGAGGGGAGAGAGGAAGAAAGAGTGGGAGAGGGAAGGGGAGAAGTGGGAGAGAAAGAGGGAGAGAAGGAGGGGGAGGAGGAGGTGTAGGTTGTGAGATCCAGTGAGTTTCAGAGCAGAGGCTGCTTCTCACCACCCCTATCTTTGGGACAATGTCTCTCATCAGCAACTGAAATGGTCTTTCTGGAATGTTTCAGGCTCTCCAAATTTCAGAACATGGAATAGAAACAGAGATCCATAGCAGGAGGATGGCCTGGGTCTGGCCATCCCTGTTCTGTTGTGCTCACCACTTGTTCTGTCCCATTCTTGATGAGCAAATTATTCTGGCTGAACTTTTCATCCTGGAAGATCACACGGCCTGTCTCACATCAGAGAGCTTCTCCCTGCCTATTACTGCACCACTCGGGAAGATTAAAGATTTCTTACTCCTCAAGCCTTGCTCAGAAACAAAGGCAATGAGAAGTGCCATTTAGTCATTTCTTCCCATTAATAGGTGGTCATCCCTTGATCTGGCTTGATGGTTTGAGGGCACTTTCCTACCTGGATAAAGATATATAGGGCTGAAAAATAGTCCCAGTGTGGAGGAAGAGTATGGTTAGTTTCTCCTAACTATATGTGTGTTATGCAACACACACACACAGACACACACACACACACACACACACATACACTATATATATATATATATATATATATACACACACACACACATATAAAATACAATATATATACATATATATTTATATACAAATATATATATTATATATATACACATATATATGCATATAATCTATGTTTAAATGAGATATTTATATAATCTTTAAAATATTTTTATAATGATTTATATTTTAAAAGTATTTCCATATCTATTATCACCTTTGATGTGACTCACGTGATAGCCTGGTAGGATATATAACATTAGAATGACCATTTTAGAGAGGAAATGAAAGTTCCGAGAGGTTGTGACTTGCATCAGGTCACACAACTACTGGATGGCATAACTGGAATTCAAAGCTAATTTTCTTTTTTAACGTAACAGTTTGCGTTCTTTCCATTGTGTGATTCTGCCTTTCACATAGCAGGTGGAAGAATGGGGGTAGCACTGTGTACCCGTCAAAGTGGTTCCTTCATCTTTCCCAGGTAATGCGCTGGAGAACTATTTTATGTAATTTAGTTCTTAAAATAGTTATTTAAGATTAAAATTATTCTTCTTAAGTATGTAAGCAGTAGAGGCAGGCTTTGAACCAGATCTGGATGACCCTATAGCCATGTTCTGTCCATGACTCTAGGGAACAGATAAGGTGACACTTTGCAGGTCAGTGGGGGCAGAGTAGTCCAATGGAAAGGGGTAAGCTTTTCCATCAGTCAAACCTGGGTTGGAACTCTAGATCTATCATTTATTAGCTCTGGGAACTTGGACAATATGGTCAGTTTCCTCTGCTATGTTAATGGGATTAACATTGACCCTACTGTGTGCTATAGGATTAAATGAGATAAAGTAGGTCTTTAGCATAGTGTCTGACACATAGTAGGTACTCAACATGTGACACTTCTAGTCCTTCTGTCTATATTCTGTCTCTATTGCTGATTTAGGTGTAATTCCCTAGTCCTCACTTAGACCAAATAACCCATATAGATCCAGAAGTGTTGTCTAAGTAAAAACAGGACATTAAGATCCAGAAGAGGGAATTCACGGCTAAAACTAAGACTCTAAGGGAAGAAGAGGAAAATTTGAGAGCAGAGAGGTCCTGAGAATCATCATTCTTGGTTCTTCCTTTTCTACCTTATCCAACTTTCTGCTCAAGTGAGTTGGGAGTGAAACTGAAGAGCCACACAGATGCCTCCAGCACTGCTCTGTATTCCAACCAGCACAGGGAGGCAGTGTCCATCATGCCTCTCCTTCCATGCTCCTCCTTGCAAGCTGGGGGCAGTTCTTTGGCTTTACCTTCCTGAATGACAGAAAAGAGAATAGTAGCTTAAGCAGTATATATTGGGGTGGTAGGAAATTCCAACACAAACCCACCTCTGCTTGCAAGCCAGCAGGATCCCACCCCCATCCTGCTTTTCTGCTCATTGACTGCATGGTCACGGACTCTGGGCAATAACAGAGACAACTGAAAGATAATGATTAGTTTACAGACTAAGGGCTGTGCCTACTTTCTCTTCTTTGCAGATGCTATATTCCTTGGAAGCTTTAGATTAATGAAGATTTCTGCCTCTTTTTGTTCTTTTGTATTTTAAATCAATTTTTGACTTTACTGTTTTAAAAAAAGAAACACATTTGTTCCCTACTCCTTCTCTCCTTTGACACATGCAGAAGCTACATTTTTAGGCTTTTAGTACTGTTTTTCTTCTGATGCATGTGACATCTTAATAATTCTAACACCAGGGGTAGAGAAATGAAAAAGGGAACAGCATGACAAAATACTTCTGGGCCATTTTGGAATTAGTGATATTTTTCAGGAGTGATCAATTACATTACTTAACTGGAGAGCTCAGATTATAAAGAGAAATATAATTAGTGGCAAATGTGGTGAGATATATAAAGATAGATAGGCGGGCTAAGGAATGAGAGCTCATCAATTTTTCCAGGTTCCATCAGGAGGGCAATTGTTTTACTGCAAAGCTCCATCCCGATGACTGGAAAGCAAAAGCAAGCACACTCTGAGCATTGGCAGTCCTCAAAGGAAAGGGCATCAGCTGAAAGTCAGCAGGTCTGCATCTGGTCTACCATTGATTACTAGGCAATTCACTTACCCTGACTGTGTCTCAGTTTCCTCCTCTGTAAAACAGGGTTAATGATGCCTATTCTTCCTGCCTCCCTTGGAGCTGTTGTGAGGATAAAATAAACTGTATGGATGTGGACTTGCTTTGAAAATTAAAAGCCCTACATACATGCAAAGGAGGATTAGGAATATTAATGCTATTTGAGCTGGATCTTGCAGAATAAGTAGGATTTGACTTTCTGGAAATAGATATGAGGGATATCAATTAAAGGATACAGAACAAGCAAGGCATCAAACCCATACATTAGTTTGGCTGTAACATAGAATATTGAAACAGAAGTGGAAAATATTACATCCAAAATGTGGGCTGGAACAAGAACACAGAGGCTTAGGAGTTGCAGCTTTTTGCCAAAGCAGGAGCAACCACTGACTAGTTCTGGTGAGGAAGAACAGGATCCAGGCAGTTTTGCAGAAAGGTGAAGCTAGGAGTGCAGAGCAGAAGTCATTTGTCCGAGGGGAGTTGGTTAGAAATTTATGGTCAGAAATAAAAGATGCCTACACTGGGGCACTGGATATGAGAAAAGATGCATTGTGGGAGAATTACTGGGACAGAACTCACAGGGCTGATTGAAATGCCATGGAAGGAGCTGGGGATACAGGAAAAAGGGAGGAATCAAAGATTACTTCAAGGATTGAAGTCTAAATTCCTGGGAGGATGGCCATGCCGTTGACAAAATCTAGAATGCAGGTTGAGGGGTACTTTAGGGTGGGAATGGAGAATTTATTACCATAAATGTGATAGATTCTGCTAATGTTGATTTTAAAGTGTTGTTGAGACCTACAGCTAACACTGCCAGTTAACTGCCTGTAAAAATTGCCAGGCTTAGAGCTTAGGAGAGTGGTCAAGGCATTTTGAAATCACTAGGAAAGTGGAAAAACCAGGAGAATTGGGGAACTCTTTGAAGGGTATGAGAAGAGACAGGGGGATGGCGGCAAGACTTTCAGGAAGTTTACCGGAAGGTGAGGTGGGTGTGTAGATTTAACGCTTATGGAATTTCCTGCTGCCCTTCGAAAGCATCTTACCTTCTCCCAAGGACAGGAAGGCGGAGAGGACTCAGTATTATCTCCTTCTGTGAGGAAGCAACCTATGGGCCACAGAGGTTGTAAGAATGTTTGTTAAGATGCGTTCAATCACTGGCGCGGCACTTAAGGAGGGGAAGGGATGCAGTTCTGTTGGAGTCCTCCAAAGCCATCATTAGCCGCTCTGGCCTCCGGGAGTCTGGGAGATTACTTTGCAGCTAATTGGGAATCACTCTTGAGGATCAATACCATAGGTTGATTCTCTGTGTCCAGAGCCAGAAAATTAACTCTTCTCTGAGAACATGGATGGCCTGTGTGGCTGCTTTGTTAATAGAAAGCTACACAGCTCTTGACTGAAGTGTATTTCAAACCAGCAGCTTCCAGATATGGAGGAGACATCGGCTTGCAGCTTCCCTGAAACACAGTGATAGGCTCGGCGCTGTCATCGAAGGAAGGAGACTAATTGTACCAGCTGACTGGAAACTAAATTCCACTCCCGATTTGCAATGCCAAAAACAGCATCTTTGCTTTGGTATCTCCCAGTGCTTGGGTATTATTTTTATTGCTCTGTTTATGTACGTGCATGTGAGTGAGTGTTTATTTTTGAAATCTCAGACACATGTTTTACGGGAAGAGTATTGGCATTTCAGAAGTCATTGATGTTTTGGGTTATTTTCTACCAGGGATGTGGGTCATTGCCGAGCATCCTGACAAAACATCATCAGGCTTGCAAACCTATTTTCAAGTGAGATGTTCTAAAACAATATTTATAGCAAAATTATGACCTCGAGGCATCTAAATGTAATCCGTTTTTAAATCTCACTTTTTCTCTCTGAATCCTTCAATCTAATTAGGCTCACATTATTACAGAGAGTAATCATTCCTTTCTTCTAATAACATTCATGGATAATTTTCTTTCTCATTTCCAGCCTCCTACTCCTGTGGTGTAATTAGTGTCTTTGGCACCTCGTGATGCTCAGAATGAGTTGCAGCTGCTAATTGCTAATTGAAAAATTAGAAACTCAGTTAGAAAAAAGATCTAATTAAAATGAAATTAGATAAAATCCCTTCAAACCAGCTCCTTTGTCTCTCACTCTCTCTCTCACTCACTCTTCTTTGTTTTTTTTAAATTTTTTCCCTTATGCCTTCAGTTTTTCACCACAGAACTATTAGCACTTGCAAAATATGTGTAATTGCTTAAAGTAAAATACCTTTCTATATCAGGCTATCCAATAGTCTTTAGGAGGGAGCTAGGGAGAGGTTTTTGACAATTGAATTCAACTTCAGAACTTGAGTTTTCTTTCTGTTCCTGTTCCACTCGTGAAACATGAGTTCTACCTTATAAATAAGACTTCCAAGCTCTCTCTGGGGGACAAGTGTGTGGTCAGCCCCAGGTCCTTTTCCTTTGTGTTTGGAAGGGTCATTGCCAGCCTCGTAACTGGGAGCTATAGGGATCCACTCACTTCTTACTGCAAATCCATTCCCACCCTCTTCTCTATTGCATTGTTCCACCTGACAAATAATGATCTAGTAAATTCCTAGCCCTATAGGAGACACAGAGTTAACCAAGTCCCTTCTGCCTCCAAAGTGCTTACAATCTGTTGAGAAGTCTAGATAGATAGGTATAACAACAGAATAAGAAAACATATCATCAAATGCAAAATATTTAGTTTAACCTTTCAAATGTTTTTGAGCACCTTCTTACTACATGCCAGGCACTAGTCATACAAAATATACACCACACATTGCCTGTCCTCAAGGAGTTCATATCTTGACATACATGAAACAGTGATTTATAATATATGAAAAAAGCAAAAATAGCAACCAAAAGTTGTTGAATTAATGCAGAAATATGGGTGATGAATTCTTGTGGGTTAAAGAGGTTATCAGGGAATACTTTACTTAGAAGTGACCCACCCATAGGATTTTGAAGGATGAGTAGGAGTCCACCAAGAGGACAAGAATTTTAGACAAGAAAACCTGTTCCAAAGAAGACACATAAAACAATATGGTGACTTCGGCAGCTATGAATTATTTGGTATTTTTGAAGCCTAAATTGAGAGGTGTGTAGCAGGAGATGAGGCTGGGAAAGTGGATTAACCCAAATTAGGGTTTGGATTACAAAGAATCCTTTGTGCTTTTGAGGGTTGAAGGAGACGTGCACTTGAATATTTGGGAGAAAGTTTCTTAGACAATATAGGATTTAAACAATAGTAGGATCCATAAAAGTGTCCAGGAGGGAGATTTTTTGGAGTAAGAGGAACATTCCAGATTAAACAAAAAGATAGGAAAACTTTGAATAGTTCAGTTTGATTACAAGAGAGGGAGTAGTGTAGGAATATATATAGAGAAAAATAAAGGGAATTCAGATTATAATTAAAAATCAAACAAGGAAGTTTATTTTATAAAACAATAAAAGTAGGCACTTTCACGCCTTCCTTTGCAGATGTGAATACTGAGACTTGGAAAGCTTAAATAATTTATCCCAGGTCACACAACTAATTTGGGACTTTGGGGGATTCCAACCCAACTTCTGAAGCTATTCCATCTACACTTCATCAGCCTACTGCTGTAGGCTCCCAACTCAGGTCAGTGTCCACTGCACCATCTCTACCCTCTATACATTCTGAAGGGGGCGACTGAGACTCTGCAGACTCGGCAGATGCCCTCTCCCTCAGTCCGTGGCAGGCATGGGGAATGGATCCTGGCATTGTCTGACTTGCCAGCGCCTCCTGGTTCAGCAAAAGAGGCAGTCATTACCAATTGATCTGCGAGCTGACACTTAGGGGAAGCTATTCTATCCTTTAAGAATTCTCAGTAGACAAAAAGCAAGGAGATAAAGGAGAAAAAGTGGTGGACTCATGGGCCAAGGGACTGCTTCCCTGCGTGTGCTGTGGAAGGAGAGAGCTGGGAACAGCCCAAACCAGGAATTCATTCACACAATAATATTGTGTCTAGGAAGCTTCTACATGAGTAATCTTATTTTCTGCTTGAGGAATGACTGCCCAAACAGAAAACGTAAGTATAAAAGTTCTATTCCTCATCATTTATTCTAATCCCAAAAGATAATGTAATGATAATTAAAATATGCCTTGCCTTCAAGAAGTCCTTCTTTATAGCTAACTTACATTTTCCATGATGCAATTCAGCTTACTTTCTTCTAGTTTATCACAAGGATACCCGCTGCTTTTAACCAACCTACAACTTCTAGAATAATTAAAGCTCTCTGGTTTGTTCATGAATCAACATGCTTAACAGAGCTAAGGTCAATGGGTGAGGAAGATATAAAGTTATGTTAGTGTGTAAGCATCAGATCAGACTACCTGGATTACAAATCCTAGCTCTTCCACCTAACTGTGTAAGTTGATAAACCCCTCCATGATGATGGTGATGATGATGACGATGATGACAAAAGGGACAGTAAGTATTTGTACAGTTTGGGGACAATCAAATGAGATGTATACTTGTTCAGCACATGTTTGACACACCCTGTGCTCAGTAAATGTTAGCTATTATCGTTATTGGGACAAGAGAGTAGGAAGGAAAAAAAAATGGTGAGGAGAGAAGAATAGGAGAGAGTGATGGCTGATCTTATTTATAGCACTTAGCTCCGTGCCTGGCAGAGACGAAGCACCCGGTGCTTATGGCTTGATTACAGAATGGATGCCTGGATAGCACCAATTCTTTGCCTGATTTGCTCCATGTCATTTTTAGTCATCTAAGCTACGTTGGTTGGTCCCATGCTATTTTTTTGGAGTGAGATGTTTTAACGCATACTGAGATAGGAAATGATACACTGACAATCGCCTGTTTGTCACTTCTGGAAGGAGACTGAACAAGTAAGAAAAAAGGATGGTAAACTAGTCAGGAGAATAAGCCTAAATTCAATTTTAGGAACCGACACCAGAGGGAGCGCCTCCTGCTGTGGCAGGAACAGATGCCTGAGCTTGCCTGCTCTTCCGCTTCTCCATGCTTGCTGAGCTCCTGGGTCTTCTCTCAATAGGTATAGCCCGGGGGCTCTTCTGTAAAGTTTCTGAGAAGTTTTCTTCACCCTCCTACATCTTACTCACTTTTGGGGAGGAGTCTGATAACTGGATAAGATGTAGATAAAAACTATGGGAAAATTAGGTAAAATTACCCTTTCCTGGAAAAGAAAGTTAAAGATTTTCTATACATGCCAATTTACTCCAAAGGGCATGTTTTAGAAACAGGCTTCTAAAACTGTTCAAAGGTAGCATTTATGGATTACAAATTGTGATACCTTTACAATTCAGCAGTGATCAGCTCAAGTCTCGAGAAATAGATTGGGTAACTTGCCTCTTTGCTAAACGATTCCCTTGTATATCACCTCTTTCCATTTTCCTCTTACACAAAGCATCCTTGCACATCAACACAAAATAATTCAGCATAACATACCGGGGGAGAAGCATTTTCCCCTGCTTTGACCTAAAGACTCTCTTCCCTCAAATAGGTATCTGGGGAGCTCCCCAGCTTTTCAGACTCTATGCTCTAAAGGTGAAGCTGAGAAATTGTGCAAAGGAAAGACAGAACATGAAGCACATCCATATTCAAAGCATGATTCTGTTGGATAGGTCAGTCCTTACGGTGTTCAACTTCCACCTCCACACACCCTGCAAACAGTAGCCAAGATGGCAAAGCTATTGCTATTCTGCATCATAGCAAAGGGATTTAAAAAGAAAGGTGACTTTGAAGGATTCAAGGTGAAAGTCACTGTCAGCTGGCAGAGCCGGCTGTTTGCAGAGAAGGAATTCACTAGGGGATAGAAGATGGGCTGGGGGCTTTAAGTCCTTGATATGGCTAAGCTTCCCATCTCAGAAAAACAGGTCATCCTACTAATTGTCTGTCATGTCACTCTGGCTCATCACAGAAACAGATAATTTCCTACTCTGGGTTTTTCAAATCCATTTATAGTTGTGAAAAACCCTTCCCAACCTTTCTTCAGAGATTCTAGGAACAAGAGTAAAGGTGATATCACTGGAACAATTTTCTTCAAGGAATTTTGAATATGTTAATATCTTTGCAGGAAGGCAGATGTTCTAACTCAGTCACCACAATACCTTTAAGAAAATAGATGCGGTTTTATGGTTTCAAGCTACTTGGAGGCAGAGATAAAATAGTGGGAAACGTACTCAAGGGGAATAATAATACAGCGTATTATGAGATCTGGGTAAATGTACATAGGATTTGGGTAGTCTGGCCCAAGGGCTGCCAACATCAAATATTCAAATAATCTAGATTCTATTATGTGCAAACACCTTGAATCATATCACATGGTGTAGAAGCTATTAGAGAGAAATAGTGATAAGAAATGCAGAGGGATGACACCAAGGGAGGCCTGGCTTCTAGGAGGCCTAATAAGACTGTGGTGGATTTGCCAAGGTTTAGAGACTACCTCTCAGCTTTATAGGTTCAGAGGCTCAGTTTTGTCCATTTCCTAGAGTTCATTAGGGAGGCTGATACCATCAACAATGACATGAGATGTTTAATAAAACTGCACCTATTGTGTGCCCTTCACAATGTTAAAGAATGGCAGAGTTCAGTGCGGGGGAGAGAGTGACCCCCTGGGGAGGGGATCTGGGTACTATTTTTCTCTGTAGCTTCAGTGTCCAGCCTTGTGCCTGGTCCCTAACTACATTTTGATAGATGGCAAATGAACACTCAATGACCTAGTGATTTGCTGGCTGGTTGGGTAGATGAGTGAATAGATGGGAATAAATGGGTGAAGAGATGAGAGGCATGGAGAAGAGAGAAAGAGTGAGGGAAAGGACCATAGCAATGGTCCTAGCTGATATTTATTAGACAGTACTATGTGCCCAGCTCTCTGCTAAGTGGTTTTACATACATTAATCTCTAAATCCTCATTACAACCCAAAGAGCATGGAAAGGTTGTATTTTCCATTTTATAAGTGAGGAAGCTGAGGTTTAGAGGAAGGTAACATGGCGAGGACACCCAACTAGTAAGTGGTAGAGTCAGAATAAATTCACAAGAGATTAAGGCATAAAAATAGAATTTTTTTATTGTGCAATGAGAACTAGAACTTCTAAGTTGACACTACACTTTCATTCTCTGGCAAGAATAGTATCTTCCTTTTGACAAGCTACATAGGAAGCCAAGTGTAATTAGAAGTGTTCTTGTGGAGGATAGCCTCAGAATGAGGAAGTGCCTATGTGGTTTAAATGTTTAATATTGTCTAGTGCCTCCCTGCAATGTACATAATAGGGGTATGCCTGCCAGATGGATCAAACCCGCATTTGACTCTTTGGAGTATCTTCTCCCCTGGACATTGCTCAGATGGATGTTTCTATGTTCCATGCTTCTATTGCTCATCTTTTAAGTTTATCCTGGTAATCAGGGACTCTATAATACAATTTTTAATGTTCCTATTCTTATATACTTTGTGTGGAATGTATAATTATAAACAGCTACTCTTGTTTCCCTCATTGTTCAATTCCTGGGGTGTGTCTCAGTGTTATCTAGTTAGTGCTTCACTATTTGCAGATGACATGATGCTATACATAGAAAATCCTAAAGACACCACCAGAAAACTATTAGAGTTAATCAATAAATTGGCTAAAGTTGCAGGATACAAAACTAATATTCAAAAATCTGTTGCATTTCTATATACTAAGAACAAAATATCAGAAAGAGAAATTAAGGAAATGATCTCATTTACCATTGCCTCAAAAAGAATAAAATGCTTAGGAATAATCCTACATAACGAGGTAAGAGACCTGTACTCAGAAAACTATAAGACATTAATGAAAGAAATTGAAGATGACACAAAGAGATGGAAAGATATACTGTGTTCTTGGACTGGAAGAAGTAATATTGTTAAAGTGACCATACTACCCAAGGCAATCTTCAGATTCAATACAATTACTATTAAAATACCCATGACATTTTTCACAGAACTAGAACAAATAATTTAAAAATTTGTATAGAAACACAAAAGATCCAAAATCTTGAGAAAGAAGAAAAGAGCTGGAGGGATCATGGTCCCTGACTTTAAACCATACTACAAAGCTACAGTAATCAAAATATTATGGTACTGGCACAAAAACAGACCCATCTCTCTCTCTCTCTTTCTCTGTCTCTCTCTCTCTCTCTACACACACACACACACACACACACACACACACACACACACACACACACACACACACAGAATGGAATACTACTCAGCCATAAAAAAGAATGGAATCTTGTCATTTGCAACAATATAGATGGATCTTGAGGATATTATGCTAAGTGAAATAAGTCAGATAGAGAAAGACAAATACTGTATGATATCACTTACACATGGACTATAAAAAATACAGCAAACTAGTGAATATAACAAAAAAGAAGCAGACTCACATATATAGAGAACTAACTAGTGGTTACCAGTGGGGAGAGGGAATGGGGGAGGGGCAGTATAGGGTAGGGGACTTAGAGGTACAGACTATTATGTATAAAATAAGTTACAAGGTTATATTTTACAGCTCAGGGAATATAGCCCATATTCTATAATAACTATAAATAGAGTATAACCTTTAAAAATTGTGAATCACTATATTGTACACTTGTTAACACATAATATTTTACACCAACTATACTTCAGTAAAAAAAAATAAAGTTAGTGCTCAGTAAGTGGTGGTTCATAGGGAAGGAAAGTGATTTGCTTAGCTGGATGAAGCCAGGTCTCCTGATCCCAACCTGGTACTTTCTCACCATATTATACCCACTGGATAAGTGAATTAATATCATTTCACAGAATCTTATATCCATCAAATTAAAGTTATTTTTAATGAGATGTGTCATGTTTTTTTCAGTGTTCCATGAGTTCAGCGGAGTATGGGGTTTTTTAGCTCTAAAGGCTTTATGCCTGCTCTCTCCGATCTCCTCCAGCCAGGGACCTGCCCCAGCCTGCTGGCTCCCAGTACTTAGTGCTGACTCTGAGTTGGTCTCTGTCTTGTGGCTTATGTACTTTGGAAACCCAACTATAAATCATATAAATAACTCCTCATGTGAAATAAGCAGACGCCAAGTCACACATCTCTTAAATCCACATACCTTCCCAATATGTCTATTTTGGCACAAAATATCAAGATTACCAGGTGTGCTGGATACCTGTCAATCCTAAAGTTAATCACAAATGCTCCCTTCTGTAGCAAGACTCTTCTCACATGCCCTTCTTAACCTTTCAGGACTTTGAAGGCAAAGTGATGTTACCAGAAGTTCTGGGGAGGCTGAGTGTCTTCTGAGATTTTTTTTCCCCCAGTGAGGAAGCTGGACAAAAATATGACTTACCATGGAGGATAACTGATGAATTATTTTCTACAAAAAAACAAGGAGTTATTTACAGGGATTTTGCCCATAAGGGAAGAACACTGTCCATTTGTATCAAGGTAGGTATATGTATTAACAAAAGAAGTCCTCATTTTCCTATCCTCTCCCATCTCCCTACACACACACACACACACACACACACACACACACACACACACATACACACACACAAACAAAACAAAACAAAACAAAAACCCTCCAGTGGAAAGCCTGAGAATTAATCATGGCTGGGCTTACACAGGTAAATAGGTCTTGCCATCATTTTTTTTCCTATATTTTTTCTACTTCTGGCTAATGTGTCCTATATGTTCTCCAAGTACTTTATTATCTGCTTATTTTCTTGATTCACCTCCTTCTCTAGCTAGCAATTTCACTGGTACAGCTAAAAATTCCTTTTAATAGTTTCTTTTAGCTCATTTAAAAACATCTCTTTTTCCCCAGTCCTTTCATGCTAGATTTGGCTTTATCCTAAACTAATCTCTGTGGCAGCAAATTAAGGTCAATATATATTAAATATACCACCAATCAGAGTTTGTAATGAGAATCCTTTCATTTATTAGTTTTGTTTTAAATTAAGTGGAATGATCAATGGGAGGGACTCAGAGCACTGAGGATCACACTTTGAATTCTTCCAGCTAACAACAGAATGGGAGTCACTTGTGTACCTTCAGATATTCCTATGTTAGCATATTCTGAGGAAGTCAGCTTAGGTGAATAAACACTGCTCAACCTGTCCATGGGTTTGGAACAAGCTAGCTTCTAGCGTTTACAGGACCCCAGGGAGGAAGTACCAAATGAAGTCTCACATGCTATGTGTCTATGTGTTTAAATCTTCTAAATCAAGGTAAAAACTGTGAAATGAAATACATTCTAAATGTCTACATCAATAATTATATCTAAGTAATAACTTGAAGACCAGGTTTTCATTTAGAATTCTTAGACTCCTCAGAGTTGTTAAACATGATAGCACGGTGACATGGGAAGGCCTGGCCCCTGCCTGGCCCATGGTCCTCCTTCTTTTTCTTTCCACTCCTGAATCTGACTTGCAAGGGCTCTTGTGAGCATTCATGTGATGTCATAGCCTGCACATCCAAGCTCTGTCCAGTCTTCACCACAAAACCTCTCTCTCCCCCTCAGCTTGATGTGTGGGAAAACAGCAGACCTGGAGAAGAGGCTTACCTAGGTTCTAGAAGTGAACCTCAAGCTGATCAGGTAAGGGGTTGGGGGCCTAGGTACTGTTGAGTGTGGTCTAGGTAGATGGGGTTGGGGGGGACAGATAAACTCTGAGTAGATATTCCCCTTGGCCCCATGGACATCTTCCTCCCTGGGGTGGGGAGCAGTTGGAGAAGGGGGACAAAGAGGGACCCTCTAAAGGTGGGGCCCAGGGTGGAAGCTCCTCTCATGGGGTCAAAGCATAGCATTGGTGTTAGAAGCTCAGTGGAATTTGGAGGAGTTAATGTGAGAAGAATCAGAGCTGACATCAAATGATTATGTTAAGGATATTTCTATCTTATTTTTATTAGACAGTTTCCATTATTATAAGCAATAACCACTTTTATTAAATTAATAAGCATTATACACTCTCAAGAATTCTCATAAATCATCCAGACTGCTGCAGTTTTAGCTCAATGAAACAAGCCTCCACCCCTGTAGCATCTACTCCTCTCCTGCATTCGTTCAACCCACCCCACATCACAACAATACGTACACGTGTGCACACACATTAACACACACGGATTGCCAGAGGCAAGTGGTCATCTCAGTTGAGCCTTGGAAGTGCAACTCATACAGTAAATATTTCTGAGCTAGAAGACCCCTGAGAAATTCTTATATCCATCCCTCTCCATCTGTGTAGGGTACGAACTGAGGTCAAGAGAAGGAAATAACTTGCGCATGTTTGTTTGCTGATCCTCATTTCTTCAGAGCTGACTGTGACTCTGGGAAAACAGAAATAGTGGGGCCACTGATGGGGTCAATTCTGAGGAAAGGAAAGTAGTCAGGTATCCCTTGACCAGTGGCTAATGGGGTGATCCACTAAGAAATCAACTCTTTATTTTTTTTCCTGTGTTAGAAAACTTCTGGTTACTCTTGGGGGTGGTTAACTAATCAGAAGGCATGGAAGTGTTTTCACTTGACTCTAGAGAGGGGGGATAGGCTATTTTTTTCTAAGAACTGAACCATTCTTACCCAGAAGGAGGACAAAGATTTTTTTACAAATCAGGATTATAGAGGTAAAATTTACATACAATAAGAATCAACAATTTTAAAAGTACAATTTTATGAGGTTTGCCATATGTTTCCAGTCATAACTACTATCACCAATATGACATAGACCATTTCATACCCCCAGAAGTTCCCTCCTGCCCTTTTGTGGTCAATAGCCGCATCTACCCTCGGCATCCATCAAATGATCAGCTCTTTGCTACCATTGTTTTGTCTTTCCTAAAATTTCATAAAAATGGAATCATATAGTATAGGGGTCCCCAAACTCCGGGCTGCGGACTGGTACCAGTGTGAGGCCTGTTAGGAACCGGGCCGCACAGCAGGAGGTGAGCAGCCAGCAAGAGAGCAAAGCTTCATCTGCCGCCCCTCGTAGCTCGCATTACGGCCTGAACTCACTCCCCTCCCCCAAGGTCCATTGAAAAACTGTCTTCCACGAAACCAGTTCCTGGTGCCAAAAAGGTTGGGGACAACTGAATATAAATTTTTATGGTTGGTTTCTTTCACTTCTGAGATTTATCTATATTATTGCATATAATAGAAGCTCGCTTATGAAATTAACCCATGATTCTTTAGCAAAATATTATTTACAAGGATTTAATAGTCCGTCTTTCTTTTTTGTTACTTTTTGTCTAGTTGTATTGCATTATGGTCAGAGAATATGGTGCCCTATCTTCCAGAAATTGTTATAAATTTATTTTCACTTAATGTACAGTCCAATTTTATAGATGTTCTTCAGCACTGAAAAATGGAATGGTAATCTTTGTTTGTAGGGTACAAATCAATCTTATAATATTTTGTATATTTTAAATTCTTTTTTTGTCTACTCTAAATTAAAGTGTCTCATTTGTAAAAAAAAAAAAAAAAAAAGAGTAAGTTAGAAATCATTAACAAAAAATTAGTGCAGTATGCCAAGTATTTGAAAATGACACAGCAATACACACCTAAAAAATAAAAATAAATAAATACATTGTTGTTTAGTACTTAATTATACAGACACCCCACAATTTATTTATTCAATCACCAGTTGATGGACATTTGGATTGTTTCCAGTTTTTGACGGAGAAAGAAAAAAAAAAGAGCGTCCCCTAACAGTTGAAAGCTGACCTGACACTCACAGCTAGATCTTGTTATTCTCCTATAGAATGTAAACAAACTTACAAACACAAAACTCAGACAAGGTTACTTCCAGACCATGATACAATGAGACAGCAAGTTTACTTTATATAATTTTGTCTGTGTACAGACAAAAACAATGTCATCTGCTACCCACAAGATACTAAACATCCTCTTTCTCAGCTAAAATGAATGACTACTACTTCTTTACTAATTAGAGCTGTATGTTTGTCTGCCCTCCCTATAGATTTATAATTCAGACACACAATCATAGAATTGACTTTACTTTCTGACAGCCTCAGTCTAGAGTCAGACCCTACTTCCTTAGTTTACCCCTCAAATCACCCAACTAGAGTTAAAATCCTATAAGAGTTTCTCTCCAGTGTCCTCTTACTAAGAAACCCCAAGATTCCCCATGGTATGTGTTGCTCCCTCACTGAGGTGAGTAATCAGCTCAGCTTGTTCAACTACAGACTTCTTCTTGGGGACTTTTGGCTGGAGGGCTGTTACTTTATATTCATGTACAAGTCTTTGTTGTGTACATGTATTTTCTTTTCTTTTGGATGAATCTGGTGGAGGGGATAGTGATTGCACTGGTAAGTGTATGCCTAACTTGATAAAAACTTGTCAAATTTTTTCCCAGAGTGATTGCAGCCTTCTGTGTTCCCAACAAGGTTGTATGAGCTTTTCAGTTACCTCATCCTCCCCAGTACTTTACATTTTTGGTCACTTTGACTTTAGTGGGTGTGTAGGTATTCCACTACAGTTTTAACTTTTATTTCCCTGTTCACTATTTATATTGAATATATTTTAATACACTGATATGAATTTATATATCTTTTTTTGGTGAAGTGTCTTCAAATATTTTGCCCATTTTTAAATTGTGTTGTTTATCTTTTATTGTGTTCTAACAATTGTCAGAGTTCTTTATATATTTTGAATTCAAGTCTTTTATCAGTTATATTGATATTTTGCAAACATTTCTCCTGGTCTGCTGTTTACCATCACATTTTTTTAGCAATTTTTTTTTTTTTTTTTTTTTTTGTGGTACGCGGGCCTCTCACTGTTGTGGCCGCTCCTGATAGCGAAGCACAGGCTCCGGACGTGCAGGCTCAGCGACCATGGCTCACGGGCCTAGCCGCTCCGCAGCATGTGGGATCTTCCCGGACCGGGGCACGAACCCATGTCCCCTGCATCGGCAGGCGGACTCTCAACCACTGCGCCACCAGGGAAGCCCCTAGCAATTTTATTTTGAAGAGCAGACTTTCAAAATGTTTGGTAATATCTACTTTATCATTTTTTTGTTTTTGGTTTGTCCTTTTTGTGTCCTAAGATATCTTTGTTTACCTAAAGTGATAAGGATTTGCTCCTATTATTTTTCTAGAAGTCTTTAAAATCCTGTATGTACTTATTTAATTTACAGCATATTTTATTTCATATTCACCACATTTTAATTACTCAATAGTCAGATATGGCTGGTGGGATCCATACTGGACAGTTCAAGACTTGAGTTATATCAGTCTTATTGATAAAGAATTGGCTTATAATTCTTTGATTTTTCTCTGTTGCTGCCCTTTTTTCAACTTCACTTATTTCTGCTCTCACTGTTCAAATTTTTGCTCTCCTGCTATTTTGGGTTTAATGATTTCTTCTTTTCCTTTTTTCTACAGGTAGAAATTTATATAATTGATTTGAGACTTTTTTCTTTTATATAATGCTTTTTCTATAGATTCTGATATATTTCACTTTTATTTAAAAACACTTCAAAATATATTCTGATTTTTCTTTTGATTTCTTCTTCCACCATGTGTTATTTAGAAATGTATTTTTTGTTTCCAAATATTTGGGGGTTTTCTAGATAGTTCTGTGTTATTCATTTCCATTTTCATTCTGCCATCAGAGAATATATGATTTTAATTTCTTAAATCTATTGATACATGTTTTATGGCTCAAAGTATAGTTTATCTTGTGAATATTCCATGTGTACATGGAAAAATCATAGGAGCATTGACTGGTCTTGGGTATTCTATTAATGCCAATTAGGTCACATTTGTTGACATTTTTCCTTTTTGGTGACATTTTTCCACCATCAAAGATATTACATAGTTAATGACTATATTCCCCACACTGTACATTTCATACCTGTGACTCCTTTTATTTTGCAGCTGGAAGTTTGTACCTCTTAACTTCCCTTACCTCTTTCCCCAACCCCCTCCCCTCTGGCAACTACCTGTTTATTCTCTGTTATCTATAGCTCTGTTCCTGTTTTGTTATGTTTGTTCATTTGTTTTGTTTTTTAGATTCACATATAAGTGAAGTCATACAGTATTTGTCTTTCTCTGTCTGACTAATTTCACTTAGCCTAATACTATGTCCATCCGTGTTGTCACAAATGGCAAGATTTCATCTTTTTTATGGCTGAGTAATATTCCATTGTGTGTGTGTGTGTGTGTGTGTGTGTGTGTTTTATATCTTCCTTATCTGTTCATCTATTGATGGGCACTTAGGTTGCTTTCATATCTTTGCTATTATAAATAATGCTACAATGAACATAAGTGTGCACATATCTTTTCTAATTAGTGTTTCCATTGTCTTGGGATAAATACCCAGAACTGGAATTGCTGGATCTTATGGTAGTTCAATTTTTAATATTTTGAAGAATCTTCATACTGTTTTCCATAGAGACTGCACAAATCTACATTTCTACCAACATTGTACAGGGCTCCCTTTTCTCCACATCCTTGCCAACACTTGTTATTTGTTGTCTTTTTTTTTTTTTTGCGGTACGCGGGCATCTCACTGTTGTGGCCTCTCCCGTTGCAGAGCACAGGCTCCGGACGCGCAGGCTCAGTGGCCATGGCTCACAGGCCCAGTCGCTCCGCGGCATGTGGGATCTTCCCGGACCGGGGCATGAGCCCATGTGCCCTGCATCGGCAGGCGGACTCTCAACCACTGCGCCACCAGGGAAGCCCTTGTTGTCTTTTTGATAATAGCCATTCTGACAGATGTGAGGTGATTATCTCATTGTGATTTTGATTTGCATTTCCCTGATGATTAGGGATGTTGAGCATCTTTTCATGCGTTCATTGGCCATCTGTATGTCTTCTTTGGCAAAAGTCTATTCACATCCTCTGCCCAATTTTTAATCTGGTAGTGTTTTTGTTTGTTTTGATGTTGATCTGTGTGAGTTCTTTTTATATTTAGGATATTAACCCCTTATATTTAGGATATTAACCCCTTATTGGATATATTGTTTACAAATATCTTCTCCCATTGAGTAGGTGGTCTTTCCCTTTGTTGACAGTTTCCTTCACTGTACAAAAGAATTTTAGTTTGGTGTAGTCTCATTTGTTTATTTTTGCTTTTTTCCCCTTGCCTAAGGAAAAAATATCCAAGAAAAAAGTATTACTAAGAACAGTGTCAAAGAGCTCACTGCCTATGTTTACTTCTTCTAAGTTTTATGGTTTCAGGTATTACATTTAAGTCTTTGATCCATTTTGAATTTATTTTTGTGCATGGTGTAAGAGAGTAGTCCAATTTGATTCTTTTCTTTTTAAACTATTTATTTACTTATTTATTGGGTTACACCTGGAGGGCTCATTCCTTAGTTGCAGCACTTGGGCTCCTTAGTTGTGTCATACTAGCTCTTAGTTGCAACATGTATGTGGGATCTAGGTCCTTGACCAGGGATTGAACCCAGTTCCCCTGCATTGGGAGCATGGAGTCTTAACCACTGTGCCACCAGAGAAGTCCCCCAGTTTGATTCTTTTGCGTGTAGCTGTCCAGTTTTCCCAACATCATTTATTGAATAAGATGTCTTTTCCCCACTGTATATTCTTGCCTCTTTTTTTTTTTTTTTTTCTGCCACACTGTGCAGCTTGCAGGATTTTAGTTCCCTGACCAGGGATTGAACCTGGGTCCCCTGCAGTGGGAATGAGGAGTCTTAACCACTGGATAGCCAGGGAATTCCCATATTCTTGCCTCCTTTGTCATTGATTAATTGTCCATTTAAGTGTGGGTTCATTTCTGGCCTCTCTATTCTGTTCATTGATCTATGTGTTTTATTTTTTTGTGCCAGTACCATACTGTTTTGATGACTGTAGCTTTGTAGTATAAATCAGGGAGTGTTATACCTCTAGTTTTATTCTTCTTTCTCCTGATTGTTTTGGCTATTTGGGGTCTTTATTTTTTCCATATAAATCACCTTCATTTTTTTTTTTTTTTTTTTTGCGGTATGCGGGCCTCTCACTGTTGTGGCCTCTCCCATTGTGGAGCACAGGCTCCAGATGTGCAGGCTCAGCGGCCATGGCTCACAGGCCTAGCCACTCCACGGCACATGGGATCTTCCCGGACTGGGGCACGAACCCGTGTCCCCTGCATCAGCAGATGGACTCTCAACCACTGTGCCACCAGGGAAGCCCCACCTTCATTTTTGAAATACATTTTTCCTGGATGTAGAATTATAGATTGACAGTTTATTTCTTTAGATAGTTAAAAGATGTCATTCCATTAACTTCTACTTTTATAGTTTTATTTGATGAGTCTACTTTCTTTCTTATCTGTACATAATGTGTCTTTTCCCCCTCTCTTGCAAGATTTTCTCTTCATTAATGGTTTTCAGCAATTTCACCATGATGCACCTTGGTGGCTTTATGTTTTTCTGCTAGATTTTCTTTGAGCTTGTTACTTCACAGCTTCAACTCAGCAAGACCACCGGGCTCTAAATGGGTTTCCCTTTCTTGAACAGTAGCCTAGAAATTGCTTCCAGAAAGTAATCTTGTGCAATCAGGCAGACTACCTCAATTTTTTTTTTCTCTTAAGATTCACAGTAGTGTGTTGTGTTCCAATGAGTGAAAAAGTTTTTTCTGATTGTTTAAGGCAGATGGATAAATCTGATCCCAGTTTTTTCATCATAGTCAGAAGCAGAGGTCATTAGTAAATGAATTTTTATCAACTTTTTCTCATAAGCTATCAATATTTTTCTGATTGCCAGAAAGGACCTATTACTGAGATAAAAGGCAGGAACTGGACAAAAAAGTTAGGGAAATAGAAGTAGGGAAAGGACAATGGGTTTGGAGTTTTAAGCATATGGGCTCTCTCTATGTGGTTACAGGATCCTTCAGAAGGACTGAGACTGGTGGGCTTTGTGTGGAGTTCCTAATGAGGGCATGTTACCTGTGTTCTTGTGAAAAGGGTCATCAAGGCAAGTGCCATTGTGTAACTGAGGACATTCTATCTTCACCCATCATGAGATCTGAGCACTCTGTAGGATTTCCACCTTACAATATCCCAGTCACTGATTCTGGAGGATGACAGGACAGCCAGCATGATAGGTAAGGAGCCTTCTTTGCTAAGCCTATCCTCAGAAGCTGGACTAGGGCATATGAATGCACTCTTCTTATAAAAAGAAGGTTGCTTGCTTCAGAGTTGAGTTGGGCTGTTAGCTTTTTCATTTTAAAGTATTTTAATCCTTCCTATGTTGCATCACTAGGTGAAAATAGAGGAATAAGTTAATGTATGAAGCTCAAGCTTAGGATACTCTGTTTCACTTTTAGAATTAAACAAAAGTAGGCTAAGAGGGCCATTATTCCTAATAAGAGGTTTATCAATTCTTTTA
Organism: Phocoena phocoena; assembly: GCF_963924675.1. NCBI lineage: Eukaryota > Metazoa > Chordata > Mammalia > Artiodactyla > Phocoenidae > Phocoena > Phocoena phocoena. Next base: position 148,610,171 of record NC_089219.1, read on the forward strand.
GAAGAAATTAAACACTTATAACTTTTAAACTTGAAGTTTTTCACCTATCTTTATAATTCTAATTATTTCATAAAAGATTTGAACCTGCTTATCTAAGAATATATTTCTGATCTTACCTATGAGTTAATTAACTACTTTGTTAGGTCAATGTCTTATTTATATATGTACATAGGATAGTTTTCTCTAAATTGTAGGTTATGCTATTTTGGTTCATTTAGGTTGCGGGAAAAGCAGACCTTTGCTGTGTCTAATTACTCTAATTTACAAGATTTTTAGTCATGTTACTAAGAAACTTAGGAGGACAGGAACTCTTCTCAGGAACTCAGGTAAACACCAAGAAGAATGAGAACATACTTCAACATAGACTGTGGTTATGACAACCAGGTATTATAATCTTGGTAGCTCATGATCCTCTACAGCTCCCCACCTAACTGCTCTGCTATTGTAGTCACGATGTGCCTCAGCTTCTTTCTGTCTTTCTTCTGCTTTTTATCCTTCTATGGATTGACTGTCTCCTCTTTCAGTCAATCCATAGAAGTCTTCTCGTAACAGCCAAGTAGAAGACTGGCTTCTACGTATTTATGACTTTATTGCATCATAGTTTTAACTTCCTGCCTTCCTTCTACATGAATCTCCCCTTCAGCCCATTTATCTTCTGTTCAATCTAACTGGGCTGAACTCTCATTCTGGGTTACATCATAGGCTGCTGACAAGATGGTTGCTTTGGAATAAGTACCTATCCATAGTCCAATAACTTGTTACGACGTCACATGAATATGTAGCATCAAACTGGTGGCTTATACAAAAGGAACCACTTAGAAAGGTGCTGCAATTACCGAAGGCACTGTGAGAAATTCCAGTAGGGGAAAAGATAGGTGTCTGATACTGCGCATTGTCTGCACAACATGTAGATGTTAACTAAATTATCGTTGAATGAGTGAATTAATTAAATATAAATCTATTCTACTTTGTGTGAGTGGATGAAGAGCACTTAGCTGGAACCTCTTTAAACTTCCATCTTATTTTATCTCTGTCTGCTTTTCCTCACTTTGTAACTCAAACTGGAATTGGGTAACTCCAGGCAGGGCCGATCCTTCATTGTCGAATGAAGTAAGGTGTTTCATTTCCCCTGACATCCTATCTCCTGGCAGCTAAGTGCCTCATTCCTCATTTGCTTCACAGGGTGGTGGTGAGGATGAAATGGGATCCTTTATCTAGATTCACCAAACTTGGTGTCCATGCCATAAGAAGTGCTTCATATTGGTTGGGTATTACTTTTCTATGCTCCTCATTATTGGTTCCTCATTCAGGCATATCCCAAACTCCAAAATTACTTAATTTATTTTTCTTTCATCTCAGGCAGTCTTCCTATTTCTATGCCATCAATGAAGTTGGGGAACAGTAAATTGATTAAAATAATCAGACTTAAGGGCTAATAATTTATTTCCCCCTCTTCATAAGATTTTTGTTCTTAAAAGAAGAGTTTGTTAACTCCAAGGAATTAAACTCTAAATGTATTTGCCCTTAGCAAATATGGGTTGGGTAGGGGATATCTCTTTCATGAATGTTTAAAGTTAGGAAAATGCAATGGGAAATACTTATTCTGCCTTATTTGGCTTTCTCAATTCAAGCATTGAATAAATCTAATCAATAAAGTTAGAATCCGGATTAATTTCTACAACTCCTAGAATTCAAAGACAAGATCTATGCATTATCTCATTTAAAAACATCATTATCAAAAACTTAAAAATTTTTGTGGCAACTAAGTTCACAGCATTATAATGAGAATTATTTTCCTGTTTTAGGGAGGGGTAGTCTTAGTCAATCTATAATTGATGAGACAGGTGCAAATAAGAACACTTATTCCTAGACTACTTTTATTGGCTCTAGAGCCCCTCCTTGTTTATGATATCAACTGTGCAGTGGACACTTCCCTTTATTTGAAGTTTGATGAGAAAGTGGTCACTGGTGGAGCCGAGCTGCCAGATGCAGTGAGGCCCTGGAGCATTTACAACTTCTCAGAAACTAGTTACTTTTTTATCCAAAAGTGAGATGGATAAACCATAGACAAACTCCTGCTTGGCCCTCACATGCAGCTGCCAGCTTTGGGGATGTCTTTCTCACTAGTTATTTTAGCAGTGTTTCAGCAGGCTGTGCAGCCAAGCAGAAATACCACATATTTTGTGAAAACCTGAGGTCAGCACAATTTCTTCCCTGGGAAATTGTAACCTTTTGCTGAGATTGGGATGTCTGGGTTAGAGAAGAGGAGAGGAAAACCAGTTTCTGGGGTCCCCAAAGCCCTTATATCTTTCCTGAACACCAGAGCTAAGAGCACAAGTTCATTCTCCGCAGCAGGGCCGTCTCCCATCTCTCAGGACTGCTAAGAGAATGCAAGGTATTTTGCAAGTCACACTGCCAGGAACATTTACATCTGAGGTGACATATGCTTTGGGGTTCCTTGATGGCTTGCTCTTGCCTCTGTGGCTTTGGATATGCTCATTCTTCTTTGTGGAATGGCTTGGTTCTCCCGGACTAGTTACTCTTCATCCTCAAAGATTCAACTTTTCAAAAGAGTCTTTCCTGAATTTTACACATTATCTCTTCTTCTCCACCAATTCTAGGTAGTTGAACTTCTTTGCTCTTGCAGCCTCCTGTGTTTGTTTCCAACCTAGAGAGCACATAGGACTGCGTTAACATCTTCCATTTACATGTCTGTGTTTCCCATTGGTCCATGAGAGCAAGGGACATATTTTATCCATCACTGTGTCTGGAGGGCTCAGGGTTTAGTTTAAAAGCTTTTGAATCAGAGAGCTCTGGATTCAAACCTATTCTGTCTCTTACTATCCTCATGAACTTTATTTCTTCTTCTATAAAATGAAGATAATAATGCCTTGAAGGTTGACATGATTTAAAAATGTTAATTCCTTAGCTTATTCTATAACAATCTTATTTTTTATTGAATGAATGTTTTGCTGAACATCAGGAACCTCTCTGAAGGGGAAGAGAGATGTATATACAGGTTGAGGGGGATATAAGAGCGAGGAAGTGTGCACTGTAAAGCAGCCAGCCTTTTGGTGACATGGGTACAGAAGGTAGTGGTGCAGGTGTTATGGGCTAATTTTAAAAGTTCAGGTCTGCCAGATCTATCATGGTGCAAGCTGGCTGGGTGACCACCTTCTTGTCAGCCCCTGGCTTCTTCCCTACTGCTCTCTCTACCTTCACACCCCTCTAAGCGTGGCCCTGAGTTGTCTCCTGGGATGACCAGATTTTGTGGACAGACATGGTGTCCGAATAAAGTCTCAGGAGAAAGGGCCTTTCTTTCTTGTCTCAGATCAAAGCTTATGCTGTATGGCTGCCTTTTTCTTAGAACACTTGTAGTATTTCTGTAATTCCAATAGATTTCATTTGTGTAGAAACATGTTAATTATATAAGCCTATGTCTCACCTTTCTTGAGGAAAAAAAAACAACCAAACTATGATGACTTTGTCAGTCTATGAGCTCACCTGGGAAAGTATCAATTTAGGTGGTAAGATTTCTGAGGTGGGAGATGAAGTAATGCCTCCCAATGTTCTGCTTCTTTAGATACACACGGAATAAGCATTCCTTGAAGATTCCAGGGAAACATGCAACACAAATGTTTTCATATGTACTGTTCCTCTTCATTTTCAGTGACATATGGGATAGGTATTAATATTACCATTTTGTAGAAATAGAGTCATAGAAATAAAGTGACTCACCCAAAGGCACACAGAAAGTAAGTGGAAGAGACAGGATTTGAACCCAAGTCTGTCCAACTGTCAAGTTCAGGTTTTCCCCCTTAACGTCACCTACAGTGTTAAAAATAATTCTTTGCCCCAAAGCAATATAAACACCGAGATCTAGTACAACCCTCAATTTCATTAATGTAGGGAGCCATGGACTTACTTGTGAATCTGAAAAAAAGCTATGTTCCTTCTTTCTAGGAAAAAGGTACATAGGTATCAAATTTTACATCTAATTTCTTAGATTATCAGAGCTCTGAATCTCATCCATGGGCCTCAGGTTAAGAATCCCTAATCTGAGCCAAGTCACCCCTTTACTTATGGAGAAGCCAACACCAAGAGAGAGGAGAAGGAAATATTAGTCAGTCACCTGGGGGTAGAACCCAGGCCTTTCAAATCTTGGTCCAGTTTTATTTTACTACCTGATGGGGTCTCTCATACTCAACTATGCAAAAGGAAGAAAGCACACTCAAGGAAAGGATGAAATTCATGGTAAAGGAAGGTAACTGCTTTCATTATATGAATCCCAGTTTCTAGGCCCCAATTTCTGTTGGCTGTGAGGGCCCAGACCTACAGAGTGGAGGCAGAACCTGCTGGTAAGTTTAACTCCTTCAGGTGTTTATTAGTCCAAGGAGCCTGAATTCCCAAGGCACTTCATTTACTAAGGAACAGCTTATACATAGAGAAAATCTGTGACATCAGTACTCTAGCCTTGCCTCACACCCACAGATCAATGGCTTGTTCTTATCTGACAGCATCCACTGAAATGTTTCCCCAGGATCGAAGAAGGAAGAGAAGAAATTTCAGGGAGGGTTTGCAGCTGGCTGGCATATCATGTTTTCATTGAAAAGCTTTACGGTCCCCACATTGCCTGGATCTGCCAAGTCCATGCAGTCAAGAGGCTCAGCATGCGTGGGAAGGTGTAGGAAGGCCCTGCCAGTGTACTTCCGCTATTCCACATTAGGTGGCTCCTTGCCATATTGGAATATTATCTTCAAGGGCTCTGACTCTTATCCTGACAATTCTGTATCTTTATGAGAGAATAAGCATAGGAAATCCATGTCATGTGTAAATGTAGATCCATATACAGACTTGCCCAGGGTACTCTTTAGGGTGGACAACATACACTGTTAGGTTCAGGGTCCACATGAAGATATACTATAATTTCGATTAATTGCACAAAAGCAGCTCTCAGGTAAAATCAACTCTTACTAATTCTTATTTAGTATGTGTCTGGGACTGTGTTAGGTGATGGGGGTGTAAGATGAATGAGTCAAGGCATCCATCCATCCATCCATCCATCCATCCATTTATGCTTTCAGGGAAAAATGTTATAGCTGTTCTAGGGTTCCTACAAAAGCACAGAGAAGTAAATGTAAATCAAATTAAACAGTCAGGTGGGACACCCTGGAGGAAGTGGCCGTTGAGCTGAATTTTGAAATGGAGTAGGGGCACTCTGGATAAACTGGAGATCGAGGTGAGATGTTTGGGACATTTATTTGATGCAGTGGGGTATGGGGCATGTAACTAGCATAATGAGTTTAGGGAATTGCATGAACTTCAAAATCATTGAAGTAAAGGATGTATTTGGTAGAGTAGTGGGGGAGGGAAGGGAAGAAGCGAGAGAATTATTCAGGTACCAAATCACAGAGAGTTTTATGTGCTAGGCTGAAGAGTTTGAACTTTATCTTGAAGACTAAGGGGAGCTGTTGAAGGATTTTAATAGGGGTGAATTGAAGTATCAGATTTATGTTTTGGACAGATTACTCTATCTACAGGGAGGAGGATGTGTTGGAAAGGGACCAGGCTGAAGGCTGGAAGATGAGTTAGGAGTTATTGCTGTAATCCAGATGGGATCCAGGATAAAGCAGTAACAGTTGCTAGAGATAGGAAGACTTATCTATTAAAAAGGTATTTAAGAGGTAGAATATAAATGACTTGAACTGTTTGCATGTAGGGATAAAAGGGAAAGAGGAATCAGGATTCTGCTTTGGGCAATTATTTGTATGGTAGTGCCATTCACTGAAATAGTGAATATAATCAGAGCTGCGCATGGCAAGAGCGTTAACCAAAGCAAAGTAATTAATTCTTCTTAGGATATTTTGAATGTGTAGTTGGAAGAATGATCAAGTGGAGATACCAGCATACCTGTTGGCTTTGTGGGTCTCAGGGAAGAAATCTGAACTGAAAATACAGATTTTCAATTTATCATTCATAGAAGACTATGGACAAGATCACCTGATGAAACCGTAAAGCCTGAGAAAAATGAAAGATGAGGATGGAGTCCATGAAGGAGATCAAGGAGTCGCCAGAAGGAAAACTGGAGAACAGTGATTTCAACAGAGGCCAAAAGAGGAGGAAGTTCTAATAAGGAAGAATTCTACATGGTTAAGCGCTTTAGAAGACAGAGGTAGGATGGTTTGGAGAGTTTGGTGATACAAAGGGCTTTAGTGTCCTAAAAGGATCAATTTCATGAGTGAGGTATTGTTGGAAGCCCTATAACAAGGAGATGAATCATGAGTGGGAGAAATTATGCATTATAAGAAATTGGAAACAACTGATGTAGATAATGCCTTCAAGAAGATAATAAAGAGAGGGAGGTAGAAAGGAAGTTTGGGCAAAAGGATATGGTGCTTTTTATGGTTTTTAAATTAATTAATTAATTAATCATTAATTAAAGTATAGAAGATTTATAATAGTGTGTTAGTTTCAGGTGTACAGCAAAGCAATTCAGTTTTATATATATGTATAATATACATAAAAGATATATTATATATATAAATATATAATATATACAATATATAAATATGTATCAGCAAAGTGATTTAGTCTTATATATATATATAAAATGTTTGTTATATATACATATATATTGGGTTGGCCAAAAAGTTCACTCAGGTTTTTCTGTGTGTGTATGTGTGTGTGTGTGTGTGTGTGTGTGTGTGTGTGTGTGTGTGTGTTTCTTTTTCAGATTCCTTTCCCACATAAGTTATTACAAATATTGAGTATGGTTCCTGTGTAATGCAGTAGGTCCTTGTTGTTTATTTTACATATAGTAGTGTCTATACGTTACCCTCAAATCCCTAATTTAACCCTCCCCCCTACCTTTCCCCTCTGGTAACCATAAGTTTGTTTTCTATGGCTGTGAGGTTATGGTTTTGATCTACATTGTTTTGTCTTGTTGTTGTTTTAATCGGTGAGACCTGAGAGTGTTTATTTTCCATCACAAGGGGAGAGGTTGAATAAACAAGAGAGATATAAAATGAAGCAGCATGGTTAGGAAGTACAAAAGAGGGGATCTAAAACATGAATGGAGAAATTATTCTTAGACAGCAGAAGAGAAGAAAGAGTAGTTACCGATGGAGGTAAGAATGCAGCAGCAGGGGAGAAAGCTGAGGGAGCCCTTGCTGGTGGCTTGTGTTTTCACCACAATGACATGGGCAAGTCCAATTTGAGACATGGCTGGGGAGGGACCACTGAGGGCACAGGACAACTGGAACTGGAAGTAACTGGAGGCCATTAAAGGGTTATTGAGGAGGGTGACAAGGCCCATTGGAGACAGCAGTCCTCGAAGCTGTAGTGACACCAGTGTGTGCTTCAGAATAACCAATGATAGAGTCACCTGAGTACTGACCACATATGAGACAGTGGTCTGGAGCCTGACCCTACCTTTCCACAATGCCAGGGAGATGACATACTGAACAGGGAGACAGAATATCCGGGGTCTTAATCTAACTAGATCATGTCCTAGTTATGTGACCTTGAGCTGGTAACTTTACTCTCTGAGCCTCATTTTTCTTATCTGTAAAAGGGCTAAGAGCGCCTATCTCAAAGGTAGTTACTATGTAGGCGAATTCACTCTGTCAATTATTTAATGATATGTAAAAATGATGGTTGTTTTTCTCAATATGAAAAATGAATACAGTATCTTGGGAACGCTTACTGTCGACATAAAATGAAAGTAAATGTGAGGTGACGTGGTTGAAAGGCAAAACTGAAAAGGTGCTGAACAGAAAGAACTTTTAAGACTAAAGACAAAGGCACAGGAAAAGTTCTTCCTTTTTTTTTTTTAAGCAAAGTTTTTATTTTTTTTGCGGTACGTGGACCTCTCACTGCTGTGGCCTCTCCCGTTGCGGAGCACAGGCTCCGGACGCGCAGGCTCAGCGGCCATGGATCATGGGCCCAGCTGCTCCGCGGCATGTGGGATCTTCCCGGACTGGGGCACGAACCCGTGTTGCCTGCATCGGCAGGCGGACTCTCAACCGCTGCGCCACCAGGGGATCCCCTAAGCAAAATTTTTAAAGTTACAAGACAAGGTGGAGTAACCAAAGTGCACAAAATATCTCATCTGAGAACAAGGACCCAAGGAACCTTTGATGACTGACCAATAGGGAGGTGAATATGGGGATTAAGGAGGGGAAACGGAGGACAATGCTGGCACTGGCCTCTAAGAAACCCCAGGGGATATGTATCCAGGACACCATTAAGGTTCCATGTGGAGATAAACAGGGAAGAAATCTGTCATTTTGAGGAAACCTCCAGGTCTTTTTCTGAGGCAGCTTAGGATATACCCCTTTTTCTCTAACAGCTAAACAACCTGGTACTGACCCACCTAGACTAGACTGCCCACCGGAGCATCATGTCAGATACTGAGAGTGTGTGCGTGTGTGTGTGTGTGTGTGTGTGTGTGTGTGTGTGTGTGTGTACACATATGAGGGGCTCCTACAACTAATCTCTTATTCATCAAATTGATTCACTTTCCAAAAAAACACTGGATGTTCTGAAATGCCATTTTGTGCAACAAATTTTGAGGAGGAAAAAACAGGAAACAATTATAGGGCAATAGAAGTTGGCATATAACCTGGAATGAAATTGTGCGTTACAGATGACAAGACTTATAGAAATCCATGGGAAGGGATCAGGCATTGTGGGCTGGACGATCGGAGTTGGAAACAATGTCAAAACTGGAAAAGACCTGGAATAATGTAGTTCAATTACTTTGCCCCTTTTCAAATTTTACAGGTGAGGAGACTGAGACTCAGAGGGGTGAGCTCATTTACCTGGGGTCACAGGGTGAATGAACGGCAGAGCTGTTGTAGAACAAATGAAAAATGGTGGAAGCAACCAAGAAGTGGTTGATCAAAGGCAAGAATGATGGAGTAATAGTAGCAGAACAGTTTCCACTGGTGGAATGCTTACTAGGCACCATCACTGTGTAAATCATTACATATGGATCATTCTTTTTTCATACATGCAACAGCTCTGTGAGATAAGTCTGTGAGATAGGTTATGGACATTTGTCTTTTTTTTTTTTTTTAATTTGGTCATTCAGAATCTGAATACCATTCTCATGTTTGAAGAATCTGTCGCCTTTGGAGGTGGACAGTGACCTATTCTGTAGAGGTTGGAAATGCCAGGTGAGGAGCAGAAAAAAAGTATTCCCTGCGCCACCAGGGAAGCCCCAGACAACTTTTTGACACAGGCACAGAGTGCCTTGTGGATCAAAGAACATAGCTTTCAGAAATGCTATTTTATTAGTTTCCTGGGACTGCTGTCACCACAAACTGGATGGCTTAAAACAGCAAAAGTTTCTTCTCTCACAGCTGTGGAGGCTAGATGTCCATAATCAAGGTGTTGGCAGGGTTGTTGTCTTCTGGAACTCTGAGGGCGGATTTGTTCTTGTCTCTCTCCCGGCTTCTGACAGTTGCTGTCAACCCTTGGTGTTCCTTGGTCTATAGCTGCATCACTCTAATCTCTACCTCCATCGTCTCGTGGTCCTTCTCTCCCACCTGTTTATTCTCTGTGTGTGTCCAAATATCCCTCTCTTTTCTCTTGCAAAGACATCAGTCATTGGATTAGGACCCAGTTTATTTCAGTATGACCTTGTTTTAACTTGATTAAAATGGCAAAGACCCTATTTTCAAATAAGTACAAGAGGTACAAGAGGAAAGGACTTGAACATATCTTTTTGGGTGACACATCAACCCACAACTGTGATCAATAAAATTAAAATATGAAAATATTTTCACGTAAACACGTATGACTTTGGCTGTACAAGAGAAAATTGGCTAATGTGAGGAAGAGGCAGCTAGAAAAGGAAACGAGCAAGGAGCTTGCAGGCAGACCTGTCATCTGGAGATGGATCCTGTCCCTCCCACTGACAGACATGTATAGATTAAACATTAACATTCATTTTCCCTGTCCCTCCCTCTCCCAGAGGTAACCACTACTAAAGGATTTTCTTCAGACCTGTTTAAAAAATGCATTTTCTCTATTTCTCCATATGTATAGTTTTTTATTTTTTAAATGTATGGGCTCATGCTATGTTACGTATATTTATTTGTATTGTTTTCCATCTTGCTATTTGCTGTTAAATTTATATCTCATATCAGTGTATATATAGGTTTACCATATTCTTATCTTACTTTAGGTCTGCAATAGTGCTTCCAATTTTTCCGCCAATACAAACTTATTTAACAAACTTATACAAAAAGAAATCTTTGTACATGTATGCAAGTACATCCTTATTTATATTTATTTGTTTGTTTATTTATTTATTTTTGGCTGCATTGGGTCTTTGTTGCTGCATGTGGGCTTTCTCTAGTTGCAGTGAGCAGGGGCTACTTCTCGTTGTGGTGCACGGGCTTCTCACTGCGGTGGCTTCTCTTGTTGCGCAGCACAGGCTCTAGGCGCGTGGGCTTCAGTAGTTGTAGTTCGTGGGCTCTAGAGCACAGGCTCAGTAGTTGTGGCGCATGGGCTTATTTGCTCCTTGGCATGTGGGATCTTCCCAGACCAGGGCTCAAACCCGTGTCCACTGCATTGGCAGGCAGATTCTTAACCACTGCACCACCAGGGAAGTCCCTGCAAGTACATCTTTAAAATAGATCTAGACAGGTGGTGTTACCATATCAAAGGGTATGCATCTTAAAATTTTATTAGATACTACTCTCTTCTAGAAATTAGTTTATCAATTCATTTTCTCACGAACAACCTATTTTTGTGTGTCCTTGCCTACACTATTATTGCATGTTTTATTTTTGCTAACCTGATAGGAATAAAATATCTTTCTTTGTCTCTCTCTTATTACTGGTGATGTTGAGCAAATTTTCTTATTTTTATTGGCTGCTTAATTTCTTCTGTGAATTGCCTGTTCATATTCTTTACATTTTTATTGGTCTATTTATCTTTTTCTTATTAATTTGTAGGTGTGATTTATATATTTTGGGTATTAATCCTTTGTTTTCTATGATCATTGCAAATACTTTCTCACAGGCTTTCCTGGTGTTTTATCATTGCTTGTGGTTGTTTGAGCACAGAACTTTTAAAGTTTTATGTAGTCACATCTATAAATTTTTTTCATGTTTTTACATCTTCTAGATTTTTCTGATACTTTTATAGTTTTCACGTTTACATTTATTACATAAATCTTTGATTTAAATGAATTTTATTTTTGTGCGTGATGTGAGGGTCTAGATATTTTTTTTGAGATAGCCACTAATTTCATCATCATTTATTGAAGAGTTAATATAAAGGGTTGAATTCTGCTTGGTACCTGTTTTTGTAAATAAAGTTTTATTGGAACACAGCTGCACTCATTTGTTCAGTTTTGTCTGTGGCTGCTTTCACATCATAACAGCAGGGTAGAGTACTTGTAACTGAGACCATATGTCTCACAAAGCCTACAGTACTAGTAATCTCTTCCTTTACACAAAGGACAAGGTTTTTAAAAAGATTTAATTTAATTTAATTTTTTCAGCTTTATTGAGGTATAACTGAAAAATAGAAATGTAATATATTTGAAGTATATATCATGGTGATTTGATTTACATATACATTGTGAAAAGATTCCTACCATCTAGTTAATGAACATATCCATAAATTTACATATTATTTTTTTTCTGATCCCTGATTTCCTACTGATTTGAAATATCTTCTTTTATATACTAAATGTCTGTTTGTATAATGACTCTGTCTGGGTTCTCTTCTCTCCATTGATCTACATATCTATTGCTGAGTCAATGCCATACTACACAAAGATAGGTTTATACTATATTTTGATATCTGATCTAGCAAATACCACTTGTTTTTCTTTCTCAAAAATGTCTTTGCTCTTTCACATATATTATTTTCTACATAAGTTTTAGAATTACCTTGTCAAACTGTAAAACGGCAAATAAACAAAAACTGTTATGATTCTGATAAGAATTTCAGTGAGGTTGTACATCTGGAGAGAATTGACAGCTTAATGATATTGACACTTCTCTTTCAGAAACTGTGCCTCACATTTACTTGAGATTTCTTTTACTTCCTGAGGAAAGTTTTATAGTTTTCTTCTATAGGTCTTGCACATTTCTTGTTAGATTTGGCACATTCATTTAATGGATCTTTATTGCTATTGTATATTGACTATCTTGCCATTCACACTCCTTTTCTATTTGGGGGGAATTCTATGGTAGGAGAAAGGAGTTGCTTTGGTCCTGCCTGCCTCTTACTATACAAGATAAAGTAAAGGAGAATTATCTCCCCATTTCTGGCAGCTACAGGATGGGCATATAACTTAATTTTGGTCAATGAAATGCTACTTGGAGGAACTTTAAGCCTTAAGAGAATAATGCAATGGGCCAGTTAGAGATATTTTTGATGTAGTAGCTTCTTGGAAGCAAACATTCCATTCAGCTGGTTGGTGGTGAGTGTGCTGGGTAGAGGGATACAGTGACACGGCAGCGAGTGTTCAGCGGTGACACGGCCACAAAAATTGCCTTTGCTGTGCTCGTGACCGCATATTGCCTGTCTTGGTTTCTGCTTGAACCTCTCCTTCTAATCAGTTCAGTGCACTACCTGATACCCTTCCAATAAACTTCTTTTCTGCCGAAGATAAACAGAATCCGTTTCTGTTGTTTATAACCAGGAACCTTGACAAGGGATCATCTTACCACTACAATTTATAATTGGTTACTATTGATGCATAGATGCTAGCGATTTTTCCAGTAGTCTTAGAAGTCAAGGTAAAATGAATTATTTGACCTTGTGACTCATGTTTAGAGGATTTTGACGTTGTCATAGTCCTGAGAGCTTATGGCTGTTGAAGACCTATGTGACAGATACATATGTCCTTTATTGCATTTAATCACTGTCGTTACCTTGGAGACCTAGGAGTTTTATTTCTGTTTTTACTAATAAGGAAATGGAGTTTTAGAGAGATTAAGTAAGAGATCCATGGTTATATAATTAACTAGGAGTGAAGCCAGACTTTGAACTTGCATTTGTCTTATTACCAAGCCCCTAATCTTTTCAGTTAATCAAGCTGACTTTCTAAATAAGTGTCGTCTTTTAAATATTTACTTCGCAGATATGCATATGCAATATTCATCACTGTTTTTCTCTAAGAACATAGACATGGTCCCAGGTCTTCACTTTAGACCTTCCAACTTTGTTCATGTCCATCCTCTTTGCCCTCTGCTGGCCTCACACTGTAAGTAGACAGTTTTCGCTGCGCTGTCATAAGCACATCACCGTTCCCCTCCCTGTCTCCTTTTCATATGTCTGAATTCCCCATGAAGCCTCTGTGAGTCCCCTGACCCATAATGCTCCTTCTTCCCCTTCTCTGCGGCACATCTCAGTTCCACTCACTTGGAGTCTTACATAGCTTTGCATTTTCATTGCCTCATCACCCATACAAAACGGTTCTGATTCTAGAGGGCACGGATTTACCCTGTTCATCTTTGAGGTCTCCTATGGGGACGTGCATCCATGTTAAATGGCCAGCCTGTGGTAACTCTTTAAAAGCATCAAAAATCATCAAGTCTCTGAGGTCTTAGAAAACAGTTGACCCTTGTTTATGAGATGGTCCAACGTGCCAGTGCTCTGAGAGCTTATATTTCTGCGGAGGCGATTTTCTCATTCTGTCTTTAAGTGACTTCAGATTTGGGGGATTTTCTTACAAATGCCTAAGGCATGGATTGCGGGTAGTTGGCCATCTCCTCGGCCCTAAAACCAGTACAGAAGGCTGTGGGAAGAGCTGAAGCACGTGGCCGCCCAAGGGCACCGTGAGGCATCCCTGCCATCCAGCCTGCATTTGCCTCCCAAGCCTGGTGCCCTGACCTGTGGCTGTGCCACCAGGAGGGAGAGACACCTTTTTCTAATTTGCACAAAGTCTCCGTATAGCTTCTCAGAGGCCGTGGGTGTGGGTTTTGCCTAAAGTAAGAAGCACTGGTAGCCGATGGCAACTAAGTACTTTCTTACTCAGAAATCAAGACACTGACATCGCTGGTGGTTTTTCCTCCTATAGAAATTTTAACAAACAAACAAAAATGACCATGTCCTCAAAACGTTTCATTTTATATTTACCTGAATACAAGGAGAATAGATGTTGCCAAGGACTGCTGATTTTAGTAAACTGCTTATTTATCATGATTTGAAAGGGTTTTGAAAGTCATTGCTCAGAGGAGTATGTCGGGGATCAGGGGTGAGGGCTGACATACAAGCCTTCCTCCAACTGAAACTGGAAGGGAAAAGGCTCAATCTCCCCAATGCCATATGAACTTCTGAGTGCCTCTCACCAACATGCATGCAAAACTCACACACGCACACACACGTACACTTGACCCATCTAAGCTCTGTCGCATCCCCCAACCCCGGTGCTTATCAAACTTACGCCGTACCACAAACTTTCTTTTATAGGAGCTCAAGCCCTCTCTCTATTCTAACCAAGGAGAAGAAAATACTGTCTCCTCTTTCTCAGCAAAAATGAGGTTTGGAGTTTTATAAAGGGACAGTAATTAGAAAAATGAAACAAAACCAGACTCCACAAACAAGTAAAGAGGTATTTCGTAAAAATAGACATCTGAGCATAATTTTATTCACTGTTAGGTCAGAGAGCGGTGATGCATTTCTCAGAGTGCTTAGAGAACAGTTGCTTTATTTCTATTCACCCCTCTCTGGGATGGACACTAAAGGATGATGTGCAGATTTCTGGCCTGTGGTAGATTTCAGTTGGTCCAACTTTGGATTATAATGGAGTCCTCAGTCTCCCTCCCCAAACCTGTGTGTAGGGCCAGTTGCCCTGCCCAGCCCCTCAGCTCATCCTCTCTGGCCTGGCAGGGTGGGTTTGGGAGTCGAGGGCTTGCCTACACTCATGCTCTGAGACTGCTGTTCCTCAAAACTTCCTCTTCCCCATCTACCAGGAAGAGGGTCCCATCCTATCTGATTTTACAGATACCTCTCAGGGCAGCAGAAACTCTTATACTGACTTAGAGTCATTATTTCCCTTTTGCTAGAGGTCTCTATGGCTTCAATTTATAAGCTCTAATTTTGCCCCTGAAAAAAGAGGTTTATTTTTCTGAAACATATTCATCAATATTATTATGACTGGTTCTATCCCCTAAGTGAATATGCTGATCTAGTGTCTGAAAGATTTGGTGGCCACATTTTCCAAAGGCAAAATTGGAATACATGGTCTGACAAGGTGAAAAAAGATTTGGAACTGGGACTGACCTAGAAAATTCAGGACAGGCGGCTGTCATACATAATGGCCAAGCTGCCTAGATAACACACACCATTTTCCCTGAAGCCTGTCTGCATCATGACAGCTTCATTTGATGGTCCGAGATAGGCTGTCTCTTTCTGTTTTGGGTCACCCAGTTCATAAATCCCCATTTCCTCTCAGAGGGGTGAATCCTGCTTTAGCTTATTTGCAGCCCAGAGATGATTGACAAGTTGTATCCTCAGTTCCACCCACTTCTCCAGGTCAACTTGGCTGTACAGAAAGGGGAGATTCTCCAGAACTTCTTATGACTGAGGGAACCAGCGTAGCCACACTGAAACTCAGACCATGGTGGACTGACAATCTCTCCTTCAGTCCCTTTGCATGAGCTAACATGCATAACATCCTCTATTTGGGGAATAAAAGAAAAGAAGGAATTTTCTCTGGGGAAAGATGGGGAAAATGAGAATAAAAGGGGGCAATGCTTGTTTTTCTTATGCTAGACTGAGAAGAGGAGCTGAAATTGATCTTCAGGGCAGAGAGCGCTGCAGGACCAGTTTTCTTGGGAAGCTTCGTGAAATTCTAGGCACAAGTATTGTTGCTTAAGATCCAGGTGGCAAAGGAAATTTAGGAGAGAGGCTCTCTTTTTATTTCTGAAGCTCAGGCACCTCTACGATTTATGGTTTGAGAGGCACCAGAAGAGAGCACCTGCTGAGTTTGTTGTGTCCCCCCCACCAGATTCCCATCTTGACACCTTAACCCCTCATGTGTCTGTACTGGGGATAAAGCCTTTAGGGAATTGATTCAGACTAAGTGAGCTCATAAAGGTGGGGCACTGATCCCTGATCCCATTGACCTGGTATCCTTATGAAAGAGAAAGAGATACCAGAGAGCTTGCTCTCTGCCTCCACCATGTGAGGACAGTTGGCCACATACAAGCCAGAAAGAAAACTCTCATCAGGAGCTGAACTCTGTTGGAACCTTGAACTTTCTAGTCTCCACAACTGTTAGAAAACAAATGTCTGTTGTTTAAGCCATGCAGTCTCTGGTATTGTGTTATGGCAACATGAGCAGAGTTAAGACAGCACATTTATCACAGATATCCTTGCTTCTGTAGAGTACACTGGAAGGGTTGAGAGTTTACGCAGGCTCTGGAGCCAGATTGAAAGGATTTGTATCTTGCTGTGCCACTCACTCGCTCTGCAACTTTGCACAAATTACTTGACCTTTCTGTGCCTCGATTTTCTCATCTGGTAAATGGGTCTAATATTTGAAGATTAAATTAGTAAGTGCATGTTAAGTGCTTAGAGCAGTGACTAACATGTAGAAAGTCCTCAGCAAGTGTTTTCTGTTATTGATTTGCTATTATTTTTATTGTTCCTATAAGGGATTCAGAGCAGGGTATCATTAATGCAATTATTTTTGAGCTCATTAGATACCTTGCTGGAGCTCCCACAAGCACCTGCATAAGCTTTTACAGGGGAGCACTGAGGATCTGTAGTCAATCAGTTGATACACAATTCTTTGCAAAGTTGACATAAATATTAATGTCATCTCATTTATATCCATAGGCTGATGAGGTCTGTGAGCATCAGTGTAACATATAATTAGTTTTATAACGTTCCATGAAGTAGAAACGGCTACCTTCTTACCAAAGTCCATGCTTTCTTCTTCTTCCTGGGAAGGCAGAATGTGAAGCCAGCCTTTCCTGCTAGCAGGTGCATCTGTGTCTAGCAGTAGAATGTGATACATGGAAATGATGTGAGTCACACTCAGGCTTGGCCGACACACATCCTGTGCGTCTCTTTATCTAGGTGACAGGGATATCTCTGAAGAGGAACACCCAAGTCTAGAAAGTGGCAAAACTCCCATTAGTCTGGGTCCTTGAATAATTGCAAACTGTTCAACCAACCAGCAAGAAATAAGCTTTTATTGTGTTTGTTCTACACATTTTTGAAGGGTTATTTGCTTCTTCAGTTAGCCTAATTTACTTCAAATGTTGTAAGCCTATCATAAGCTGAAAATACCTCTCTCACTTTTCTTCAAAGGGGTTATTTACCTGTAGCATTATAAATGCAGCTATTATTATGAATAAGCAGGACTCGTGGGATTTGATCAGAAAGCACTTTTATATTTATTTCCCATTCTCTTTATACCTGCTCAGTAGTAAAGATACTTCCTTCCCCATTGGTACAAACTAGGGTAAATCTCACAACTTTTCTGCTCACTTCTAGAAAAGAAAAAGTCCTATGTTTACTTAAAATTGCAAATCCAGATTCAATTTGGTGATTAAACATGTCTATCCTACATAATAATCAAAACTTCCAACTTCAGCAAAAGGTCACATTTTACCCCGTCGCCTCCTGCCTGCTAGGGGCAGCTGCAGATGAGTCTCTTGCCTTCAGAAAGATGGTGTGGTTGGTTTCTTCTCTTTTTATATCTGACCCTCCTGGGGTAAAACGGGGTGTGGAATTGGTGGGGGGGGCGGTCAGGTAGCAGGGCATGAGGAGAGATAAGGGGAGTGGAAAAGTTCTTACCTTACAGGCACTTCTGGACCTGAGAGGTAGATGTATATATCTCCTCTTTCTTTTGTGAGGCTCATTTATAAGTTCTTTGGAGACTTTCCGTCACTGGTAGTTTCTCACCTGCAGTTCCTTAATCTGGGTCTATGCTTCTCTAGCCCAACTTTATTCCTTCTCAGTCCATGATCCATCTCCACATTCTCTCTGTTGAAGTTTCAGCATCCTTTCAGGTGAACTAATTTGAAAAGCATTAAAAAAAAAACCTCAATTTTGACTCTCTCTTTAATATCCTTTGATCTGCCAACATTTATATATTGCTGGTTGGATGAACAACAGCAGAAATCCTCCTTTGTTCTACCCCCAAAGCAGCTAGCCAGTTTATCTTTTGTTCTCTTGATTTCCAGAGTGGGTTTAAGATATCAGTCCACTGTGGCACCCTTCTCCCACATCCAACTGCAGGGACACATATCAGGCCCACGGAGTGTTCTCATTTAATCTCTCTTTTGAAATTAGGTGAAGGTCAAGAGGGGATATTCATGACGCCACTCTCCTCAAAGAGATTCTCATCACAATTCTCTTCATTTCTATTCTCTTGGCCCTTGTAAAACCTTCATGGGGCTGAGAAGGTCTAAGAGTCATAACACTGGTTCTTATCATTTCCTCTGAAAATTTGCATCTTAATTGTGTATCTGAACATGGTGGCCAATATAAGTGTAACTCATGTGAAACTTCCAATTTAACATTCTGCTACAAAGAAATTAAGTGAAATCTTTGTCAAAAACTAGGGCATGAGGTTCTGAGCCTCAGCAAGTAGGCAGAACAATGAACAGACATTAGGATTCGTTAATTAATTCAACAAATATTTATCACGTCTTTATTATATAATAGCTTCCGAAAAATGTATTAGAGGTAGAGTGAAGTAGAAAACATACATAGTCACTTCCCTCATGCAGCTTATAGTCTAGATAGGGAGACAAATATTAATTAAATAATCAAACAAAATGATATACAATTTAAACTGGTCATGATTGTATGAAGGAACATTATTGGATGTTACAAGAGAAAATAAGAGAAACATCTGACTTAAATGGAAGGTTTTTAAGGAAAGGCCATTAGAACATACAGGTGGCCAGATGAAAATTGGCCAGAGGAGTGTCCCAGGGAGAGGGAAGTTTTTCTTCAAAGTCTGTGAGGCTACAAATAGCACAGCAAATGTGGAGAATTAAAAGAAGGCCAGAGCTGGTGCTCAGATAGGAGCCCAGTCATGTAGCACCTTGGAAACCACATGGGACATTTTAGACTTTAATCCTTAGAGCAATGGAAACCCATTGAAGGGCCTTAAATAGGGAGTGAGGTGATCATGTTGTGCTTATAAATGATCACATTAATGCTGTAAAGAGAATGGATTAGGTTCAGGAGTAAGCCTAGAAGAGACATCTTAGTGGTATCCAGAAGAAATGTGCTTTGGACCAGGTATGGTTATGGAGATAGATGGAAAGAAGAGGGTTAATTTGGGATCATTTTGGAGGTATAAAGAAAGGGATGTGGAATTTAATTGGATGAGAGATAGGGAGGTGTTAAGGGCAGCTCCCAGGTTTCCGGCCTGGGCAAAGGTGAACAAAGAAGCCACTTACTGATAAAGGCAACTCTAAGTAGGAGACAAGTTTAGGTTGAAGGAAGATAAGGAGTTGAGTTCAAGACACACTGCATTAGAGGAGTCTGTGGGACACCTAAACAGAGAGGCTAAATAGACAATTCTGTATATGGATCTGGAACTGGAGACAAAAATGTGGGAGTTGGTGGCATACACTTGGCACTTAGAGGTTGCATAGAGCAGCAGTCACCAGTGAGGTGGGGAGAAAACCAGGAACATGTGGGTTTATCGAAGCAAGTATATCAAGAAAGAACAGCTGGCCAGCTGCATTGAACTCTAGTTGAGATATCAAGTAAGAAAAGGAGCCATTGGATTTTGCAACATGGTAGCCATTAGTGATATTAGTAAAACATTTAGAGAGAAGAAAGGGCTTGGAAGAAAAGTTATTGAGTGGGTAACCATCATTCCAAGATCAAATACTGGAATTATGGGCTTCCCTGGTGGCACAGGGGTTGAGAGTCCACCTGCCGATGCAGGGGACATGGGTTCAGGTTTGTGCCCCTATTCAGGAAGATCCCACATGCCCCAGAGCGGCTGGGCCCGTAAGCCATGGCCACTGAGCCTAAGCGTCCGGAGCCTGTGCTCCGCAACGGGAGAGGCCACAACTGTGAGAGGCCCTCCCCCAAAAAAACTGGAATTATAGAGTTTATGAGAACATTATCAGAAAATGAGATTCAAAAAATAGAAAGTAGACATAAGCCAGGAATCAAGCATACAAAAGGAAGCCAGGGAAAAATACTACATGCAAGTAAAAAAGAATAATTCAAGTAAAGGGATCCTTAGTTATTACTTAATCAAACCCTCACTGGATAGATGGGAAAGCTGAGCCCTAGGAATGACTTTGTCAAGGTCACACGGTGAAATAAGGGCTAAGCCAGGATTAGAACCCTGTCCAGAACGTGAGTCCATTGGTCTTTCTGTGTCGCCTCCCACGGTTGGCTTATTCCAGGCAAGAGATTCAGGAAGGGGACAGTGGCTCAGTTGTAAGGCAGCACCTGACATTCCCATCTGGAAGAAACTCATTGGAGCAGACTTAAGTGACCTATAACTCACAACTAGCAATCCAGGGTCAGACATAATCGAAAGCCTCAGCCTCGTAATTTATCAGCACCTGGAAGTGCACTTCGGAGGCTGCCTGTCTCTTTGCGTTGCTCAGGCGTGGGCCACACAGCTTCTCCCTCAGTCCTCCGGTGTCTGGAGGACTTCATAAATGACATTTGATTATACTCAACACAGCAGCCAGGGGCCGTGCACGAACTTCAATAAAGACGGCAAACATGAGCGATCTCCATAAAACACGGGAGCCCGGGGGAATGGAATCGAAATCTTAATGTAGAGATACATGGCCACTAAGGCAAATGACAGCAAAATGCGAACAAATTGCAAAACCAATAAAAATAAAATGTCTGCTTGTGCCACCTGCAAGGCATCAGCTGCCCAATATCACCCCCAGGGAGCAAAGTCAGCTCTCCACGGGTTCAGTGGAGGCTATTAGAAGCCTGCTTGCTGGGCTTCTCAGCTGGAACCCACAATTGCTGAAATAGCTTTGTGTTCAATTGACTTCAAACTCTTTAATCCTTCCTGGATGCCTGAGGGGAATCATAGGCAAAGGTAGCCTTAATTCCCAAGCCAGGAATAGCCTTCAAGGTACACGAAATCTTGATTTTTTTGATTTCTCAATTATGACCACGTTTGATGAAATTTTTGAGCTATAATGCTAGAAGAAGTCTTAGAGAAATCAGTTAGTCCTACCCTCACTCTCTACTCAGAGAAACTGAGAGCCAGAGAAATAGACTTTGTCCCGAATCACACAGCTTGTGACAGCTCTTGAATTAGAATCTGAGGCACTGAATACACAGTCAGGGCTCCCAGGCAGACACGGTGAAGGGGAACTTACTATTAAATAAGGAACTAAATATAGATGTACTTAAGAATATATATATATTTTTAATTCTAGGGGAGTCACAGAATTTACCTCAAGGGGAAAATTTATTCTTTTATTTAGAAATACACTATAATGTATTTTTTTTTCTTTTGGCCATAAAAGGCACAGCCTTGGGTTTGTCTAAAATGGGGAAATTAAGTTGACTGTATAAAACTGCATAGTAAAATAAAAGTGCATACTCCCTTGGGCTAGAGAGATTTTTTTGATGTGTTCTGACTGGGGAGAGTGGTGGGGTAGATTTCCTCTTGAGGACAGTTTTGGTGGGTTCTTTGCTTGCTGATAGAATGAAGAATGGACTGGCCTGAGTGGGAATTGGCTGTGGGTTCTGCAGATCTGGATAAGGAGGGGAACAGTGGCCCCCTTGCAGTGGAGGTGGCTCTGGACCTTTATTAGGCAGAATGTTTGATGTTGCCCTAACATTATCCCATTAGCCTTCAAGAAAATGTTTGCCTCACAGCTGAGCATCGCATTCATGGTGTTAGGTGGAATGAAAGCCCCTGCCTGGGCCTCTGTGCAGTGAGGAGGAGGGTGGCCTTCCTAGCATCCCATCCCTGGAGTCTTTGAGGCCCAGAAATGATAGCAGCATCATAGGAAGAGAGAGCTGCATCCCAGGATCCTAGCAGCTGATAAGCTGGTGGAGTCCTCAGAAAGCAAGGGTGGTGATGACCAACAGCCAGGTGGCAGCAGAGGCGTGGGCAGCAGTGGGACCTAGGAGGGACAGACTTGATGCCAAACTAAATTTATTGAGGGAGGGTAACGCTCAAAGTGGTGGTAGGTGTGGGATGAAAAGTGGGAGGCACTACATTCTGCTTTTGGAAACTAGAAATTGCACAGATAGTAAGTATCAGAGGTGACCCTGACTATAGATACAAGGGTTAGTCATTTGACTTTGCTGAACTTCACTGTCTTTAAGCTAAAATAGGTTCAGTTATATTTTTCAAAGTTCTTGTTCTGATTTAAGATGATAATATGCTAAAGTGCCATAGATAAAAACGTGTTATTATTTAGCTCTAAATTAATATTTAGAATATGAATATTTCTGCTACATGGGCTATCCCAGCCCCAAAGCCAATCTGTGCTGGCATCAGTATAATAATTTGTTAACCTGTATGCTCTGGACCCCATACTTACTTCAGCTGCAAGATCATTCCAAAGAGCAGACGAGCAAAGGTGTTGTACTGTAGAAGTACTCTAGGCTCACTTTTCCTCAAGAAGCCAGCATTTCTCTCCTTTTACCTCCTTTTATATTTGGGGTTTCAGAATGAAAGATTGAGGAGCTGAAATCTCCCCTCTTCTACATTCTGAGTTACAATTTCAGAGACACCCACGGTGGGAAAAAAATCATGAAGAAGATGAAAACTGTTCTAATCACCAGATGCTTGCATATGGCCAAAAGCAGTAGAGAGAGCAAGAAAAATGGAGAAGAAAAACGGAGTCAGAGAGGGTCCAAACCTCTTTTATTGGGAGTTCTCTGGAGTTTGTGGGAAAACACAGTACGTATTTTGAGCTGTGTACATTTCATTTCACTGCTTCAAGGAAAATAGCAGGCCAAGGCCACAGGGGGCCCCAACAGAGAGAGGGGGGCCTTGAGGTATATACACACTCAATACCGTGACCTTCTCAAATATAAACATTCCAGAGATGAATAGTTTATGACTTCTGTTGGTGCCTGAGATAGCTTCATAAATGAATGAATTAGATTTGGCCACAGTAAATACCAACTGTAAGAAACTTGCAAAGCCAGCAGAGGAAAAACAAGGGAATGGAAGCTTCTAGCTATCCTTACAAGAAACGTGATTATTTCTCATTTGTAGCCTATGTAATATATATTAATTTTCATGCTGTAGTTTGGGTCTAAAAAAGAAAATTATTCTTGCTCTTTGTGGCTGTTACTGCAGATTGTCTATCCCATTCTCCTCTCCTTTGTTCTTAATAATTCAACTCTGCCTTTAAAACTTTTCTATTTATTACTTTTTTAATTTTACTGCAGTGTAGTTGATGTACAATGTTGTGTTAGTTTCAGATGTATAGCCTAGTGATTCAGTTATACATATTCATATATTTGTTCTTTTTCAGATTCTTTTCCCATATAGGTTATTACAGAATATTAAGTAGAGTTCCTGGTGCTATCCAGTAATTCCTTGGTGGTTACCTATTTTATATATAGTAGTGTGTGTATGTTAATCCCAAGCTCCTACTTTAACCCTCCCCCCAGCTCTGCCTTTTATAGGGTGACAGTGACCCCAGTTATTCCCAGCCTTTCCCTGCACATAGGGTTGGCCACATGGAAGAGTTCTGACCAGTGAGGTGTAAATGCAAATCACTGGATGGAACTTCTAGAGATGTCTTGGGAGGAGTACAGATTAATCTGGCTCTCACATCTCCCCCCTTGCTCATTCTACTTTCTTCTAGGAATTGAAGTAAGGAGGCTTGTGACCCTGAGGATGACAGATGACCACTGAGGTGGCTGAGAAGAAGGCCAAGACACCTGGTCTCTGCTGGAGTCTTTGAGCCACCACACCATTCCTCAGCAGCCTACCTCTGGACTTCTTTTTGCACCAGAAAAATTAGCCCCTTAGTGTCTTTATCTATTTGTTGAAGCCAAAAGCAACTCTAACTGATAGACTGGTAGTGTTTACTTTCAAGATGCATATGGAGAGAAATGAAGTACCCACTCTAGCAAATTCGTCATGACTTCCTCTGCGGGATGTCCAGGTGGAATTGCACCGGTGGCTAGGATTTTCCTTGGAGCTGAACACCCTCACCCCAAGACAGTCATACCAAGGAGGAAAAGCTGCCTTCTCCTGGATATTTAATTCATGTCTTTCCTGGAATTAGAGGCAAGTGATTATAGACCTCACAACTCACCTCAGGTAAGATGGTCTGTAAAACATAGGAGAGAATCCAAACTCACACATGTGAACTAAGACCCCAAGCTGAACTTTTGCCGATCATTGGCTACCAGAAAGATAGCCACAGCTGCTTTATGGCAGCTTCATGAACATTATCAGCAGCTTTCATGCTAAGCATGCAGTAGTTTTCATGCTAAGCATGCACTTCCAAAAAATGTTGTGAGGTGGAGTGTAATTCAGAAGTCTTATTAGTCTATGGCCATACCACCATGAATGCGCCTGATCTCGTCAGAAGTCTCTTTAGAATTGTCCAGGAGTATTGCCAAATCATGGAAAAAATATATGTATATATGACAGAGACTAGGACACTGAAGACTCAAGGATACCTAATTACTGAAAAACCATGAACCAAAACTCCATTCCAATAGGGCCAAATGCTATGCCAATGTTGACATGAACTGTTCTTCCTATAATGCAAAGTTGCCATTAGATTGGTGAAGTCTATGTGCTATCTCTACTTTTATACAGGAGGAGATGAGTCGTGTACAAATTAAAATTGTAAGTTAAGTCAATCTTGAAAGAGCACAAAGGGAGCATGCCAGATACACGAAGAATATTTTGTGAGGTGAAGCAAAGCCCCTTCTCCACTTCATGTAATTTCTACTCTTCTTCCATCAAGTTACCTATCTGCTTTTAGTTTTGACTATTACAGCTCAGGTTTCCTTAAAAGGAGCATGTTATGGGCAATTATTTGTACCCTTGAGAACAGACAGAGAAGCTCCATAGAACACCAAGGCAAACACCAGCAGTTGAGTAGTTAAGGGAGGCATTTGTTGGTAAAGGAAGCAAAAGTAATTGTGTAAAGCTTTTTTGAGCTTTTTGAAACAGCCTGGAAAGTGATGATCTTTCTGACTGATCTGCTCAGCCCGAATGACGAGGAGAAGGTAAATACACTAACAAATGGTTCTTCAGATGTGGCTGCAAGGTGACATTTTCCAAAAAAAGAATATTGGAGATAAAATGAGGTGACCTTTTAATGTTCTGCTCCCAGTCAAGTTATTATGAGTTGCTTTATAACAAACAATACCCTGAGTAGCATCCCCAGGCAACTTCCCTAATGTTGACCCCAGAAATCTAATTGGTAGATCTGATGGAGACCCACTAGAAAGGGCATCTGAACAACTCCCATTCTCAAAGACCTTCACACACACACACACATACACACACCCCTTCACACATGCACACACACACACACACACCCCACACAGGAATTAAAATTGATTTTCAATGTTTTGGCAGCCACAGGAGACTCTAATCCATCCAGCAGCATTTTCCATAGAAGACATTACTTATCGGAGCTGGTCAGCAACAGCAATCTCTCAGATAAATAATTTATATGGAGAACTAATAAAATAATGGAGTACTTCAGGGGCTGGTAATAAAAAGGCAGAACCCGAGCCTCCTGGGGATACTCTAGAGAAAAGACATACATCTATAGCTGGGGTGCACTGCTTCTCTTTGCTTTAACTCCTCACTGCCCCCATCCCTCCCCTCACCCATAGAATGTCATCCCTCGATTGTATTTCTTGTACTAAACTTGCATAAATCCTCCCCATACTCCAATGACCAGCTCAACTCTCTTCTTTTTGATGTAGCCTTTCCTGCCCCTCCAAACCCAACCTCTCTGTCCTTCAAATGCCCATATACTTATGCTTATATGACTTGTCTAACGTCCCTTTGATACAGCCAGGTGCTACTCCTTGTATTGCAATTTTTTTTTATTATTTTTTGGACTCTAATTAGACAATAAGCTCTTTGGAGACACGGCATGTTGAATAGTCTCTAAATTCCCAACAGTACTTAGCACACTGCTTCCTATCTGCCAGTTGTATACATACACTGACTCACCTCCAGGGCAAGAGTCCTCTCAAGGAATCATTTCTTACATTGTGTGAGTCTAACACTTGAGGAAAGGTCTAAATGTACTGGATTTGGTGGCATTTTCAAAGGCAAGGATTCCTCCATTTTTGAGGAAGTATACAAACTATGCCCAAGAAACAAAAATATCAGATTATTCTGGAGGAAATTTAGTGAAGAACAGGGTTATTCTGATCAACAGTCAGTTAAAAAAAATTGTACTTTCTAGAAAGAAGTCTTTTTGTTTCAGCTTGCCTTTGGGTCAATGGAATGACATCGAAAGGAAAGGACCTGAAAGGCAGGAAGGAGATAATGGTACCCGTGTGGAGCACCATTTTTGCCCACAAAGAGGGCTGGCTCCCTTGTTTGATGTCTGCAATTACTGGCTTTCTGAATCCTTAGTTTTTACCTGGGGGTCTTCTTTGCACAGTAGGGATCTTTCATGGAATCCTCAGGTCTAAGAAGAGGTTATAAACCTTACTCTCTTACAGCCCTGAGCTGGCCTCTCTCCTGTGTTTCCCGCTTGTTCAGGAAATTCCAAGGTCTTGGGTAAAAGCAAGTTCTCTGATGCCTCTGGTCCTCTTGTGTTCTCCTTCCCTGTAGCACTTTAGACTTACCCCAGAAAACCCATACTCTGCAGTTCCCAACCCATGGTGCTTAGTGTTCTTTAGAACACTCACAGTTCATATAATTTCATAGCATATGTAAACTTGTTGTTACCTAGCAGCAGGAAAAAAGAAAAAAAACAACATCCTCTAATACTCGATGACTTGGAAAATATGTAGCTGATTCTTAGTTAGGATCTTGAATTGTTTGGGAAAGAGGAAAGAGATAGTGTCTGAAAATGAAGGGAATAAAATATTAGAGAATTTTACAGTTTCTGCCTCTAGACATTTTAAAAGCAGGGACAATAGCTTTTGGTCTAGAACAACTCAAAGGAAATCAAAGGAAGCAAAAGATAGAATCGACAAGTTCAGAATACCTTCTCTTTTTTTAAGCTGGGAAAAGAAATGCATGATTATTTCCATTTGCGGAAATTGTATTTTTGGGCAGTGGGAAGCTGGTTCATTTCTTTGATCAGTTCACCACAAAGCAGCAGCCCAAACTTCTCACCACTTTCCTAGTATAGCACAGAATGTAGTAAGAAAGTACTGTGTGGTTGTCTTTCACAAGCTGGGTCCAAGGAAGATAAATCTCTTATTATTTAAAATTTCTGTTTGAGGTGGGGAGGGGCTTCAAATACTTGGGTTATTCTACTTGATTTATAAAATAAGCCCAAAGCTGGCACCACAGGGAAAATAATGGGAGCAGGCTGAGATTGATCATTTAAGATCACAGAGGTGGTGTTTTCTTAGTTAACACCTCTGGGCAGAGCCCCTAAACCTTTTAACTCCTTAGGAAAATATATCTTCAATGACAATATGGTCAAGTGGGCCCACCTGTGACCCTGACTTAGGCTTGGCGTATCATTTCCACAGGAATAAAATGGCTCAGATACACTTCAGTTTGGGTTTAGTTCCTGAGGGTTGAAGTCTAAACCACAAGCATTTTTGACTCTCTCCCATAATTGCCAGAGGGTCTTTCACATTTGCAATATTTTTGGATTTTATCCATTAAGCCAGCAAGTAATAAGTGTCCTCTGTATATCAGGCATTAAACCAGACATGGAGGATACAACGAGGAACAAGACAAGTATGGTCTCTTTTTTTCACTGAAAAATCTTAAAAATAATTAAAAAACCCCACAATTCTAACTTGTATTAAGTACTATTAAACCAGTAAGTAAGGATATGTGAGAGTGAGAGACTGGGAAGGGGCTTCTCTGAGCAGGGTGGTCATGGATGGATTCTCTTGGAAGCTGGTACTTACACTGCATCCTAGCAGATAAGAAGAGCCAGCTGGCTAAGGGAAGCAGACTCTCTGGTTACCTAGGTAACACTTCTCGGCCTCCCCTGCCCCTCACCAATGATTCACACATATTTGTATATGTTGGTGGGGGAGTACGTCTTCTCTTCCAGAGGGGCTTCCAGGGTTAGAACCCAGGAGAAACCAGCTGGAGTGTTATGATCAATAATGAGTGGTGACTTGAAAGGGTTTGGGGATGTAGGGGAATCCTTGAGGAGAAAGAAGGTCTCCAATAGTACTGGAAAAGGTCAGCAGAAAGACCAGACGAAATGTGGAGTGTGCACACACCAGTCACAATAGCTAGCCAAGGATTTCCAGCTATTCAGACACAAGTCTTCCTCAGTCCTCACTTGGGGCGTGGGTCACCTGTATTTTCCCCTTTTATGTGTGTGTCTGTAACTACTGTGGCAAAGTCAATGCCCACAGAAAGGAGCAGCGGTAATATATGAGTCTAGAGACAGGGGGATTGGAGCAAAGGGAGCATCACTGCTGGGCTCCAGGAGATTCAGGAATATTATCTAGTGCTGTTATATGTAATCATCTTTTCAGGACAAGCTAAACGTGTGGATTTTCATGTGAAATCTACTCATTTCCAAATGTTAACAACTAATTAAAACAATCTTTTGTGAACTAAGAAAATGCCTGTTTGTAAATTGTGTGAGTCACTTGTTGCAGTCTAGCTCAGCACTGAAAGCAACGTGCAGGTGAGAATTGGGTCTATTTTGTATGCTGTTATCTCTCCAGTCCCATGTGGTGCCTGGGACCCTGTTGTCTCCAACGTGCTGAGATGAATGGATACCTGTGCACCCTATCCTCTAACTGCTGTCATGCCCAGCTCATCCAAATATACTTAGTCTTCTGTTGTCTAAAGTCATACAACATCAATTTAACAAAACAGAGTCAGTATAATTATTATTTTTTTCTTTTTTTAGAGGAGGAAATTCCAATATCCAATTTTTCTCAAACTCAGTCACAAACCCAAACACTTCCAGGTCTCTCTGAGTCAGATGGAGATTTTTAATGCATTACAGCATTTCCTTTCAAGCAACCATCACAAAGTAGTTATTTTTTCCCCAGTCTGGCATCTCAAAGTGTTTTTTTTAACCAAATGTCTCATTAATTAATCCTAATTAATTGGAATTTAAAATTACTTTCCAAATCCACAGTAATGTAAAGCTGTCCTCTCTCACTTGTAGGGAGATTCAGTGAAACGTCTTACATTACCATTAAGAACATGAGATTCTCAAAGTATGCCTCTCATGAAGACTATGAAATTGTTCAAAGAGAAAATCAGCAGAAATTTTCTCTATCAAGAGGCACAAAGCTATTTAGATAGAATTACTTTGTCTAGCCAGCTTTGAGCTAAGTTATTCTTTTGTCAGATTCCTTTTTTGCTTTGAGCAGTTTTATTTTTTTTTGTTTGTTTGTTTTTTTCTTTTTTTACCCCTTCCTCTCTCCCTGATTCTTGTTAAAAAAAAAAAATCAATATTTTCTGGAAGAGCAGAGATGAGAGCCTTTGGAGAACTCCTCCTGTCTGCTGCAAAAACATTAATAAATGTCGCCAGAAAAGTTGGGTACCAGGGGAAACTGGACAACCTCATGAATATATTTTCTAAAGATCTTAAAATGTCCATCTTGTATATTATTCATGCTGTAAGGAGTCTAAAAGCTGTTGATCCCTTTGACTGCTGCAAAAAGCAACTTAAATGCACCAAAAGCTTTAAGTATGAATGTATAGACTGAGCAGCGCCTGCTCAAAGTGGCTTCTAAATGTTCCCTTTGTCAATGTGGAGAACTGCTCTGCAGTAAAGGATGCCTCTTGGTAGGGTAGCTGGTATCATTGAGTCCATTATAGCAGAATAAAAGGAAATTAGTGCTGCTTTCATTTAAAATGGTATTATTGTATAGCCATGTTAAAGCTCAAATGTTGATAAAAAATTGATTTTTGGCCATCATTTCAAGGCTCTCCTCTTGTCTTCTAAAGGGGTAATCATCTGACACTCTTACCCATTGTCCTCTATCTACATGCATTCATGATAGGTACCATATTCCAGAACAACATGTAGCCTAAGAAGTGGCATATATAGGAAGCTACAAACAAGGATCTAGGTGTAAAGGGATATCAAGTGATATATTTTTATCTCTGCCCAAGATCTTCTAAGTGATACTGATCACCTACTTCACCTGTTTGCTGTGAAACTGACCAAATGTCCTTTCTTTGTCTCACAAGGGTAGTGGGAGGTGACTACTGAATGTGCCCTGAGATTAGTAGTATACTTTGTCAAAGTGAGGCAACTGTAGGTCTAAGCTTACAGTTTCCAGGAGAAAGAAAGAATGCTTTTACCCTTCAGGAATTTCAAGGTGCTTTGAAGCTTTTGGTCTGGCTTTGTTGCTGCCACTTGAGAACCTTCAAAGGTCCACCATCAGCCCAAGGAATAGGAGGTTCCTTCTATTACTGTTGCCTTATTCACACTGAGACATCTCAACAGGGATACACAATGAGGCCTGTCTTTTGAGTGCCCAGTAACGTGAGGAATCAGAGCTATCTCATACCACAGTGGGGTAGTGCAGACGACAGAGTAGAGTCAGGTCTCAGAAGATCTACCAGCTCTACTACTAACTGTGTGAACTTGGCTGAGCCATTGACCTCATGGAGTTTCAGGTTTATCTGTATGTAAAATGTATAGATTATAAAATTGTAAGGATGAAATAAATAATGTGAAAGCATTTTGTAAGCTATACACAGAGAAATTCGATTTGGAAGATAGATTAGTCATAAACAACTATTTTACCTTTGGGGAGAGTTTCCTACTGGTTTCATCTAGATCTCACTCATGTGCTCCATGATCTATAATTGATCTTGACTCAGGCTCCTATTCTAAATATTTCTCATAAACTATCTCACTCCTATTACTTCTCCTTCAACCTCAGTTTGAGTATGAAAATTCTTAACTGTTTACTTCAGCAGTTGAAAATCCACTGGCTTTCTCCAACTTCCATTTTACCCAAGTAGAAGTACCACCTACCACTGATTCCTGTGAATGTTAGAAACAAAAGACTTAGGATTCATTATATTACATCCTACATACATAATGTGTTCCACATTTTTTTTTAAAAAAGGTCTTGAGTTGGTAACCACATGGTTTCATTCTCTCCCCTTGTGCCAGCTCCTTGTCATATAGTAGATTCTTTTTCATGGACTGTTACTCTGTTGCCCTTGTATTTGCTGCAGCTTTGACAGGTTTGAACAGCAGCTGCATATCCATGTGAAATCTCACAGGTCCTACTATCAGGCTGTGCAAAGGCCACACAGGTTCACAAAACTTCAATGCCAAAAAAAGGGCAATGCTTCTCTTTGTAAGAGGGCTTCTAGTTTTCTATTACACTCATGGACACACCCAGCCCAAGCTGGCTCTGTTTTGGGTGGTCACAGTGTAGAAAACTGTACACAGAACTGTACAGTTATGCTCAGGCCCTAGCTTGTGCTTGGCAAGGATAAAGCCATGACATCTGTTATTTTGTCCTAACATTCTGGTGATGTTGACCTCAAAAGGTTTGGAATATACCATGAATTCTTCTAATTTTCTGTTATGTATTAATTCATCCAAACTTTTTGAACTGAGATATTTCTTTTCTAGGCTACATTACTATCAGAGAGCAAAAAATGTTGAGCTACATTTATAAAATGTGAGTCTGATTGTGTCATTTTTCTGCTTAAAAACTCCAACGGGAAAAAGGGAACACTCCTACACTGTTGGTGGGAACGTAAATTGGTGCGGCCATTATGGAAAACAGTATGGAGGTTCCTTAAAAAACTGAAATAAAGTAACCATATGATCCAGCAATCCCACTCCTGGGCATACATCTGGAAAATAAGAAAACTCTAATTCGAAAAGATACCTGCACCCCATTGTTCACAGCAGCACTATTTACAATAGCCAAGACTTGGAAGCAATATAAATGTCCATCGACAGATGAATGGATAAAGAAGATGTGTACATATACACAATATTACTCAGCCATAAAGAGAATGAAATAATGCCTTTTGCAGCAACATGGATGGACCTAGAGATTATCATACTAAGTGAAATAAGACAGGGAAAGATGAATATCGTATATCACATATTTGTGGAATCTAAAAAAAATGATACAAATGAACTTAGTTACAAAACAAACAGACTCACAGGCATAGTGAGCAAACTTATGGTTACCAAAGGGGAAAGAGGGGGAAGGATAAATTAGGAGTTTGGACTTAACAGATATACACTATTATATATAAAGTAGGTAAACCACAAGGACCTACTATATAGCACAGGGAACTGTATTCAATATCTTATAATAACCTATAATGGAAAAGAATATGTATATATATATATATATATATATATATATATATATATATATATATATATATGAATCACTTTCTGTACACTTGAAACTAACACAACATTGTAAACCAACCATAATTCAATAAAAACTCTAATGGATTTGTCATTCATTTACCCCTTGGTAGTGTCTCAAAAGATCCTTCCACCTGGGCTGGAGACTAACTTGCAAGTTCACCATCAGCCCCTCACACTTCCTGTCAGACCATCTATTTTCATATCCCCATATGTTTTCTTACGTCTTTTTCTGTTTCTGAAATCTTTTCCGCCTTGCCTGATGACATAATCGTACTCATTCTTCAAATCTCAGATCAAATGTCACCTCAACTGTGAAACCCAGTGACCCTTTTCTCTTATTACCACACACTTACAATAATGTAATCACGTCCATTTTTCTATAGTGCTTTCTCTTTTCTTAAATTTTCCATCAGGGGCAGAGTCACATCCTGTTTATCTGGGCATTCTGAGAGTCTAGTTGAGTGCTTCACACATAGTGAGTGTTCAACAAATCTTTAGGAAAAGAAACAATAAAGAATCAAGTATTGACAAACACTGAGTCTTTTATTGGTTTCAAGTTTATTTTTTTAAGATCCAAGAGTTAGCTCCTACTTCACATATATACTCAGTACCGTCAGTGGATACTTTATGTGACACAATTTTTTCATACTCTGTAGTCTTTTAAAGAATTCAAAACACAACCCCTCTCAGCTTTTTTCTTTCCAGATGGTTCTAACCTTTCTGATTCATTTTCATATATTGCATCCTGTTGATAATGTTAGTTGTTTTCTCTGGAGCTTTGCAGTGTTGTTTCATCTTTTATAAAATGAGGACAGGTTAAACAGCCTGAGCTGAATCCAAGATTCCAAGAGTGGAAGATTTATGGTTTGTACAAGGATGCAGCAATGTTTTCTGTCTTATTACAGTATCTTTTTGCCCCTAAAGGCCAAAGGCTCTCTTCAGGGAAAGGCTACAATGTCTCCTGAATCCCCTTATCAAGTTCTAATGATCACTCAGATCCCAGTGTCCTTTGAGAGTAGATGGATTTTTTTTTGTTTGTTTTGCCTTATTCTTGTTCATGTAGAAATGTTCCTCCACCTTTTGACCTCCACTTGGTTTTTCCTGGCGTTTTACAGAAGTACGTCACAGGAGTTTTCCTTTGTCCATGTGAAGAAATTCTCTGTTACCTATATACAAACTTGGAGATTTCGCTAGATATTTCTTCTTCTACTTCATTAGCTAAACTTTTAAATAAGAGTGATCAAGGTACTAATATCTTGGTGATCCTACCATTAACATTTCATCACAGAATGCTCATTTATTTTCATCCTTTCATTCCTGGTTCTATGCCAGGAGAGGAAAAAGCAAAGCAGTGAGGCCTAGAGTTTGCAGAGAATGGAGAAAGGGAGTGAGGTTGCCCAGTAGATAACTAAGGTAGACTAAAGTCTGAGGAAGGCAAATAAATGTCCACTGCACTGAGGCTGATAGAAATGAACCAACAGCCAAAGGCTGGGAAGTAAATAAAGGTGGTATGGAGGTTCCTTGGATAGTGGTTTATTTTAAGAGCTAGGACCTCATGTTTAAGGCTTTGCATCTTCCTTAAGTGCATGAATCTCTAAGGTTGACTTCTGAAAGTATAGATATCCTAAGTATGGTTTTTACCCTGCTGATACTGTACTACTGTGTTTTAAATTTGCTCTAGTCACTGTTCAATGCTTCTATCCTTTATTATTCAACCAGTAGACACTTACTAGATACCTATAATTTCCTTGTAGAAGAGAAGTGAGATGGAGAGAATAGAGTTCCTCCCTGCCCTTAAGAATATCACAGTCTAGTAGAGAAGATAAGACAAATAACCACAAAAGTTGCATGTAAGATAGACTAGAATAAGTGTAGTAAGAAAGGCAAAAACAAAATGTTCTGTATGATGGTATCTCTGTTTAGAAAGTCCTTACCATTACCAATCACTGGTTTTCAAAATATAGCTTACCTTTCCAAACCCTCTCAAATGCCACCAGTCCTATGAAGTCTTCTCTGATTGTCACCCTCCATAACCTTTGTTTATATCTTCCGCAAAGTATAATTCCCTTGGGGGAATTATAAGAATTCTCATTCCCGTTATTAACATGATGACCGTTTATCTTAGATTTTCCTGGACAGTCTCAATTTTATGTAGTTGTATTTCTTCTTTTAGCAGAATGAATTTAATATTTGCATGATTTAATATTTAGACCTAGTCACTTATTAGATCACACGTTCTGACCTTGACCGTTGGTTTGGATAATGTGGTCACTGTGGCTAGAATCAGAAGCTGAGAGCATATTCACCTGAAATGACTAGTATAATATCTGTTTACAATTGGCAGCCATGCTGATTGATTGGCAAAAGTCTATTCTGACTGGTTTGTTAACTGTTTTGAATATCATTCTAGGTAGAGGGCATAAATGGAAATGTGATTGGGTTCAGAAAAGTAGAAACATGCACACTAGGTTAGGGAACTAGGGACTTCGAAGGGCACTGCAGTGTCATAATGTCTGTGTAGGTAAAATGATTCACTGGTCTGCACACTCAAAATATCCTTTTATCAATCTAGCCATTATTTTGCATTTATGCTTGTTCATTTATTCAGTTATTCAACAAATACTTATTGAGCACTTATGTGCCAGGGATTACTAACTCTTTACCAAAATCCATTTCTTATTTCTGGGCATAGCTATACATTTCCCTGCCCTCTTTGCAATTAGGTGTGACCGTGTGAGACTTCAATATGATATGACTGGCATGGAGAGGCCCATATATGACCTTGAAACCTATATGTTCAATAAGGCAAAGTGGCCACCATCCTGGATCATGAAAAACTGTGGGGACCAGTGTACCCTCTTATACTCATCTCACCAATGTGGCACAGTCAGTGAGCAAAAATTTAACTTCTACTCTATTAGACCATTAAGTGTTAGGATTTATTTATTACTATAGCCTAGCTATAGTAATTAGGATGAACTAGGTTTTAATGTGTTTCTTCAACAACCTCAGTGGTTCAAACCACAAATGTGTATTTCTTACTCACATTGGAGGTTGTTGAAGGGAACTTCTTCCATGCTGCTTACTTTGTCACCCCCTTTGTTGGATCATTGCTGGTCACCTGACAGAGGGAAGAGTCCTGGAGAGTCTTTCATCAGCCATTCAACTAGCAGCCAACGAGTCACACACATCACTCCCACCCACAACTCATTGGTCAAGCTTGGTCAAATGGCCCCAGTCAAGACCAGGAAGTACAACCCTACCATGTGCCTGGAAGCAAGACAGCCTGAAGAATTCAGAGTATCATTAAAGACTACCACACCAGCCTAAGTGATCTAAAACAGTCTACCATGTGCTAAACACCAAGGTAGATGTCGGCATTCCAAGACAAATATGTCACGGTCCTAATTTTACAAGTCCACAATGCATTTTCTTCTGAACTTGTGAGTGGATACCATCTTTATTTGATGATTTTCTGTAATTATTTTGAAACAGTATATATAGTATTAATTAACTCACTTATTCATTTATTTCATCAATAATATTTATTAAATATTTTTTACTACATATATCTCTCCTTGGAGCTGTGGGGAATACAACTATGAAGGTGACATGGATCCTGCCCTCAAAGAACTCAGCGTGTAGGAAATGGTTTGTTCTCCAAGCTGTCTCCAATAGATATCTCCCTGGTCATTTTCTCAATTAAACTTAGGCAGAGATTAAATTCTGTTACTTTGCTCTTACCCTGTGGGAGTCAAGTGTTAAACTGGAAGAATAAGTACTTTACTGCCCAAGACTCAGGGAGATAGCCACCACCAGTGATCCTACACCATTCAGTTCTTGCTCCCTTGGCTCACTTTTAGGTTCTGTGAACTTCACTCTACACAAGACGTGGGCCAGAGAAACAAAGGTAGGCACATGGACTAAAACAATGTACTTCACTCTAACTCATTCTTCTTCAGGTGAAACTGTGTTCAGTTTATGTGTCTCTTTGAAAGGTAATAGAGCAGTGGTTTTCACACTAAATTCTATGGTGTCCAAGGATTAAGAGGAAGGTGCTCCAGGGAGGGGAGGGACAGTCCAAGCAGGAAGCTGCAGACCTTCTGTCTCAACTCCAACCAGAGCAGCTTCGCTTTTGACTGTTTTATGGGTTGGAATTCTGCGAATGATTCTATTATTAGAATGATTTAATTTTTTAAAAAAGATTAAAGATCTAATGAGTTGCTAGTTCAAACCATTGCCAGGAGCCCAAAAGAATTAACATCACTTCCTCAACAAATCACAGACTGTGAAATCTGGAAGGGACTCAGAATCATCCAAATGCTTTGGTGAGAGCAGCTGTGATTTATGGCTCACTGTATCGTCTGAAAAGTGCATAAGATCTCATCAAATAACACCCCCCCACACACTTAGGCCATGGGTTCCCCAAAGGAAGCATTTAGCCCCATACCTTGCACACAGATGATCAAAAAGTGTCTGTTGAATGAATGAAGGAAAGAATCAGGATTAGTCTTCCTTGTAATGGGTAGGAAAAACAAAGCTCAGTGGTGAAAATGTTGGTTCAAGGTCACACAGTAAAAACAAAGGCAACGTTAGGAGAAAACACTAGTACTTTTTACACTGGATCATGTCATATTGATGCTTAAACAACAATTAAAAATGTCCAAACTCAACCTCTCACTTCCTATCCCTTGCTTTGTCTCCATAGCCATCCTAATGACTTCACACAGAGATGGTCCAAGTTCCAATGCAAATGATCAATGGCCTTGTCTGTCTGCTATTTCTGTTATTGTGGGATGTGAACAAAGCCTTTCTCTTTTGTCCTCCATGATATAGAATGTCTCCCCCCTCCGTCCCCCTCCCCCACAAGGGTAGGGCAGGCTCAGAAAGAGACCATCTAGCCCCTGTAATCCGGGTGGTACTGAGCCAGGACAGGGGAGGCAGGTAAAGGACAAGCTGTGCTAGAGTTAGGTTGTTTTAGTTTCTCCATCCTTTGTGCCTTTCCTTTCTTTGCATCACCGATGATCTTATTTATGGAATGCCTGTATGTTTCTTTTTTTAGTTAAAAGGAAAAAAAATCCAGTCTTGCACAGGGACAAGAGTGATGACTCATCAGGACTGCTCAAAGCCAAATGACTTCTTGTAATCACCTCTGTAGCAGTGTTTCTTACAGAAGCAGGCCTTTGGGCGCATGGTGAGACTGCACCCCAGGATGCCACCTGTCCAAGTGGCTCACTTCTAACACAGCCTATGGTGGCTGACATGTCCATAGTCATGAAGTCTGGTCTGGTGAACCTAAGCTGACCAAGTCTTGCTAAACCATGAGCAGGGAGAGGGGAATAATTTAGTAGAGATAATGCAGTTTTTTGGGTTGAATCTTTTTTTTTTTAGGTAATCTAAATACTAGGCTTTTTTGGCATTGTAACACATCAGAGGATCATATATATATATATATATATATATATATATATATATATATATATATATACCACATCTAGTTTATCCATTCATCTGTTGATGGGCACTTAGGTTGCTTCCAAGTCTTGGCTATTGCAAATAGTGCTTCTATGAACACTGAGGTACATATATCTTTTCAAATTAAAGTTTTTGTCTTTTCTGGGTATATGCCCAGGAGTGGGATGGCTGGGTCGTATGGTAACTCTATTTTTAGTTTTTAAGGAAACTCCATACTGTTTTCCATAATGGCTGCACCAATTTACATTCCCACCAAGAGTGTAGAGGGTTCCTTTTTCTCTACACCCTCTCCAGCATTTATTATTTGTGGATTTTTTGATAATGGCCATTCTGACTGACATGAATACCCCATTGTAGTTTTGATTTGCATTTCTTTAATCATTAATGATGTTGGGCATCTTTTCATGTGTCTGTTGGCCATCTGTATGTCTTTTTTTGAGAAATGTCTGTTTAGTTCTTCTGTCCACTTTTTAATTGGGTTTTTGTTTGTTTGTTTGTTTGTTTGTTTTGTTGTTGAGCTGTCTGAGCTGCTTGAATATTTTGGAAATTAAGCCTTTGTCGGTCGCATCATTTGCAAATATTTTCTCCCAGTCTGTAGGTTGTCTTTTCATCTTGTAAAACCTGTATCTTAAAGCAGAGTGCTTGACAAAGCACCTTATACTTAAAGGTTCTTAATAAGTTCCTTCATATAACATAATGTATTAATGACTTGCTATGTGTGAAGTCCCTGGGTACACAGGTATGAATAGTACCTAGTTCCATTTCGCAATGAAGCTAATTAAGAGTATGGAAAATACAGGGCGCCCCTGGTGGCGCAGTGGTTGAGAGTCTGCCTGCCGATGCAGGTGACATGGGTTCGTGCCCCGGTCCTGGAAGATCCCACATGCCACGGAGTGGCTAGGCCCGTGAGCCATGGTCCCTGAGCCTGCGTGTCCAGAGCCTTTGCTCCGCAATGGGAAAAGCCACAACAGTGAGAGGCCCACATACCACAACAACAACAAAAAAAGAGTATGGAAAATACGAACCTATCAGAAGTGGGGGCAGGGCCTGAAATATTGGGTATGGTGGATGGAGATGCAGGAGGGCAGCAGAGACATTAAATGACCTGCTTAGGTCACATTTTGATGGAGAAAAATAGGACTAAATTTCAAGTTCTGACCACCAGCCCAGGATGTGGTCTTTGGTGGGACCTATGGCTTTTTAGAGTGAGTGAGACTTTGGAGCTGGAGGAAAAAGCATGCCTGGTTGCCCTTATAAGAGTCCCCATTGGCCTCCTGCGACCCTAGGGGTTTGTTTGTGTGGTACTTAAGACAAAATATTCACGTCTTCTTTGGTCTCTATTCTACATTCCATATTTATTTATTTTCAATAAACTGTTTCAGATTCCTTATTTTTCTCCCTAAAGCTTACATATAAATTTTTCTGTCTTGCTATATTTACATAAAAGCCACATTGAAAAATTTATAGCAGCAAGGGAGATCTGGAGGGAAACAAAATGCTCCAAGAACAAATGCTGCCTTAACCCTTTATTTGGGAGCAGTGCCCAGCTCATGAGTGGGCCATTACATGGGGAGGAAACATAGCAGAAAATTCTCATTTCACCTATGAAATGCTAATAATAATGGCATCAACCTGGGGATCCTCATGACTTCATTCATCAAATTTAGAATAAAAGTGAATTTAATTGCTAAATTTTGAAGCAGTCATGTAAATTCTATGAAAGTTGGCTGTTTGGAAATGTTGAAAGGATAGGGTGCAGCTTTGAGCAAAACATGTTTTCTGGAAAAGTCTGAATAGCAATCTTTTATAAGGATTATTATTTGACCACTTTAAAATATAGTGCATATAAAATGAAAGACAAAAATCATTCCTCTTTTCCTCCAGTGAACATTTAATGAGCATCTGCTAGGTATAGGTCCCTTAAGATATGGAGAATTCAATACATTCTTTGCCCCAAGGAGTAGGTAGCCTAGTGTTGATTGATAGAAAATTGGTACTAATAAGCCAAATAAGTTAAGCTAGTAAAAATAGGTTTTTATTTTGTAATGTAGTATAAACATGAAAATACTCAAGCACATGAGAATTAATTTCTGAATGCCTGGAAGTAAAAGAAACCTTTAATTTATGGCATGTTCAATTCGTAAAGATTTCTAATCTTAGGTTGGATCCGCTTTGTGAGTAAGACCCAGAACATTCAGAGAGAGACCTGATTCAAAACTTCGTAGTCACTCTGATCACATACACATTGCCTACTATAATGGATTTGTCACCAAATCCACATTATGAAAACTGGACTTGCTTAGGCTTTGCTGGCAGCCCTAACATTGGTCCCATCCAGGTCTTGAGAAGGGACACAAGCTGTCTCTGTCATCTGGTCGCTTCAACCGTTTCTTTCCTTGGGAAAATGGGACAGATCGATGTGAAGATTTTGAAAACCCTGTACGAAATATGAAATAATGGCTTCTTACTCCTAGACCAAAGATGATCATAGCTAACATTTAAAAAACTTACCAATGTTTAGGATTTTCTAGCCCAGTTGCCCCAATCTTCCATCTTGCACTCTTTGCCCCTTCCTACCCAACCCCCAAAGCTTTGACTCTGTGTGCTTCTATGTAATCTAATGAATTATCTAAGCTCACTAGAGAGCAAGAGAGTTACTCCCACCTAGGTACATGCTGTGTGTATAGGGTGTCTGTCCTTTTCTACCTATAAATACACTCTGATTCTACCTGGAGGCCTAGGCTGGGGGTAGCTTCATCAACTACAGGGCGTACTAAGTGGAGACCAGCTGAGTAGCGCTGAGGCAGCAAGTATATAAGGGGTGCTAAAACACTCATGGAAATATGACCAGATGGATAAATAGTATTTAACAAAACATCTTCCTGGGATAGGACTGTATATGGTGGGAAGGAAGATGACTAAGACACTTAGGATGGGCACAGGTAAGAACAACACACAGTTGACACACAACCTCCAAGAAGAGTGGATGCACTAGACGACAGGACTTTTCTCTTGCTCTCCAGGTTATGCAAGTGTGGAACCAGAGCTGAGTTGCCCTGGATAACAGAAGAGAGGTTGAGTGATGCTGTCTTTGGTTCTACTGCTAAGTATAGCATTTGGATTCTCCTCTATGTAAATGTTGACAAATATTTTAAAATATTAGTCCACAAGTTTCAATCTGTCCCTAACCATACATTGGATACTTGGACAAATTAGTACTTCAGTGTCCTCAAATCACATGGGTTTGATCTTAATAATAATAATAGTAGTAATATTCATGGACCTCCTCCTTTGTCTCAAATGAGGAGATTTGGAATGAGGATTCTGGATTCAAAATGCCTGAGTTTAAATCCCAACTCTGTCATTTACTGGCTGTAAACCTAGTCAAATTATTTAACCTCAATGTACCTCAGTTTCTTTAAAGTGGAGAATAATAGCACAGTACTTCATAAGATTGATACAAGGACTAACTGAGGTAGCACATATAGAGTGTTCCTGGCATGTAATATGCCTGTGTAATTATTTTATATATTCCTCATAATAACCCTGAAAGGGATATGTAATTCCCATTACATGGTTAAGAAACTAAGGCTCATGAAGTTAAACAATTTGTTCAAAATCAAATTGCTAATAAGTGACAGAGCCAGAATTTGAACCCAGGTCTGGCTGGTACTGATGCCTCTTTGACACTGTCTTCTGTCACTGTTGTGTAGTTCTTGAATGCAGCAGCTCTAGGGTTAGACTGATTTCAAATAACAGCTCCATCTGTTTTTAGCTGTGTGACCTTGGGTGAGTTAATTTCCCAGCCTGTGCCTTAGTTATTTCATCTATAAAATGAGAATAAGTGTAGTCCCTATCTCAGATGGTTAAATAGTCAATATACATAGGGTACCTTGCACAGTGCCTCACACATAGAAAGTACTCAAATAAATGTTATTTTCACTTTCATCTCCAAAGCCATTTGTATATTGGGAGTTTTTGTGTGCAGGGTACTAACTCTTGTACCTTTTGTTTACCTGTCCTTTAAATAAACACATTTACACTAGTAGAAGTTTGTTCAGAGTGTATAAAATCTGGGTTTAGATATCCTCTATCACCTTAGCTTTCTCTCTCTCAGAATATGCCCAGATTTCCTCCCATTTTGCATGTTGTGACCCGCTTCTCTTTCTGTCCAATTTGTCAATCCACATCAAGGTCTATTACTGGCACTTTAGGTTGAATTTTGTCTCCCTGAAATTCATAGATTGAAGCCCTAACCCCCAGTACCTCAGAATGTATCTGCATTTGGAGACAGAGCCTTTAAAAAAGTAAGTTAAGGGCTTCCCTGGTGGCACAGTGGTTGAGAATCTGCCTGCCAATGCAGGGGACACGGGTTCGAGCCCTGGTCTGGGAAGATCCCACAATGCCACGGAGTGACTAAGCCTGTGAGCCACAACTACTGAGCCTGTGCATCTGGAGCTTGTGCTCTGCAACAAGAGAGCCCGCGACAGTGAGAGGCCCACGCACCGCGATGAAGAGTGGCCCCCGCTCGCTGCAACTGGAGAAGGCCCTCGCACAGAAACAAAGACCCAACACAGCCAAAAATGAATAACTAAATAAAAAGGTAAGTTAAGATACTGGATAGCACAGGGAACTCTGCTCAATATTCTGTAATAACGTAAATGGGAACAGAATTTGAAAAAGAAAAAAAATTAAAGATGTGGACTTGCATGATTCCACTTAGATGTCCAAAGAAGGTAAATCTATAGAGATAGAATGGTGGTTGCCTGAGTCTGGGAGTGGGGATGGGGAGTGAGTACAGTGACTGTGAGAGAGATTCTTGGGGTGATGGGAATGCTCTAAAACTGTATCATGGGATGGTTGCACAACGTTATAAATTTACTACAAAGTACTGATTGTTTCATACTTGAAAGTAATGAATTTGATGACATGTAAATTCAACCTCAATAAAGCTGTTAAAAATTTTTTAAAAGGGTAGTGAAGTGAAAATGAGGTTTTTAGGTTGGGCCCTAATCCAACATGACTGCTGTCCTTATAAGAAGAAGGAGAGACACCAGGGATACTCAGGCACAAAAGGATGACCAGGTGAGCACAAAGCATCAAGAGGGCAGCCATCTGCAAGCCAAGGAGAGAGGCCTCAGAGGAAACCCCGCTGCCAGCACCCTGATCTCGTAATTCTAGTCTCCAGAACTGTGGGAAAATTAATTTCTGTTGTTTAAGGCAGCAGTCTGTGATATTGTTATGGCAACCTCAGCAAATGAATCTACTTGGCTTTATGTGTTTGCTGCAGCATCCCTGGGACCTCATGTGCCCCATTTAAGCCATGCCCCCCTCCGCCACAACTGCTCAATCTCAGTCTGGTTCAAACCATGTTCAGATGTCAGATGTACAGCAGAAGTGTGAGTAGAAGTTCCTCCCCTACCTCCCTGCCTCTCTCTGGTCCTTCCCTTGCTTGGTCCCAGGACCCATAACAGATAGGCCTTCCTCCTTCCTCCCAGGCTTCCTGGGGTGAGACAGCATTTTATGATTCTTCCTTCCTTCCATAGTTGTAGTAATACAGGAATGGATTAATACAGAAAAAAATTATGATCAGTCCCCAGTCATCTATACTTTAAAATAAAAAAATTATGACTTTGTTAGGAAGTTGTACAAAGTTCTGACATTTTCCCACAGTGATTGTTTTGATGCCTTAAAAAAAAAGCAAATTCTT
The DNA here is from genome assembly GCF_963924675.1 of Phocoena phocoena. Taxonomy (NCBI): domain Eukaryota; kingdom Metazoa; phylum Chordata; class Mammalia; order Artiodactyla; family Phocoenidae; genus Phocoena; species Phocoena phocoena. The sequence goes on from NC_089219.1 coordinate 148,653,797, forward strand.
CCTGCTCTTCATGTCACTGCCAATCTATTTTATTGTTTCTTGGTACTGCCGGTATCCTGAGCCCATATGTATTCTGCCTGTCTAGTGATAAGATGTGTAATAAGAGGACCCCTAGCAGTCTGTAGTGTCCCCGGTCTGGAGTACTTGACCTGCTTCCTTGACCTCTTTCTCACCTTGAGCCCATCATCTGGGTTGACCTCCAGACCTCCTGCTTCCTGTCTCAAGTTCTGGCTCTTTTTTCTAGTTTGCTGCCAAGTTGCAGCTCCATCACTTGATGGCAAAGTCCATGGTGATGGGCACCAGCTCTTCTAGTCATTCACCATGAGATTCTGCTTCTACATCACCGTTTTGCATTTTGTTCTGTAGAAACTTTGAACCAGTTTAGCACCATCGTAGGATGATATGGTATGAGAGAAGTCAAGAGCTTTGGAATTTGACAGACCTGGGTGTGAATGCTGGTTCTACCTTCAGTGCCATGACCTTGAGGAACGCATTAGTGTCCTGTGGCTGCTGTAACAAGTTACTACAACCTGTGTGGCTTAAAACAAAAGAAACTTATTCTCTCACAGTTCTGGAGGCCAAAACGTTAAAGTCAATGTGTTGGCAGAACTGTACACCGACAGAGGCTCTGGCTACCCAGCATTCCTTAGCTTACAGCCACATCACTCCAGTCTCTGACTCTGTGGTCATATTGCCTTTTCCCATTCTATGTGTCTTCTCCTCTGTATAATTATTTTCTAAGGATTCATGGAGTTGCATTTAAGGCCCACCAGGATAATCCAGGATAAGCTCCTCCTCTCAAGATCCTTAGCTTAAAGTCAACTTTTCCCATATAAGATAATTCACTCTTTTGCCATTTAAGGAAATGTTCACAGATCCAGGAATTTAGGACATAGATCTATCTTTCTGGGAGCCACCACTTAATTCATTTCAAGCAAGTTAGAGTGCCTCACTTTCCTCATACACAGAACAGGAGTGATAACAACTACCTCACAGACTGGAAGTAAGAATTTAATAAAAAGACTCAGTAAATGGTAACTGAATTATTAATGAATTATTATTAATGTAATATAATCAACAATTATTAATGAATCAGGAAAAACTTTATCTCCAAGAGCCCACAGATACTGCTGGGATATAAACTGTGTCTGTCTCCAGCAGCCCTCCCACCCCAATCCAGTTGTGTTTCAAAATCTGCCACCTGCAGCCCCAGTCTCACTCAGTCCTGGGCCATATATTTAGAAGCTACGCCCAAGACACTGGCCTTCAGGAACCACTGGCACCTCTAGGCTCATTTTCCTAGTTTTTTGGGATGGATTTAGTTTTTTGGTTAGTCTAGTAGCAATTGCAAGATCTCTTTTATCTAACTAACCCCTTCTTATCTACTGATAAATGACCTTTGGCCTTGGTCACTATCTTAAGCGTCAGTGTCTGCAGTGGGTTGTGACCAGAGCTGGTCTCTGCCAGCCTCTTTCCTGAGACATGAGACTGCTTCTCTGTGGCCTCCATCCTGCCTTGCACGGATATGCACTCAGCCTCTTTCCCAGCCTTTTTTGCCTACTCTCTTTCCATTTGAGCCACTCTCTGGCTCACCTGTCCATTCCTACTCCACCTGCTTTCCTCCTTCTGAACCTGGGTCATTGCATGACTCACCTGCCTCATTCCCTCTGCACTAATGCCATGGTCTATGTTCTCTTGGCAGCTCCATTCTCTTTCATTACTATCCCTTTGCTTGCACAATCCTATTTTCTTGGAATGCACTCTCCACCTTTTCTATCTCGTTACTAATATTTGTCCTTGAAAATTAGGAGCTCTTCTCTTAGTGGGGTAGATGTATCATCCCTGTGCCTCCACCATGGCTTTGATATTGTATCATCTTATTCTTTTTAGCAAGCTTATCTCCCCTAAGAAGCAGTGTGCTTCTTGAAACTGAGATAGTATCGTTTCATACCATTGGCCTCTAGCTCAGTGCCTCAAGATATTAAGTACTCAAAGAAGGACTATCGAATGCCACTTATGCCAAGAACCATCATCTCCCCGAAGTCTTGATGCCAAACTCTTTGAATTAGACCCTCTTTAACAGAAAACAGGCCCCAGTTGTACTTTAGAACTCGAATTAAAGTTGTTTTAGATCTCCAGGATCCTCTTAAAGACCACCTCTGCCACTGTAGTCAATTTTTGTTCTTAGACCCATCTTGGGTCAATCCAAACAGGTCCCCAAATCTATCTTTCTCCTTTCTGGAGGCTCTTAAGATATGCTAAAGTAGGTCTGTGATGCATTTGACAAATCAAGACCTTTAGGAAATAAAGCTCACCAATCTAGGTGAGCCCACTCAGCCAGGAATGAACGCATTGACTGTGCTCTTCTAGACTCGGAAATGGGTCTCATTTTTATTGTTATTACTAACAATAACATAGTGCCTCACAGTTTACAAAAGCACTTTCTCATATATTATGTCAGTTAAGCCTCACATTAACCCTGGTAGATAGGTCTTCTTCCTTTTCTTCTCCTCCTCCTTCTTCTTTTCTCTTTCTCTCTCTTTCTTTCCTAGAAAAGTACCATAGTGAAAGATCATGGTATCAGAATGAAATAAACTTAGATTGGATCTCACCTCTGTCAATTACTAGTTGAACATCTTTGGGAAAATCAGTTAACCTCCCTGAGCCTCAGGATTCTTCAGCAGCAGGATATTTTAACCATACCGATTTGAAACTGTCATTTGACTTCATCATTTAAACTTAAGAGATAGTTTAATCTTGCAGTAAATTTAAAATGGAAACAAAAATAGTGCTAATGAAAATGGGAAAAATTACAAATGATTAAACTGTGCAATATGGGACATTGATCAAAGAATTAAATTGGCTTAGTGGGGTTCACTGGGAAAGTACTCCCTCCACAAACATTTTTTGAAGTTAGCACAATTGTGATTAAAATGTTTGTAAACCTGAAATGTACTTGGGGGCCAAAATGGGATTGAAATGGTGAGCACAAATAGACTGGTGCCTGATGATTACAATAATACTGTCATAACTCTGATTGAGCATTATTTCAAATGCTTTGCATGCAATATCATTTAATAATCAAGAAGTCCAGGAGGTAGGGAGGTTATATGACTCCGTTTTACAGAAATGGAGCCGAGTCTGGCACATGTTGTATAGAACATACACACATCACCATGACCACCATCATCATCATCATCATCATCTCAATACCTCCAAGCTGACATCTTATGGTTTCCCAATACCTTCAGAATAAAATCTAAACTCTTTGCCAGGGCCTATATGGCCCTCCCTCATCTGTTCTCTAGCTTCTTTACCATTTTTTTCACTCTTCCTCATGCTCATCCACATTTATTTCTTGCAGCTCTTACACAACAAGCACACTTCTACTTTGCGCCCTTTCTAGTAGTACTTATGAAATCCTCGTTTACAGATAGGTGCATGGTTCCCTCCACACTCCATTCACTACTCAAGGGCCACCCCCAGGAAGGATTTTCCTGACAATTTTGTCTCAAGTAACCACACCCACCTTGTGATTCTCTACTTACTCTGCTTTTTCCCCCTTTGTGGGTCAGATGTGAAACTATTTTTATATTTTTTTATTTGTCTATATCCTCTGTTAGATTATAATTGCCATGAGGGCAGTGATTATATTGTCCACTGTTTTATTTCTAGTGTTTAGGACAGTGTCTGCCACGTAGTAAGTGCTCCATAAATAATATTTGAATAAATGAAGAGATGAATGTGAGTTCTTTGTACACAAACATGTTTCTAAGTGCTTGATCTTTGCTTCCTATGTCAGTGACTTGTCCAAGAGCCTGAAGTGAGAGTTTCCTGAGAGGCATATACCAGAAAGCAAGTCTTCCTGACCACCCAGTTTTACTGTTTCAATGGTACTTCCCAGGCATTTTGCTCTCCTTTAAGAGGCTTTTCATCCAAATCTTGTACTCTCAACAGTCTTCTTGCCTTCTTCCCTTTGGCCCCAACCTGCCACTCTGAGAATGACACAGCTTACTGTGGATTGAGAAGATACAAAAGTCACTCCTGTGGAAGTCCTTTTCTGGGTGGGGCCATGGTGTTTTATTTACTTAATGGATTTTCATGTTTGGACTATGGGAATAATTTCTGGGGCCTGCAGAACATGTAAACAGCTTACACCTGTGGAAGGAAGACTGAGGAAACAGTAGGTAAGGGCTGGCTTCCCAACAGGCATGACTGTGGCATCAGTCCACGTTCTTGCTCTGGATGTTTGCTGCTTTGCAGATTGCCCACCCATCTTATTCTTATCGGCAAATGTTGCACAATTCATGGATGTAGTACGTTCAGTCTCCCAGGTGAAGTTGATCACAGTTGAATGACCAGGAAGTTGGATTTACATTGCTTGCAGAAACAGCCACCTTTTCTCTTCAGATAAAAAAAAAAGAGAGAGAGATAATGAATAGGACATGTCATGTTCAGGGAGAGGGATGAAGACAAATGAGAAGAAAAGAAGTCAAATATTGATTAAAATTTTTAAAAATATTGAAAATAGACAAAGATCTTTTATTCATCTGGTCAGGGTAAGAAATCAGAATTTTAAAAATATGTGTGGCAGCCTTGAGTTGGAGGAAAAGAGGCCTGGTGGAATTGAAAAATAACCTAGACATCCTTATTTTGGATTTTGAAATATTTATTTGTGTAAGTGGAATCATAAATTAGAGAATGGAGAAGAGGGAAAAAACAACGATCCCCTTAATCAACACAAGAAATGAAGTCCAGGACCTGAATGGTATTTTGGCTTTTAAGTTTACTGTGTCAATAAGCATCTTGAAACAGATCCCCTCTTATCTGGCCCAGAAGCTGTATTTAAAAAGTGAACTGGTGTCAGATTAATTGTCTCCAAAACCATTGGAACAACTTTTAGTCCCTCAAGCATCCACTGATACTTTTGTGTCACAAACCAGCCACTGGGTGGGATAAACTGCAGAAACATGGAAATCAAAGGAAGTGGAGGGAAAGTCTAAGGCAGTCCAGGAAGCAAGGATAGATATGAGGGAATAACACCAGACTTAACTAATGAGTATCAGGAAAGAAGGCAGTTATAGACAAGGATGAAGATCAAGGGAAAGAACCTGCAAGAAATAACAAGGTGGTAGGAATAAAAGACTTGAGAAGGTGAGGTATAGGTGGATGAATTTACTAGGTACAATCCTGCTGATACAGATTTCTTTTGACCCTTTGAAATTTTAGAAAGTAAACAATGGAATGCATTTAATCAGTTTTTTTTTATGCTAGAGCTTCTTTTAGAGGTTTTAAGGATGTCATACATAACTTTTATGCATGAAGCAGTTTGTTTTTAAAAGCTGATCCAACATGGGAGGGGCCCTTATCTCAGCATAGAAATATGTGACTTATGTTACATGTCTCTCCCTTTAAATTAAGATGTGAGCATAAAGGGTGACATTTATTGTATATTTCAGTGATTTAACACATAAGAAGATTTCTTTTTCTGTGGTTTGTGACATTTTCCAATCAATGTTTTCTTTGGTTTAATGAGAAACGAATACTTACACCATTACAAAATACACTTTATTTCTAAATATTTTGTAGTAATGAAGCCAAGTGCTTCAGTTACAAGAGGGTGAACATCAGAAGCAAGGATGAGAAGCTGTGTTACTTAGGCTCGGACATGGGAGCTGCGCATGACACTTGCCTGGGATGTATGCCAGGCCCAAACCACCTCTGCTTTACTCCTTTGTCAAATTTTGTGATGTCAAGAAAGCAAAACTGACAGAGACTCAAAGATCCCACAGGGAGCTCTGATCCCCAGCCAGAACCACCTGTGCCATCAGGGTCTAGTCAGGGGACAGAAACCTTGCCCGTTATTTGAACGGAGAAAATGTGTTTTTTTTTATGTTTTATTGATATCTAATTGATATACAATAAACTGCACGTTTCAAATGTATGATTTGATAAGTTTTTATATAAATATACACCTGTGAAAGCACCACCACTGCTGTGATCTGAATGTTTGTGTCCCCCGCCCCCCGGCAAATTCATATGTTGAAATCTTAACCTCCAAGGTGAAGTTATTAGGAGGTAGGACCTTTTGGACATGATTCAGTCATGATGGTAGAGCCCTCGTGAATGGGGTTAGTGCCTTTATAGGACTCCATAGAGCTCCCTAGCCCCTTCCACCATGTGAGGACACAAGGAGAAGTCTGAGACTCGGAAGAGGGCCCTTACCCAACCGTGCTGACACCCTGATCTCAGACTTCCAGACTCTAGAATTGTGAGAAATACATTTCTGTAGTTTATAAGCCACCCAGCCTGTGGTATTTTGTTATAGCAGTCTGAACAGACTGAGACAACCACGGTCAAGATGGTGAACTTATCTGTCATTCCCCAAAGTTACTCCTTCCCTGCCCCCAACCTCCATCTCAGGCAGCCGCTAATCACTATGGACTAATGTGCATTTTCTATAGTTTTGTATAAATGGAATCATACAGTATGTACTTTAAAAAAATCTGGCTTCTTTCATGCACATTGATTATTTTGAAGTCCACCCATGTTGCTGAAGATTTTTTAAAGTATTATTTTGAACCCAGCTCTGCCGGACTTTGTTTTCTTGCTGTGTTTTATTATTTCACACTGCCTAATCAATATCTAAATATCTGCAGTCGGAGTCTTTATTTTTTTGAGAAATGAGGTCCAGGACATTTCCTAACTTGTTTAATGGTTTAGAGAAAATATTTCCCATGTGCCTCCATTTTTATAAGGATTTTATACATGTTAACACACCAGCTTAACAGGAAAAAAAACATATCTTTTAACTTGGGCATTGAATCATTGTGAGTCTGTGGCAGGAAAAGTAATGCACCATCTACTTTGAAGCTTATCTTGAACATGCCAACATTGTTTCTGCCCCCTTGATATGAAAGAAGCCAATGGGCTTTATTCTGGTCAAGTATCTTTCATCCCAGGGCACAGTTGCCTGGACCACAGGTAGAATCTGACCTAATGGCAGCCAATATCCACAATAGTCAAAGGCCTCTAGCATTGCTTGACAAAGAGAGGGGTGCTGGGCTAATCAGATTCACTTCCTCCAGATTTCAAGTTAAGAAATACTGTGGGATCCAAGTCAGTAGGAGCAAGTTGGTAGGAGGAGAATAGAGCAAATGCACAGAAAAAAAAGAGATCACGAGAAAGTGGTCATATGGCCCTTGAGGAAGAAAGAGAGCAGCTGAGTCCAGGAACTGCATTACCTTAAGGTGTTTTGAATGAATTTCTGTCCCATACAACCATACAACAAAACAAAAGCTAACTCTAAATGAAACAAAGGTGATATGGGCAGAAGTTATATGTTGTTACCTCCTGTAAAGCAGGAAATTAAGGCCCCAAATTTCAAGCATGCTTTGTGCTAGGGAAATGGTGATTTCTAGGGCAGTGGATCTCATTGTGGCTTACTGAATCATGGTTGGTTTGGAGTTATACCTTCCAAGGAAAGTTGTACTACACAGGCAGCAAAGTAGAAACCAGTCTAGGTATTTCTAACAGATAAAATTTTGTTTAGGGACTTTGTTACAAAATTATTGGAAGGATTGAAGAAGCAAAAAAGGTGAAAAAGAGATTACCTAAAGGTGAATAATGGTAGGGAACCATTATCACACCTTGAGCTGAAAGAACAGGATAGAAGATGATGTCATTCAGAGCTCAGACACGCTGGTTGCTGAGGCTGCTCTGGCACCACTTCACAGGACCCCTAAAGCATGGACATAACCTTAACTCGTATTAAGAATCTGTTTGTAGAACTTGCCCTTCATGACATACCTTTCAATAGAACAAGCAGCACCTGACACCCCAATGCCAACAACCTAGTTCAGACAAGGGACCAAAAGTCCCTGAGTCAAGATCTTCTTGAAGAATGAAAGCATTCTAATAATTTTGTGACTGATTGCCTGTATCAAACTCCCTCTTTCAAACAGAAGCTGGTTTCTGTTTTCTTGACTGAATACTGACTTATACACCTCCCATTTGATTATGGCTCAGCTCAGAGTCACAATGGGAGATTCACTGCCCTGAGAGAAAAAGAATAGCAAAAAGAATAAAGATAAGGTTTAACACCAACAAGTGTGAACTTATAGATTATTAACTTAAGTGGAGAAGATCTTTCTTTTGTAAATAAGGTCTTTATTGGAAGAATCTTGACTTATGTTTGGTAATGAATAAATCTTCCCTAAGCGATATCCTATTAAATATGAAGTAACAAAACAGATATAAATAAATTAGGTAGTGTGTAAATCATTCATTGCCTTTATCCAGGATGCACTGAAAGACAAACATAAGTCCACCGACTAATGTGATGTTATGAACATTGAATCACTGGTTGCTTCCTATCACCACTCCTGTTAGAAATTGCACTATCTGCGCTCGGCAACACACACACATCCATATCTAGTAATGCTTCTGTTGGAGACACTGACAGAAACAGGCAAATAATGTATTCTTCCTAGTGGGAGATAAAGGGGTAGAGTTGTATCTAGGACATTAGGGATTGTATGTAACACCAGGCACACCTGTATGACTATGATCCAGTATGTCTACTGCAGTGGTTAAAAAAAAAAAAAAGGTGAGTATTATTCTAATTATTAGGACATTAAAAGAGGATGCAAAAGCATACTCAACGGAGAGAATATTTAACCAAGGGATGGACAGATTTGTGGAATAGCTTTCTTTGAGCTTCTTTGTGATACAGGAGAAAGATTCTGCCACATAGCTCTACATATTGGAGCTAGAGATTGTCAGATTGGCAAATCTGAAAAGGAGGCAAATTTCAGTGCATCAAAAATTATAATTATTGATTCAGGGCTGCTAGAAATGGATGTGGCTTCTTGTAGAGTAGAAAGTGAATCCCTTGTCATTGTAGATAATTAAGCAGAGATTGAATGACCACTCTGGGGGTGTTAGAGAAGAAAACTTTGTTGTGAGAAGGGGTTAGAGAAGATGACATCTGAGTCTTTTCCAATTCTAAGATTGAATGATTTAACTGCAGCTGTAGTTACCATCGAGCCAATGAAAGGACATTGCACTTAGTCAGTCTCCCTAAAGATGAACTGCCAACAGACAGCTCACCTTCTTCATAATCTCAAGTTTAGACTATGCTGTATACTTCAGAAACAATTATTTGTCTTTGGGAGAAAGTTGAACTCATTGAGTAAAATGAGATTTTTAGATTTTCATGGGCTTCCCTTATACTCAACACCACTGATCTATCCCAGGAGTGGCTAAAAGTTGGCACAAACCATGCCACAAACATTAGATAATATACACAAAGCCCAGGCAAACTGATGCCCCCACAGTTCACCCCATGAGGCATTTCTGGAAATCAGCATAAGAGCAATAATTAAAATATCACAAGATGAGCTGTAGACCCCAGTAGGTAGCTCCGTTGTCTAATGACCTTTTTCTTAGTGTGATAGAAAATACAATAGGCTGGCCTCATAAATCATACCTCCAGAAAACATCCACAGGGCAGACTTTGACGCTGTTTGCATATTCAAATGTCACCCCGTACATAAGAGGAAAGACAAACACATTTTTTCCTCTCAAAAATGTCAGCATGGCTGGATTAGAAAAGATAATTCGGAAGTACTTCTAGACAATAATTACCTCTGGCGCCTATCTGCAGTGTACTTAATGAATGGGAAGAGGAATTTTTTAATTTTTAAAAATTATGATTATTACAGTAATTAATCAGCTGCTCAGTGACAGCTTCCTTGAGGGGGAAAAAGTGCCTCAAAGGCCATCTTGCTTCTGTAGGGCACCTTGTTGATTTCACATCACATATGCAAAACATATCCTATTATTATTATCAACAAAAGTGCTGTGGAAGTAGAATTAGCCTCAATTTCCTAAATAGGAAACTCTCACATTTTACAGTGAGAGAGAGAAAAAAAAAAAATCCCTAATCCCAAATGATAGTTGGAAAAAAATGTTTCAGACTTGCTCAGCTGTGGTTGTTAAACCAATCTCTAACTCTTAATTACATGCAAAAGGTTCCTGGTTCTAATTATGGACCTTGGGGAAATAACCCATCTCCCCACACCAATAACGCATCATGTTAACTTCAGCTCTTTTGTGTTTACTATCCTACTGCTGGATTTCAGCCTCCCTAGATGATCTGTAAATTTGGCTTTTTCCACTTCATTTTTCACAGTGCTGCTCAAAGCAGGGGATAGGAGACCTCACTTTCCCCAGCGATTATTTTATAACATTTCTTGCTACTTGAGTACAAAATCCTTTAACCTAAGGTATCTACACCAGAGGCAAATTCTTTCCTGAAACGCTTTCCTCCACTGTGTTCCTAACTACCTCCTTCCACTGCTCACAGCTCTCCGGTTACTACATCAAAGGCCCCTGGAGTGAAGTGAATGTAGCGTTCTTACGGGGACTCCCTGTCACAGAGGTGGAGGTGGAGCGTGGCTCAAAATGTCTACTAGCCCAAATTCTTTCCCACTTTGATTTTACTGAAGAGTCTGATGACCAAGCACAGGAGAACACAGCATGAGCTGGCTGGGCACTTAGAAGCAGAGACTGATTGCACACAAGAGGCATTAGAGAATGTCCAGTCCATATCCGTCATTTTTCAGATGAAGAAGCTGAGATCTGGAAAGGGAAAGAAAGAGACTTGTTCACATCACTAGGTTAATAACCAAGCCAGTAGTTCTATAGACATCATGGCTAGTGCTTGGGAATTGTTGTCTAGACTCTAGACTCATCTCGGTTCCACAAACAACTCTTCCAGTAGAGAGAAGGTAAAGTAACATGAGCTAGGGTTTATAGTGCTGGCCCTGGATCCTCTTTCATCTCTTCTGTTAGACGCTTTTAAACTTCATGGATCTTAGTTCCCTCACCAGTGAAAAGGGGATTATAATACTCACTAGTCAATGATATTTTTAAAGAGTTAAAATAGGGAAGTGAGAGAGGGGACAAACGTGAAAGGGTCTTTAAAAGGTAAAAAATTGAAAAGAATTATTTTCTATGAGTTTTGCAAATACACAAGATCAGACTATCTCTAATATTTTAGAGGATACACTTAGGTAAATCTCACCTAAAATTTCTCAGTAAAAAGTACTTTGAAAATAATAAAATAATGAAGAAATACTGTGGTGTGTATATGTGTGTGCACTTTCTAAGAAGAAGTCAGGTGTTGTAGTGTTTTGCATTTTATATGAAACTGATATTTACTACATTACCCATAGTAGGTGCTCAATTCAGTCCAATTTTGTGAAATGAGTGACTGCTCCTCTTCCTGCTTGCTCTCTTTTTTCGTTATCCATCCAAATCCTACCCATTCCTCTAGCTCAAGATTCACCCAATAACTTCAGCCCTCAGTGATTCCTCCCTTCTTTGAATTAATGTTTACTGTATCTAAAGTCAGTGCTTTGAAACCTAGAGGCAGGGTCTTGTTTATAGACAATATTCTGTTGTTATCTACTTCTTTCATGTAAGTTCACCTTAGCGTTTTGTTAAAACTGTGAGATCTGTAAGGGCAGGGGCTGTGTGTTATAATTCTCTCATAGAACCTACAGCACTTGGCACAGACCTCATTTTTTAAGCAGGCAATCAGTCACGCTGAAATTCATTTATTGCTGCTGACATTATAACCTTCCATAAAACAGGTCCATATATATATATATATATATATATATATATATATATATATATATATATATGGAATCTATTGCCTATAATCTGTGTTAAACATTTGTTTTGCCAACTCTTAGTTAGATAGGAGGTGGCTAACTGCTAAGAGATTTCTGTTCTTCCAGGAGACAGAATCTCTGAGTCACAGGTAAAACCACATATTAAACAGTACTGAGAAATCTATCTGAGCTGAAATTAAAGCTTGGTTAGCAAATGAGAAATGGTTGCATAGAAGTTAGCAAATGAATGAACCATCTGCTTAGAGACCAGGAAAATTCTAGTTTATTTCTAGACAAGGTGAGAGAAGGATTCTAAGAACTAAATATAGACTATTTTGTCCTTGGGTGGTTAAGAGTGTTTAGTGTGAAAATTTAGCTTGGATTGGGAACAGGGGCATGAATTAAGCCAATAAATATGTAATGAGTGACTAAAATTCCAGATGTAACAAAAGGAAAGACTGGTACATTTAAAAAAATGTTGGCATCAAAAAAAATACCATAAATAAACTGACAGATTGGGCAAAAATATTCACAAACATAGACAAAGAGCTAATATCCCTAATAAATTAAAAAAAAAACTTTTAAAATTGAAGAGAAAAGGACCAAAACCTTGATAGAGAAATGTAAAAAGACACAAAAAGACATTTATAAACAAGCCCTCTGATAATGAAAAAAATGTTTGAGCTTACTCATAATAAGTGGTATATATATATATATATATATATATATATATATATATATATATATATATAAAGAACTCTGAGATGCTATTTCTCATCTGACAGACTGGCAAAAATAAAAAAAATATGACAACACATTCTGCTAGTAAAGCTGCAGGAAAGCAGAATCTCTCATTTCCTCTGGAGGTAAATCTGTCACTATCTAACAAAGCTACGTATACACTTGCCGTTTGGCTCACAATCCCACAGCTAGGAATATACCTCCAATAATAGGGAAATATATATATATATATATATATATACAAGGCTATTCACTGCAGCATTGTTTACAATTACAAAATATTGAAAACAACCCGTGTCCATTCATAGAAGAGTGGTTGTATAAACTATACTAAAACCACACAAAGAAGAGATACACAGCCATAAAAATAAAAAGAATGAGGAAGATATCTATGAAGTGGTAAGGAATGATTTCCAGGACATGCTGGTAAGTGAAAAAGCAAAGTGCAAAAAAGTATGTATAGTATGCTACTTTCCTGTGTGAAAAAAGAGGATATAAGAAAATGCACAGGTACCCACTCATTTGTACAAAAGAAATAAAGGAAGGATAAAACACAGATTAAGGAAATTGGTTACCCACTGGAGGGCGCAGGCAATGGGAAATGTGTAAAAAGAAGGGGAACTCAAAGAAAGCGGGAATGGGGTAGTAGGAGTGAGAAAGGAGGTTACTTCTGAGTGTAACTTCTGGCTCTTGACATCAAACTAATGTTTCACATATCCTTCAAACTCCAACAAAATAAACAAACCAACCAGGATAAGGGTGGGACACCTAAAATGAAATGCAAAAAGTGACAAATGAACTTAACTCTATAAACTCTATAGTGAATGAATAGCATAACCACACTAGAGAGAGAAAAAAAGAACTAACTTTGGTATCACAGTATCTTGACTGGATACTATAAGACTACAGGCAAAAAGAACTGTGTACAAATGCTGAATTTCCTCAGTTAATTTGTTTCTCATAGAGATATGGGTTGACAGTTGTAAAATAACTGCTGTGTATACCAGAACAATCAAGTTAGTAAGTATATTTTATAAATGAGGGTCAGCTTTCTTGTTATTGGAGAAGTTAGAAATAAAGAAAGGGGGAAGGTTAAAATAAATTCTGTGGTGGTTAATTGGAATCAGTTAGTATAAACCCATGATTTGTATGTGTATATACACAAAATACATCTATTTATATATATATATATATATATATATATATACATATATAAACAAATATATATATATAGTTGACCATTGAACAATATGTGTTTGAACTATATGGGTCCACTTATACATGGATATTTTTCAGTAGTAAATACTACAGTACTAGATTGTCTGTGGTTGGTTGACTCTGCAGGTGTGGAGGGCTGACTATAAGTTATATGCAGATTAACCCCCGCTTTGTTCAAGGGTCAACTGCAAACAAATACGTACACCAACCCACATACATATGCACACACACACATAAAGATAGATAGAGAAATGTTATGTCTCTGTGTGTGTCAGTTAGTATACATATATATCTATTTTCCAGTTCTGTCTTCTGAGAGGGTCTAGAAGCAACGGCAGTCCAACTATGATGAGCACACCTAGTTTCCAGACCTTGGTTTCTAAAAACCATTCTCTTAGAAATGATTGATACCAAGTCAGTGGCTTTCATGAATGATACATCACTCTCATGTTTTGTTTCTCTTTATTCACTTGGCCTTTTCTTTTGTCTCCTTTGCAAATTCATCCTCCTCTATCCAGATGTAAAATGGATATCCCAAGGTTAGAATTCCTTACCCTTTGATTCTTTTTTATCTCACTCTACACTTCTTTCTTAAGCAATCTCCTCCATGCTCAAAGATGTAAAGCTAGAAGACTCACAATTTTATATTTCCAGCTGCAGTTTCTATTAGACCTCCATATCTACCTATACTTGAGATATGAATATCTTACTTGTTCCTTAAACTTAGTATGTCAAAAAATAAGCTCATGATCTAGCACCTTCTCCCATGGTGGTTTAAAATATGTCCAGAAATTATTTGACATACCCTTCAAAACTGGGGCTTAATTCTACCTCCAGTGTGGCTTGAACTTAGTGACTCACTTATAATGAATAGAATAAAACCAGAAATGACAGTGTGTGACCTCAGAGAACAGATTGTATAAAGCACTTCAGCTGCCTACTTCCTTTCCCTTTCTTGGGTCACTTATTCTGGGGAAGCCAACTGCAATGCCCTCGTGGAAAAGCCCATGTGGTAAGAAAGTGAGGCCTCCAGCCAACAGTCACATGAGAAAGTTTGGAAACAGATTCTCCAGCCCCAGTCAAGGATTCAGACGAATGTGGTTTTGACCAATATCTTGATTCCAAGACGCTGAGCCAAAACCGCATAGACACTTCTGAATTCCTGATACTTAGGAACTTAGATTAATAAATATTTATTAATTTAGACCACTAAGTTTGAGACAATCTATTATGCAAAAATAGTTAATATATTCCACACTGCTGACCTCCTAATAAACAAACATGTCATATTGCAGTGCTTCTTTTGGTGAATAACTCACTATCCATCCATTACATAGAAAAAGAGGCATCACTCTTGACAACTAACTCTATTACTCATTTCCCCAATTTGAAATCCATTATTAAGGCCTATGGATTTAAGCTCCTGAATAAGTCTCAAATGTGTCCACTTCTGTCTCATTTTCATTGCCTCCACACTTGTCCAAACAACCATTGTTTCTTACCTGTGTACCCTTGTAATCTCCTGACTCTGGCACCACTCTGCTACACTCTTCACATTGCTGCCAGGATGCTCTTTTCAAAAACACTCACTAATCACCAATTCTAAGCTAGAAACACTGGCATGGATCCCTAGACAGCCAGAACTCTCCCAAAAGCAGGAACAACAAAGAAAATGCACTGATACAACTGTGTCTTTCCCTAAACTGCCCATTGTTTTACTTCCTGAACAATTTGAAAGGCTACTATTTGGGGCTGGGAAACTGGTTTTTGGTCAACTTGAATGTTATTGCTGATTGGAGGGCTTTGTTTTGGTTTTTAAATTTTCATACTTTCACATTAGTTTTATTTCTTTCTTTATTTTTAACATGTTTATTGGAGTATAATTGCCTTACAATGGTGTGTTAGTTTCTGCTATATTACAAAGTGAACCAGCTATACATATACATATATCCCCATATATCCTCCCTCTTGCGTCTCCCTCTCACCCTCCCTATCCCACCCCTCTAGGTGGTCACAAAGCACTGAGCTGATCTCCCTGTGCTAAGGGGCTGCTTCTCACTAGGTATCTTTTTTACATTTGGTAGTGTATATATGTCCATGCCGCTCTCTCATTTCGTCCCAACTTACACTTCCCCCTCCCTGTGCCCTCAGGTCCATTCTCTACATCTGCGTCTTTATTCCTGTCCTGCCCCTAGGTTCTTCAGAAACATTTTTTTTTAAGGTTCTATATATATGTGTTAGCATATGGTATGTGATTTTTTCTTTCTGACTTACTTCACTCTGTATGACAGACTCTAGATCCACCCACCTCACTACAAATAAATCAATTCTGTTTCTTTTTATGGCTGAGTAATATTCCATTATATATATGTGCCACATCTTCTTTATCCATTCATCTGTTGATGGACACTTACGTTGCTTCCGTATCCTGGCTATTGTAAATAGAGCTGCAATGAACATTATGGTACATGACTCTTTTTGAATTATGGTTTCCTCTAGGTATATGCCTAGTAGTAGGATTGCTGGGTCATATGGTAATTCTAGTTTTAGTTTTTTAAGGAACCTCCATACTGTTCTCCATAGTGACTGTATCAATTTACATTCCCACCAATGTGCAAGAGGGTTCCCTTTTCTCCACACCCTCTCCAGCATTTATTGTTTGTAGACTTTCTGATGATGGCCATTCTGACCCGTGTGAGGTGATACCTCATTGTAGCTTTGATTTGCATTTCTCTAATGATTAGTGATGTTGAGCATCCTTTCATGTGTTTGTTAGCAATCTGTATATCTTCTTGGGAGAAATGTCTATTTAGGTCTTCCATCCATTTTTGGATTGGGTTGTTTGTCTTTTTGATATTGAGCTGCATGAGCTGCTTGTAAATTTTGGAGATTAATCCTTTGTCAGTTGCTTCATTTGCAAATATTTTCTCCCATTCTGAGGGTTGTCTTTTCGTCTTGTTTATGGTTTCCTTTGCTAGGCAAAAGCTTTTAAGTTTCATTAGGTCCCATTTGTCTATTTTTGTCTTTATTTCCATTTCTCTAGGAGGTGGGTCAAAAAGGATCTTGCTGTGATTTATGTCATAGAGTGTTCTGCCTGCCCAGAGATAAACCCATGCACATATGGTCACCTTATTTTTGATAAACGAGGCAAGAACATACAATGGAGAAAACACAGCCTCTTCAATAAGTGGTGCTGGGAAAACTGGACAGCTACATGTAAAAGAATGAAATTAAAACACTCCTTAGCACCATACACAAAAATAAACCCAAAATGGATTAAAGACCTAAATGTAAGGCCAGCCACATTACTTTTAAATGTAATACTACATGCTCATGTTTTAAAAATTTGGAAAATGCATACATTTTTTAAAAGCTGGAAGAATCATTTTTAATTCTACCATCCTGAAATTTTGGCTTATTTTTTTCTTAAACGTCTCCCCCATGCTTTTAAAACCTTATTAAAAACATTCTGTGTATTAATGTAATTTTCTATTCCATTTTTGTGCTTAAGGTTATAAGATTCTTTCCATATCATTAAAAACTGTGTAAATATCATTTTAATAGCTGCTTAACATTCTATGATATTAGAAATTTCATTTTGAAATTTGTCTTCTTGGCCAATATTAAACTAATTATTTTACTTTTGGGGAGGGTAAATGGTGGTAGTGGTAGGGATCTGTCTCCATGGCTTGATGACAGTTTGAGGTTGCTGTTTAAATATGTCACAAAATTGCATTTCTCTCTTTATCTATGGCCTCAATCCAAAATGTAGCAGCCAATCTGCTTGGCGATTCTAGTACTTCCTAACACTATTTACTCCTTAGGGCTTTTAAAGCTAATGCACTCTTGGTTTTCTAGTGGATAAGCCAATAATGTCTCTAGGATGTCATTTAGGTCAGACACCCTAAGTGAAGGGAAGAGTAGAAAGGCAAGAAGGCCCAGAGGAGGCTGTGTTAAAGCATGCAAACACACATGTGGCCCCCCCAAAACCCAAACCTAGCTGCATATTTTTCTTTACAATGCACAGTAATTAATAATCCATAATTTATGGCTCTAATTAGTTCTTCCCTTTATCATGGAGAGAGGCTCACCCAAGCATGTCACTCTGACAAAGCTTGGATACACTGTTCCACTCAACCCCTGGATTTCCTTGCTGGGAACTCATTTTGCAAAGCCCATTAGGCTGGCAAAAGATCCAGAGCACTAGAGAGGTGGCATCCCTCCCCCATTCTGCTTTATTTCATGAAGGAACGGACTAACAGAGAACAAATCTGACTGTGCCATTTAACTGAGGCCACATCTCCTTTAAGAGGACCCAGTGTCTGCCTGAGAGTAAATAAGGTGTAACTGCAACCAGGGCACATTCACCAAGAGCAGATACTCTGTATTCCAAAGGTTTTGAGACAGGTCCTCGGTGGGGGTGGGGGTGCGGCGGGGACGCATGTCAGAAAATCAAGTGGCTCCTCAGAGCACATCTCTGGATATTATACATTTTCTAGCTCATCACGTGGTTGGCTACATGAAACCCCAACAGCCACTCTCTCTCAGAGCCTGTTGAGCACATCTAAGCATATCCTGGTCTTACAGAACTTCACCACGGCTCTTTCCATCACCAGGCTGTAGCCCTGTGTAATGGCGGACTGAACATTGCTCTGTGACTAGATCCTGGGCTGAGGAGCCTGCTACTCTGTAATGCCTTTTTATGTGACTTTAAACCCTACTTGTTCACATTTATTGAGAACTTACTATGTACCGGGGATATACTCATTCAGTTAATGCTCATGGCAACTCATTGAGGTAGGTACCACTATTGTTAACCAGAGGCCCTTTGTTCTGTTCCCTACTGTATTTCCCTAAGCTTGAACTTGCCTGGCATATGCTAGGTAATCAATGTTTATTGAATGCATGAATACCCATTTTACACATCAGAAAACTGAGGCACAGAGATAGTAAGTGGCAAAGTAAAATTCAATTCCTTGCATTCTGGTTCCAGAGCTCATACTGTTAAACATCACTCAGTGGTATATCCTTGACCTCTGTGGAAGTTTGATATTATTTTCTTCTTTGCGGAATGGTCAATGTATCAAAAGTCCCCAAAATATTTTTGAGTTCAAGGTGCAATGTAAACACGGGGTGTTAATTACCACCGGCATAGAATTGGGGCTGATTGATGATGACATTGCTATTACTATTATTGAAATGATCATGGTCTGCCTGCAGAGGAGACATTTATTTCTCTCCACCCTGAGGTACCCCTGAACGCTCCAAGTCCCTTTCTTATGACAGGCTGTGTCACCTTCAGACAACTTTCACCCATAGGCCAAAGAAAATGGCCCATTTCTACAACCACAAGGACAAATACCCTTTCTTACCACCTTACCTTTGCTCCTTTGCCCTCTCAGATTGGATTTAATTTAATTTCTTTCTGATGTACAGATCGATGAAAATCTCTCATCTTCTCCAAGCCTGTCTGAGCCCCAGACTGTGGCCCAGGTGGGCCACGTGAGAGCAGAGCCCGCAGCCGCAGAAGAGAGAGGCGTTATTTACATATTTATTACAAATTCTGTCCTGCTGGCAAGAGACGCTCACTTCTGACTTTAATTCCAATAAGTAAACAACCCCATTGGCAAGGAAGAGGGGGGAAAACAAACCAGAGTAGTTTGCACAAGATAATACAGTAAAGCAGAAAAATATCTGTAGTGCAAAGCAAGAGAGAGAAAAAAATCCATCTCCAAAGCCTAGCTTAGGTTAAATACTCCAAAAGAAATAATTACAAAGTAATTCAATTATATTTGGTATCAGTTGCCTCACAGGCCAGTGGAAGACAATTAATCCCAGGGTGTCTTTTTTTTTTTGAATACTCTGTGGTTTATTCAGAATTGCCCTCCAGAATTGCCCTCCAGAAGTTAACTGCACTCTGTTATCCTCTGGCTGACTGTGTCTCTTTTTCTCCCCTCATCCATTCTGGCCTGATAACGCCCCTTACCAGGGGGCCATACTACCAAATTCAACCTTCTCTGACCCTACTCTCAAACTACTAGGATCCTAACATTTTGCTTAGGTGCCCTTCTGCTTCCTCTTAATTATATTATATTGTGAGAATTGCAACGGTGGGAGAGTTTAGCATCCTATGGCTTTCTCCTAACATTCAAAATTGAGCCAACATCATCATCCCTGTGACGACACAGTGAATTAAATCCTTTTCAGCATTGCATGTCTAGCTATCCTCAGAAAAGAAATTACATTTTAGTAACATTAAAACGGACTGACTTTAATCCACAATAGCAATGGAAGCAAAGATATGACTTAAATCCAGACTGATGCTCTAACCAGAGCTTACTCTGCAGATAAAATCACATGGAATTCTTTGCATTGCTATAACTTCTTTCAGACAGGGATTGCAAGGTACTTTACACACAGTAATAAGCTCCACAATCTTTCTTTGATGCTGCTCCCCAGCTTTAGGAAGGGTTCATGCATCAGAAAACAGGAGTGATGGACAGAAAGGGACTGGCCCAGACAACCTCCCCAGCTGGCAGTGGTGGAGAAATGAGAACTCAGGCATCTGGACTGCAGTACTGACGATCAGGAAAATCATCATACTTCTAAACTGCAAATGTACTTCTAAAAATAAAAATTAAAAAAATTGCAGTGAGACCAAGATTGTGATTTGTTCTGTAGGAAAGGAAAAAAACAAAACAAAACAAAACAAAGAAAAAACTTTTCCTCTACCTTTCTAGGTTTTCTGACTAGGGCCCTGAAACTAGACTGACAAAAGACAGCTTAACAAGATAAAAACAAAGAGGGGTTTATTAACACTTGCAGCACGCATACATGTGGCAGAAAATTAGTGATGAGTAACTCAAAGGAGTGGTTAGCACTTGGGGCTTAATAGCATCTTAACAAAGAGCAATCAATTAATGAAGTGACAAAACAAAGGAAACAGTTTTAGGCTTTTAGGGGTGGAAAGGAAAGCAGATGGGGGAAACTAATGGAAGATAAGTGTTGCTTTAGGAAGGTTTGTTACATGGCTGGCTCTGGTGCCTTCTCTGGGCTGTTAAGAGTCTAAAGTTGTCTCCAGTGATTAAGAATCATCCTGTCCTTCCTAGTAGAGAGTTTGTCCTGTGTCTTTTTTTTCTCAATGGCTTTCATCTCAAAATAATCCTTAAACCATAGTGGCATATTTTGGGGTGCCACACTTTAACTCTTTCAGTTCTTCAGCAATCTAGTTGACCAAAGGGCATGTGAACACAACGACTTAGAGTGAAAATTATTTCTGTTATTAAACACACATGGTATTCCTTCACAGTGATTCTTATGTTCATGAAAGAAATATGTTCCCAACAATGCAATGTTGCCAAAATCTTGTTTTACAAATTACAAAAGTGGTTTTATAGGATGAAAATAATACCGTTGAATGCCAACTAAATCTGTGTCCAACAGTAATAACTGCAGCTAATTCAGTGCCTATTATGGGACAGGTACTGCTCTGAAACCTTTATATGCATTAAATAAGCTTAGCACTCCCAACAAATAACACAGATATTGATCCCATTTTCCAGACAGGTAATTGAAGCTCAGAGAGTGCAAGTAAGTTTTCCAAGTTCACACAGACTGTAAACGGTAGAGCTGGGATTCTAATTTAGGTAGTTTCGCCCCAGAATTCATGCTGAGTGTTTTCTAACATAACAGTGAGCATGAAAAATGCATCCAGGGATACATAAGGTGGGAGAGGGAAGCGGGTTCAGATGGAGTTCAGATGGGAAAGCAGATGAGGGATCTTTCTTAACCTTAGACACAAAGTGGCTCCAGTTCTTGGAAGAAATCTTTGCTGGACCTTCAAATTCCCTCACCTCCAACAGAAAAGAGCCAGTGTCTTGAAATACTTAAGAGGATAGGTGCTAAGTGGGACTGAATTCCTGGTCTGCCACTTTCTAGTTGTGTAAACTTGACTTCTTTGTGCCTCCATCCCATCTTTAAAACGCAGGTAACAGTCACTGCCTCAAAAGATTATGGTGAAGGTTGAAATGATGCATGTAACCTGCTAGAACAGTGCTTAATACTCACTAAGTTTTAGCCAATATGATTCATAATTATTTCACAAAGACCCCTGGAGTAGGTTCATCTACCAGTCAATATGTCTTCTTTTTTGTTCCCCAAAATTAGAGAAGCAAGAACCTTGGAGTGATGGTGGGGCATGACAATACGGCTTTTAGGGCTTCATTTCTTCTTGGTGACTTGAAATGGGCTTAACCAAATTTACCTTCATATCAAATCTTAAATACTCTTCCTGCCAGCTTACTTACAGGTTAACTCCTATAATAAGGAACTGAGCCTTTTATCATACAACTGGAGAATATATTGAAGAGGCAAACTCCTGTGATTGAAAGGCATCCACTGACTCATGAGTGCTGGTGAGCAAAAACAAACCACTTTCTTCTCTTATAGAGTTTTTTGTCTAATGGCTGACAGACTAATACATGATGATCACAAATAAGGGCAAAGTTACAACTGTGATGAATATTACAAGATAACATTACAGAAGTTGGGGGAAATGCTGTTCCTGGCAAAAAAAAAGCAGCATATGCAGAATGATGGGAGGGAATGTAGCAAATCAGTGGAACATGCCCAGTATGGTTGAATGCAGGCTGAAAGGGAGGGAGAGAATTTGGAAAAGATGAGACACTCTAGATATAGGTAGAGGCCAGTCCACAAAGATTTCAAGCCTTTTCTTGTGAGCAAGGTTTGAAGTAAGGATAGCACATAAGATTTTCTTTTTAAGAAATCATTCTGCCTCTTTTAATCCAGTATCCATAACATCAATAGACAGGCCTTTAAATAGCCAGTTAAAAAAGTGATATTCTTCCAGTGCCTGAAGTTCTTTCCCAACTTCCTTTGTTTATTTACTCATTCTTTCATTAGCTATTATTGAGCACCTACTCTGTATGAGAATATTTTATTAGAGGACTTATGAAGTTGATTAAATATACACTGTCAAGTGGGGAAGTCAGGTTAGAAAGATAAATTATGATAAAGTGTGATAAGAGCTAAGAGAGAGACCACCGATAGAGGATGGGATAACTGAAAGGTCCTGCCTTGGAGGAGGGAAAGCTTCATGGGAAGTAATAGCTGGGTTGGTCCTTGAACAATTAATGTGAATTTAACAGGAAGAAAAAAGTGGGATATATTTATTGAGGAAAATGCAGAAAAAAATACAAAAAAGACATCAAATCACACATAATTCTTCAATTTAGATCCTAGGAAGTTTAATGAAAATATAAATTAAAATTTTTAAAAGAGTGTCCTTTAAGTATGGAAAGTCCTCAACTCACCAGTGCATTGTATTTCAATAGTTTGTAAAGAAGTTTGGAAAATTCAAAGCATACCCGCATACTTTCCCACAGGAACAACATTATCACAGGAGTCCAAATTCCCAGGCCAACCTGTAGTAGTTGGTTTAAATATATACATATTATATTATATAGAATATAAATATAAATTTATATAATTTATATTTACATGTAACTTTCATATAATTTACAGGTTATGGAATTAATTATCTTGCTGTGTAACAAATTACCCCATTTGTTACAAAGCATTTATTGTTTCACAGTTTTTGTAGGTCAGGAATCTGTGCACAGCTCAGCTCAAAGTTTTTTGTAAGTTTGCAATCAAGGTGTCAGCTGGGCTACAGTCTCACCCATGGGCTTGACTGGGGAGAGATTTGCTTCCAAGCTCATTCACATGGTTGTTGGCAAGATTCAGTTCTTCAAATGTTGTTGCACTGAGGGCCTCAGTTCCTTGATGGCTGTTGGCTGGAGACCTCCCGCAGTCCCTTGCCATGTGGACCTCTCCACTGGGTATCTCACAGCTTGGCAGCTGGTTTCATCAGAGTGAGCAAGTGAGAAGAGCCATAGAGAGAGTACAGGCAGCATGGAATCTAAAAAGTGACATTTCATCAATTTTTCTATGTTATAGATATATATTTTTTAGAAGGAAGGTTATGTTCAGTCCACATACAGGGGAGGGAATTACCTAAGGGCATGAATGTTAGAAACAACCTTCTCTCTCTCTCTCTATCTCTCTCTTTCTCTCTAGATGTCTATCTATGTACATTTACATATCTCTCTATCTCTCTCTCTCTCTAGATATTTATCTATATAGATAGTATAGATATGGTGTCTGTTTCCAGTAGAATAATTTTTTTAATGAATGGTTTTTGCCAAAATCCATTGTCCAAAGTAGACACAGGTATTTCTACAGTGATGGGGCAGGAGAAGTGGAGGTAGAGGCCTGGCCTGTAAGGATCTGAAGATACAATCTAAAAATTCCTAAACATTTGAACTACTAGCGCTCCCCCGAAAATAAGAGGGGAATAAGGGGTCTTACTAAGAAACAAAGACAGCGTCCATTCAATGTGTGTTGGAACTCAGAGTTTGTCCAAGTTACAACTTTGAGAAAGGTACTGTTAATTTTGTCATTGTCTTGGTGGACATTTTTTTTTTTTTTCCCAGTTCCTACTGCTTTGGCTCTAGACAAGTCCTGTGTTCATGCTGCTTTATCTCAGCCTCAGCTATATGCTTGACATTTTGAAGCTTGAAACTCCAGATTTACTTCACTATTCCAGTTCAATGCTACCCTCCCCAATTTTCAACCCACCCTTCAAATATCACTCCATTGTTTGAGCACAAGAGAATCACTGGTATAGGATGGGGCAGAGCACCTTACTAATCAAAGTTACATTAAGAGAGGGATGACGGATTGAATGCCATTCTATGTGTTTTATAAATGGATGTCTAATTTATGGAAATCCGTTAGTGCAACTAATGGAAGTAAGGTTTTTCAGGTTGTTGAGATAAATTTTTGGTAGATTTAGGACTATATGTGAAGTTTGTAAGAGGATCATTTTCTTTAAGTTGCTATTATTGGCACTTCTGAATCTGGAGATTATCTAAGACATTGTGCTTTAACCTAATTTCCACCCTTCAAATTTCCAGGAGAGTGATATCAGGGATTTCAGCTATTATATCAAGAAGAACAAACAACGGCTACCTCCTAATCCCCAATTCCCACCCCTTGGAATATCTTATGTGAGAAAATAGACTCTAGTGCTTCCTTCCTTCTACTAGGAATGAGCCACAGGTCAAGGTATTGGGAAAGGTGATTTTGAAGCTTTTACTGGGCAGTTTCCAGGGGATAGATGGCTGGGTAACTTGAAAAAATACAGACTCATGGGGCCTTTTCCTTATGTCCCCAAAGACAAGGGGGTAAACTTTAGAAGCGGAAAATAAATTGTGTAGAAGTGGTGGTGACTAGGGGGTACTTGTGTGTCAGGGCGGTTCAAGGGACAAATAACACTATTCTGCTTTAATGTAATTTAAAACACAATCCCACTTAGGCAAGGGTCTCCGTAAATTATGTTGTATTTAGGGAAATAATATCCAGGTAGAGAGAACTAACATTCCTTTTTCATAGAGTTCATCTAGATTTAGGAATTGTATTATGATGAATGACCTGGGCCTAAGGCAGTAATGAAATGGATCCTTGCATCAGACCAATTCCTGTGGTGTTGATCCTTGAAGAATCATGAGGGATTTATATTGTAGATAATTGATGGAGGCTTTTTTGAAAGTAAGGCAGACTTGAGGAGAAGAGAAACAAGCCTATAAACAGGGTGGGAACAAATGTAGAACTTTTATTAAATGCTTCTGAGCTTTTCCCTTGGATATGAAAACAGATTTTTTTTCTTTCTCTCTCTTACACTGCAACTCACTTTAGTTACTCCCCACCTCAAATTGTTTCTCAAGTTGGATACAGTACCATGGTCTTATTTACAGCATTATGGGGAATAGAGAGAAACACACAGAAGTGATCTTCCCCACATCCAACTTTCTGTTGAGAGCTGTGTGGGGCAGGAACATCATTTTGAGAGATACCGTAGCAGGGAAGTAAGTCAGAGCGATGCTCAGTAAAACTAAGTGAGGAGGGAGGGACAGGTGGTATAGAAAAGCACCTGTCAGATGGGCCACTTGAGAGCAGCTCTACTTTTACTTGTTGTATCAGTCAGACTTTGGCCAGAAAAGCAGAGCCAGCAGAACATACATACAAGAAGAATCACTGCTTCTGGTCTAGTGGATAGAGCTAGGAAATAAATGTATGAAAGCTAACTAATGCATGCATGCATCTATGTTTACCTAGCTAATCTACCTAAAAAAAAAAAAAATGCATGAGTTGGGGAATTCCCTGGCGGTCCAGTGGTTGGGACTCCTCGCTTCCACTTCAGGGGCTGTGAGTTCCATCCTGGTTGGGGAACTAAGATCCCACATGCCACGTGGTGTGACCAAAAAAAAAAAAAAGAAAAAAAAAAGAAATGGGATTGTTAGTTCATACAGTACACAATTATCCTTCCCCAATGCTGTGCTATTTAAAAAAGAAAAAATAATGCATGAATTTATATGGATAGCTTTGACTCCAATCCAGGACCACAGGGTTCATTTTAGCTTTTCCCCTTTCCTTATTTGTAACTTCCTTCTTGACAATGAGAAACCTAGCTCTAATTAGATAAAATATATTTACTTATTTTTTCAACTCAGTATATTAATATTTCCTGTATTAACCCATGCCCCTCTGAGAAACAAATTACCCATTAGAGTATAATGTTTCTGAATAGTTCTTTTGTCTTTAAGTATCCAGTGAAAATGTTACTTTCCTAAGTTACTTAGGTCATCTACTTTCTTCCCCCTTCCCCTTAGTGAGGTCATGTGATTCATTTGAAATAATTTAAATTCATCCTTCAATCTGTCATGACCTGGAATCCATCCTCCCTTCCCAACAATTTGACAGTTTAGAAAAACAAAGAAGAAAACTAATATGGTAAAAGTCATTCTTTTTGGTGAAGAGCTGTATGGGTTTTGACAAATGTATAGATCCATGTATCCACCACCATATTTGCATACAGAATACCATTGACTCCCAAATTTCCTTGTATTGCTTTTCAACAGACAACTGCTCCTCCTACCATATAACCTCTGGAAACCACTGTTCTGTTTTCCTCCCTTAAGGTTTTCCTGTTCCCATATA
The DNA here is from genome assembly GCF_963924675.1 of Phocoena phocoena. Classification (NCBI taxonomy): domain Eukaryota; kingdom Metazoa; phylum Chordata; class Mammalia; order Artiodactyla; family Phocoenidae; genus Phocoena; species Phocoena phocoena. The sequence continues at coordinate 148,680,520 of NC_089219.1, forward strand.
AATGGAATCATATAACATGTAACATTTTGAGTTCAGCTTTTTTCACTTAGCAAAATGCTTTTAAGATTCATCCATGTTGCTTGTGAACCACTAGTCTGTTCCTACTCATTGCTGTAGAGTGTTCTATTGCACAAATGTGCCACTGCCTGTTTATCCATTTGCTGGTTGATGGGCATCTGGATTGTTTCCAATATTTGGTGAATTTGAATAAAGCTGCTACAAATTTTCATATACATGTTTTTGCAGGTACATAAGTTTTCATTTCTTTTGGGTGGCTTGAAATATCTTTAACTTTATAAGAATTGCCAAACTGTTTTCCAGAGAGGCTGTAATATTTTGCATTCCCACCAACGATGTAATAAGTTCCAGTTGCTTGGCATCCTTCTAGGTACTTGGTGTTGCCTTTAAAAAAAAATAATAACCACCTTAGTAGGAGTGTAGTGGTGTCTCATGGTAATTTTAACTTGCATTTCTCTGTGCTAATGACATTGAGCATCTTTTTGTAGGCTTATTTGCCACCCTCGTCCCTTGTTTGGTGACGTGTCTGCTCAGATCTTTTATCCATTTTTAAAATTGGTTTGCTTAATTTCTTATTGTTTAGTTTTGAGAGTTCTTTATATATTCTGGTTAGAAATTATTCACCAGAAATGTAATTTGCAAATATTTTCTCTAAGCTATTTGCTTTTGTAAAGCAAATATTTTCATTTTGATGAAGTACAATTTATCAAGTTTTTAAATTTATAGATCATGTTTTTGGTGACATAACTAAAATTCTTTGTTCACACATGATTTCTCCTAAATGCGTTATATCTATAATCTATTTAGAGTTAATGTTTGAAGTATGGTTCAGATTCCTTCTTTCTTTTTCTGGGACTGGGACATATAGACATCCAAGTGTTCCAGCACTATTTGTTGAAGACACTATACTTTCTCCATTGAATTGTATTTGCACCTTTACCAAAGTCAGTTGACTGTTTTTATTCATGTGGATCTAATTCTTGTCTCTTTTTATCTGTTCTATTGATTTATGTGTTTATCCTTTTACCAATACCACATTGTCTTGATGACAACTTTAGAGTATATCTTGTGATAGAGGAACGTGAGTCCTTTGGCTTTGTTCTTCTCTTTTAAAATTGTTTTGGCTATATTAGTTCCTTTGTCTTTCCCTATAAATTTTAGAATCGCCTTGTTAATATTTACAAAAGAACCTACTGGGATTTTATTTGGGGTTTTCAATTGAACTGGGGATAATTGACAGCAATACTGAGTCTTAAAGCCATTAACATGGTGTGACCCTAAATTTATTTAGGATTTCTTTAATATTTTTCACCAGTGTTTTGCAGATTTTAGCATACAGGTCCTACACATAAATTTTAGACTCATTTCTAAGTTTTTTTGGATGTTATGATAAATAGCATTATTTTTAAAATTTTGAATTCCAGTTGTCAATTTTCTATCTTGTGACTTTGCTAACCCCTTTCATTAGTTCGAGAAGGATTTCTGTAGACTTCTTTGGAGATTTTCTACATAGACAGTCATGCCATTTTTTAAATACAGCTTTTGTTTTTTGGGATTTTTTTTGGCCACACCATGAGGTATGTGGGATCTTAGTTCCCCAGCCAGGGAAGCTTCTACTTCCCAGCAGTGGGAGCACTGAGTCTTAACCACTGGACCCCTAGGGAAGTCCCTTAAATACAGTTTTATTTCTTCCTTTTTTGACGTGCAAGCCTTTTATATCTTTTCCTTGCTTTATTGCACTAGTTAGGACTTTCAGTATGATGTTGAGAGAGAGAACAGCCTTACTTTGTGTTTTATAATAGGGTGAAACAATTCAGTCTTTCATCATTTAGTGTAATACAGCTGTAGCTTGCTGGATATTCCATGTATACTTTGTCAGGTTAGGAAAGTTCTCATTTATTTCTAGTTTGCTGATAGTTTTTTTTTTTTAGCATAAATATTGAATTTTGTCAAATGATTTTTCTGCATCTATTGAGGATCATATATTTTTTCTTCTTTTCAATTTCATTGCTTTCTGGTATTATTTTTATTACTTAATTTACTCTTGATTTGGGTTTAGTTTGCCCCCCTTTTTTTTTTTTAGTTTCTTAAGGTAAAAGCTTAGATTGTTGATTTGAGATCGTTCTTCTTTTTGTTTAACCATTTTATGCTATACGTTACATTTTAACTATTTTATGTTATAGCCATTTTATGCTATACATTTCCATATAATCATGTTTTTAGTTACATCCCACACATTTTGTGCTGTTGTATGTTCACTTTCTTTTACCTCAAAATATTTTTAAAATTTCTTTGAGATTTTCTTTTCCACCCATGGGTTATTTAGGATTGTGTTGTTTATTTACCAAATATTTGAAGATTTTCTAAATAGCTTTCTGTTATTTATATCTGGTTTAATTCTTTTATGGTTTGAGAACATCTTTGTATGACTTTCTATTCATTTCAATTTATTGAGGTGTATTTTGTGAGTCATATGGTCTATCTTGGTGAATGTTGCATGTGTACTTGAAAAAGAAAGTGTATTTTGCTGTTGTTGAATGGAGTGTTTCATAAATGCCAATTAAGTCCATTTGGTTGATAATGTTCAGGGCTCCTGTATTCTTACTAGTTTTCTCTCTACGTGTTTTTTCTATCAGTTATTGAAAGAGGAGTGATAAAATCTTCAGCAATTTTGGATCTATCTATATTTCCTTTCATTCTATTTGTTTTTGCTTCATGTATTTTGAAACTCTGATGTTATGGGCATAAATGTTTAGGATTGCTATTTTTTCTTGGAAAAATTGATTCGTTTATTATCAAGTAATATCTCTCTTTAGCCCTGACATCTATTTTGCTTGATATTAAAATAGCTATTTCAGACTTTCTTTTTGGTTAGTGTTTGCATGATATATCTTCTCTTTTACTTTTAACTTATATGTATAGTTATACTACACTTATATTTATATTTAAAGTTAGTTTCTTGAGGAAAGCATATAGTTGGTGCTTGCCTTTTGATCTAATCTAACAGTCATTTTTAACTGGTGCATTCAGACATTCATATTTAATGCAATTATTGATATGGTTGGATTAAAATCTACCATCTTGCCAGATGTTTTCTATTTCTTCCATCTGTTCTTTATTTCTTTTTTCTTTATCTGCCTTCTCTTGGGTTAATTGAGCATTATTATGATTCAATTTTGTTTCCTAAGTTGACATTATTTATACCACTTTTAAAGTGTTTTTAGTGGTTGCCTTAGGGTTTACAATATACAACTTTAATTGCATAAAACTTTGGTAGAAAGTAGCCCACAACTAAAAAATATATATAAAACAACTGAAATTCATTATAGGTGATATAATTCATATTTTTTGAATGTTTATCATGTACCAGTTATTATTCTAAACCCTTGCATGTATTAACTAATTTATTCCTCTTAACAACATTAAAAAAGTATAACCAACTGTTATCCCATTTCACAGATAAAAAAATTGAAGCACAAAAGGTTAAGTCATTTTCCCATGGTTACAAGCATAGTTGGTCTCCCAAGCTTATGCTTAAAAGCATTATGTTATATTTCTATGGGCTTAAACTAGGACACTGCAACTTAAATTTTGAGACCAAAACCATCAACTTACAAAATATCTTTTGAGAGTATTTCCCCCAAATACACAAAAGGAAGTTGACTTTTAGAGGTAGTAGGAGTTGAGGAGAAGAAATTGATGCTTAGCTTATATTTCTATGTGCTGAATTTTATAAATCAAGTATGTTTAAGTTATTGGAATCATAAAATGATTGCAATTTTTATGATTGCTTTTTTTTTTTTTTTTTTTGCAGTACGCGGGCCTCTCACTGTTGTGGCCTCTTCCATTGTGGAGCACAGGCTTCGGACACACAGACTCGGCGGCCATGGCTCACGGGCCCAGCCGCTCTGCCGCATGTGGGATTTTCCCGGACTGGGGCACGAACCCGTGTCCCCTGCATCGGCAGGCGGACTCTCAACCACTGTGCCACCAGGGAAGCCCTATGATTGCATTTTTAATCACTGAATTTTAAAACTGAGAGCTTACTCGGATATCATCTAATGTTCTTATTGTTTTGATAGGGGCAATGAAGCCCCAAGAAATTACATTTCTTATCTAAAATCATAGAGCTAATAATTTGTGACAGAGTCAGAACTTGAACCCATTTTCAAGCCTCTGCCCCAGAAATTTACCATATCCCTCCTCTGTGCTCCTATACTATTTATGCTTACTTCTAATCATTGAACATGTTACAATATAGTCTACTTGTTCTTTTATATATTTGCATCCTCTACCAGTATTTAAATTGTTTGAATGGTCATTTTTATTTAAGTATCCTGAGCAACTGTCATACAGCATGACACATTGTAAACACATTTTTTTTTTAAAGTTTGTTGAATGAAAAGTCCTATTTTGGTTGCAGTCAAGAACTCTGCTCTTAGCATCATTTTGATATGCCATGAAAGACAAGGAGCCATCACTAGTCTTCCAGCCTCCAGAAGGGTGTTACTCAGTCTCAGGATGAGACTTTGAATTTCTCTTTCACAAAAATTAGAACTATTTCAGGAAAAGCAGAAGCATATCAGAATTTTGTTGCACTCACTCCTGAATAATCTATAGTTCTTTTCTTCTATAAGATGCAAACCAGGATGACTCTTATACCTTGATTATAAGCAAAGACTCCCAGAGGACCAACAGGGCATGTGAGGCCCTTCACAGTGTTGCTCCTATCTACCCCTTAGCCAAATCTCCAGCCACACAACCCTTAGTTACTTCTTGTTCCTAGAATGCTCCCTACTGGTTTATTTTTTAAATTTTATTGAGGAATAATTGACTAATATAAGTGTATATATTTATAGTGTACAATGTGATGATTTAACATATGCATGTATTATAGAATAATTACCAAGAGCAAGATAATTAGCACATCCATTACTTCACACAGTGAAAAAATCAGAATTTTTTTTTCAGGTTTCAAGTATAAGTGATACCATACAGTATTCTTCTTTTTCTCTCTGGCTTATTTCACACAGCATAATGCACTCCAGGTTCATCCATGTTATCGCAAATGATAGGATTTCCTTTTATATGGGTGAATTTTATATCTATACATTTTCTTCTAGGAGTTTTATGGTTTCAGGTCTTACCTTTAAGTCTTTAATCCATTTTGAGTTAATTTTTGTGAGTGGTGTAAGATAGGGGGGTATAGTTTCACTCTTTTGCATGTGAGTATAGAGTTTTCCTAACACCATTTATTTTTATTTAATTTTTTTTTGGTTTTGAACCTTTAATGAGAAAAATATGTATATGATATCGAGCTCAAGAACACTGTATTTCATGTGTCACTGGGCCAAGGGTTGGGGATACAGAGAACAGAACTAAGAAACAGGATATATGTAAACAAAGATACACAAGGTCACAGAATGAGAAACTGGTGCTTAGCACTGTTTTAAGTCTAGGCTACCTCATCACTCAGCAACATTTTGGGGATCCCACGGCTGATGCGGAATAGAAATCCAGACTCTGGGCATTGCAGGGTGCCCTCCAACATATCCACCTCTAGCAGCACATGGTGCACATTTCTCAGAAAATTCTCCTTATTTTCATGTCCTTGAATTGGCTTTTTGGGCACCTTGAACAGATGCAAGGTGTCTGAAGCCTCCGGAGCACTGCCCACTCCACCTTAGGTATCATTCCCGCCACAAAGTCGGGGTTGGACTCCACAGGGTTAATGCGGACTTCAGTGGTCTGGAGGCACGGGGCAAAGCCACAGGCCCCCTTTCCCTGCACAGGTAAACTCAGCAGGCTGTGGGTGAGCAGCTTCATGTCAACTCAACGCCTCCTAACACCATTGATTGAACAGACTATTCTTTCCCCATGGTGGGTTCTTGGCACTCTTGTCAAAAGTTAGTTGACCACGCATGTGTGGTTTTATTTCTGAGATGCCTATTCTGTTCCATTGGTCTATGTGTCTGTTTTTATGCCAGGACCATACTGTTTTGATTAATGTAGGTTTATAACAGTTTGAAATCAGGAATTGTGATGTCCTTCCACTTTGTTTTTATTTCTCAAGATTGCTTTGCCTATTTGGGTCTTTTGTGATTCCATACAAAATTTAGGATAGATTTTTCTATTTCTGTGTATATTACCATTGGGATCCTGTTAGGGATTGCACTGAATCTGCAGATTGCTTTGGATGGTATTAACATTTTCACTATATTAATTCTTCCAATCTAAGAACACAGGCTATCTTTCCATTTGTTTGTATTGTCTCCAATTCCTTTCATCAATGTCTTATAGTTTCAGTGTACAGCTCTTTCACCTCACTGATTAATTTATTCCTATGTATTTTATTTTTGATACTATTGTAAATGAGATGGTTTTCTTAATTTCTCTTTCAGATACTTCATCGCTAGTGTATAGAAATGCAACTGATTTTTGTATGTTGATTTTGTACCCTGCAACTTTACTGAATTCATATATTAGTTCTGACATGTTTTTGGTGGCACCTTTAAGGTTTTCTATATATAAGATCACATCACCTGCAAACAATTTTACTTTTTTCTTTTTGATTTAGATGATTTTTTATTTCTTTTTCTTGCCTAACTGCTGTGGCTAGGACTTCCAGGCTTTGTTGAATAGAAGTAGCAAGAATGTGCTTCTTTGTCTTGCTCTTGATTTTAGAGAAAAATCTTTTAACTTTTCACCATTGAGTATGATGTTAGTTGTGGACTTTTCATATTTGGGTTTTATTATGTTGAGATTATATATTCCTTCTATACTTAATTTGTTGAGAGTTTTTGTTTTTTAAATCATGAAAGGCTGTTGAATTTTGTCAAATGCTTTTTTTCTGTATCTATTAATATGGTCATGTGATTTTTATCCTTCATTCTGTTGATGTGTTATATCACATTTATTGATTTGTAATTTTTTTGTTTTTTTAGTGGCAAGGGATTCTTTTTATTATTTCTAAGGGATCTTGGTTTTATTGGCAATAGAAGATAATTAATTGGCACCTCTTTTTTTTAAATTAGAGTATAGTTGCTTTACAATATTGTCTTAGTTTATACTGTACAGCAAAGTGAATCAGCTATATGTATACATATATCCCCTATTTTTTGGATTCCCTTCTCATTTAGGTCACCACAGTGCACTGAGTAGAGTTCCCTGTGTTATACAGTAGGTTTTCATTAGTTATCTATTTTATACATAGTATCAATAGTGTATATATGTCAATCCCAATCTCCCAACTCATCCCCCCCCTTCCCTCTTGGTATCCATATGTTTGTTCTCTACGTCTGTGTCTCTATTCCTACTTTGTAAATAAGATCATCTATACCAGTTTTTCCAGATTCCACATACATGCATTAATATATGGTATTCATTTTTCTCTTTCTGACTTACTTCAATCTGTATGAGTCTCTAGGTCCATCCATGTTTTAATTATTTTTTAAACAGGACAGAGATTCCTTCTGCCATCAGATGTCTTTCTGCTTGACTGAACTGCACCTGTGGTCTTTGAAGAATACCTTAATTAAAAAAATATTTTATTGCTAAAAAATGCTAAACATCCTAAGAACTTTCAGCAAGTCATAATCTCTTTGCTGGTGGAGGGTCTTGCCTCAGTGTTGAAGGGTGGTGGTTTGATTTGCAAATTTTGAACCATCCCTATTTCTCAGGCATAAATTCCACTTGATCATGGTGTATGATCCTTTTAATGTGCCATTGAATTCAGTTGCTAGTATATTGTTAAGAATTTTGCATCTATGTTTATCAGAGATATTGGCCTGCAATTTTATTTTCTTTTAGCATCCTTGTCTGTCTTGGTATCAGGGTAATGTTAGCCTCATAAAATGAGTTTGAAATTTTTCCTTCTTCTTTAACGTTTTGGAAGAGTTTGAGATTTTGTTTTCTTAATACATTTAACCACTTTTTGTCTTTTAGTTGAAGAATTCAAACCATTTGCATTTAGAGTAATTATTGACAGGTGAGAACTTACTATCATCATTTTGTTAATTGTTTTCTGATTGCTTTGTAGTTTCTTGTTCCTTTCTTCCTCTCTTGCTGTCTTTCTTTTCAAATTGATAATTTTTTGGTTATGGTTTGTTTTAATTCTTTTCTCTTTATCATTTGTGAACCTATTATAGATTTTTGCTGTGATTACTATGAGGCTTTCAAAATACAGCTTATAGTTATAACAGTCAATTTTAAGCTGATAACAACTTCAACTGCATAAAAAACTTCCACACATTTACTTGCCCCCTTGACATTTTATGTTGGTGCTATCACAATTTACGTCTTTTTATATTTGTATCCATTAACAAAATATTGTAGCTATATTTATTTAACACATTTTTCTTTAAACTATATGCTAGAGTTCTAAGTGATTTACCCACCACCATGGCAGTATTAGAATATTTTGAATTTGACCATATATTTACCTTTACCAGGGTGCTTTATATTTTCATATGTTTTCATGTTACTAACTAGTGTCTTTACATTTCAGCTTAAAGAACTCCCTTTAGTGTTTCTTATAAGGCAGGTATAGTAGTGATAAATTCCTCTAGCTTTTGTTTGTCTGAGAAAGTCTTTATCTCTTTGCTTGAAGGACAACTTTGCTGGTTAAAGTGTTCTTGGATGGTAGTTTTTCCCTTTGAGCACTTTGACTATATTATCCCATTCTTTCTCAGGCTGCAGGGTTTCTGCTGAGGAATCTACCTATAGCCTTATTAGGGTTCCCTTGAAAGTGATGAGTCTTTTTTTCTCTTGTTGCTTTCAAAATTTTCTGTTTGTCTTTGACTTTTGAGAGATAGATTGATTATAATGTCTCTCCATGAAAATCTCTTTGGATTGAATATGTTTGGGGGTCTTTAAGCTTCACGTTTGCCATATCTCTGCCCTGATTTGGGAAGTTTTCAGCCATTATTTCTTTAAATAAATTTTTGTTTTCTGAGACTTCCAGAATCTGAATAGTGTTTCAGTTGACAGTGTCCCATAATTCATGTAGGCTTTCTTCACTTTTTTTTTTTTTTTATAAATTTATTTATTCATTTATTTATTTTTGGCTGTGTTGGGTCTTCGTTTCTGTGCGAGGGCTTTCTCTAGTTGTGGCAAGCGGGGGCCACTCTTCATCGCGGTGCGCGGGCCTCTCACTGTCGCGGCCTCTCTTGCTGCGGAGCACAGGCTCCAGACGCGCAGAGCTCAGTATTTGTAGCTCACGGGCCCAGCTGCTCCGTGGCACGTGGGATCTTCCCAGACCAGGGTTTGAACCCGTGTCCCCTGCCTTGGCAGGCAGACTCCCAACCACTGCGCCACCAGGGAAGCCCTCTTCACTTTTTTTAAACTCTTATTTCTTTTTTCTCCTCTGACCAGATAATATCAAGAGATCTGTCTTCCATTTCACAAATTTTTTTTCTGCTCAATTGAACATGATGTAGCAGCTATGTACTGCATTTTTAAATTTTATTTATTATATTCTTCAGCACCATAATTTCTGTTTGGTTCTTTTTTATGATTTATACTTTTTGTTGAATTTCTTGTTCTGTTGGTGCATTGTTTTCCTGGGTTCATTGAGTCATCTATCTGTGTTCTCTTGAATCTCACTGAGCTTTCTTAAAATAATTATTTTTAATTGTTTTTCAGGTAATGTACAGATTTCCATTTCTTTGGGGTCAGGTACTGAAAATCTAAGTATTCCTTTGGTGATGTAATGTTTTATTGTGCTTTGTGTTTCTAACAGCTTTGCATTAATGTCTGTACATTTGAGGAGACAGTTACCTCATCACCTTTTCGGACTGGCATCCCTGGGGAAAGACTTTCACCTGAAGGTGGCGGCAAGTTTGGCTGGGTGGGGTGTAGTGTCTCTAGTTCTTGGGAGGGCAAAACAGCATAATCTATTTGAAGATTCAACAACTGAAGTTAATGTTGGTGAACAATGCAGAGTTCTTCAATAGCAAGGCTGAAGCAGCCCCATGGGTGGTGGTGGCAGCTAACACTATAGGGATCTTTGGAGACAAAGGCTTCTGAGGTTTTCCTATTCTCCATTTTTGCCTGGGGGAAGAAGTTCTAGCTGAGGGAATCTCTTGGTGCCAGATCTAGCACACTGGTGCTCAGGGCAGCAGTAGAGCCAAGGGCTGGGGTCAGGTACACACAAAACTACCACTGTTCTTGGGTTTTGGGATGCAGGTGCAGTTGCTTTGGTGGTGGCACCAGCATATGAGGTGAGGGCTTGTGCAGATCTTCTGTGGAGCTGGAGACTGCGTCTCGGGCTCACTGCAGTGAGTCAGACTTAGGGACAGTGGGTGGAGAAGCAGATTGGCATGAGCCTTGGGATGACTGGGTGCAATACTGGCTTGGGACTAGAGCCAGAGGGCAGTAGCACACCCTGGGGATAATTGGTCAAAGTCCCAATTCTGGCCCCAGTTGTAGAGCAGCCCAGTGATGATGGGACGAAGCTGTGATTTAAAGCTCCGGGCAGTCACAGATCAACAACAGCATGGCCCCAGTGATGGCTCATTAAAGCTGTGTGTTGGGACCCAGGGGTCAGGCTATAGAGAAGAAGTAGTGCAGACCTGGCTATGGTGGGTCAAAGCCCCAACTTAGGACCCATGGGCAGGGCACAAGGCAGCAGTAGCTCAGCCCCAGTAATGATGGGTCAAAGCTGTGACTTGGGACCTGAGGGCAGGGTGCAGAGCAACGGAAGCTCTGCATGCTGTGGCACCCTGATACTAGACTGTGGAGCGCAGCAGAGACTAGGGACCCTGGGGGCAAGTCTCACCACTGGAACAGCTTCATCCCTGAGGAGAAGACGCAGCAATAGGAACTTTAGGCAGTTCTGTCAACTAGGTTTAGCACTGGTGACAAATGGGGTCCTCGGTAACAAAGGCTGCAAACATCTATGGTGGGTAAGTCTTTCTGGAGTTCTCCTGCTCTCCTTTTCCCCAAGGGGTGAAATACCTCCAAGGATTCTTCTTGGCACTGAGCTGCTCTGGACTGGTGGATTGGGTGACACAGGTAAAATATTTCCTATGCTTTGCTATGTGACCATCCTCAGGTTTTGAGCTCCACAGGATTTCTGCTGCTTCTTCATTTTAGTCCAGAGCTTCCCCAGAGCTATCTTCATTGGTTTGTAGCTATTTATTTATTGTTTTTATTGATTTTGTGGAAGGAGTGAGCAGTGGGGTTCCCTAGACCTCTATCTTGCTGACACACACCCCTATTCAGCTACGATCCTTTCCTTTGCTCATTTAGCCTCTCCCGCAGCAATACTTTGACAACTTTTGTGTGGTTAACTTCTCCTAAGACTCAATGATCATTTTTTGTGTAAACTCCTAGCCAGCAATGAAGTTGTTTTACTAATTATGGTAATTCTTGTATTGAGTCTGGCCTAAAGAAACATTTGTTGGATATTCAGAAGGTAGCACAATATGGTGGCTACAAAACCAGGTTATGGGTTTCAAATTGCAGTTTTACTATCTAGTAGCTGTATGACATGTAAGATAATACCTCTCTAAGCCTAATTTTCCACATCTTTACAGAGATGAGGTTGATAGTAATGATTTCATAGGGTTGTTGTGAAGTTGAACAAAGACAACACATGTGAAGCATTTTGAAAGTGATGGGTATACATATAGTCAATATTTAGCTAATATTATCCCATTGTTATTTATCATCATCATCAATCTCAATATGAAAAAAAATTGAAGAGTGGAAGGAGAGTTACAATGACACTTCATTTCATATTCTTAAATGCATAATCTTTTTTAAAAAAAGGTGGCATAAGGGAATAATTCACTTGGTAAACCTAGAGCTCTTTAGGCCACCTGAGCCAAGGACGCTTAAAAATAAAGGCTTTTGTTTTTGAACCAAAGACTAGAAGGAAATTTAGATGAGTTTTTACACAAGCTTGGGTATGGGAAAGAACCATTTCAGTTACAAACCTGTGTTTTATGAGAAAATCTTTGTAAAGTGGCTCAGGACCCAGGAGACCCCAATTACTGGATCTCTGGGAAGGAGACAGAAGTGTCAGAGGGTTGACGGAAAACAAGCTCTCAGAGGCTGTTTCCAAAAACCTGCGCAGACGGATCAGGACTCTAGAACCGGGTGATGTTTACCACCTGGGGCCTGACAGGATGCTCCAGAGAACCAGAGAGCCAGAGCCAGGAGTCTAAGGTCAGGTGTTTCTGGAGGAAGGAGTGGAAAACTTGGGAGACTGACGTTCCTTGTTTTTCTATTGCTTTCCTGCACCTCCCAGAGGCTTAGTATACTACTCAAGACACATTGATTTCCTGCATGTTCTTACTCAGTGGGCGAAGGCCTCTAGGAGAGAGAGACAAACAAACACTGTGAACAATGAGAAAAATACAATGAAAGTAAAACAATGCCTGCACTGACTTTGTACCTGATCACGTACAGATCCCTGAGGAGGACAGTGGCTGCACCAAAGCCATAGAGGATGAGCCTTTTCAAAGACTGTGCTGCTCATTGGGCTTCACGTGGGCCATCCAGAGCCCTGAGCTTCTCACCACTGCCACTTCTAACCATTGCTCTGTTCCCTGGAGTTCTCCCAGAGAGAGAGAACCCTGTGGAAAGGCTTGGTGCATTAGAGAGGAGGGAGGGGGAAGGGTGGATAAAAAGTGAGGTGGGATTTCTTGGCTGAAATGAGTTTTCAATTTCTTGGTGAATCTCAGTTACACACACTTTCCCTGAGGCCTGTTACTTCAGAGAATCAAAACTCTGCCGTCATTTCTAACAGAGTGGAAATTCTTAGATTGTCAGTTTACCTCCTTTTAGGAGAGCTTTTGTCCCCAGGAATGTTTAACTAAAAGAGAGGATTACAAGAAGCCCCTGTGAAAGGCATACCCTCTCCTCACCTTTTCAGTCACAGAGTAAACATTTTCCAGACATACTGGAACAAGTTTTCTTAACTCCATGGTTTAGCATCAGTTCTCAGTAGGTGCTCAATAAATAACTATTGAATGAATAACTTTGATGATCTGCTACATGCAAGATAACTTTCAAGGATTGAAAAGCAATTAAGATTAATAAAAAGAAACTCCTAGTTAATATGGTGGGCTAAGCAGAAATGGGAAACTTCTTATCTGGCTCCAAACACATAGAAATGCTGAATAAGATAGAACACAAATCTTCCTTAAAAGTACATAGCTGAAATTGAAAGCACAAAGGGGAAAAAATTCACCAAGTCCTAGAAATGAAAAGGAAACTCAAAACCAGAATAGTAGAATTAAATTTGCTGTGGGGATAAATGAACCAAATATGCACCTAATGGGGGGGGGTGGTGGTATCAAAACCAAGTAGAACCAAACTGTGATACAAGAGTCATGGATGATATTGGGAGGGGGTGGTTCAGAGTTAAAACACTCTACATTCCTCATGTGTTCAGTAGCATATAGAGATATTGATTAGTCTTATATTTGGGTAACTTTGTGCATTAAAACTATAAAGGTAAAGATCCCCCCCTTCAAAAAAGAAAAGAGGAAGTGAAATGTTTAACCTTGAAATCAGTAGAGGAGGAAACAGAGAAAATAAGGAAAATGCAGCCAATTCAATAAGAAAAAGCCTAGTAAATAGAGAATGTCAAATAAAAGGATGTACACAGGTATACACACATAGATCAGAAATTTTTATAAATCTGAATGAATTATATTCATCTATTAAAAGACAGATTGGAAATAAAAATTCTTGCTGTATGCGGGAATCCCTAAAATACATAAGAAACCTTAAACGTCAGGAAAAGATATACCAGGCAAATACTAAAAAAGAGCTAATAAATTTAGATGCATTAGTTGGTGGGATGTATGGTGTTTGGAAATAATATGGGGGAAATCATAACTATGAGGAGAGAAGAACTTGGTGGCTACTGCTATACTCCATTGACTGCTCTGGATAAAGATACTTAAAAGCTGAGTGATTAATTAGCAATTAATAGCAAGAGTGAAAAGAGTGAAAGCTAGAGGGCCTCCTTGTTAGTATACAAGGAGACTCTCCTGTCCTGCAGAGGGATGGCAGAGAAATTTCAGGACCAGGCCCAGGACTTAAACTGTAGGTGTAGTCAAGCTCTAAAGAAGGTTTAACTTCTAACCCAGGTATGTCTGCTATGCCAAGGTCAAGGCTCTTGTTGGGACATATGATATGGGGGCATCCAGGCTGATGCCTCTGAAAGTCTTGAATTCCCAGACACATCTGATCTTGGGGACCCTTCAGAAGTGGCCCTTCCTTATAAAGATCTAGCACTCCCCCTTGCTTAAAGATGATGTAGAGAAAACATACGTAGCCTCTACTCTGCCCCCAGGTTCTGTCCCCATCATTCTTCGGGTCAGTAGGCCAATAACCAGGATTAAGTCAAAACATAACCCAGCCATACTAAGGATACCTGAGTCCACTGGGGAGGAGAAAGGGACTAACCCTGCATGGAACTTTAGGACCTACTAGAATACCAGTAGGAGCTGGAAAGGTATACTTGGGACTGCATTCTGAGGCTGTTAGACTAAGAAAAAGGAACATAAATGTGGATGAAAGAGACTTTATCAAAATGGGAGCATGTTATAGAAATGTAAGCATTAAGGCATTAACACTCTGGCCAGGACCTCAGGAAGCACTGTGAACAAGCACCTAGGAACATGGGAAATGTGATGTTCTACATTAAGTAAAGAATAAAAGCCAGAACGGTCACACAAGGCAGTGGAAAAAGGAAATTAAAAGGCTCAGAAAAGTGGATGAGTTACAGTGGATGTACCATGTAAGACCAGAAAACCTATTAGACGACTATACCTCATAAGAGGGCTGAGAGGATACATCATTTACCAGAGCAATAAGGAACATACTAGTGAGAAAAGCACTAGCATCAGTAGGAAGTTCAGTCATAGTTCTCTGCTATAACTCAGGGCTGATGGTAGGAAAAACCACTACAGAGGTAGGTTCATTAACACATAGCAAAGGGGGTCCCTCAAACACTCTGACTGCAAACAATAGAGGCCAGGTGGCAAAATTTTCTACTCTACTATTTCTACTTAATTGTAGAAATAATTTTCTACAATTATTACAATAAGTGGCATGGTTGGAAGAACAGCCAGGGAGCCCGATGTTTAGAAAGTTACAGACATCGTTGAAAGAGTGTGGCATCCCTAGGGGCAAAATATATGGGCACCAACATGAGTATGATTCTATCTGTAAAGTAAAAAAAAAAAAATTGAGGGTGATAATCATAAGACTGAGAGCAATTATTCTAATAAAAATTATAATCCTCGTTCCAATATCCAGTTTTCAGACACAGACCCACTAACTAAAGAAGAGACTGGTTCAGAGGAAGGTCCCTGCAATATCATGACAAATATACATGGCAATGGCTTTCTCAGACCTTTCCCAAGGGGACCTGCTGCCATTTATTGGGTAACTAGGGAAAGAAGAATATTCAAGCATTTTGAGGATTGTTGGATTCAAGGTTCAAGTTAATATTGATGCCAAAGTGTTATTATGGCCCCTCTGATAGAGTGGAAACATGTGATAGCCAAGGTAAGCTCACAGTGGGTCCGCTGTGTCTGGGAACCTAGCTAGTGCTCATTTCCCCAAACCCCAATTTATAGTTGTAATAGATACACTTGGGAGTCAGCACAACCTCTACGTTGGGTCCTTGGTCCATAGGATAAGAGATTTCTAGTGAAAAAAGCCAAGTGGAACCCAATGAAACTACCTCATCTGCCATCCCTATTTAAAGATAGTAAATTAGAAAATAAAACATAGCCCAATACGAATGGCTGAAATTAGTACCACCTTTAAAATCCATTAAAGAATGCAGGGATGATTCCCGGCAGTCACCATTTTATTCAGCAATCACACACTACAAAAACAAGATGTATCCTGAAGCATGATAGTGGATTACTGCAAACACAGCCAGGCATTATGTCCAAGAGCAGATGTAGTATCTTTACTAGAACAGATTAACATGGCATCAGATATATTGTACGCAGCCAGTGATCTGGCAAACACATTCTTTTCTATCCTTAGGAAAAGAAGAAAAGATAGAGTTTTCATTTACTTAAAAATGACAACAGAATACATTACAGGTTTGCTCCAAGGCTGTGTTAACACTTCTGCCCCCTGTCAAAATATAGTTTGAAGAGATGTAGATTATCTGGCTATTCACACAGAATATCACATTTGTTCATGATATTGATGATGTCACGCTAATGGAAACATATGGGCTCAAAGCAGATACTAGTTGGGGGCTTTGTTAAGAAGCAGGTGTTCCAGAAAGTTGGAGATAACCCCTATGAACATTCAGGGCCTGCAACTTCAGTAAAATTTTAGGTGTCTGTTGTTTATGACATTCTAAGAATCATCCCCCCACCCCCCAATAAAGAATAAATTATTGAAACTTGTATTTCTCAGCATGAAGAAGGAAGTAAAATTCCTGGCATGCTTTTTTGGGTGCTAGGGGCAGCATATTCCACACCTGGGAACAACAGGTGGAAAGGCTAGTCTGGTAAAATGACATGAAAACCTGCCAGCTTTGAAAGTGTTCTAGCTTTGGCTGCTGTCTATGCACTTTGGACAGCTCATGCCAAGGTACCAGCCTTTAAGGAAATGAATTGCTATCTTGGCAAGAGTAGATAAGGATGCTGTTACCTTTTGGGAGAAGGAGGACTGTATTTAGTGATCAGGTGATAGGTTTGGATATCTTTTAGTCCTCCAATACCAAATTTTCACAGCAAATGGACAAGTGCAATAATTCTGGCCTGAGAAGGTCATGGTCACCAGGAAAGGAATTCCACCCCACAGGAATGAAAGTCTATTTCACAACACCAGGTAAATCTCCAGACCACCGGAGGTGCTAGCTGAGGATGAGGGGAATTTATAATAGACGGTGGAGAAAGGAGATAATGAGGATTGGTTATGGCCCTGGGATCAGCTCCAATGGTGGGGACTGTAGTTTATTCCACTATTTTTTTTTTCTAAGTTTTCCCCAGGGATAGAGGTCCACTGGAATGCTAGAAGAGTTAGTTCCAAAAATCTATACAAAAAAAGTGGATCTGAGCAGTGTAAGGTTATGGACTGTGGGGAATATATAATGTTCTGTCCAGATCTCTCTTAGTAATGAAGGACTTACTCCTCCTTACTTCTGGGAGTCCTGTTGGAAGATGGCCCTCAGCTATAAACTTCTACTGGGGGATTACATCTATGGAAAAACCTGCTTCACCCCAAAGTACACTTCTTTCCAGGGAAGCCTGAATCCAATGACTGGTCAGACAGAAGGAATAAAGACCCAGCACCCTTGTTTTAACTGGAGGCAACTCCAAAAGACTACCATAGCTCCGTAACTCTTCATGGGGTCATCTTAGATCTTTATTGAGACTGCATCACAGCTCATCTCCTTCTGTTTAACGCCATTTCCTTCCCTGCCCTTCTACAGGCTTTGATTGCAAGAGTCCTCCCTAATAAACATCTTGCATGCTAATTGCTGAGGGTCTGCCTCCCAGAGAACCCAAGCTGCATCTGATAAAACACACTGATAATATAACTGAAACTACTACTATCATAGATTTATACATATATATATATAAATCTATAAAATAAATGCTGATAGTATTACAAGAAGAAATCTAGAAATATATAATACTTGTGTAAATATTTTAACATGTATTTTAGAAACGGATAGATCAAGGACTCAATATTTGTAACAATGCAGAAGATTTTAACAAAGTTGTTCTCTCTCATATACATATGCAATATAATGTAATGTAACACACATAACACAACATAACATAGCTTTATTCTTATGTCCAAGGCATAGGGAGCACATATGATTTTTAAGCATATATGTATTATTTTAGAAAGTTGATCATACATGAGATTACAAAAGTTCTCAGAAATTTCTAATAATTGGCATCATAGAAGACATTTTATCTTATTAGTATATTAAAATAAATACAAGTGGACTTTCCCAAAAATTTGTTGGAAAAATAATAATCTATGGTAAAAAAGTAATTGAATTAGTAAAAATTTCTTCCTATAAAATACATCAAGCCCACACAATTTTATGGAGAAATTTTACCAAAAACTGTAAGTCATAGTCCCTATCTTATACAATCTGTTTTAGTGAATGAAAAAAAAGGGCAAACTACCTATATGTGATATCAAAATTAGGCACAGAAAATATAAGAAATGATATTAATTGTTCAGTTTCACTACCATGTAGATGAACAAATTGTGATAACATGTTAGCAAATCCAGACTTGTACTTAGAGTACATCATGATAAAACAGGGTTCATCCCAATAATGAGAAGATGCATCAACGTTAAAAAATAAGTAAAACAGGTAAATAAATAGAAAATCTATTTATATAATTCAACTCAGTAACAGAAAAAAGGGAGAAAAGGTGGGCATCTCAATGGATCTAGAAAAATATTCTATAAAAATCAGTACCTGTCCATAAATTAAGGTGAAAAGAATAGTACATTAACAATAGAAACAAACTTCCTTAACCTGATAAAGCACATCTACCCCAAACCCATAGCAATTGCTATATTTTAGATTTTCAGATTTTAGAAACATTCACATTAAATTCAAGACAAGAAGCTATTCACTAAAACCACTTCTATATAGCAATTACTGGAAGCTCTAGGCAATTCAAAAACACAGCAAAAAGAATTGCAGGTTATAATTATTGGAAAGAAAGAGGCACAATTGTTATTTGCAGATGATTGCATACAAAATAGAAAAGAATCCACAGACAAACCACTTAGATTAAAAAAGTTCAGGAAGTTTGTTGGAAATAGGATCAACATACAAAAATGATTAAAACGTAAGATTTTATTTAACAGTTATTGGAAAATAGAAAATGTTATTAAAAATTCCATTCACAATTGCATTCAAATTTACATGGTACCCAAGGAAAAAATATAGAAAATAGTATTTAATACTTTTATGGAAGAAAATTATAGAATCAAACAAGATAAAAACATTTTGTTAATGCATATACAAGCTCAATATCAGGGACATGTACTATAAATTATTACCCAAATTGACCTACAAAGTTACTGTAATTCTAATAAAAATCACAATAGATTTTTTTCATGAAATTTGGTGAACTTATTTAAAATCCCTGTGTATGAGCAGATGTTCAGAAATAGGCAGGGCAGCTATGAGAAGAACTCGGAGAATTTGCTCTTGTAGATATCAAGAATTATTTTAAATCTATAGTGATTAAAACAGTACGGCATTTTGTAGGGTTAAAAATAGATTAATTAGACAAACTCGATAACTTAGAAATAGACTCTGGCTTATATGTATATTTGGTTTATGAGAGAGTTGGCCTCAAAAGTTGAAACTTATTGGAATAATTGGCTATCTGTATAGCAAGAAAGAGAATTAGATCATTACCTCTATATAAAAAAAATAAATTCCAGGTAGATTAAAGGCTTAGATTTGTTAAAAAATAGTTTTAAAATTAAAAGGACAATTTTATGATCCTGTGAAGAAGAATGTGTTTAGATACATGGAAAAAAAGCACAAGTTGTAAAGAAAATTGATTCATTTACATTAAAATTTAAAATGTCTGCATGACCACAGTTAACAAACCACAAAGATTTTTTGCAATATACATAACAAAGAATCTCTCCAAAATATGTAAAGAACACTTCACCAACAATAAGATAATGATAATAGCTAACATTTATTAAGTATTTACTCTATGGCAGGATCTGTTCTAAGTTGTTAGTATGTATTAACTCCCTTAACCACTACAATAATCCTATGAGATACTATTTTTATCTTTATCTTACAGATGAAGAAACTGAGCCATAGAGAATTTAAGTAACATATCCAAGTACAAGCAACTGTTAATGACACATTTGGAATCAAAACTAAAGCAGTTCAGAGTGTCTGCTGCTAACCACTATGTAGAATTGTGCCCCTCTCCCCGCAAAAGAAAAATAATTCTGTTGAACAGCAAGCAAAGATATGAACAGGTTATTCATAGAAGAGTTGCTGGAATTGCCAATAAAGATGAAAATATGCCCAACTTCATTAATCAGAAAAATGTTAATTTAAAATTTTAATGATGTTTCTCACCCATCAGATTGGCAAAATTTATGTCTGAGAATACCAAATGGTGACGAGATTTGACAAGATAAGAATTCATATATTCTGCAGAATAGAGTGTAAACTGGCACACAAATGTTGGAGCAAGATGGAAATATTTAGTAAAACAGACCTATAAGTACCTGATGACCCAGCAATTTCACTTCCAGGTTAACTTGCATATAAAGAAAAATGTGTGTAATGATATTTAATGCATTTTTTAAAATAAGTAGATAATTGTGATATTGTAATAGGATGTAATGCCATTTAGCAATTAAAATTAGTGAATTACATTTATATGTATCAATGTGGATGAGTCTAAGATTGCACCATTGAGTGAAAGAAGCATTATGTAGTACATATAGGTATTTAGAATATGATACCATTTAAGTCAGCTTTTAGGACATAAAAATTCTATAAATTGTTTATGGTACTTACTTATATGGTCCAAGTATAAATACACGGAGGGCAGAGAAAGGGAGTGAATGAGACTGCAGAGTCATACAAAGCAGATTTAGTCACATCTGTAATATTTTATTATAAAAATGATATATCAATGCACACATAAAATGTATTAATTCTCTTGTTGGGTGCACAGGTTGATTTCTCTCCATGTTTTTCTGTATATTTTTAATATTAAAAACAGAGAAAAGGGATTCCCTGGTGGCGCAGTGGTTGAGAGTCCGCCTGCCGATGCAGGGGACACGGGTTCGTGCCCTGGTCCGGGAAGATCCCACATGCCGCGGAGCGGCTGGACCCGTGAGCCATGGCCGCTGAGCCTGCGCGTCCGGAGCCTGTGCTCCACAACGGGAGAGGCCACAACAGTGAGAGGCCCGCGTACCGAAAAAAAAAAAAAAAAAAAAAAACACAAGAGAAAGTTGATTAACACATAGTCCTTACTCTCAAGGAACTCATCTCTATTCATCCCGGTACAGAGTTCTGTAAGCAAACAGTACTATTTTAAGTAATAAAGGCACAACAAGAATAATGCTTCCTGTCTACTTAGCTTTGTTCCATCCTTCTGACTTTCTGCTTTTACCTGAGTTAGGAGATAAATTAGACCTGAAGCAGGACTCAGTGGTCATCTATGCTTCTCATAGAACAGATGAAGAAACTGAGATCTATAAATGGCCTAAGATCAGACATTATATGTAGCAATTGAGTGGTAGAGTTTAGAGCAGAATCCAGATCTCAGGACAAATAAGGAAGGCACAGAAAGGAGGTCAGCAGGCCAAATTAGGTCCACAGACAGGTTTTGTTTGACCCATATGTCATTTAATTTTTTTTTTTTTTTTTTTGCGGTACGCGGGCTTCTCCCGTTGTGGAGCACAGGCTCCGGACGCGCAGGCTCAGCGGCCATGGCTCACGGGTCCAGCCGCTCCGCGGCATATGGGATCTTCCCGGACCGGGGCATGAACCCGTGTCCCCTACATCGGCAGGCGGACTCTCAACCACTGCGCCACCAGGGAAGCCCTCATTTAGTTAAAAAAAAAAAGAAATGTGAACATTATTACAAACTGTGTGTATAGTTAGCCATAACCCCGCCAATCCCTATTTTCTCATGGGGATACTTTATTTATTGATGTTACCTTACCTGGCCCTTTAATATATTTGCATTTCTGATCCTCATAATAGAATCTTTGACTTGGAGAAGGTCACCTATATCCGCTCAACCCTCATTGTAATTCCCTCAACAGTGTCCCTGACAAGTGTGATGCACCTCTGCTTGCACACTTCAGCTACGGGGAGCTTACCAGCTCTCAGCATAGCCCAGCTAATTTCTGAACAGCTCTGAATGTTAGAAAGTTCTGCCTTATATGGGGTCAAAATGTACTTCTTGTAACATCCCACTCATTATCCCTAGCCCAGCCCTCTAAAAAGTTTCATGAAATAAATCTAACTGCTCTTGTAGAAATATTTGAAGACAGCTTTTACTGTTAAACTAAATCATTTCTTCAGGATAAACACTGTAGATTTGTCCAACTCTTCTAGAGTTGCTTGGTTTTCCTATTCTTTGCTAACTTGGTTTGCCTCTGGAGCTGCCACGTTGAATGTGGTCCAGCTCCCCACTACTGGAAGGCAATCAAGAGTGAATGTTTATGGTGATCACCATCAATACTCTTCATCTACTGTTTAAACCATCCAGCTATTTACAACCAGAAGAGTAACATGACTTCATTTCTGCCTACTTCTCCAGACTTTTCTACACTTTCTCCATTTTTTTCTCATCTTTTCTTTTCACCTTTTGCCCTAGTCACACATTGTCTTCACTCCAACAACAATACACTATTTGGAGTTCCCTAAATCAACCATGCTATTTTATATCACCACGTCATTCATATCTTGTTGTCTCAACAAGGAATGTTTCATCAATGACTTCTCTTTGGAGCTCCTATTTATTCTTCAAAACCCAGCTTTAATGTTACTGTCCCTGTGAGACTTTTCCATGCCTTTAATCCTTCCCTTTTGCTCTTTCACACTCCAGTCTAAGTTAATCACTCTCTCTTGCACGCTGTTTCCCCGCTTTATATACACTTCTATTCTTGCACATTTCTCACTGGATTATAATTATTGGTCTGCATTTCTCTCTCCCTCTTTTATATTACAGTCTCTTGGATGGACAGTGCCTTACTTCTTTTTATAACTGAAACAGTAAGCACAGGGACTGGCACATAATAAGTGCTAAACAGATACTTTGTGAGTTGAGTACAATTCTGAGACCACTGGATGTATTGCACAGGTAAAGTTTGTCTTGAGGACAGCTTGAGTTTTCTCCATTTTCCAAATTGAATTGAGTTGCTTGAGAACAGGAATCATGTTTTATTTTTCTTGCTCTCCTAGCATCAAGCACAATTCCCATCAGTCATTCAGATGATTGTTTAAATGAATAAACATGATCCAGAGTTATGAGTGAAATGAGATTTCACTGAAAGACAGACTTGTGTTTTGGTTTTTCATTCTAGAGAAGGAAAAAGTGTATATAGGCATAAAGATCAAATTTGTATTCATACATATATGTACACAAATATCTGTAAATAGCTACCACTCTGTGTGTGTGTGTGTGTGTATATATATATATATATATATAGTGTTGCCTTTGCACATCCAGTAATATATATATCTTTTGAATTGCAAAGTGCACTCCAGGCTATTTGAAGTCTTGTACAATATGTCTAGCCTTCTAGGCAAAGTTTCTTGTTAATTTCCTCTGCCTCCATGAATGTATGATTTATTTAAAGAAACCTCCATGCAGCAAATTAAACAACATTTATTCTACCTAGAGGGATAATTTCCCAGCATCACAGAGTTGGCAGGCCCCATTACAAAGGTTTACGTAGAAGCAGTGATCCAAATCAGAATCCCAAGTACAGAAGTGTCTGCTGGTGTATTGCCACAAGATATACTCCAGTGTCTAATTAGCCCAGGGAGGAATAATGGAAAAAATAAAAACAAAAACAAAACTCTAGTCCTAAAAATGATTGTGGTTGTTGTTTTTTTTTTCGTTTCCTTTTTTCCCCTTTGTCCTGAATCTCCATCACTTCACAGGGATGTACTCAGAAATTGATATAATTAACTGGATTTCTTTCTTACTCACTTCCTTGATATCTGTCTTCATCTCTTCTTTTCTCTCTCTCTCTCTCTCTCTTTTAAAAAGAAAACATATATTTTTGTTGTTTAATCAGAGACACCAAACTTTTAACCATCTGTTTCAAATTTTTTTCATAGGAAAAGGCCTTGAGCCATTTCAGTCTGAACCTCTGGGAAACTATCCAAGAGAGATGGGAAATGTACCATACCTAATCTTTACTCTGTTCCTTTGCAATTCCAACCCAAATTAAAGAAATCATAAGCTGCAAAGTAAGGAATCCATGAATTATTAGATATCAACAATTAACATTCTTATCCAGCTTGCAAATCCATATCATCCTAAAGCAAGGCCAATTTGTGACTGGAAAAAGGTAGATTTACTTTATAAATTCTGATAGTATTTTAGCTTTTACTCCCATTTTCCCTGGGCTCAGTCTTAGGAGATATTCTGTGGTGGGGGGTGCACTCTTGGCACATCTCACATCTTAGTTCATGACTGAACACACTCTTTAAAACACCTATATGCATTCATTGATACAATCAATATATATTGAAAACTTACTTTGAGAATATAATCATGCATGGTATTATTCCTATCCTTAGCAGTATTCCAGTAAACCATTGTTTCATAATAAGCCACTCCAAAGCTTTGTGATTTTCTCTATTTTTCTCACAGTTTCCATGAATCAGGAATTCAGAGGGCATGGTGGGGATGACTTGACTCTACTCCACAATGTCTGTGGTCTCAGCTGATAAACTCCAAGCTGAGGGTGACCAGATGGCTGAGGGCTGAAATCATCTGAAGTTGTATTTAGCATCACATGTCTGGTAGTAGATTCTGTTGGTTGTCTGAGACCTCAGCTAGGGCTATTGGCCAGTGTTCATGTGGCCTTTTCATGTATTGGGTTTCTAATATGACTCCAAAGGAGAATGTCCTAACTATAAGCAAAAGTTGTGTTGCCTTTTCTGACCTTTTCTTAGAAGTCAGGTTGTATCACTCCTACTGCATTCTATTGGTTACAAGAAAATCACAGCCCAAATAGATTCTGGGGAAGTGAACATAAATCCCATCTCTTGATGAAAGGTGTGTCGAGATCACATTGTACAAGAACATGTATGACGGAAGATATTTTCTGTGGCCATCTTAGAAAATGCAACCTGCCACAGGTAGCTTATAGTGCAGTAGGAAAGTTAGACATGTAAACAAATTAATGCAAGAAAGGGTCATAGCACTGTAGCAGAAGACTGTCTTGAGTGCAGTAAAACCCCTGCATATCTGGAGAAACTGTGGAGGGCAGGAAAAGTTTCCAAAAGGAGGTGAGTCTTAGGTGGCTAGGTTAGACACAGAGTGATATATTAATACATTTTAGTGGAAGTTGTTGAATTTTGGGTTTTTGAGGCATAACTTACATAAAATACTGGTAACACATACATTTAAAACATAGCTTAGGTTAAAAAACAAACTAGAAAGCCCTTGTACTCTATAGTGCCTTTCAAAATCCCTTTGCTAGTTAGAGGATGAGCTTGAGAAGGGGTATAGTAACTGTCCTGGGGCTGCAGCAAACATTGGGCACGATGAGAAGTTGCAATGTGCCGGGCAAGTCGTCACACAGTCATGACAAACCTTTACCTGTGTAGAAGCTCCAGAAGTTGTGAAGGGCCAACAGGAGAATGCCAGCTAGCCAGGAATCATACTATTCTAAGGTATATCTTTATTCCCACTTATCAGATGTTACCCCAGCGGTCACCGAATCCAAGTTGCCATAAGCTGGGGGTGTTGTCTGTTCTCCCCAGGTATTGGGACTTGATGGAACTGTGGATTTGTGGAGGTTTCAGGGGCTGGTCCCCAAGGAATTCAACCATTTTATGACTTTATTTGAGGATAAGGTCAACCCTTGCAGCTTTAGGGTAGTACAAAGGCAATAAGAAAGGGGCTAATATTCCTAGACAGGAGAGAGGCAGAGCATGTGTGCATGAATGTCCTCCAAAGCAAACGGGAAAACCTTCGTGTTTTATTTACTTTGTGTTATTAAAGGAACATCACTGTGCCATCCATGCTGAGCCAGAGCTTTTAATTCAGTAGAAATGAAATTCTAACCCAGTGTGTGCTTAACTTCCCCAGCACAGTAAAACCATTTCTCTCTTTGTCTCTGTCTCCTCTCCCACTTTGTAGTGAAGAGATGTACAGGGCTGCAGTACAGTCTGACAGTGGGAAACCACACTGGCAATTTCTGAGTGATGTCTGAAGGAATGAATTGAAGGACTTGCCTGGGGTAGAGACACAAGACAGACCATGCTTTTATAGTCACTGCTGGGTTTGCAATTTGCTTGCACTGCTTATCTATGCATATTCTTTTCTGTTCCAACATACAAAGGAAAACATGCCCAGGCAGACGCTTCCCAGCTTATCACTCCATATCAACCCAGGAACAAGACAGGTTTTCAATTTCTCCATTTGTGAGTGCAATTAAAAGTTGGCAGAGGTTGCTGTGAGGGGAGAAAACAAACAGTTGTGCATAATGGTCAAGAAAGAGAGAGATGACATCCATGAGGGTGGGGTGGGAGATGAGGAATGGATCTGGGACTCAACTCACCAATATCTCATGCCTGGGAGTTATGGTTAGGGATATTAAGCTATGTGTTTATGCACTTAGGCTTGCTCTTGTTTGCTTCTGAGCCTGTGTCCATGTTATTTGCCTGTATTGCAAACACTTTCTTCAGTCCCCCAATGGGGGATACTCCATCTCCCTCCACACTTGTTCTTCACCTTTCTAACTCCAACTTGTCCTTCACGTTTCAATTTTGATGTTACTTCTTACAGGAAGCCTTCTCTTCCTTTTCAGTATGTGGTTTGGCCCCTCCCTCACTCTCCTCCCTTAGTCCCTGAACTTATTTCCAATAAAGCTGTCTCATGTGGTACCATTATTTCCTTTTCCTTTTTTGCCTTATTTGATACCCTAGACTGAAAGGTACTTGAGATCAGAAAACCTATATTTTCTGCTGTTGTATTTCAATACATGTAATAAAATGCCAACTATATTGTAGGAGCTCAAACAAAATTATAGATTAGTAAGGTAAAGAGATATAAGCCAGAAGTTACAGAGAAGTACGTGGTCAGAGTTAAAGTCCAAATGGGTGGGTGGAAAGATGAAAAATGAACTGAGATTTTACATCAACCAGATTAGAAAAAAGAAAATAGAGTGTCAAGGGAAGAGATCAAGATGGTAGAGTAGGAGGACACGGAATTTACCTCCCCCCCCATGAGCACATCAAAAATACATATACACATGGAACAGTTCTCACCAAAGACTAACTGGAGACTGGCAGAAAGACTCATCTATAAGCAAGGCTGTAAGAAAGATCCATACGGAATCAGATAGAAGGACAGAGAAGTGGTCGGTTAGGGACCTGTGCCTGTGGGAAGGGACTCAGAGGAAAAGGGAGATTACACAGGGAGAGAGCCACCCTGGGGGTGAGGGTTGGAGCACGTATAGGGTGCCTCAACACTGGCGTCTGACACTGGAATGTGAGTCCCTTTGGCTGGTTGGAGGATGAGCAGGATTAATAGGTGGGCTGTGAGAAGTCTGGATTCTACTCATGAGGAGAACACACACTTGCTTATTCCTGAAATAAGGTGGAGAGTGTAGACTGAAACTGCACGGGTCACTGACCAACTTCTCCCATCCACCCTAGTGTGTGCCCTGACCTGAGCCCGAGTAAACGCTCCAGCCCAGCTTGCTATGTGACATAGTACCACACTGTAATGAGGGCTTCTATGGCTGAGGTGATAGCTCAGCTGTGAGGTACAAAGACAGCTCAGGCCTGGAGCATCATCTGAGCAGTGGTAAGGCAGCCACTACTTTTGCTGATACAGGCAATGCATGAGAAGTGGTCTGGGTTGCTGACTATGACTGGGGCTGACACAGCCTGTGCCCCAACCCATATCGAGCACCAGCACCAGCCCCATTGCTGCAGCACTGCTCACCTCTGGGGCAAGTGTGCTGGTACTGGGAGCAGGAAGAATTATACACTTAGAGGAAACAGAGCCAGCTCGAACTTGACCTTCAGGGTTTCTACTCCAGCATCTTGGGACCTGACCCTACTCTATATAGGGAAGTGACAGCCACTGAGCAGGGGAGAAGCCCCAGCTCACACTGGCTCTGGCCCTGGCCCATCCAACTCAGGTCCCACCTCCTACCAAGGTGATAGCTGCCAGCACTCCCTGAGGAAAGATGTGACCTGTGTTTATGTCAAATAGAGCTCTCTTACCAAAGTCACTGGGCACATGCAGACTGTATGGGGATGCTCCCATATAAGGACACCCCTTCAAGACCACAATATGTAACTGTTTCACATAATTTCATAGAGACAGAGAAAGATAAGAAAAATGAGAAGACATAGGAATTTGTTTCAATTGAAAGAGCAAGAGAAAACCCCTGAAAACACAACTAATGAAACAGAGATAAACAATTTACCAGATAAAGAGTTCAAAGCATTAGTAATAAGAATGCTAACTGAATGAGGGAAAAGAATAGATGAACACTGTGAGAATTTTAACAGGGAATTAGAACATATAAAAAAGAACCAGTCAGAAGTGAAGAATACAATAACCAAAATGGGAAAAAAAAAACCATATTGGAAGGAATTAATAGCAGACTAGGTGATACAGAAGAATGCATAAGTGATCTGGAAGATAGAATGATAGAAACCACCCAATCAGAATAGCGAAAAGAAAAACAAATAAAAAACTGAGAGCAGTTTAAGGGACCTCTAGGACAATATCAAATGTAACAACATTTGCATTATAAGAGTCCCAGAAGGAGGAGAGAAGGGCTCAAAAATGTATTTAATAGGGCTTCCCTGCTGGCGCAGTGGTTGAGAGTCCGCCTACCGATGCAGGGGACACGGGTTCGTGCCCCAGTCCGGGAAGATCCCACATGCTGCAGAGCCCGTGGCTGGGCCCGTGAGCCATGGCCACTGAGCCTGTGTGCCTGGAGCCTGTGTTCCTCAGCGAGAGGGGCTGCAACGGTGAAAGGCCCACATACCGCAAAAAAAAAAAAAAAAAAAAATGTATTTAATAAAACTATGCCTGAAAACTTCCCAAACTTAAGAAGGAAACAGATATCCAGGTACAGAAAGCACAGAGGGTCCTAAACAAGATGAACCCAAACAGACCCACACTAAGACGTATCATAATTAAAATGGCAAAATTTAAAGATAAAGAGAGAATTCTAAAGGCAGCCAGAGAAAAACAAAGAGTCATATACAAGGGAACCCATAAGGCTGTCAGCTGATTTTTCTGCAGAAAATTTGTAGGCCAGAAAGGAATGACATGATATATTCAAAGTGCTGAAAGGGAAAAACCTGCAATCTAGGCTACTCTACCCAGCAAGAATATGAGAGATAAAAGACTTTTCTGACAAGCAAAAATTGAAAAAGTTAATCAATGCTAAACCTGCTTTAAAAGAAACATTAAAGATACCTTCTCTAAAAGGAAAATAGAAGGCTATAACAAGAATTAAGTATATAGGAATGGAAAAATCCCAATAGTAAAGGCAAATAAAAGCTGAGGATCAACCACTTAAAGAAGCTAGTACAAAGATTAAAAGGCAAGAATCTGTAAAATCAACTATAACTACAATAAACAGTAAAGGGATACACATGAAAATGTAAAATATAGCATTGAAAACACAAAACATGGAGGAGGGGA
This sequence comes from Phocoena phocoena, assembly GCF_963924675.1. Classification (NCBI taxonomy): domain Eukaryota; kingdom Metazoa; phylum Chordata; class Mammalia; order Artiodactyla; family Phocoenidae; genus Phocoena; species Phocoena phocoena. Next base: position 148,709,934 of record NC_089219.1, read on the forward strand.
GTAAAATTGTAGATTTTTAAATGTGTTTGAAATTAATGACTGTGAGTTTAAAACAAGTAGAAATATTTATAGGTCAACATATGTGAACTCCATGATAACCACAAATCAAAAACTAGAGAGAAAGAAACATAAGCTACCACTGAAGAAAATCATCAAAGCACAAAAGAAAGAAGTACATACCTGTCAATAATCACTTTAAATGTCAATGGACTAAATGTTCCAATCAAAAGGCAAGGAGTGGCTGATTGGACCAAAAGACAAGATGCATCTATATGCTATTACAAGAGACTCTCTTTAGAACTAAACACACACTAACTGAAAATGAGAATGGAAAAAGATATTTCCTGCAAATGGAAATGACAAAAATGTGGGGATAGCGATATTCATATCAGACAAAATAGACTTCAAAGTCTATAATAAGAGACAAAGATGGGCATTATATGATTATAAAGGGATCAATACAAGAAAAGGATATAACACTCATTAACATATACACACCCAATACAGGAGCACCTAAATATACAAAACAATATTAGCAGACATAAAGGGAGAAATTGACAATAATACAATACTAGTAAGGGACTTTAACACCCCACTTACATCAATGGGCAGATAATCCAGACAGAAAATCAATAAGGAAGCAGTGGTCTTAAGTGACACATTAGACCAGTTGGTCTTAATAGATATCTATAGGATATTCCATCCTCAAACAACAGAACACATATTCTTTTCATGTATACATTGAATGTTCTCCAGGATAGAGCACATGCTAGGCCACAAAACAAGTCTCAACAAATTTAAGAGAATAGAAAATATACCAAGCATTTTCCCAACCACAGTGGTATGAAACTAGAAATCAATTACAGGAAGAAAAATGGAGAAAGCACAAACATGTGGAGACTCAACAAAATGCTACTAAAAACCAATGGGTCAATGAAGAAATCAAAGAGGAAATCAGAAAATATCTTAAGACAAATGAAAATGGAAACATAACTTTCCAAAATCTATGGGATGCAGCAAAAGCAGTTCTAAGACAGAAGTTTATAGTGATACAGGCCTACCTCTAGAAATGAGAAAAATCTCAGATAAACAACCTAACCTACTATTTAAAGGAATTAGAGAAAAGAATAACGAACAAAACCCAAAGTTAACAGAAGGAAGGAAATAATAAAGATCAAAGAGGAAATAAAATAGGGACCAAAAAAAAATAGAAAAGATCAATGAAACCAAAAGTTTTTTTTTTAAAGATAAACAAAATGGTAAACCTTTAGCCAGCCTCATCAAGAAAAAAAATAGAGGGACACAAATAAACAAAATAAGAAATAAAAGAGAAGAACTAACAACCGATATCACAGAGATACAAAAATTCATAAGAGAGTACTATGCACAGTTATATGCCTAAAAAATGGACAACCTAGAAGAAATGAACAAATTTTTAGAAACATACAACCTTCCAAGACTGAATCAGGCAGAAATAGACAATCTGAACAAACTGATCATTAGTAGTGAAATTAGGTTTTTAATAAGAAAACTCCTAGCAAACGAAAGCCTAGGACCAGATGGCATCACAGGAGAATTCTACCAAACATATAAAGAAGAGCTAATATCTATCTTTCTCAAACTATTCCAAAAAGTTAAAAAGGATAGAACACCCCCAAATTCATTCTATGAGGGCAACATTATGCTGACAACAAAACCAGACAGACACTATAAAAAGAGGAAAATTACAAGCCAATATCTCTGAAGAATATAGATGCAAAAATAATCAACAAAGTATTAACATACCAAATTCAACGATATATAAAAAAAGGATCATACACCATGATCAAGTGGTGTTTATTTCAGGGATGGAAGGATGGTTCAATATTCACAAATCAATCAAGTAATATGCCACATTAACAAAAGGAATGATGAAAATCATACAGTCATCTCAATAGACACAGAAAAAGCATTTGACAAAATTCAACATTCATTCATGATAAAATCTCTCATCAAAGTTGGTATAGGACTTCCCTGGTGGCACAGTGGTTAACTGTAAATGTAAAACTGTAAACCATAAAACTCTCAGTGGAGGACATAGGCAGAACATTCTTTTACATAAACTGTAAAAATATATTTTTTGGATCTGTCTCCTAAGGTAAAGGAAGAAAACAAAGTAAAAAACAAAAACAAACAAATAAACAAGAAACAAATGGGACCTAATTAAACTTAAAAGCTTTTGCACAGCAAAGAAAACATTGACCAAAGCAAAAGACAGCTTACTGTATGGGAGAAAATATTCACCATTGATTTGACTAAGTGGTTAATATCCAAAATACATAAACAGCTCATACAACTCAATACCAAAAAAACAAACAACCTGATTAAAAAATGTGCAGAAGACATGAATAGACATTTTTCCAAAGAAGACACACAGATGGCCAATAGCCACATGAAAAGATGCTCAACATCACTAATCATCAGAAAAATGCAAATCAAGACCACAATGAGATATTATCTCATACCTGTCAAAATGGCTATCATCAAAAAGACCACATATAACAAATGTTGGCGAAGATGTGGAGAAAAGGGAACCCTTGTATACTGTTAGTGGAAATGTAAATTGGTGCAGCTACTATAGAAAACAGTATGGAGGTTCCTCAAAAAACTAAAAATAAAACTACCATATGATCCAGCAATTCCAGCACTAGGTATGTATCCAAAGAAAACAAAAACATTAATTCAAAGATATACATGCACCCCAATGTTCAGAGCAGCATTGTTTACAAAAGCCAAGATACGGAAGCAACCTAAAAGTGTCCATCAACACATGAACAGATAAAGGAGATGTGATATGTTTATACATGGAATATTACTCAGCCATTAAAAAGAATAAAATTCCACCATTTGCAACAACAGGGATGGACCCAGAGGCTGTCATGTTTAGTGAAATAAGACAGAGAAAGATGAATACTTCACATATATGTGGGATCTGACAAAACAGAAACAGACTCACAGGTATAGAGAACAAACTAGTGGTTACCAGTGGGCACAGGGAGAGGGGAAGGGGCAAAGTAAGGGTATGGAGTTAAGAGTTACAAACTACTATGTATAAATAAATAAGCAACAGGATATATTGTACAGCACAAATAGCCATTATTTTGCAATAGGTTTAAATGGAGTATAATCTATGAAAATATTGAATTACTATATTGTATACCTGGAACTAATATAATATTGGAAATCAGCTATACTTCAATTTAAAATATAAATTAAAAACAAAATAAAGAAACAGAGTGTCAATAATGATGAGACCTTTGTGAAATTGTTGCATACATTCAAATGACAGCAATGCTACTGTAGTAGGATATTTTTGGAAAGTAATACTTCAATATGAATCAATAACTTCAAAATATATATTCTAATTTGACTCTGTAATCTTACTTCTGGGAATATAACCTATGTAAATAATCTTAAAAAATGAAAATGTTACATACATGAAGATAATCTATTGTAGCACTATTTACAGTAGTGAGAAATTGGAAACAATTTAAACAGTATAGGAATGGTTAAATAATAACAATTTCAATGTAGTATGATACAGCATTATGCAGTGATTAAAATGATAAATATGAGACTTATTTTTCAACATAGAAAATATTTATTATATAATTTTACATTAAACAATGAAATTGTACCTGTACCATATTTTAAATTATATGAAATTATGTTTTTGAATGGACAAGTTCTGAGCAGAAATAAATGAAAATAGCTGTTATTTACTGGAGTGGTAGGATTTTGTGTGTTTTTAGCTTTCTTTTGTGAAGAGCTTCTTTAGTGCTATAAGGCTACATGCATGAATTTAAAATAATTCTTTTCAAGAAACATCCTGAGGAAGCTACTGAGAATTGAATTATAAGGCTGATAGGTTCTTCCTTCATAGCACCCACCTAGGATGTGTTTCAGATAATCTTGGCTGATAGATGTAAAGTCTTATTTTTCTCTTCTCAACTTGGAAACCTCAAGATTAAATCAGAAAGATCCAGTATCAGGATGTCTGGATGATTTTGCTCCAAAATTCATCTTCTAGTTATTCCCACTACTGTTAGGAGTTCCTCCTCCAGCTGCCAAACAACTGCTTATTCAAATAAAGAATCAGGTTTTCAAAGACAATTATTACACAGCCAGCTGTGGTTTGGATCATCTACAGAACCCCAGTGCATTTCCTTTCATTTGCCCACAAGGGCATTTCTTTTTAGCACAGAACACCACCTTTTCTAAACCAGCAAGAAAAGAAACTTGGGATGGCAGAAAGATGACGTCTTTACAAGTAGACAAATTTCAGCTTATTTAGGAACAAGACTGTGGGTAAGTTATGCAATCCTTCAGAATCTTGATCTCCTTATCTGAAAAAATTTGGAAATTAATATCTACCTCATGTGATTCTTATGAAGATTCATTGAGATAATGTGTGTAATGCACTCAATCCAATATCTGTCACACAGGACCCTCTCCTTCAGTTCAGCAAACATTTACTGAACACCTATCATCATCCAGGTTAACTGGGACATGTGTAGCATTGATACTGGGCCAACCAAGTCAATTGACCAACTCACACAGATGGCTTTGTGTTCGTGACAAAACTGGGATCTCTATTCATGGCTAACTGGCAGCTAAAAGGCAAGTGAAGACAATCCTGACCCTCTGAGGACTATTGTGTAACAGTGGGTGATGGTTGACATATCAGGAAATAGAGATGCAGAGGCTCTATCCCTTAATCCAGTGAGCAATTCACACTTTGAAAATGGGGAAACAACAGCATTTACAGAGGCAAAATGTGCAATTAACAATATACAGACAATAAAACCCAGGCCTCATTGACCTAGCTTTGTCCCCCATCTGGGACTCTTTCTTCTCTTTTTATTTTGTTTTTGTTTTTGTTTTTGTTCTTGTTCTTGTTTTTTTTGCGGTACGCGGGCCTCTCACTGTTGTGGCCTCTCCCATTGCAGACCACAGGCTCCGGACGCGTAGGCTCAGCGGCCGTGGCTCATGGACCTAGCAGCTCCGCGGCATGTGGGATCTTCCCAGACCGGGGCACGAACCCGTGTTCCCTGCATCGGCAGGCGGACTCTCAACCACTGCGCCACCAGGGAAGCCCTCTTCTTTTTTTAGATGTGACTCTAGGTCTGGTCAGAAGCATTTCAGTCACATAGGTATGAACCAAAAGAACACTTTCCAAGTACCTTTCTCTGTGCAGATAATTAAGATATTTTGTTGATCATCAAGCAATCTTGTGGCAATAGTGCAATAAAAGGTGGAGAAACTCAGGTTGTGATCTTTCTCCCCCACAGACTCCCTGTGTGATCTGGGGCAAATAGCTAGTTTTCTGAGTCTCTGGGTCTTCATGTCTTTAAATGGTTTTTAATAACTCTACCAGGCTCCTATTCATAAATAATTCCACAAGGAAGAAAAGAGAAAAAAATTTGCTGCAGGCAGCCTGGTGAGCCTGGAGGAAGAATGATGCCCCTGAATCTATAATCCAGCATGTCTTTGGACCAGGGTAGTCTACATGTGTGTGCCATACTCTGCCCTAGGCTCCATCCATGCATAAGATACACATTTATATTGCAAATAAAATTTGGTGTTTGACCACCACTTCAAACTCAGCACCATCATTTTCTATGCCTCTTTTCCCATGGGAAAAATAAATCTGTTCCTTCTCCAACTTCCTGTCTGTTGAAGGCACTTCTCGGGAGCCATTTTGCTTGACAGCAATCCTCCTACCAGCATCTTGCACTATGTATATGTGGCCTCTTTTCCACCCCCACAGTGTCTACCCTACCCAAAGTCTCATTCGCCTTCCCAGTATTTCGGTAACAGACCCTGCAGTCTGCATTTTCTTCTCTCCAATTCACAGTAGCAGAATATTCCTTAATGCTCATTCTATCTTGGATCTCTTCTGATATAAAAATTCAGGCCACTCCCTATTTCCTCCTATGTCAAGTCTAATTTCTTCTCCCTGAACTTTAAGGATCTCTGCAACTCCTCCACTTCAGCCTTTTCCCAATCCAACCACATCATTGTTCTCCTGCTCACCTGGGCACCCCTTTTCCTCTTTTCAGAGTAATTTTTCTTCTGTCCCACGTGACCTCTTGGTCTAGTTCATTACAGTATCCAGAAGCCCCTGAGCAGCTTTCTGTGCCATTTCTTTTTTTACATGCTGTTAGTTCTGAGGACTCAAACTGTGTTCCTCTCGTCTTTTAGGGATACCACCCTCTCAGAGGGAACTAAAGAGTTGGACAACATTTACAGAGGCATGCTCTCTGATCCATAACTTCCCCATCCTTTCTGAGATTGTTTGTTATGACTTCTGAAAGTGATGTGAGCAAACCTCCTTCTTTGGTTGTGTTGATAGAGCCATAAAATCAACTCTCATGACAAGTTGGAAAAATTAATCTTTATTTTGTCTATAACACCTGCAGTGTTTCTCTCAAGCCTCCACCTGGCAGAATACAAAGAAAAAATAATTTTATTCAGTCCATTTGAGTTGAATGCGGCCTCAGAAAGCTAACTCTCCCAGCCTGCGGCTCCATGACCACACTTTCCAGATGACAGAATGGCTGTAATCCTGATCATTATTATTGGAGCAGTTTAAGGAAAACAGGGAATGGGGCAGAGATCTCCAATGTCACCTCTCCCCATAGTGTCTTCATGATCCGACATATCTGTTCATTCCAAGCCTAACTTCAGAGATGGAAACATGAACATAAAATAAAAATATTTTATTTTATTTCATTTCATTTCATCTTTTATTTTTATTGGAGTATAACTGCTTTACAATGTTGTGTTAGTTTCTGCTGTACAATGAAATGAATCAGCTATATGTATACCTGTATCCCCTCCCTCTTGGACTTCCCTCCTGCAACCCCCCATCCCACCCATCTAGGTCACCACAGAGCACCAAGCTGAGCTTCTTGTGCTTTATGGCATGTTCCCACTAGCTATCTATTTTACGCATGGTCATTTCCCACTGTCCCACTGCTCGATGATTTAGCCATGTTACCATCTCTGCTGGGTCTCAAATAAAGAAAACCTGCTACCAGCTCAGAGAACTTGTCTTTGATGGTCCTTTTGTTTGGAATGTTTCCCACCAGATTTCCAAATAACCATTTCCTCAGCTCCTCTGGAGTTTGCTCTAATGTCACGGTATCAGTGAGACCTTCCCAAACCAAGCGATTTCTACTGATAGCCATTCAGCTTTCCCTAACACTTCCACTTCTCCTAATTTTCTCCATAGCACTTAACATTATCTGATATACAATATCATTGCTGGGTGATCCCATGAGAATGTAAGTTCCATGAGAGTAGAGACAGAAATAGTGTCTGGGGAACAACAGGTATTCAATTAACAGTTCTTAAATGAATGAATGAATAAATAAAGGAATAAGACTGAGCATCGTTTGAGAATGGCTGAACCTGTATTATACTCCACTCTAGCATGAAATCATATAGAGTTTTCTACATAGTTAACTTAGACATGCATTTTTTAAGACTATAAAAACTACAGTGTATAATTTTGATAGCAATTCCTAGTCTCTTCTCACCAAGCAAAATTAACTTAAGAATCTTTCACTATTGTGGCCAAGAAAAGAGTCTCAAATTTGGAAAGATTGGATGCTTCTTCTTGCTCTGTCTTGGGCATGTGTTTTTATTTTACTTTCAAAAATTTTCTCTTTCTGTGTCCCAGTGAGAATAGTCCTGGTACATCTGAGATAGTGATGGCCGTTTCCTTCCTTTGAGGGTCCTTATTACAAAGTTCTGTCTGTGTTGACTTACATAGTTGGTTTACATAAATTTTTATGGAAGCTTTATTATTTCCCCAGCAAGCTCTGCATAGTACTTGCTGCTTTCTTTGTGGGATCCCCTGGGTATTATCCCTCTTTCTCTCTTTTTCTCTTTCTCTCTCTCTCTGTCATCTGTGTAGATTTTTATCTGCGTACTGTGGTCTCCTACCACAACTTCTGTATTCTCTGTACCGTCTCTGGTACTCTAGATAGAAGATGAAAGTTTTATTTTACTCCCTTTAGTTAGAAGAGTCATTTTCTTTTGTTGTTAAATTACAACAATGGTAACAGAAAAGATTCTCCTATGTAGCATCACCAAATATCTCCCCGTCTGCTGGGAGTTTATAAGGATTTCTGGGAAAAAGAGTATTTCAGGCAGATGGGGTGACACATGCCCAGGTTTTTTTTAAAGGGAATATGCTTTTTGAGTTCAAGGAAAATTCAAGAAGCCAAGGAAAATTCAAGAAGCCATTATGGCCAGCAAATGGAGGAGGCAAGGTGGAGAGTATTGGAAGATAAGATCAGTGAGGTATTGAAGAGAACAGACATGAGACCCTTGAAGAGACTTTGTATATTAATCTTGGGGAAGTGGAAAGTCATTGGGGGTTTTAAACAGAGTGATTCGACCAACATATTTTGAAAGAATCATTCTCAATGCAGTGTTGAGCATAAACTAGAAGGCATAGGCCAGGGGCAGGGAAATTAGTTAATAAGCTATTATAATAATCCCAGTAAGAAGTGGTTAATAGCTTGGACCAGGGTAGTAGATGTGGAGGTAGTGAAAAATTATTGGATTTTAAGTATATGATGAAAATGGAGGTTACTGTATTTGTCAAGTGACCAGAGGTAGGATATATAAGAAAAGTAGAGTCAAAGATAACTCCAAGTATTTTGGCCTGAGCCAAAAATGAGTGGCCATTGTAGGATGACTGCAATTATAGGAACCATTCAGTAATGAGAGAAAATTTAGTGATGTAAGAGGAAGATTAGAAAATTGCTGGAGACACATTGTTGAGTAGGTGGGAGGAGATGGGATCTAGTGCCTGAGTGAAAGCTTAGCAAGCACACAGACAATTCACCCATAAAAATGTAAACCAATTATTTATTATATTTATTATACTAAGTAAGTCACATGTAGGCCAATTATTTAGGGACAGATATAGATAAGTGATTGGGAAAGCTTTTAAAATTATCTCTACTATCTTAGTTAAATGAGAAGAAAAGCCATCAGTTGAGTGTAATAAGCAGGAAGCAGAAAATGGAAGTTTAAGGAGAGAGGAAAAAGTATGAAGTGGTCACCTAGAAAACTGAAAGAATAAAAGGTCTTGGGAAATATTGTCTGGCAAAGCCAAGGGTTTACTTGAGGCTATTGTTGATTTAGCAAAATCATGTTTTTATCTAGACATTTAAATGCTTAGATGGGAATTTTGCTAGATGATTATGTTGAAGAGAGAAAAAAAGAGAAAGTCAAGTGTGCTGAGATTGTGGATAAGAGAATGATTGTAATAGTTCATCATGAACAATCCCATTTAAAATCACATCAAAAAGAATAAAATTCCTACGAATAAACTTAACCAAGGAGGTGAAAGACCTATACTCTGAAAACTATAAAATAGTGATGAAAGAAATGGAAAGATACCCTCTAGTCATGGATTGAAAAAATTAATAGTTAAAATGGCCATTACTACCCAAAGCAATCTATAGATTTAATACAATCCCTATCAAAATGCCCTTGACAGTTTTCACAGAACTAGAAAAAATAATCCTAAAATTTATATGGAATTATAAAAGATCTCAAATAGCCAACACAATCTTGAGAAAAACGAAAATAGCTGGAGGTATCACACTCTTTGACTTTTGACTCTACTACAAAGCTGCAGTAATCAAAGCAGTATTGTACTGGCATAAAAACAGACACATAGATCAATGGAACAGAATAGAGAGCCCAGAAATAAGCCCACACAATTGCAGTCTATGACAAAAGAGGCAAGAATAGACAATAGAGAAAAGACAGTCTCTTCAATAAGTGGTGCTGAGAAAACTGGACAGCCACATGTAAAAGAATGAAATTAAAACATTTTCTCACACCACATATGAAAATAAACTTAAAGTGGATTAAAGACCTAAATATATGACTGGAATCCATAAAACTCTTAGAAGACAATACAGGCAGAACACTTTTGACATAAACTGTAGCAATATTTTTTTGGATCCATCTCTTAAGGCAAAAGAAACAAAAGTAAAAATAAACAAATGGGACCTAATTAAACTTAAAGGAAAGGAAACCATTGACAAAAGGAAATGACAACCTACTGAATGGGAGAAAATATTCACAAATGATATGACTGATATGACCAATAAGGGGTTAATATCCTAGATATATAAACAGGTCATACAACTCAATACCAAGAAAGAAAAAAAAAATTAAAATGGAGAGAAGACCTGAATAGACATTTTTCCAAAGAAGACTCACAGATGGCCAGCAAGCATATGAAAACATGCTCAACATCACTAATCATCAGAGAAATGTAAATCAAAACCTCAATGAGATATCACCTCAAACCTGTCAGAATGGCTATTATCAAAAATACCAAAGGTAACAAATGTTGGCAAGGATGTGGGAACACTTGTACACTGTTGGTGGAAATGTAAATTGTTGTAGCCACTATGAAAAACAGTACAGAGTTTCCTCAAAAAAAATCCCTAAGAATAGAACTACCAATTCCACTGCTGGGTATTTATCTGAAGGAAATGAAAACACTAACTTGGAAATATATGTGCACCCCATGTTCATTGCCCCAATATTTACAATAGCCAAGATATGGAAGCAACCTAAGCATCCAACAACATTATATATATGTATATGTAATGGAATACTACTCACCCATAAAAAAGAATGAAATTATATATATATGTAATGGAATACTACTCACCCATAAAAAAGAATGAAATTTTGCCATTTGCAACAACATGGATGGATGGATGGACTTGGAAGGTACTATGCTTTGGTAAGTCAGACAGAAGAAAAAAATACTATATGTTATCACTTATATGTGGAATCTAAAAGGTAATCAAATTAATTAATATAACAAAAACAGAAACAGACTCATAGATATAGAGAACAAACTAGTCGTTGCCAGTGGGGAGAGGGAAGGGGGGAGGAAGGGAAAGATTAGGGTAGGGGTTTAAGGGGGTACAAAGGACTATGTATAAAATAAATAAACTACAAGGATACATCATGCAGCACAGGGAATATAGTAAATATTTTTAATAACTTTAAATGAAGTATAATATATAAAAGTATTGAATGTTGTATACCAAAAACTAGTATAATATTGTAAATCAACTATACTTCAATATAAAAAATAAAAAGTAAATGTACATATTGAATATGGTATGAGTATTGGACATTTAAGAGTTACAAAATTAAAAATTTTATAAAAATTGAAAAAAAAATTCAACATGCAATGTAAGTCCATGTGAAGGAAGTGATGATAAGAGAAGGGTGAAGGACATTTAAGAGATTGTGAGATCAATTGATTTTTTAGGTTTAATTTGACAAGTTTGGAAGGAAAAATTATTGGAGTTGTGACACTTAGTTGGAAAGACAAGTGCTGATAGGACAATAGGATGTTTAAAATTTATATTAAGAACGAGGTACAGTTATGGGTAATGACGGGTCTAGGAAAATACCATTGGATTGGATGGCTGAGACATTGGAGAAAAGTAGTCATGGAACTGAGAGGCCAGGTTATTGAAAGGATCATCTTCAGACATGTTGAAATAATGAAGAATTGTGACAGGAGTGGTATTGGGCAGAGTCTAAGTACACCAGGAGCTAAAGTCATCAAGGAATGAGGAAGATTGATCCATCTTGGCATCTACAGTTGAAAAGTAGGGGTAGAGGATGATATAATTTGATGGCATTAGTATTGGAGCTGGAGAGGGGTAAAAGGGAGTTGCGTAGGTAAGAGGGCTAAAGGTTGGGAAGTGGCAGAAGAATGGATGACAGATAGCCTCCCTATAGGCAGTGTTACCTGTGATATGAAGGCCTGGAATTTTCTAGAATTTTCTGACTTAAACCATTCGAGAAAGCTGTAGGGAAGGCAGTATCTTGAGGCAAAAGTTAGTAAAAAGCAAAAACATTCAAAGAAGAGACGTAAGTATGCAGGAGCTTTTGCTGATGACTCCAGAGCATTTCAGAATTTAGTGCCTTGGAATCTTTATTTAAATTTGATGACCTTTGTACTGTAGATATGCTCGAGTTGCAGTTAATAGAGAACTCCAAATAGCCAAGTTTACTGTTTTATTGTTTTGACAGTTCTAGGTTCTCATCACAAAAAGAACAGTGTAATCACCAGATCCTCTCTCTGTACATAACGATGGGAATGGTCTTTGACTTTTCACCCAGAGGCACGATCAGACTTTTCCCTTAGAGCATCAAGGCTCTGGGAATCACGTTTCTTTCCCCCTAGACTGGGCCCACAAGCCAAGATGAAAAACAATCAACTTTCAATTTTCTGTGCTTGTTTGCTTTCTGCCCAGAATACACAGAAAACACATTTAGCAAACTTTTGGGTTAAGTTTTCAAGGACACCTTTCTGTTTCTGCGGCAGAGGATTTCAGAGCCAATTGTTCCTCAGCCCCAGGAGCCCATTTTTGTTATTTAAATGTGGGAGTCTTCACAGCAAAACAACCTCAAACATTCAACCCTAGCCCCTCAACCCACCACCATTTGCTAAATGAAGCAAAACACCATAATGGTCTTAATGATGTGGATTTATCTCTTAACTCTTGTTCTGAGATCATAACAAATCATTAAAATCATTAAGTCTTCTAGCTAAATTAGGGTACAGATCTTCTGGATTGCACGGCCAGTGTGGTTTCTTCCGTAACACCCTCCACTCAGCCCCCCTCCACACCCCATAACCTCATCACCATCCTTCTCAGATTTCCTCTCTGCAGAACAAATTGGCTTACTATATTCAAAGTCACAGTTTTAAACAGCTTTGTTACCTCTCTCCATGCCCATTCCTCCCCTGTACCCCAGAGCTACTTCCCTAAGAAATGTAGACAGCAGACATCTAAGCTTAGGGGTTTAGATCAGTGCTGACCCTGGGATCCAGCACAACAAAGTGTGACAGAGGAAAGAAAATAGCCAGTGGAATTTTGGCTCTCCCAGCACTCCAATGTAAGCAGGAACTCTCACCAATCACCTTCTGCTAGGTCTAGCAAAGGTGGAAGATGTATCAGCAGATGCCACTCTCAGAAGGAAGATGGGGTAGAGTTGGGATTCATTCTGTTTCTTTTTAGGTCTGTCACTTATTCTCTCCCCAGCCCATTCAGTCCTACAAAAATGGAAGTAAGGAAGCATGTCCTCAGTTTCTGGCCCAGACACTGTGGAAGCATGAAAAACATGGCTCATGTGGGTATTGAGGGAATGGATGGGGTCTCTCAGTCCTATATATGTTGGAGAAGTTTATGTTCATTTTTCTAGAGGATCCGTATGGAAATAGGACAATATGGTAGTCGAGGAACTTGGGGACATTTATTCATCTCTCGGTAAGAAGAGCAAAGGGATATGTATCATGCAGTGAAGAGCTGGTTTAAGGAATCCAGTGCTTGATAAAGATAGTGAATTAAAAAGGGGTTTAGGGTGATTGGTTAAACTCAGCTGGATGACGGGATTCAAGTTTACCTTACCCTAATTGCTGAACTAAGTTACTGTAACACATAGCTCAGTGCTGGTCAGGTACCAGATGTCCAATTAATGTTGGTTGAATTAAAGACTGTATCTAACAATCTCCCTGGGGGTCCAAGGGTTTTCTAAAGTAAACCCATTTTATAAAGAGGTTAATTTTGTATTTAATCAACTGTGTACCCTCTGTATAGTTAGAGCCTGTAGGTCTGTTACAAAGCTGGTGGACCCAACATTCTCAAAATTCAATAGTTTGAATTCAGGTGCCAAAGTTATGTGAGACATCTAAGTGTGTGATTTACTATTAGGATGGGTGAGGTACTTTTGCTGGGGAGACCCTGTCCTGGCCAGCACTAAACGTTAAACTCCTGGTCCCATGCAGTATGATTAGACTCCTCAACCTGTGCTTGGTAAGGATAGTGAATTAGAAGGGGTGGTAAAATAGGGAAAAAAATCAGCCCCCTGGAGTCTTGAGAAACACTCAATTCACTTCCATGGTTGGAAGCTTTACCTGTCTCTTCTGTAATGGGCTTTCAGAAGAACTGGAGTGGCATTAAAGCTCCCTTATGTTTTAATTACATTCAGTGAGTCCAAGTGTGTGTGTAAAAGTCCATTTATCTCTAAATAGAAGAACCTGCTCTGAGCTCTATCTTTGGTACTAGAAAATTAGTCTTTTATCAGGAGAATTCAAGGGCCAAATGAAGGACAATAGAATATAAAATCAATGACCTTTTGTAGACAGGCAAAGTCAAGAGGATGAGAGACTGTGAGCTGGGCAAAAGGAATATATGTCTATGCTAAGTTGCTGCTTATAGGAGAGAAAAGCATAGGGTGAACATAAAGGCATGGATTTCCCACTTCAGGACAGTTCTATACGCAGCCTGAGAGAGATTGATGTCTGGGTTCAGCACATACATCTGAGTTTGTTTCTCTGGGCAACGTGGGAGCTCTTGCTTCAGAGCCATCTGTGTGGGCAAGTATCACACAATGTGGCCCTGCTATGTCACTCCAGACCTCTGACAGTCTTGTTTGTGCTTTTCTCAGTCCAGGAGTTTGTGAGAAAGAGAATGGGGTGGGGGGAGAATGGTGGAGGGCAGAAAAGGTATCTAAGGGTATAAGCCCAGAGTGGCTCCTATGTGTGGCTGCTCCAGGCCTGCCCCTCCGTGCCATGCCCATCCCTATCCCAGTCCCTTGCCATTTTCTAAGTGAATCTGAGCTGTCTCTGCGGTGGTCAACACTGTAAGAGCGACGCTGAAGGAGCCGTGAGTGGCAGCGGGTGAGCCTTGTTTACAGCCCAGTTGTTACATCCGGGGCTGTCACATGACTCCAGGGTGCTGCTCTGGGGGTGGGGTGGGGTCAGGAATCCCTCAGCAGATGTCCTCTGCTCCACTGCCTCTGCCGAGCCAGCCCAGGATTAGTGTCTGCCTCACTCCCCCGACCCCAACCTCACCAACGGCCAGAACTGCAATGAAGGAAAACATTAGCCGGGGCGGGGGGAAGGATGCACACATAATGCATCCACAAGATATTCCTTGCTTCTTCCTCTCACCAGTTCCGTGGAGTATTATGATCTTCAGTTTACAGCTAAGGAAACTGAGGTAGAAAGAGATTAAGGGACTTGTATAAGATCACAGAGCTAGTAAAATGCAGGGTTGGCGTTTAAACCGAGAGTCACCCAGTTCCGATGGCAGGATTTTGCTACCACCACAGGTGGCCTGGTTGAGCTTGTTAAGATAAAGGGCAAATCATCCAGGATACTGGCTGACCTCTAAGGGCAAGTTGAACAAATAAGAGGGTCAGCTGCCCCAGACACACACACACACACACACTCACACACACACTCACACACACACACTCACACACACTCACACTCCCTGTCCTGTCTGTATTTTTTTCAGTCTTGCTCTTACTGAGGAGATCACCCAACACCCAGTCTCATATCTACATATCTATTGCCCCTCTGTGACTCTTCTCTGCTTGAGAAGTACAGGGCACCGGGTACTGTTATAATGAGAGGGCCCTAACCAAGGAATTATTCAGTTGGCAGCTATGACTTTGATTATTACATTTTTTCCCATCTATTTTGTCTGTTTTGGGCAACAAAGCAGGACAGTCAGTCAGACCTGGTTCAGTTTCTGGGATGTGGATTGTTGTCCCAGGTGGTGTCTCTCTGCCTCCGTTAGAGTCCATCTTGCCCTGAAGTAATTTGTTTAGGCTTAGTGCAGTGCTGGGCATGTAGCAGGGGAATATCCAATGCTTCTATTAGAAGCATCTTTTCAAAATATCACTTTTATTATATCACTCTTCTGATAAAATACTTAAAACGGCTCCCTGTCTGCTGCCCCAAGGCCATGCACGCAGGGACCCCATTCCATACCTTCTCAAACACAGGAAAGAAGGGACATTTCATTTACACCCACTCATCTTCTTCCATGGGACTCTGGCTGGAATCCCTCTCTGTTCCTCCTTCACAGCTACAGGTTCAAGCTCCTCCAGGCAGTTGTACCTTGCTAGCCATTCTAACCCTCTGGAGTTTTCTTCTTGAGTTAAAGTCCTGGGTATTTACTATCTGAATAACTCTAGGTATGTGATCACAATCTCTCTTATTTTGTTACCTAAAACTTCATGTCTAATGTTTTACAAATTGTAAACCAATCAATACCAAGATAATATAGTAAATGCTTTCTGTATTACCCAGAGTGCTAGCCTGGTGTTAGGAATATAATAAGGATTTTAAGATATTCAAATTAAATTAAATGAAAATTCTTTTCTCGTCAGAGCTTAGACAGTATATTATTTATCACTCTTAAATGTATGAACCCCTTGTAGAGAAAAACTGTTTCTCGTAAACACCCAATATTTATTTTTATTGCATCACTTAAGCATATAAACATAAAACTAAATATAAACTCCTAATAAACACTTAAGGTTCTTAAATCACTATAAAACCCAAACAAATTTATAAAATTAAGTATAAATAATAGTATAAATGCTGCAAAATTTAAATGAACAGTGTAAGTTTATTGTAATATATGATGTTTGCCAAAAGCAAATCACATCAATGATATGGAATTGCTCTGACCCAAGTTCTTTGGAGATTTTGAGCTTGGCATGATTCATTTCTTACACTACTCTCCTGTGTTTAGTACACAGTACAGCAAAACCTTTATTTGTGTTGTGTGGTATCAGATCATTGGGGACTTATTTAGCCAAATGGCACCATTATTTTTAAGGCTGTTCTTTGTTTCCTACATGAGACAAAGTCATGATGTGCTGAAACCATTCGGCAGTGTTTAGGCTTATGTGATCATCTAGAGGGTCCAGACACACTTATGTTAATTTTTTAGGATTATCTTTGAAATTAGAAATTTGAATTAGAATATTTTATAAGAAAGCTTTTGGACCACCTACAGAATTTATCTGTAGATCCCTGATTAACACTGTCTAATGGGAGAAGAATTATTTAAAGCAGAAAAAATGGAATTGTTCTTCTTTCCTTACCATGGAAGTTTGTTGGCTAGAGATGCATCATCTTATTTTTTTCTATTACCAAATAGATTATTTTAAAATTGTTACTAAAATATGTCTTACACACACAAAACAACGTATTTATCATAGAAAATTTTAAAGTTATTTATAAGTTTTTTCAAGAAAAAAAACTGAGGACCCCAGAATCCACCTTCCAGAGATAACTATCGATGTCCCATGAGAGTAATACTTCTATTGCTGCTAATAACATCAGAAAGAGACACAGATTGATAGCTACATGCCAGCAAATAGTCAAAGCATTTTGCATATATTAATTTACTCTGCATAGCAACCTTATGGCATAGGTTCTAGCAGTATTCCTACTTTACAAATTATGAACCGAGGCCTAAAGCGTGCCGACTGAAAAAAATGCACGACCTAAATGTTGATAATTATATTTTATTCAGTGGACAAACTGAGGACTTAAGCCCAGGAGGCAGCCTGTCAGATAGCTCTGAGGGACTGCTCCAAAGAAGTAAGGGAGGATTCAGGATATATAGGAACTTTTGCAACAAAAACCAGGTAGTTGGAACATCAAAAGGTTACTGTTAATTAAAGAAGAACCAGATATCTCAAGTTAATGAATTTAGCACTTTTCTATGTATGGGAAGTTGCGAGAGTCTTAAATTATTACTTTGATATGCACCTTAACTGCCTAAGGCCAGTATCATGGTCTTTTCATCCTGAATCCCCTCAGGGTGCACAGTTGGGGTAGCTACAGTGTCTTAAGACTAGATGGCGGAAACATCCTTTGTTTACTGACAAGCGTTTACAGTAAGTTGTAGAGCAAGATTCTAATTGAGACAAAATACAACAATATATAAATAAGACAAATTAAGTCAAATATAGGATCACTTATTTTCCTTATAAATACATTAAGCATCTTTTTGTATTGATACCAATAACTTTTGTGGGTATCAGATGGGTATATTCCATTATAAAAATACTTCACATTATCAACCCATATTCCACTGACAGCGTTCTAGGTAGTTTTCAATCTTTATTATAAAAAGGGCTGAGATGAACATTCTTACATCTAAATCTTTGAGCATATTCTTACTAGGGAAATACTTTTTATTTCTTATTTTGCTTTAGCATCTTCTTTAGAATCTAAGAAGAAAAGAATACAGAAATCTCAGTGTGCTCAGTCTAACATTGTTGTAACTGTTGATCTTATTCACTGGAAAAGTACTTAGTTTCACATGATGTTTTATTATATGTATTTGTTTAGCATTCAATCATAGTTTAAGTTTTCCATAGTGCTAATAGGTGCTTTTCAGCTTTAAGTAAGAGAATGAGCTAGTATAAAACACAGAGTAACACTTTAATATATGTGTCCTAAATATTAGAAATTAAGAAGCCTCCTTTCAATTGTTCTAAACCAGAAATTGTTGTTCTCAGTGGGTAGGTAGCATTTCATTAGATATTTTTAAAGCTCTCTTTTAGCTGTTTATTCGGAGGAGAAAAAGGGAATAAAGTTTTCAGGCTAACCACAAATCTTGTTGCTTTTGCAAGCCTAATTCTAAATGTTAGTCAGTCTTCAAACATTTTATTTTATCAAAGTAATACATACACGTAGTTAGAGTTAATACTACTAAAAGGTTTTGGTTTTGTTTTGGGAGGGAAGTCCCTTCACCCTCCAGTTCAGCTCCCCAGAGGCAACAAATTCTAACTCTTCTTTGTTGTTGATGTCTTTCTTTTTCCTCACCCCTTCAGTTCTCCCTCTCCTTCTTCCTCTACCTCCTCCTCCTCTTCCTTCTCCCTCTCTTAGGATAATAGAAATATAGCAATCTGGGCTTCCCTGGTGATGCAGTGGTTGAAAGTCCGCCTGCCAATGCAGGGGACACAGGTTCGTGCCCCCGTCTGGGAAGATCCCACATGCCGTGGAGCGGCTGGGCCCATGAGCCATGGCTGCTGGGCCTGTGCGTCCGCAACGGGAGAGGTCACAGCAGTGACAGGCCCGCGTACCGCAAAAAAAAAAAAAAAAGAAAGAAAATATAGCAATCTTACAACTCCTCTTGCCAGTATAGTTATACCACAATGCATAATTCTCTCATTTTCTCTTTCCATTTTCTTATTTTTCTTTGAAATGTTGACTATCTTCCGAAAACCAACACAGTCTCTGAATACAATTTTCTGTATAGTCAAATGTACCAGATGATCTGTAAGTTCCTTTACTATTATTTCATTTTTTTCTGACAATATTCTTTCTGGATCTCTCTGGACTCCTGCTCCAATCTGGATAATTTAGTCTCCAAGTCTGTTCACTTTATCCTATGTTAAAGCCCCTATTTCCTGTCTTCCTTGCATTCTTTTTTTCTTGGTTTTCTTTCTTGTTTTGAAAGAACCCATCTTCTAGAGTCTTCCAAGGAGAAAGGATGTGTGAGAAGCACATTTCTTCAGACCCTTCATATTTGCAGATATCACTATTCCACCAATCACACTTGATTCCTCATCTAGCTACATTGAGCATTTTGAGTAGAAAATCATCGTCTCTCAGAATTTGAAGGCACTGCTCAGTTTTTTCTGAGTCCTGTTGTTGCAACTGAGATGTTCAATGTCATTCAGATCCTGGATACTTTAGATACAACTTCTTTTTCTTTATCTTTGGAAGTTTGTAGGTTTCTTTTATCCTTAAAGTTGAAAAATTTTATAATGTTGTGACTTGCTGAGATCTTTTCTGATTCATTGGTCTTGGCATATATTTAAAATAAAATCTCCTTCATTTCTGGGATTTATTATATTATTTATTTCCTAATTTCTTTCTTTTTATTTCTTCTTTCTTTCTAGAATGCTCTGTCAAATGTTAGATTTACCTAATTAATCCTATTTTTAAAAATTTATTAACTACTATTGATCATACTTTTGTGTTCTTGTCCAGCTTCCTTGTAGGTCGTCTCAACTCTATCCTCCATCCTTCTATTTAAGTTTTTATTTGTAATTAACTATTATGTACTTAATATCCAGGAGACCTTCTTATTCTAAAAATCTTCTTTTTCCTCCTCTTTTCTTCTTCTTCCTCCTTACTCACCTGTCGCTCCCTCCCCCTCTTCTTCCCCCTCTCCCCTCTTCTTCTCCTTCTCTTCATAACACCATCTTCATAATACCATCTTCTTCATAATACCATCTTCTTTTCTATGGCAGCATTATCTTCCTTTATCTCTCTGGGGATATTAATTATCTTTTATTTTATGTGTTTCTTCTATTCCCTGCTTTATCTATTGTTTCATTTTCCTTGCTTGTTTTATGTCCTTCATGTAGATGATCCTTGATTGTCTATTTCTATTTATGATTGAAAAACTATAAAAAGTATATTTTAAGATGATAGTTTCCTAAGATTGCCAAATAATTTTACACATGTTTGAGGTAGGCTCTACTATAAGGTAACATATATTAAGGAACATCAAATATTAGTATCTGGGGCTTTTATTCTGAGTCTGTAGATACACTCCAAAGAAGGTTGTTCTAACCTTCTGCCATGGGTAAAGGAGAAGTAGTTGGCTGGCTGGGCAAAGTTAGGATGAGGACATAGCATGGAAACAGAATTTCAACCAATCTCCTTGATTTATACACCACATCTGATTCCAATTCATTTTATTTGTTGTCTACAACAAATAAATTTGTTTAAAAATGTGTTTATTTGTTCTGAGATTTTCTGGGTTTCTGTTGGGTGAGGCAGCTTGCCTCATTGGTTTCCCTATTCCTGTTCAACTGAGTTTTAAATGTATTGCTACTTATTCATCCACTTCTCACTTTCACATATTCTGCTTGTGAGTTATAGGTGTCCTGCATTCATTAAATGCAGATTTTATGTGTCTGCTTTTTGTTTGTGTGTGCATTGACACCTGGCATCTTTATCCACTTAACTCTAAAATGTGCTCCTATTTTTAAAATCTTCTTCAAGAGTAAAAAGGAAGCCTGCTAAGAGGATGTTCTTGGGTTAAAACTAGTGTTCTTTGATAATAGACCTTAGAAAGAATCCAGACAGAGAATAAAATGATTAATTATTTAATGAGATGTTTTTTTGAGAATTACTCCATGAGATAAAATTCTGTAGTTTTACTTAAAATTTCCTCCTAGAGTGTTTCACTGTACCCCAACATTACGCGTATGACTTCTACCTATTAGTTTAAGTCTATGTTAAAATACTGTCTTCTCCATGAAGCCATCTCTGATCATTATAACTAATAAAAATCCCTCCATTCTCTGAAATACATTGTATTTAATGCATTATTTTCTTATGGTGGTTATTCAGTTTTTACCCAGAATTCTAATTATGTTTGCATATCTCCAGCAGGAGCATTTTCTGATGAATTATTTATTCCCTCTATCCTTGAGGATTGGATTCATATCTACTTATCTTTGACTAGCTCATGGCTCCCAACACAGTACCTGGAAAAGAGCATGTACACAGTAAATGTTGAACAAATGTGTGAATGCATAGAGGCTGCAACAATTCTTGCTCCTGGAAAAATGGAAGGCACATTCTGAGGTTTTCTATTTTGCTGTTATTAGGAAACTTTACAAAGAATGAAGCAGTGCACTTCTTAACTGTAAGGTTCTGGGTGTTCTGAAATTTGATCAAGAACTATCATGCTGTATCAAATTGTTCCTCTGAAATTCTTCACTAAGGTTGTTACCATTTTAGGAATAATCACATCAAGGAGTTGGCCAGCTTCTTCTGAAAACTTGCTGTAGGCACAGCTTGTCTTTATTGCCTTTCTGCTGGACCCTCTTCCTCACCTTTTCCCAGTGATCAAGTACCTGGAACACTCTTGGGAGCTCCAATTGAATAATGAAAAAAAGTATAATTTCTTAACAGACATAGGTTTGAATGTTGCCTTTATCACTACAGGCTGGGCAATCTTGGGCAAGTGAGCAAATCTTTCATCACCTAAACATCCATTTGTACAAAATGGAGAAAACATTGTCCTCCACAAGATTGTCATAATGGTGAAATAACCACTAAAGTCCTCAGAACAGAAAAGACATGGAATTGATCGTCTTTGAGTTTCTTCTAAAGCTATGCATTGCATCTTTTCCAGGAATATTGGCATTTTTAGAGTAGATATAGTGAGAGAGCAATGATTAACTCAAAAGAAAACTTCCCTTGTGTGACAGCTCATGATTTTTGTGTCAAGGACTCCTGGACATCCTATGTTAAAGCACCCACAAGTGCAGAATCACTTTCCATGCCCCGCCTTCTCAAAGAAGAAAATATTTAGGGAGATATGGTTCAGAAAGTTGAAGTAAGGCAAAGAAAACCACCTTTTCCAAATCTTGCTTGGAAATCTTTCAAGAATGTTTGGGGTGAGCAGGTAAAATTTTGCTTCCTGCCTATGTCCCACCTTCAAAGTTTATCTTATCATAGGATACAAGCATATGTATTTCCAGGGAATCTGTTCTAAATACAATGTGTCTCTGTTTGTCTTTTTGAAGTTGGTGAAGCCCCAAATGATGGAGGGAGAAAGGAAAACTTTGTATCAGTAAGAAGACTGAAGTGTGGGTGCTATAGTTTTGGGGACTTACTATTTCAAAACCTGCACAGAGTACCAGAGTGCTTGGGAAAACAGTGCTTGACAAGGTAAATCTGGCTTGTGATTAACTCTGCCAGATTTCCTCCTGTCCTCCAAGGTATTTTCAGACAGTTGTCTATCATGTGTTCTAATGTATATATTTTATTCTCTGCATGAAGGTGGAATGGATTATTGTCCTTTCATAAAACTCTCTGTCAGTCTTAGGAAAATCCATCCTGCCAGATTTCCACCAGTTAATGCTAATGACTAATAGACGTATCCACCTTCTTTTTTGTCTCAAAGTCAAGACAATTACACTTTTAGATGTGACAGAAGTGAAATGTTACTTCATAACAACAAAGTCTGTCAAAATCTAGGGAGAGGCCAGAGATTCTTCATTCTAATAATTCATTAGGATGAAATACACAGCGTGCTCTTTGGGAAGGGAGAAAAGTATTTCATCTCAAATGCCACAAAGGGGAAGTGATGTTTACTGATGCCTACTATGTGCAAGGGGTTGAGCCCAAACTATCTGATGTCATCTGCCCACTGGTCCTTTGAGGAAGGTGTTAACACTTTCATTTCCAAAATAAAGTAGCTCTGCAAGATAGAAATTTACACAAAGTGATAGAATCCATTAGAGATCAAGACAGGGACTCAGACTGTTCTTTTCTGATGATACAGACATACCTCATTTTATTGCTTCTCTCTTTGTTGCACTTCATACATAGTATGGGTTTTTTGAAGTTGGGGATTGGTGAACCTCTATTTTAAAAAATCTTCTTATTATTTATTTATTAATTTTTAATTTTTTACAGTTCTTAAAGGTTACTTTCCATTTATAGCTATTACAGAATATTGGTTATATTCCCCATGTTGTGTTGTACGATACACCCTTAAACCTATCTTATACCCAATAGTTTGTATCTCCCACTCCCCCACCCCTTTATTGCCCCTCACACCCTCCCCACTGGTAACCACAAGTTTGTTCTCTATATCTGTGAGTCTGCTTCTTTTTTGTTATATTCACTAGTTTGTTGTATTTTTTAAATTCTACATCTAAGTGATATCACACAGAAGGTTTGTGGCAACCCTACATCAAGCAAGTTTATTGGTGCCATTTTTCTAACAGCATTTGCTCACTTTATGTCTCTGTATCACATTTTGCTGATTCTCACAATATTTCAGACTTTTTCATTATTATCTTTGTTATGGTGATCTGTGCTCAGTGATCTTTGATGTCACTACTGCAAGTCGCTGAAGGCTCAGATGCTGGTCAGCCTGTTTTAGCAATAAAGTATTTCTAATTAGGGACTGTACATAGTTTCGTTAGACATAATGCTATTGCACACCTAGACTACAGTATAGCATAAACATAACTTTTTTAATGCACTGGGACACCAAAAAGTTTGTGTGACTCACTTTTTTGTGATATTTGCTTTACTGCTGTGGTCTGGAACAGAACCTACAATATCCTAAGGTCTGCTTGTATTGTGTTTCCTTCTAGGGTGGGATGGACCATAGAGATTCACAGAGAAAATGTCAAACAAATGTTTAAAGGTAGGTGTGAGCTCCAGGCGTCTATCATCCCTGCAGCTGACTGGCTTCTTGCCACTCCTGAGAACAGGTATGCCCTCACCACCCTTTTTCTCCTCCTTCCTGAAAGCTGAGTTGCACCCACAGTCCACTAATGGTGTAGAACGAGCTTTTCCTTGTTTTAATTTTCTGATCGACCTCCACACACAAAAAACATATTTTCTCCTGGATAGAAAAGACTGCTTTGTTACCATCTGGTCTGATTCCAGAGTCACCATATTGCACGAATGAAAAGCTAGAGCTCCCAAGGATTCCATTTACCATCATATGGCTCCTATCATTGCAGCCTTGGAGTGCCCAAGAGACAAAATCTCCTCTCAGAAAAGAACCTAGGCAGGCAGACTAGGCTTAACAGTCCTTCTCTGTCTGGGTTCACACCCACATGGAGCCGCTTCTCTTGTTCGTTATCTTAGACCAAACCTTAGAGGCTGCTGGCCAACACACATACAAAACAAGTTCACCATACTGTTTAGTTGCTGATGGCAGAGATAGAACTTCTTTCTCTCAACCTTTAGAAAACACCGAACCCTGGTCACATGTGCCAAGCTAGCAGATGTGGTGCTTTTTGGTCCAAGCTGGGCTTCAGGAATGGATGCAGAGCATCAACTTCTCTTTTCTGGTTACCTTGAGCCAGGCATTGGCACAAGGCAGTACTGCCAGCAAATGGCATTTTTGTGCCATTTGTGAAAATTAACTTCCCTAATTAACTTACTCATACAAAGGTACTCAGGCTAAAAACATTAGGATGATTACCTAGAAAATTACTACGTTGGTACAGTCCCTCGTGCACCTTTTTGCCTCTTAAATGTGCCAAGAACAAAATGGCTCTGATGACATTGTTAGATCTCTGAGAGCAAATACCTGATGAACGAAAAGATGGTGCCACTTGTTGGGTCCTTTAACCCTAATTTTAGCTCATGGATTCTGCTTAGCATGGGGTGGCCAAGACATTATTTTCTCCTTCCCAGAGGGGAGCACTGGTGAGGATCAGAATGACTTCTTGGTGCATATTCAAGCACCTTTTCCAGCACTAGGCTACACAGCAATTATGGCTAAATGAGTTTTGTATCAATTAGGACTGCTAGGAGGGTACTGGGGGCAGGACCAACAGGAGGCCTACATTTCTGAAACAAGAGGTTATAAAATTTGATTTGTTTACCCAGCCTCCAAATGCAGCTTTATTATTTTATTTTATGAACCTGGTTATCTTCATGTAGAGCCATAACAATCTGAAACATTTCTAGCCCTGGGGAATTTTACTTCCTCTTTTTGAAATACCCTTTGTTCAGGTGTTGGTCATTCTTATCAGGATCAAAGATTTCTGGAAAATTTCATTTTTCTGTGGTTTTACTTCTCTTTACTGTATCATATGAGTGAGTAACTCTTGAAATAAAATGTACACTTTTCCTAAATTTTATTCTATGTTCTTTGCTAGATCAGGCATGGAAGGAAGTCAGAAGATATGGGATGTGGTTCATGTTATTGGTACATGGAGGTAATGGTGTGTGCTACCTACAAAATTGGAGGTAAATTTGTATTCTGACTTCAAAAGAATGGTTTTCAACTCTGCTGCATATTAGATTCATCTACTGAGTTCTTAAAAGTGCCAGTGCCTGAGCCCCATCTCAGACCAGTTAAATTAATCTCCCTGGGAGGTGGGGTCCAGATATCTCGAAAGTTCCCCAGATGATACTAATGTCAGCCAGGGTTGAGAACCAATTATTCATTACTTTCACAAATATATACTCATCACTTATTTTGTGCTAGGCACTATTCTAGAGGCTGGCGATGCAGCAGTGAACAAATCAGACAAAAATCTCTGCCTTTATAGAGGTTACATGCTAGCAGATTTTGACTGATGGCAAACAAATAAATCAATAGCATTCATGGTATAAAAGTTGGTGAAAAGTGTTAAGAAGAAAAAGAAAAGATGGAAGAGAGGTATCACTTATGAGGGGAGAGGTATTGCAACATTGCAGGGTATCCAAGGACCCCTCATGAGAAGATGATGTTGCACAAAGGCCTGAAGGAGGTGGGGAAAGAGTCTCTGAGCAGAGGAAACAGCAAATGCAAAGGTCTTGAGGTGAAGTATGGCTGTTTCAGGAAAAGCAAGGTAGAGTGTAAATTACTGGTCTAAACTAACAAAATCCACACACTAGGTATAAGATGAACTACTTGTGAGAGTAAACCAAGAGACTGTGTATAAATGTGTGACTAATAATTTTGAGAATACTCTGAACCATATCAAGACAATCCGGCTATAATCTTAAGGAAACAGGCAAGGATGTGATGACAAGTTAGTAAACTGATGTGGAGTATATTCCATTCTAGCCTAGTTGGACAAAGGAGGTAGGAGTAGAAGACTGGTCAATCTGGAGAACAAAATAAGGAAGGCGAAGGAAGCAAGAGTAAGAATGGACCTCTATGCACTGGTTGGGGGTGGGGTGCATACAACGAGGCCAAGGGTCACGAGAGGTCATGGCAAGTGTGTGGTTAACATTTGAATCACATAACTGACGATCATCATTGTTAGTCAGTGGTCTTCAAGTTAACCAAAAAATTGGCTTAACATAAAAGATAATCTGTATGTCCATCCATGTTGCTACAAATGGCTTTATTTAATTCTTTTTTATGGCTGAGTAATATTCCATTGTATATACATACCACCTCTTCTTTATCCATTCATCTGTTGATGGACATTTAAGTTGCTTCCATGTCTTTATCATATTTAGAGAAGTAAGTCAGACAGAGAAAGACAAGTATCATAGATATCACTTATATGTGGAATCTAAAAAAATGATACAAAGAACTTATTTACTAAACAGAAATAGACTCACAGACTTAGAAAACAAAGATATGGTTACCAAAACGGACAGCGGGAAGGGGAGGAGATAACTTAGGAGTTTGTGATTAACATATACACACTACTATATATAAAATAGGCAAACAAAAAGAACCTACTGTACAGCACAGGGAACTACACTTAATATCTTACAATAACCTATAATGGAAAGCAATCTATAAAATAATATATATATATATAAAGTGTATCAATTTGCCATACACTTTAAACTAACACATTGTAAATTAACTGTTAATTAATAAAAAATTAATAACAAAAAAATTCAAAAAAATTAATAACAAAAAGATATCTTGAAAAAAATTTGGCTTCTAATATATTTAGCCCATAGGGAATGGTTGTGTTGATGAGTCAGTGTGAACATATAGCCTAACTGTATGTTATTTCTTATGATAAATAAAGGAATTACGATTGGGATTCCAGATATCAGTATAAGTGAACTTTGTATGAGCTAGTTTCCCTGAGCCAGATCACTCCAGTGTTAAACACTGAGAAAGTAAGGACTTGGAGCCTGTAAGGACTTGGAGCCTGTGGATGTGGGACAGTGAATTTGGGGCAAGACAAATGCCTCTTTGTTAGACCTCTCAGGACCCCCAACCTGCTGACCTCTTCAGCTGCTGACTTTGATTGCCATGTGACATTCACATTTTCTATCCAAAGCTACAATACCCTGTTCAACCCCTATCTTGCTGCCTGGCTGTTGTTTTCCCATAGCATAAATCAGAATAATACCTAGTATCTTATCTCTCTCTTATAGATAGTCAGAAAATCAGATGTGATGAAATACATTAAAGTAATTTTAAATGTTAAAATGATGTGAAAATAAGGCACTATTTTTATTAACAGTGATAAGAGTAAATCTAGGTAAATGGATAGTCAGAAATCTAATAAATCCACCTGGTATTTACCATAGGTATAGATTAGATTCAATGTCTCTTGTAGATAACTATTTTTTATTTAAAACTAACTCTACGTGTACAGTTACATATAAAAATGTATAGAAGGTTAATGCATCAAACTATAAATAGTGGTTATATCTTGATAATAGGATTTTAAATCATTTTTTTCTTTTTTGCATGAATGCAGTTATTGTTTATGTTCTTTTCATATAAAGTATAGAAAATAATATCTTTATATTCTGAATATTCAGTAACACCTATTTTGAAGATGAAACAATAAACTGAGTTACTTTTAAAAGAACCCCACTCAGCTTTTTATATAGTTGTTGAATAAATGGAGTGTTTGAGTTAACATCCCTGGTAATGAGCAGGGTGATGAGGGTGATGAATCAGAGTTTTCCTATGTCAGTCATAAAAAGCACTATCCCAGAGCTCTGAACAATCGGGTCCATGTTAACAAGCCCTCCTTTTGAACACACTACCCAAATAAGAAAACCATGGGACTGTTCCAGAGACTATGCTTTTACTCTGAGTTTTCAAAGAGATGTTTTGTGTATTTTTTCTTTTCTTTTGCAAATGTCAACAGTTCCTCCAGAGAGAAGAAAGGATGGAATTAAAACTGAGATAGGCGAATGTGAATTCGGTAGGTAGTAAAGCCTTCTTGACTTCAGCTAAGGCAGAAGAACTTGGTTCGGTCAAAGAAAATTAGTCCCTTCTCTTCTAGGAACTCTTCTTGCTGGGGCACAGTCCAGCTATGAAGACACCCTGAGAGAATGAGAGAGAAGGAAAAGGGGGATAGACTGGGACCTTTCATCTTTTGTGAAGAGCAACCCTTAAGTCAGTTAACAGAGACATACATGTTCATGTCCGCTGGCCAGAGCACCAGAACACACCTGTAGTTAAAGTTCAATTGATGGGCTTGCTTGCAGCAAGAGAGAATAGTTATTAATAGGGAAATGCGGGGTGTCTCAAAAGGGAGCAGTTAGGGAAGGATTCTTATAGGTTGTGGGGAGGGGGTTGGGGACAGATTCAGCATAGGATGGTCTTTGCAGAGATTGCTTAGAATTCATAAATTGCAGAGCTGCTTGCTCAGTGGTTTAATCTATAGAACACCTGAATCTGTGCAGGGTTACCGTGTGGTCAGTTTTTCTGCAGACATATAGAGCCTATGGGTCAGAACGAGCTGGTGTTTAAAGTTTGGGCTTACACAGTTTTCTTCCTTTCATGGTTTAATGCAGTTGATCTGTTTTGTGAGTCACGGTATAGTTCTGCAAATTATGGCTTCTGTTTCAATTCCATTGGGTGACCACATTTCAGGGGAGAAACAGGGGATAGAAAAGTGCAGGAAAAAATGGAGGAGAGGAAATAGGCACTTGAGCATCCCATGTGTGCTAAAGGATAATGCTTGTAAATATTGTACATATGCTTCTCTCTGTACACTTTACTCTCCTTCCACTGATCTTTATTCAACAAACTGTTTTCCAGCAGGAAAAAGTAAATAACCTCTAGGAAATGTTTCCAGGGGTTAAAGTAGGGCTTTCTTCTCATTTGTTTGTCTTTTATAAAAGTCAGATGCTGACCAAACCTCTCCATTTCTTCTCATCCACGTGATCAGACATATAGTCCTTGGACTTTGCCCCTGTTTCCCATTGATCCTAACAGACATAATACAATCAACTTGCCTGATGGGGACTCATTACCCAAATGGTCCTGAGACTTCCTGTTTGGGTCCATTCCCACCTTCAAGAGACACACTCTTTGCAAATAAATCACTGTATCTTTTGTCAACAGCAGCATTTCTTTCTCCTATCAAATATTTTACCCATTGGATCAGAAAACATGACCCATGAAATCGACCCCCCACATATTTTTACTTGTCTTTTCCGAAGTTGGCATCAGATGTGTCAGGGTCTGAGTTACTCCATATTCCTCCAGGCTGTTCATTTGATGCAAAATCGTGAGGATACAATTGGCATTCCTATAGCTTTCTCTTAGATCTTTCTTCAGCCTGAGAAACACCCCAGGGCCATAAAGGGTAACGTGGAAACCCATTCTGATCTGGGTAAATAGAGGGAAATAGAATTTGCCTGAAGGTTCAGACTGGGCTCAAAATTAGGGACTAGAACACACATTAACTTTCTGATTTTCATTTCCTCTCAGGCCCCTCAGGTAGGATGTCATACTCTAGCCCTTGGTTTTCTCTCTGATACAATCAGTTGAGAATCATCAGATACTAAGAAATCATTAAGGAGCCACAGTAGTCATTCTTTTTGCAAATCCTCATAAATTTGCCACAAGAGGGAAGTGGTGGTAAGATGCAGGAGGAAGAGGTGGAAACTCATGGCTGTGGCCATTGGCCTTTTGGTAGAGTTTCCTTCGTGGCTTCAGACAAGTTTTCTTGAGTTATCCTCCTTGAAACACATTCATTCACTGTGGAAAGATGGCAAGTTACATCACATTCTAAGATGTGTCCTTCATTAGATTTCTCTCCTTTTTTGTATCTATTTCTTCCTGGGAAAAATGTAGCTCCCTTGTTCCAATCCTTTTCCTGTGGGTGGTTGTTTCAGCATAAGACCATACAATAAAAATGAAAGAAAACACTCCTCTAACGACCCATATTCTTTATTTTAAGTAGACTCAGAGCAGGCCAAGGACCCTAGAGAGATCAAAGCACTGCCATGGCTGGGCTAGGGAACACAAGGATGGGTTAGTGTAAGGTGGGTGATTTGCAAACTAATTTTGGACTCAAAACTTTTGTTTAATTTCTTCACACAGCAGCTCCCCAGTCACATTACATTAGATATGAATGGAGGGGGCAGTGCCTTGTGCAGGTAGAACAGGCTGACCCTAAAACATGATTCTGGCACTGAGGAATTGGCTCTTTGAGATTCAGATATCCCCCTGGATTTGACAGATTTCCAGTACTAAGCCACAGCCTCCTCTGATGCAAACAGCAACCTGGGTTGCTGAGGAATTGAGGAGGGTCTTCAGAAAAAGGTCTCCAGCAGGCAAGCAAGTTATGGATTTGGCTCACCAAGCCAATCACAGAGACCAGTTTCATGGGCCTGGTGAAATACTGTTTTTTTTTGTTTTTTTTTTTTCTTCAGTCCAAATAAGTGGTGTTGATTTGTGTCTTTTTACCTCCTAGAGAGATTTATTGAAGAAAATTCTGAACATGACATGAGTTTAGTACACTTTCAGTGCTCTTATATGTCACTCCTGTTTGGAATGCCCCTTTTCCCAAATCTGTTAAACAAACTCCTGTTCAAACAATCTTCCCTTCTCATGCCTTCTTCCCTGGGCCTCCCATGTTGAGTCCATTACTCTGTGCCCAAAGATCTGGCTCTTTATGGCCAAATGGACTGAGAGCTGTTTCAGAGATGCTCTTTAGGCTTCTTATATCCACAGGCTTAACACAACACCTGTTCACAGGCACTCAACAAAATTGACTCCCTCTCCATTCCTCCTAGGAATATTTCGAGGTTGCCACTTGAAAGGGTGATCCCACTAAGGAGATTTCACATAAAATCCATTCTGCCTTAGCTCTTAGGCCACATCTGGGAAGTTCTTTCCTTCACAGAAGTTCAAGTGTGAAATTTTCACCTTGGACTTTATCCTTCGAAAGCTACTTGGAGAAACGATAATTTCAAGTCATTCTTTAAAGAAAAGATAGGGGCTGGGCTGGATGATTTCTCATTGACCTTCCAACCCCTGCCTTCCCTCAGCACACTCAGCTCATGAAAGGAAAACTGTGATGTATTATAGGTAAGAGGACACTTGAGTGGGATCCTGAGGCCTGAGTTCCTTTGCCCAGCTCTACCATTGACAAGCTGAGTTAATCTGGATAACTACTCCCTCCCTGGGACACAGGTTCATCATCTATACATGAGAGGGTTGGGTTCAGTGATGTCCAAATACAACTTCTAACTGACAATGGTCTTAAAATATTAATAGTCTGTGAAATACCAATGTTGGCAAACCAATTAATGGCTATTCTTCTAATATTAGTTTAGCAGATATGTTCCTCACCCTCCTGTTTAGAAGTTCTTCATCATTAAAATAATTGAGTGGGATGTTATTTTTATTCTTTTGACCTCTCTGCTCTCCACTGCTTTAATGAAACTCTGCACTGCTATTTGGTGATGAGGCTCCTGGGGCGTTCTCTTTTGTGCTGTTGCAACTTAGAGGTGGAGTGGAAAGGGCCCCGGACTAGAAGTCAGATATTCTGAGGTCTAGCCTGGCTCTACAACTAACTAGCTCTGTGGCCTTGGGCTTGTCAGGTCCCTTGTTGGGGTCTCCATTTCCTTACCTGTTAATTGGGGGGTGTGAGCTAGATGATCTTTATAGTTCTTTAACTCTTGCTTTCTATGAAGTCTAAGCAATGATAACTCCCTAGAAAGTGAGGGCTGAAAGGAAACTTCATGTCACACTACTCCAGATGTCAAACAATTAATTATGGAATTCCAGCAATCAACCTCCTCTCCCTGCTCCCTACCCCCTGCCTGCCTGTCTTAAGGGCAATTTCAGAGCCTTCTGTTCAGAACAACATCTCAGTCCCAGACTAACTGCCATCTTTCCATCAATGTCAAAGGGAGTTAAAAGGGTCTCTTTACTTAGAACTCTCCTATTTCCCTTTGTGGGGTGGGGATAGGGTGTGCCTTCAGCTTCCGAAGCTCCTCTAGTATCTGAAAGCCTATCCTGGCTGTATTGTCCTTGGTTCCTGTCTCTTTAGGATGTGTATTCATTTGAGCAATGCCACCAAACACAATAGTTGTCTATGTCATTTGATATTCATGGAATTTACCAGGCAAGCTTGTAAGCATATGCTAAAAATGATCGAAGTTCAAGAAGGAAAACAAGGAAGATACCCTTTCCTGTCAGTGCTGGTACCATGTAGGGTTAAAGGACTTGGATTCTGAGGACAACTGCTTTGGCCTGAATCTTTATTTGCCTGTGAGTCAGCCATGTGGCAGAGGGAAATCTACCTTCTGTGCCTGTTTTCTTACTCGTAAAATGGGACTAGTAAATAAAAGTACCAGCCTCACAAGATTAATGAAATAGTATATGTTAATTAGTGTAGGGTTTAACACAGGATAGCTTTGAATATTCAAATGATGATGTTTACATTATTTGTGGCTAACCAACACTTGCAGCATGCCTATTCTGCTGGCGAAACCAGCTGTCTCTCTTAGTCTGGCAGCTGCTCATCTCTACCCACTCCCTTGAGTCCTTGCCTCTCTGGGCTCTTTATCGTGACTCCTATGAGATCTCACTGTTCTTGGATGATTATTCAGTAAAGTGCTTTTCTATTGGAGGAAGCCTCCTTCCAACACTTCCCACCCACCCAGGGAAGCTCTAACTCCTGACCTGTGCAACTGGGCAGCTTATAACTACCCTTTGTAGGAGAGAAGATGCTTAACGGCAGAGGGGTTTTAATCGTTATTTTTGATGTGCACTCAACAAGCATGAGGTCCATAATCCACACACATTTAAAGCATCTTGTGCTGCTCAAAGAGGGGAGAAACTGCCCTCATTTATAGAACTTGCTGAATAGAGGTCTAGTCGGTGTTAATTTTTCAGTATCAGATTCCATTATTTTCTCTCCCTATTTCCCTTCCTTTAATACCAAGAGCTGGGACTATGCAGTGTGCAACAAAAGGAATCAAGACTTTCTCATGGGAGTGAGGGATGTAGGAGCAATTCATTTAATGTGTTTTATCCATAGTACAGCACATTTACTCCATGGGTTCAAGGTACCATGTGTCTGTTCTCTCAAAGGCAAGTCCAAATCACTTACAGCATCTTTACAGAAATTCAAAAGTAAATGGAAATATGACTATGAAGCCATCAGCTAAAAAGCATTGGATCCGGGCTTCCCTGGTGGCACAGTGGTTAAGAATCCGCCTGCCAGTGCAGGGGACACAGGTTCGAGCAATGATCTGGGAAGATCCCACATGCCCCGGAGCAACTAAGCCCGTGCGCCACAACTACTAAGCCTGTGCTATAGAGTCCACCAGCCACGACTACTGAAGCCGGTGCACCTAGAGCCTGTGCTCCACAATAAGAGAAGCCACTGCAATGAGAAGCCTGCACACCGCACTGAAGAGTAGCCCTGCTGGCCGCAACTAGAGAAAGCCCGCGTGCAGCAACAAAGATACGATGTGGCCAAAAATTAAAAAAAAAAAAACAAAAAACAAAGCATTGGCTCCTCATGGGGGATTTTGCTTCTTTTTCTCTCTTTCTCTCTTCCTCTTATTTGTATCATCTTTCATAGCAGTAACCTTGAAGAAATGTCCCTTGGGCCTTCCCTACAGATCTTGGAAGGCCAGCTTTGGTAAGAGGTAGTGAAAATATCCAGACCATAGAACTAAACTGAGCAAGATACCTCATTTGGATAATGCATCACCATGGGCAAGCAAGCAATCATTTAAAAACCAAACTAGACTGTATATAAATTTGGCTATATTTGTTAAAATCGAAATATGTATTTAACAACACACAACTTATGTAAACGCTATGTGTCTGTTTCCCATTAATGCATACTGGATGAGTATTGTGGTGATGACTTCTGTGAGGACCAGCCTAAACAATTCTGGTGGTTACCCATGTATGGCTAGGTAGGCCAGGTATCTGGAGGAAAAATGCAAATTATAATCAAGGTGAGAAGCAAGGTAACATCTAGCGGTTTGGAACTGGATGTCAGTTCTGAGAATTACACACATGTTGTAGGAAATCAGAAGTATGGCAAATGGGATGGAATGCGG
This sequence comes from Phocoena phocoena, assembly GCF_963924675.1. Lineage (NCBI taxonomy): Eukaryota > Metazoa > Chordata > Mammalia > Artiodactyla > Phocoenidae > Phocoena > Phocoena phocoena. The sequence continues at coordinate 148,744,618 of NC_089219.1, forward strand.
CTCTAGGAGGGTTGCAGCAAGTGGCTCTGACCTAAGATCATATATCGCAATAGGATGACAAAAGGTCCACATTCAAAGGATCCACTTATGAGACCTGAGAACAGTCCTGACATAGACTCCGTTCTTTCTTATTCCAGAAGAATTCTCATCTGTGTATTACTGGTGACTATAGATACTTTGAAAAATTAATTTGTTATGGGTCATGGATATATGGAGAGAAACTAGAGCAAAGAGGAAAAGGAGCAGCCAGTGGAGGTGGCCGTGAGAGATTACAACCACTTAAAACCTAATGCTCTTTCCTGCCTACTCCCAACTCTTCACTGAAAGACCAAAATTTGGGTTCATGCTGCTGCAGAATTCAGGCTTCTTCATAGAAGGAAGGAAACCAAAAGCAATTCATCTAATACATTTTACTGATTATACAACTCATATACTTCCTGGGTTCAAGATAGCACCTGGCCATTCTCCTAAGGGCAAGTTCAAATCATCCTTTGGTATCTATATAGGATCTTTCTCTTCCACAGCAAAGAGTAAGAAAAGATGAGGAGTGTGTGTGTGTGTGTGTGTGTGTGTGTGTGTGTATGTGTATGGGGTTTGGGGAGGGTGGAGAGACAGACAGAGAGAGAGAAAGACAGGAAGAAACCTAGAGGAAAAATACTTAAGAACTAAAAGGAATTAGTATTTTAAGGAAAAGTCAAGATCTGGAGAAGGACAGTCTGCCAATGTAATGCAGCCTTTACAGAAGAGGTTCTATAGATGTCAGGGTCTGGAGTAAGGAAGAATAATCCTCTGGAAGTTTTTGGATGCATTGTTGCCTGGTACCAGAGAAGCAGCCCACAAAAGGTCTTATTTTCCGCAGACCTACTGGAGAACGGACTTGAAGATATGGGGAGGGGGAAGGGTGAGTTTTGACAGGGCGAGAGAGAGTCATGGACATATGCACACTAACAAACGTAGTAAGGTAGATAGCTGGGGGGAAGCAGCCGCAAGGCACAGGAATATTAGCTCGGTGCTTTGCGACAGCCTGGAGGGGTGGGATGGGGAGAGTGGGAGGGAGGGAGACGCAAGAGGGAAGACATTTGGGAACATATGTATATGTATAGCTGAATCACTTTGTTATAAAGCAGAAACTAACACACCATTGTAAAGCAATTATACCCCAATAAAGATGTTTAAAAAAAAAAAAAGGTCTTATTTTCCATAAGAAAAATATTGTGAGAAAAACTCTGAGGAAAGAGAGTGCGGCAAGTTTATGGGTGACTGAGAGCACTAAGAAAAGAGACTTTTCAGGATGAAGGGCAGCTGGGCTGGGAAGGAGCTAAGCTTTACACGCAGAGTGAACTTGAAATCTGCTGAACTTAGCCTAGCTTGGGCTCCAGAATATTTGTGCTGCAGAGGAGAAACTCCTTTTACTATAAGAGAAAGATCGAGAGGGTGATTTTGCAGATTATTCCCTTCAGCAGGGCAGGGAGCACTGAGGAGGATTAAAAGAAGAGGAGTGGGGTCCGTTGGGTGTTGTCAGGCTTGATCTGCACAGAGGACAAGGAATGTATAAGGGGGGACCCTGGTCTTGGGAGCCTGAGTCTCCCTTAAAGCCAGTGTAGAGCGCTTCATTTTCTACACTCCATACTTCAGCTGTTGGTAATTTACAGAGGCAGCAACGTAGATCCTGACTGCCCAGAATTCTCTGGGTACCTTAAACCAATTACAACTCTTCACTCTTGCTACAGATTTAAAAATGTATCTGGGATAATGTCAAACAGCATCAGGAAAAGAGTTTGGGCCTCAAATAAAGCAGCGGTGACCTCCTTAACCTCAATTTTCCCTGGATGTCAGGACACCTCTCCACGGGGTGAAGGAGTGTATAAATTTAATCTGGTTGCACATAGCAGGGTTGAATGGAGGGACCAATCAGTGTCACTCTGGGCAGTGACAAGCTAGAAGCCTGTCAGTAACGGGCAATGAAGCACAAACTGCTATTAGATACACCCACGCCACCTGAGGAGAACGAAAAGGGGTGGAGAAGTCCTCCCAGGATGCCTTTGGGAGGACGGTTTTTATAGACCTTGAGAGGGGATGAGCTCCCTAGATAGAAAATGAGAGAGATCCACTCCTGAGTCAGTCAACCGATTCCTATTCAACTATCATTTTAGGAAATGCTGGAAACCATTTCGCAGCTATGATGCTACTCTCTCTCTCTCTCTTCAGATCTCATAACACGTGTTTGTCTACAAGGGACCTCCTGAGTACTCTTTTTATTCAAAACCTGGTCCACAAATTAGCAGCCTCACCAGGGAGCTTATTAGAAATGCAGAATCTCTGACCCCACCCCAGGCCTCTTGAATCAGTACCTGAATTTCAACAAGATTTTCAGATGATTTGTATACATATTAATCACTGTTGTATGGAATTCTCTAAATATCCAATTTTACTGGAAACAGTCATGTAAACGTTGCAGCTACTTCTTGGACAAGGAGCAGTGACTTCCTTTTGTATAATATGGAATAAGTAAGTCCCCTACATCCGAACGAGTTCCCTTCCAAGAGGGCGTTCATAAGTCTAATTTGTTCCTAAGTCCAACAAAGTTAGCCTAGGTACCCAACTAACACAATTGGCTATTTACTACTGTACTGTAATAGGGTTATAATACTCTTCACACAAAGAATACATAAAAAGCAAACAAACACAAAAGGCAAAGAAAACATGTTTAATCTTACAGTCCAGTACCTTGAAAAGTACAGTAGTAGAGTACAACAGCTGGCATACAAGGGCTGGCATCGAGTGAACAGGCAAGAAGAGTTACTGACTGGAGGAGGGAGAGGAGGTGGGAGGTGGTAGAGCTGAAGGATCGTCAGCGATAGGAGACGGAGGGCAAGCTGCCATTTCACTCATGCCTGACGTTGATGGCACAGGTTCTGGCTCCTTGCTAGATTCAATTCTACTTACTTTCTTGAAAAAACGATCCAGTGATGTCTGGGTAGTAGCTCTTTTTTTCTCATCATAGATGACACGGTGGCACTGGATTACATTCTGAACATCTGCTGCAACCTTCATGTACCGTTCTACATTTGGGTCCTGTGCCTCTAAAACTAACAGCGCCTCCTCAAATAAAGAAAATCCCCTTGTCATTTCCTGCGTCGTGAATCTCTTCGGTTCTGCAGTTACTTCTTCTTCCTCTTGTCTCTCTTCGTCCTTTCTCTGGGCCTCCAATTCCATCAGTTCTTCATTATTAGTAGCTCCTCATGTTGCACAGCAAGGAGTTGAATGTTATAAGAACGAGCAACATCTACCATCTTTTCGCCTCGCTCCACTCTCTCAATTATTTTCACTTTTGTTTCTATCGTTATCGCTTGGCGCTTCTCAGCTACATCACCGCTGATGTTATGCTTGCTTCCAGACATCCTGGGTTTGAAATAAAGATACGGTACTACTGTACTCTATACAGCACTGCACAGTAAAGTACACAAAGCACAACCACTTGTGGAGGATGCACGCACATGACAATGTACACCAGACGCATGAACTAACTTACGTGATTGGACACGTGAACGTACGTTCGCACGTTTGAAAGTTCGCAACTTGAAGGTTTGTATGTAGGGGACTTACTGTATAAACTTTTTCAGCCAATTAAACTGAACTGGATCAAGTAAGAAGAGAACATCAGTTCCCTCCAGCGCCCAGCTGTAGCTTCCTGTGGAAGGCAAACACAAATCCAAGAGAAAGGAAAAACGAGGAACTATTCAATTTCTTTTAGACTTGAAACTTGATTCTTTTCAGACTCAAGGTCAGTGTTAGTTTCATGGCCCCATTGAGTTGTTCATCTGTCTGAGCATATGAGTGTGTGTGTGTGTGTGTGTGTGTGTGTGTGTGTGTGTGTGTGTGCTTTGTCCGCATAAACCTAAGCATTCTTCTCAGCAATTAGGTAATTTCTAGATCAGGCAACGTATTTCATCTCTTTGCAGCATCTTTCATTTCTTGAAAGAAAATTATGGTGCATTTTGCCACAGAAACATGCTCTGTGAAAAGACAGAGCAAATAATGCATTAGGGGAAATAAGTGAAACTGCTAAGATTGCTTTAACCCCTCTGTGCTCATCACCACCAATCCCTGTCTGCTCTCACCAACCCTTGCTCAGTGCATCCCTGCCCAACTCTCTGTCAGATCACCTACTCCAAGGGAGGACTTGGAAATGTCCAGAGGTGAAGACAAGAGCACTGCCCTATCGTCTTTCTTTATCCACAGGAATATGGTGAGAGGCTGGTCTGGGAGGGAAGACATTGAGAATGCAGGGACTCACAAGCCCTAGAAAAAGCACAGAACTGGGGAGTTCATCTGGAGTTAACCTTTGTATTTCTTGTCCTTTTTTTCCTGCCCCACTGAACCCCATTCTACTTAGTAATCAAGATTCCAAAGGTGGAATAGTCTCCCCACTTTTTCCTCTACTCACATCCTAGCCATTATCAAAGGCCTGAGATTCATGGCATTTATTCATTAAGATACTAACTGAGCTTTAATGAGGTGCTTGTTACTGTTCTAGTTGTTCCAAATACATGAATAAATGGGGCAGAATCCTGACCACTAGCATCTCAGTGTAGAGTAATGAAATGAGTGTGGGCTTTGGGGCCTAAATTGACTGGACTTTGAAAATATATAGTCAAGTTGCTTAAACTCTGCAAGCCTCATTGCTTGTGCAAACCAGTCTTCTCTTAAAAATGAGACTGTAAATATCTTAAATATAATGACATGACACAGACTTCTTTTTATCCTATTAGGCATATATTAGCTATTTAATAAATGCTAAACTAAATCAAAATTTGAATGCAATTTAAAAATCAACATATAGGAAAACCTGCAGCTCAGCTCTGCTACTGAGTAGCTGAAAGTCTTGTTTAAATCATTTAACTTCAGGGTATTTTATATATAAAAAGAAGAAATTGGAAAATTGCAAAGATGCTTTCTAGAAGTTCTTATACATGATTCTTCTCTAGGAGTCCAAACTGTTGTGAAATGTTACATCTACTCTTCTATAACTAATGCCATAGTCATAATTCACTAAGATTTGCATATATATAGTTTATGTGTATACATATATAAAATATATCTTATATCAATAATGCATATATTTATTTTTAGTTACTTTCTGTACAAGGTTGAAAGTTCATAAGATATTTCAAAAGATTAAAGATACAAGATACCTTAAAGAAGCCTTTGGATTTGTTTAATACAGAACTTTCCAAACTTATCTTAATCCCTCCTTTTTTTGTATAATGCCAATTAACAACTTAACTTTCCCTAGCATATTCAACTCAAAGTTGAAGTAGACCCTCAGCTTTCTACATTTTAAAATCTCAGATTGTATTGTTGGCAAATGATCTTCAAGTTCCATTTCATGTAGTGATTTTTAATATTGCTAAGTCATCAATGTGTACTATATTATAGACTAGTGAGTGAGATGGAGTTACTACAGCTAATGACCAAGCCCAGTTGACTCTCCTGCCCATCACTCCTCTCACTGTCGCTACCAGCCCCTGATATTGGCATATTGGCTAGGTTGTGGATTCACAACGATCTTCTACTAGAAACCTCAAGAACATCAGGAGTTAAATGTAAATATTTCTACCTTTGGAGGCAGGCTCCTGTTTTAGGCCACTGGTACCGCAACTAAAGATGGATCATCATTCTTCTCCTCAAGGCATTGGTACTCTGTTAGAGAAATGTGGTAGACGATCAACAGGCCCTTTCAATCTCATTGGTAAAATTCCAACTTTCATGAAATGTGAGACATATACCAGTGAAATATGTAGTGACTTAAAAAAAATCCTGACATTTGGTCAGCAAAGTCCAACGTTTTTCCTTTTAGAAATGACCTCACCACATATTCCTCTTGCCAAAACCCATCCTGGCACTTCTGTTAAGGGCAGCTTTTTGCAGTATGATAGAATTGTTTCTCAAGTGCTCCTGGTCTCAGGACTGAATCGTGTAAGAGAGAAAGTTAAAGACATTTTTTGAAAGCAGAGCCTATTTCAGAGTCTGGGGTTAGACCATCAGTTCACGTCTCCAAGTGATATCTTCTCAACTCTTTCCTGTTCCTTGTCTTGAATATTGGACCCTGGGGATGGCTCCTATTGATGATTATGGAAAATCACAGAAAGAAGAAGCTGTTTTTCAATTCAAATGATATGGGCCTGGTTGGAGACAAAACTGTTTGTTGACCTGCTTTGTTCAGCAACTAATGAAATTAATTTTTTAAGAAGCGTTACAAATGAAATACTGCAGTCACTCTTCAGTGTCCTGACTCACTAGGGTATTAGATGAGCCAGACTTAGGTCTATGGACTTTCCCCAAAAGACTGTTCTTAGAAAAGCCAGAGTAGATGATGCAAAGATTAAGCACTTCTCAGCAGAATGCTGCAGTATCATGTCTTGAGTTGTTTTATTGTTTTTGTATTAGAGCCAAGAAACATGTGGCCAGCAGTCTGCAACAAGCCCTCTTATTTTCAACATAGCAAATGATAATTCTTGCACTTGAATGCCATGTGAAATTAGGATTGAAAGACAGAATTCATTGCAAGTCAATTATTGATCTTTAAATGAAGGAAGAAAGTCATGGCTATCAGGACTCTCTAAGTCCTGTGAACCATCCTCTAGCCCTTGAAGCTTCTTTGGTTACCAGGAAAATGATAGAGGGCTGACTAATAGTGACTTCAGTTTGCAGAGAATGTTTCATCCATCATACTAGTGATTCTGGTTTCTCTTTATAATATTACTGATGATCAGTTGGGGATATTACTTATGACAGATGAAACTGAGAAGGGCTTAGCAGAGCATTCTGTGAGTACAGGTAGCACAGAAATGAGAAGCTGGGTAGGTAGAAGTGTTCCAAAATCATTAGGATGCAGTTTTGTAGGATGAATAAATCTAGAGGTGTAATGTATAGCATCCTGACAACAGTTAATAAAATGGGATTGGAACTGGAAATTTGCTAAGAGGGTATAGATTTCAGGTACACTTATCGCCAAAAATAAAAAAGAAAAGAAAAGGTAACTATACAAGGAGAAGTTATGTTAGTTAGCTTGACTGTAATAATCACTTCACTATGTATGTGCATTTCAAGTCATCATGTTGTACATTTAAAATACACAGTTTTTATTTAAAAATTAATCAATCAAGACAAAATCATTATATTTCCATACTTTTCAGATGAAAATAGAACTGAGCTAGATCTAGTCAGAGCTGGACACAGACAGGCTTTTTAAATTTCGTTTCAATAAATTTATTTATTTATTTATTTTTGGCTGCATTGGGTCTTCATTGCTGCACGCGGGCTTTCTCTAGTTGAGGCGAGCGGGAGCTACTCTTTGTTATGGTGCACGGGCTTCTCATTGAAGTGTCTTCTCTTGTTGCAGAGCATGGACTCTAGGTGCGCGGGCTTCAGTAGTTGTGGCGCATGGACTTAGTTGCTCTGTGGCATGTGGGATCTTCCCGGACCAGGGATCGAACCCGTGTCTCCTGCATTGGCAGGTGGATTCTTAATCACTGTGCCACCAGGGAAGTCCAAGGCTTTTTTTCTTATGTTTATTTTCCTTAGTTGGAATGAGATCACACACAACAAGAACAACACAAGGAAAATCTAAAAAAGAAGATATGAAAGACAATGACTCTGGGACAAATTATTAGATAAGTTGGGTATTGAATGAAGAAGAATTTATCCTTGTTGGTTACCCTCATTTATAATTATGCTCATTTATAATTCCTTCAGGAACAAATTATTTGAAATGAATTTTGTAGCACTTTAGGTGCAGAACTTTATTTTAGGCCATAGGTAGACTACAAACCAATGGAAAAGCAGAGCTCTTGATTTGAGGGACTGTGTTTCACTCTTTCAACATTCATTCACTCAACATCTATTTATTGAGAACTTATTATGTGCCAGGTTCTCTTTTTATCTGAATATTCAGCAGTTAACAAAAAGGACAAGATATAATTTTTACAAAATAAAAAGAGAGCTACACTGTGGTGGGAAGAGAGACAAAAATGAGAAAATGAGAAAAATATCAGGCAAGATCATTTAAGTTAGTCATAGGTTCCAAGAAGACAATAGTTCAAAGAGAGTGATGGCAGAGTCAGCTACCTTAAACTGAATGGTCAAGAAAACTACTTCTTCTGGTAGGATGGAGTACTTTGCAATAGACCAATGTTCCAGCCGAGAAAAACAAACAATCAAAAACCTAACCAGACAAAAGACAAAATTCATTTGTGTAATTGCATCACAGAAATACTAGAATCCTTCAGACCAGACAGGCTAAATTTCTAGAGAGGGGAGAACTGTAGAAAGTGAGCTGATGCTCTGCATCTGCTTGGCTAAATCTAGCATAGACAAGTAACTGATATTATCCAAGGCATAAAGCCACTGCTGGGCCCCAGAAAAACCAGCAGATACTTTGGTAGTTGTACAGAGATGGGAGTGACTAAATTGGACATTTGAGAGGCCTAAGACATATAGCCAGCATCCTGCTCAGACATTTCTCAAATTTTGAAGCCAGGCAAGGCTTTATGCTAAAAAAGCTACACTGAAACCACCTGACAAGCAGGGCAGAGGAGACAAAGATGAGAGTCCAGCACCCTCCAAGAGAAGAAGTCCTGATAGCTCATTGAGAGTCATCTTTAAAGATCCCTGTCTCCCAATACTTACGTTCTTCCCACATACAAATCCACTCATCTACCTTTCTAATACTCTCAAAGGCATCAGCCTTGGGCTTGAGGCTCAGAATCTTACCCTCTGAATTAGGCCCAGGTGATGATGAGGTTGCAGCCTCCTTCAGTAAATTTCTCTCAATCTGATGACCTATAGACTAAATAGACCAGTTACCTGCCCTCTACCTCCACCCCACATCCAATGGTGAGACAAAGATTAGATAACCACAAGAGACACTCCCTATCAAAAGTGGGGAGAGGTGGGAAGCACTTTGTAGTTCCTGATCCACAACTGGACACACATGCTAGTTCCTTGATTAGAGTCCAGTCCTGCTTTATGTGAGTGGTTCCATGGCACTTAGCTCTGCATTCTACTGGCTACTGTGAAGCAAAGGGCCAGCCTTCATTCAATGGGGAGGGGCCTACACAACGGCTTGGATATCAGGGGTGTGGTTCATTGGGGCATCTTTTGAGAAAAACTACCACAGTGACATAAAACATCTTTCATACCATACTCAGAGATTTGTCTATTGCTACTTTAAAAAGAATGAGAGGGGATGTAATGTACAGCCTGGTGACTATAGTTAATAATACTGTATTGTACATTTGATGGTTGCCAGAAAAGTCGATCTTAAAAGTTCTTATCACAAGTAAAAAATGTAACTTACTGTGGTGCTAGATGTTAACTAGACTTATTGCAGTGATCACTTTGTAATATATACAAATACTAAATCATTACGTTATACACTTAAAAATAATATAATGTTGTATGTCAGTAATATCTCAATATTTTAAAAGGAAAAAAAAAGAAAAACAAAAGAGTGAGAGAGAAAAAAGTCTCTGTTTTTCTATGTGGATTTGATGCTACACTGGCCTATAAACTTCAATCTGTTATTAAGAGTAATTGCCCAATCTTGAAAAGTAATAAGAGCTGAGCTTGTCTTATAATTCTACTACTTTTAAAAGTGTGACCTTGGATAAGTCACTTAATCCCTGTAAGTGTTATTATCCCAACTTAAAAAAAAAAATGATGTAAACTATAGAGCTCATATGGTTATTGTGAGGATTAAATGAGATAATGTGCGTTAAATACTCTGTCCAATGATGCGCATTTTGTAGATGATCTACAAATGACAACTTAAAAGTATTGTTTACAGGACATATGCTGAGACAGAAGGATTTTAGGAATGACCTGAAGTTCTATGTTCACAAAATTCAAACTTGCATGGACAGTTGATATAAAATAGAAGGTAAATGACAAATTTTGAGAAATTCACTGTTTTGGGATCACTGTGTTCTTGAGCAAGCACACAGTGTTCTATCAATATTTCTGTGGATGATGATTGGAATTCTCCTAAAGATAAGGCAGGCTATCATCTTCGGACAAGGGCAATCCTATTAGCAGGGTAAGAAGGAAGATCTTTGCCAGGTGGATGCATTCAAGAACTTGGGCAACCTGTAAGGATAGCATGCATCCCTGGGCAAAGTTAGCAAAAATTTGGTTAAGTTATAACAATTTGGTTAGTGACTGAAATGTAACCTAACTTTATACTCAAAAAGTGATAAAGCTGGTACATATCACTTGCCCATGGCTGCAATCATTATGGGCATATATCAAAGGGGTAAAGTCAGGTTGAACATAGCACCAGAAAATACTGGGCAATGAAAAGGGTTAATTAAACAGGAATTAAACACTTTATGAAGAATGGACCAGAGGTTCCATAGTATTTATGCACATGACTATGATTTCCAAGCGTCACTGTGTGTGTGACTGTGTGCGTGCAAATGTACAGTTATGGACTATTCTACCAAAATCCCTAGTTTTACTGAATAGAGTAGGCAGAAAGCAATTTAAACTTTTCTTGATGAGAGAGGGTCATAAACACACACACACAAGTTAATGTACTATATCTTAGTACAGAGAACTCTTAGAATTGTTTCAGTGAAGAGGGTGTAGCTTATCTTCTCCTTTAATTACCCCCACATTCACCTGTACGTCCAAACCTTGGTGATTCTTCCAGAGCCTCCCTTGTTCTTCTTTTTTTTTTAAATAGATCTTTATTGGAGTAAAATTGCTTCACAATCCTGTGTTAGTTTCTGTTGTAAACCAAAGTGAATCAGCCATATGCATACATATATCCTCATATCCCCTCCCTCTTGAACCTCCCTCCCACCTTCCCTATCCCACCCCTCTAGGTCATCGCAAAGCACCGAGCTGATCTCCCTGTGCTATGTGGCTGCTTCCCACTAGCTATCTATTTTATATTTGGTAGTGTATATATGTCGATGCTACTCTCACTTTGCCCCAGCTTCCCTCTCCCACTCCATGTCCATTCTCTATGTCTACATGTTTATTTCTGCCCTGAAACTACATTCGTCAATACCACTTTTTAAAATTCCATATATATAATTTAGCATACGGTATTTGATTTTCTCTTTCTGACTTACTTCACTCTGTATGACAGACTCTAGGTCCATCCACCTCACTACAAATAACTCAATTTCATTTCTTTTTATGGCTGAGTAATATTCCACTGTATATATGTGTCACATTTTCTTTATCCATTCATCTGTTGAAGGACATTTAGGTTGGTTCCATGTTCTGGTTATTGTATATAGTGCCGCAATGAACATTGTGGTACATGTCTCTTTTTCAATTATGTTTTCCTCTTGTTCTTTTCAGATGTCATTTCATAATGTATTGGTTCCTAGGAGTTTTCTACTCTCCATACCTAACTACTTTACCTCTGTTGTAGACAATAGCTTAAAAGGAATTAAATATTGTTGGAGGAAATTAAATGGTAAAAACTTGTTACATTATTTTTAAGTTCATCCTCTGAAGGTGGCCCAATGTCTCTTCTGTAAAGTAAAGTGTATGGTCTTTATGAAAGTTTCCAGTGTGTTTTCTGTTATGTCCAGCTTAACAGCTATATTCTGGATAATTCTGATTCATAGAAGGCTGACCATTGGGTTAATAGGGCATTTTTGTACTTCATGAATAAGCTTTGATTGTAAAACAATGTATAGGGCATCAGAACAGGTAAGCAGAGCGTTAAGGACTGTCATACCAGGTTGTCTATTTCACACATTAATACAGTCAGTGGATTCCCAGAGCCACTTTGAGAGACATACTGAACTTTATTGTAAGCCAGTATTTCCTGAATCACAGGTATGAACCTACATGTTGAACTACCCTTGCTTCTGACCCCCCGCCCATGACAGCAGAGAAACAGAAATGAGCCAGCACTACAATGAGGGAAACACACATCTTGACAAAGCTTCTGCCAGTGTAACCTGACCCCCCCCCCTTTATGCGCCTTTATTGGCACATGCTTGCAGGGATCTGTTAAAGCTTGTGTTACAAAAATCCCTAGAGCTGCATCCAAGTTTAGAATCTTCTGAAGAAGAAACATGATGAAAAAACATTTAGGGGGTGCTGGGTAGCCCTTGTGCATTGATATGGCCTGGAGGCTGGTGAGTTAGGAAGGAGGTGGACTTTAGGAAGCTCTGGAACCAGGATTGGCTTTCCACCCAAATTCAAGAGATTTTCTTTGATTTGCTTCCATTTTTCACTTCATTTCTCTTCTACTCATTCCAGGGTCCCTGGCCAACACACTTCTCCCCAGGGTTCCCAGCATATCACCCATTTCTTTTTTTTTTTCTGCCCATTTCTTTAAGACTCTGTCCTCAGCATTTCAGGGACAGCTCTGTGTGGCACTACCTAACAACCCCTTAAGGTGGGATGCCTCCCAATGGCAGTGCCATTTTTATAGGAGCCTCTTCAAGGTGGAAAACATTTCAGTATTTAAAGGGATGACTCTAACGGCCCATTTTCTGGTTAGAGAGCACACAGAAGCCCCCCTTCAACACACTATAATTTCCTGCATCCTGACTCCCAGCTCCAAGTGCTGCCTCTTGTGTCCTGCTGGGTGAATAATGCAGTTGGCTTTCTAACCTCCAGCAACAACCAGAGTAAGGTGAATTGTAGTTTGGGGAAAAGATAATAGGAGAGGGAGGCAGGAATTTGGATTTAATTGGAGTGGAGGCCACCAGCTTTGTAGATAACTGTCTTTTATTCTGAATCTATTCAATGATTACAGCCCATACTCATCCACAAAGAATAGTGCACTTGAGTTCAGGAAGGGGAGTGCTAGGATTATTTTTCAGCTCAGTTGATCTAGATCCCCTCCTCGCCCTTCTTGGCTTCTGCAGGCAGATGTTGAACATGCCTTGAGCAAAGGGCCAGGGGGTTTCTGCCAAGCAGTTCCAGAGGCATCTACAAACCACAGTCATTGAAGACATTTCCCAGAAGGCTTTCAGAGTACAAATCTCTTTAATTAAAATGGGAAAAGCCAGAGTGAGGGAGATGAGAGGAGCTTGGCTGAGAGCAGAAGGAGGGGGATGAAGGGAAGAAAGGGAAGGAGGAAAAGTAATAAATATTTTACAAGTGTTTTCAAACACTGCCCGTCTAACACCCAGTGGAAAATGCCACTTGATGGATTATATTTTGGGTTGGCAAGTGAGGCTAATTCAATGTAATGAGGGGTGAATGGGACTTCAGGCCCTTATCCAACCACAAGAGACCCCTTACAAAGAGTCTGCTCTTTCAGTCATTAATTTTTTATGAAGTTTAATAGGCCTGAGCCTAGAGACCTTCTGTGGGGTTGATTAGCTTCATATTTCTCTCATTAATGTAGAATCTGATTAGCTCTTATGAAAACCATTTCATCTCAGGCTCCAGCGTGGCAACCACATTGTTCTGATATTAGGAACTGCAAGTTTGATTCACCCGAGAAAAGAAACATCTGCAGGGACAAAGGCCCTGGCCTCATGCTGTCACAGAATGAGAGGACTGGGGAGACCGGCTGTCTCTTACATTTTACTGACTGCAATAAAGAACCCTCAATATTTGGACCAGGATAACCTTATTGGAGGCTAGCAGTGTTGGTCCACTGCAAAGGGAGCTGACTTGAAAGAATAGACAACTGCCAATGTATCAGTCAGGGTTTAAGAAGAAGAGCAAAACTGCCAAGTGATATAGAAGAAAGGGACTATTACAGGGATGAGACTTTATGCTACCATAGGAGCCGGCAGAGAGGTCTGCTGCCCTGAATCTTCTGTTGGGCCTGAAGTTGCTATAGGTCAGCTAGACTAGGAGTCAGGAAGGAAAGCTTGACATGGATATGAGGAAGGACACACTGAAACCCACAAGGACAAGTTGGAAACCCCAAGGACAAGCTGTACTCTTTCTCTGTTTCTTACAAGCTCCAGCCTTGAAGTCTAACCCGACCAAGAGGAGACGCCTGTGCTCTTCACCGTGGAGATGTGTACACACTTGGCTCAAGACTTAGAGAAACTAATGAAGGAAATCCTTCAGTTCTGGAAAGCTTCTGGAGGAGCTGCAGGTCCAGGATCAGCCCCATATCCAGAAGAGTGGCCAGCTGATCAGCAACAATATACAAGAGCTGCCACAATGCCTGGCACTACATTTACCCTCAGAAAAACAATGATCACTCCTCCATTTCTACCTTCTAAATCTCATGATTCTCTATGGCTAACACTAACCAAAAACCATACAGGGAAGAGAATTCTGGGAAATGTTTTTCCAGGATGGCTAATTTGACGCAGTACAAAGCCTCCACAGCCAGTCCTAAGTAATACACATTAAATAGGATGACCCCATCCTGTGGTGAGCTCTAATGTGCTAAGAGGACAAGTAAGAGGTGGTACTCAATGAAGACCTGACTTTGAGAAACACAGAGAATTTAGGCTGAAGGAATCTTGCTGTCAATAAAGGTTGTAAAGAACCCATGGCTATCCATGGCTATTGGGATTTTATGGAGGCTCCTTCATGTAGGCATGACCAATTATTAACTCCATTCTCAGCCCCTCTGCCCTCTCTGAAGAAGTGGCAGACTGGGGGGGAATGAAAATGACAAACTCCTAATCAGAGATTGGTCTTTCTGGTGACCAGCCCCCATCCAGGAGTCATCCAGGAGCTTGGCCCAGAATTGCGTCACTAAAACAATGCTCCTAAGTGCTCTGATCACTTAGGAATTTACAAGGCTTTTAGGACTTCTGTGCTGGGAATTGGATACAGAGACCAATGTATGTATTTTCTATTATCTCCCAGACTTTGTAAAATCATAAAGAAACATAGGATTTGATAACTATAAAGATCAAAATGCTGAGTGTTTGATTGGGATTGGAATAGGGATGTAACACATGAAGAGGCTTCTGGAGTAGCTGGCAAATTCTATTTCCTGCTCTCGGCTGTGATTAAAAGTGTGTTCACCTTTTAACAACTCATTAAGCCATATATTTGTTTTTGTGAGGTTTCTTTATCCATCTTTTATTTTATAATAAAAGGTTTCTGTTCTTTCTATTTCTAATTCCACTATGCCCATTCTCTATTATACTAACTAAATTCAAGCTTTTGATCCCCCTGCTTCATTGGAACTTCTCCTGTAAGTTATCAGTTGCCTCCAGTTGCTAAACTCATGGCCAAGTCTCAGCCTCATCTTACCTGCATAGCTCTGCACAGTTTCTCACTCCCTCCTGCTTGCAGCACTTTCTTCCTTGGGCTATTGTAACACTCTGCTCATTAGATTTCTTAGTCTCCTTTTCTGACTTCTTTTCTTCTCTATTACCTCTTAAAGCTGGAATACCCAAACCTCAATCCTTGACTTCTCTTTTCTGTTGACACTCACTTCCTTTCATGATCCCATCCAGTATGATGACTTTAAATAGCATCTCTACACTGACAGTTCCCAAATTTACATATCTTCTTCTGCCTAGAACTTTAGACTAGAATATCCAAATGCCTACTTCTTATCTTCAATTGGGTATCTAATTGAATCTCAAGTTTAACAGATCCCAAACCAAACATCTGATTTTCCTCCTAAATTGGTTCCACTCATGGCTTTTGCTGTCTCTGTTAATATCTCCATGTTGCTCAAGACAAAAGTCTTGGAGTCATTGGCTTCTCTATTTTTCTCTTATTCCTCATTCAATCTCTAAGCAAATCTTATTGACCCCACCTTCAGAAAGTATCCATGATCCGACTACTCCCCACTTCTGTTCTGCTAATGCCTGGATCCAGACCACAGGCATGTCTCACCGCAATACTGCAGTACTCTTCATGGTGGGCTTTTCACTGTTGTTGCTTCTTTATAACCCCCCCCCCACACAGGCAACTCTTAGGAGAGAGCCAGACTGTCTTTAACAATAAAAATACGTGCATTTTATTTCTTTGCTCAGAACTTATCAATGTCTTCACATTTTGCTCAGAGTAAAAGCCAAAGTTCTACAATGACTTAAAAGGCCCCACATGACTTGACTCTCCTAGTTTGCTCTTGACTTTATGCCCTAAGACAGCTCTTCTCCTCCCTCCTTTATCTTTGACTGTACAGACCTCCTTGCCAGTTTTTGAATAGGCCAGACACATTCCTATCTCAGGACTTTTGTTCCTGGTTGTTCCCTCTGCCAGAAATATTCTTCCTCTAGTTGTCCACATGGCTCACTTCCTTACCTCTTTTCAAGACTTTGACCAAATGTCATCATCTCAATGAGGCCTTTCCACACAACTGTATTTATTTGTACTTCCCAGTTCTCCCAAATTCTGCAAACCCCATCTATTGCTTCTATAGAATCCATCACTTTCTTTTTGTTTAACATGTTTATTGGAGTATAATTGCTTCACAGTGGTATGTTAGTTTTTACTGTACAACAAAGTGAATCAGCTATACATATACATATATTCCCATATCTCCTCCCTCTTGCGTCTCCCTCCCATCCTCCCTATCCCACCCCTCTAAGTGGTCACAAAGCACCGAGCTGATCTCCCTGTGCTATGCGGCTGCTTCCCACTAGCTATCTGTTTTACATTTGGTAGTGTATATATGTCCATGCCACTCTCTCACTTCATCCAAACTTACCCTTCACCATCCCTGTGTCCTCAAGTCCATTATCTACATCTGCGTCTTTTTTTCCTGTCTTGCCTCTAGGCTCTTCAGAAGCTTTTTTTTTTAGATTCCATATATATGTGTTAGCATACCATATTTGTTTTTCTCTTTCTGACTTATTACACTCTGTATGACAGACTCTAGGTCCATCCATCTCACTACAAATAACTCAATTTTGTTTCTTTTTAGGGCTGAGTAATATTCCATTGTATATATGTGTCACATCTTCTTTATCCATTCATCTGTCAATAGACACTTAGGTTGATTCCATGTCCTGGCTATTGTAAATAGAGATGCAATGAACATTGTGGTACATGACTCTTTTTGAATTATGGTTTTCTCAGGGTATATGCCCAGTAGTGGGATTGCTGTGTCGTAAGGTAATTCTATTTTTAGTTTTTTAAGGAACCTCCATACTTTTCTCCATAGTGGCTGTAACAATTTACATTCCCACCAACAGTGCAAGAGTGTTCCCTTTTCTCCACACCCTCTCCAGCATGTATTGTTTGGAGATTTTTTTGATGATGGCCATTCTGACTTGTGAGCTGATATCTCACTGTAGTTTTGATTTGCATTTCTCTAATGATTAGTGATGTTGAGCATCCTTTCATGTGTTTGTTGGCAATCTGTATATCTCCTTTGGAGAAATGTCTATTTAAGTCTTCTGCCTATTTTTAGATTTGTTTGTTTGTTTTTTGATATTAAGCTGCATGAGCTATTTCTAAATTTTGGAGATTAATCCTCTGTCAGTTGCTTCATTGGCAAATATTTTCTGCCATTCTGAGGGTTGTCTTTTCTTCTTGTTTATAGTTTCCTTTGCTGTGCAAAAGCTTTTAAGTTTCATTAGGTCCCATTTGTTTATTATTTTTTTTTATTTCCATTTCTCTAGGATGTGGATCAAAAAGCATCTTGCTGTGATTTATGTCATAGAGTGCTCTGCCTATGTTTTCCTCTAAGGGTTTTATAGTGTCTGGCCTTACATTTAGGTCTTTAATCCATTTTGAGTTTATTTTTGTGTATCGTGTTAGGGAGTGTTCTAATTTCATTCTTTTACATGTAGCTGTCCAGTTTTCCCAGAACCACTTATTGAAGAGCCTGTCTTTTCCCTAACATATATTCCTGCCTCCTTTATCAAACATAAGGTGACCATATGTACGTGGGTTTCTCTCTGGGCTTTCTATCCTGTTCCATTGATTGATATTTCTGTTTTTGTGTCAGTACCATACTGTCTTGATTACTGTAGCTTTGTAGTGTAGTATGAAGTCAGGGAGATGGATTACTCCAGCTCCATTTTTCTTTCTAAAGTTTGTTTTGGCTATTTGGGGTCTTTTGTGTTTCCATACAAATTGTGAAGTTTTTTGTTCTAGTTTTGTGAAAAATGCGATTGGTAGTTTGATAGGGATTGCATTGAATCTGTAGGTTGCTTTTGGTAGTATATTATTTTCACAATGTTGATTCTTCCAATCCAAGCACATAGTATATCTCTCCATCTGTTTGTATCATCTTTAATTTCTTTCATCAGTGTCTTATAGTTTTCTCTATAAAGGTCTTTTGCCTCCTTAGGTAGGTTTATTCCTAGGTATTTTATTCTTTTTATTGCAGTGGTAAATGAGAGTGTTTCCTTAATTTCTCTTTCAGATATTTCATCATTAGTGTATAGGAATGCAAGAGATTTCTGTGCATTAATTTTGTATCTTGCTACTTTACCAACTTCATTGATTAGCTCTAGTCATTTCCTGGTAGCATCTTTAGGATTCTCTATGTATAGTACCATGTCATCTGCAAACAGTGATAAATTTACTTTTTCTTTTCTGATTTGGATTCCTTTTATTTCTCTCTCTTCTCTGAGTTTGTGGATAAAACTTCCAAATCTATGATGAATAATAGTGGTGAGGGTGAACAACCTTGTCTTGTTCCTGATCTTAGGGGAAATAGTTTCAGTTTTTCACCATTGAGGATGATGTTGGGTGTGGGTTTGTTGTATATGGCCTTTATTATGTTGAGGTAGGTTCCCTCTGTGCTTACTTTCTGGAGGGTTTTTATCATAAATGGGTGTTGAATTTTATCAAAAGCTTTCTCTGCATCTATTGAGATGCTCATATGGTTTTTCTTATTCAATTTGTTAATATGGTTTATTACATTGATTGATTTGCATATATTGAAGAATCCTTGCATTCCTGGGATAAACCCCACTTGATCATGCTGTATGATCCTTGTAATGTGTTGTTGGATTCTGTTTGCTAGTATTTTGTTGAGGATTTTTGCATTTATGTTCATCAGTGATATTGGCCTGTAGTTTTCTTTCTTTGTGACATCTTTGTCTGGTTTTGTTATCAGGGTGATGGTGGCCTTGTAGAATGAGTTTGGGAGTGTTCTTCCCTCTGTTATATTTTGGAAAAGTTTGCAAAGGATAGGTGTAAGCTCTTCTCTAAATGTTTGATAGAATTCTCCTGTGAAGACATCTGGTCCTGGACTTTTGTTTGTTGGAAGATTTTTAATCACAGTCTCAATTTCAGTGCTTGTGATTGGTCTGTTTATATATTCTATTTCTTCCTTGTTCAGTCTCAAATTCTAAGAATTTGTCCATTTCTTCCAGGTTGTCCATTTTATTGCCATGTAGTTGCTTGTAGTCATCATTCATGATGCTTTGTATTTCTGCAGTGTCAGTTGTTACTTCTCCTTTTTCGTTTCTAATTCTGTTGATTTGAGTCTTGTCCCTCTTTTTCTTATGAGTCTGGCTAATGTTTTATCAATTATGTTTATATTCTCAAAGAGCCAGCTTTTACTTTTATTGATCTTTGCTATCATTTCCTTCATTTCTTTTTAATTTATTTCTGATCTGATCTTTACGATTTCTTTCCTTCAGCTAACTTTGAAGTTCTTTTTGTTTTCTTTCTAATTGCTTTAGGTGTAAGGTTAGGTTGTTTATTTGAGATGTTTCTTGAGGTAGGATTGTATTGCTATAAACTTCCCTCTTAGAACTGCTTTTACTGCATCCCATAGGTTTTTTTTTTTTTTTTTTTTTTTTTTTGCGGCACGTGGGCCTCTCACCGCTGTGGCCTCCCCCGTTGAGGAGCACAGCTCTGGACGTGCAGGCTCAGCGGCCATGGCTCACGGGCCCAGCTGCTCCGCGGCATGTGGGATCCTCCCGGTCCTGGGCACGAACCCGTGTCCTCTGCATCGGCAGGCGGACTCCCAACCACTGTGCCACCAGGGAAGCCCTGCATCCCATAGGTTTTGAGTCATCATGTTTTCATTGTCATTTGTTTCTAGGTATTTTCTGATTTCCTCTTTGATTTCTTCAGTGATCTCTTGGTTATTTAGTAGTGTATTGTTTAGCTTCATATGTTTGTATTTTTTACAGATTTTTTCCTGTAATTGATATCTAGTCTCATAGCAGTGGGATTGGAAAAGATACTTGATAAGATTTCAATATTCTTAAATTTACCGAGGCTTGACTTGTGACCCAAGATATGATCTATCCTGGAGAATGTTCCATGAGCACTTGAGAAGAAAGTGTATCCTGTTGTTTTTGGATGGAATATCCTATAAATATCAATTAAGTTCATCTTGTTTAATGTATTGGTTAAAGCTTGTGTTTCCTTATTTATTTTCATTTTGGATGGTCTGTGTATTGATGAAAGTGGGGTGTTAAAGTCCCCTACTATGATTGTGTTTCTGTTGATTTCCCCTTTTATGGCTTGTAGCATTTGCCTTATATATTGAGGTGGTCCTATGTTGGGTGCATAAATATTTACAATTGTTATATCTTCTTCTTGGATTGATCCCTTGATCATTATGTGGTGTCCTTTGTCTCTTGAAATAGTCTTTATTTTTACATCTATTTTGTCTGATATGAGAATTGCTACTCCCACTTTCTTTTGATTTCCATTTTCATGGAATATCTTTTTCCATTCCTTCACTTTCATTCTGTATGTGTCCCTAGGGCTGAAGTGGGTCTCTTGTAGACAGCATATATATGGGTCTTATTTTTGTATCCATTCAGCCAGCCTATGTCTTTTAGATGGAGCATTTAATCCATTTACATTTAAGGTAGTTATCAATATGTATGTTCCTATTACAATTTTCTTAATTGATTTGGGTTTGTTATTGTAGGTCTTTTCCTTCTCTTGTGTTTCCTGCCTAGAGAAGTTCCTTTAGCATTTGTTGTAAAGCTGGTTTGGTGGTGCTGTATTCTCTTAGCTTTTGCTTGTCTGTAAAGGTTTTAATTTCTCCGTTGAATCTGAATGAGATCCTTGCTGGGTAGAATAATCTTTGTTGTAGGTTCTTCTCTTTCATCACTTTAAATATGTCCTGCCACTCCTTTCTGGCTTGCAGAGTTTCTGCTGAAGATCAGCTGTTAACCTTATGGAGATTCCCTTGTACGTTATTTGTTGTTTTTCCCTTGCTGCTTTTAATATATTTTCTTCGTTTTTTAATTTTTAGGAGTTTGATTAATATGTGTCTTGCTGTGTTTCTCCTTGGATTTATCCTGTATGGGACTCTCTCTGCTTCCTGGAGTTGATTGACTATTTCCTTTCCCATATTAGGGAAGTTTTCAACTATAATCTCTTCAAATATTTTCTCAGTTTGTTTCTTTTTCTCCTCTTCTTCTGGGACCCCTATAATTTGAATGTTGGTGCATTTAATCTTGTCCCAGAGGTCTCTGAGACTGTCTTCAATTCTTTTTTCTTTATTCTGCTCTGTGGTAGTTATTTCCACTATTTTGTCTTCCAGGTCACTTATCCGTTCTTCTGTCTCAGTTATTCTGCTATTGATTCCTTCTAGAGAATTTTTCATTTCATTTATTGTGTTGTTCATCACTGTTTGTTTGCTCTTTAGTTCTTCTAGGTCCTGTTAATGTTTCACTTTTTTACTCCATTCTATTTCAAAGATTTTGGATCATCTTTATTATCATTATTCTGAATTATTTTTTAGGTGGACTATTTCCTCTTTATTTGTTTGGTTTTGTGGGTTTTTACCTTGCTCCTTCATCTGCTGTGTATTTCTCTGTCTTCTCATTTTGCTTAACTTAGTGTGTTTGGTGTCTCCTTTTCACAGCCTGCAGGTTTGTAGTTCCAGTTTTTTTTTGGCATCTTCCCCCACTGGCTAAGGTTGGTTCAGTGGGTTGTACAGGCTTCCTGGTGGAGGGAACTGGTGCCTGTGTTCTGGTGGATGAGGCTGGATCTTGTATTTCTGGTGGGCCAAGTCCATTGGTGTGTTTTGGGTTGTCTGTGAGCTTACTATGATTTTAGGCAGGCTCTCTGCTAATGGGTGGTGTCATGTTCCTGTCTTGCTACTTGTTTCACATAGAGTGTCCAGCACTGTAGCTTGCTGGTCATTGAGTGGAGCTGGGTCTTAGCTTTGAGATGGAGATCTCTGGGAGAGCTTTCCCCGTTTGATATTATGTGGAGCCGGGAGGTCTCTGGTGGACCAATATCTTGAACTCGGCTCTCCCACCTCAGAGGCACAGGCCTGACACCTGACTAGAGCACCAAGATCTTGTTAGCCCCCCGGTTCAGAAGAAAATGGAGAAAAAAAGAAAGAAAGAAAGAAAAAATGAAATAAAATAAAGTTATGAAAATAAAAAATTATTAAAAATTAAAAATTAATTAAAAAAAAAGAAAGAAGAGAGCAACTAAACCAAAAAACAAATCCACCAATGATAACAAGTGCTACAATCTATACTAAAAAAAAAAACAACAATAACCACAACAACAATGGACAGACAGACCCTAGGACAAATGATAAGAACAAAGCTATACAGACAAAATCACACAAAGAAGCATACACATACACACTCACAAAAAGAGAAAAAGGAAAAAAAAAATATATATCTATGTATTAAAAAAAAGGAAGAGAGCAACCAAATCAATAAACAAATCTACCAATGGTAATAAACTCTAAATACTAAACTAAGATAAACATAAAACCAGAAACAACTTAGATGCAGAAAGCAAACCCCAAGTCTACAGTTGTTCCCAAAGTCCACCGCCTCAATTTTGGGATGATTCATTGTCTATTTAGGTATTCCAGAGTTGCAGGGAACATCAAGTTGATTGTGAACATTTAATCCACTGCTCCTGAGGCTGCTGGGAGAGATTTCCCTTTCTCTTCTTTGTTCGTGCAACTCCCGGGGTTCAGTTTTGGATTTGGCCCCTCCTCTGTGTGTAGGTCACCTAAGGGTTCCTGTTCTTCACTCAGACAGGATGGGGTTAAAGTAACAGCTTATTAGGGGCCTCTGGCTCACTCAGGCTCGGGGGAGGGAGGGGTACGGAGAGCAGGGCAAGCCTGAGGTGGCAGAGGTCAGCGTGACGTTGCAACAGCCTGAGGCACGCAGTGTGTTCTCCCGGGGAAGCTGTCCCTGGATCACGGGACAATGGCAGTGGTGGGCTGCACAGGCTCCCTGGAGGGGAGGTGTGGATAGTGACCTGTGCTTGCACACAGGCTTCTTGGTGGCGGCAGCAGCAGCCTTAGCATCTCATGCCCGTCTCTGGGGTCCGCACTGATAGCCACGGCTCGCGCCATCTCTGGAGCTCATTTAGGTGGTGCTCTGAATCCCCTCTCCTCGCGCACCCTGAAACAATGGTCTCTTGTCTCTTAGGCAGTTCCAGACTTTTCCCTGGACTCCCTCCTGGCTAGCTGTGGTGCACTAGCCCCCTTCAGGCTGTGTGCAGGTAGCCAACCCCAGTCGTCTGCCTGGGGTCTGACCTCCGAAGCCTGAGCCTCAGCTCCCAGCCCCGCTTGCCCCAGTGGGTGAGCAGAGAAGCCTCTCAGACTGGTGAGTGCCGGTCGGCACTGATCCTCTGTGCGGGAATCTCTCCGCTTTGCACTCTGCACCCCTGTTGCTGCGCTTTCCTCCATGGCTCTGAAGCTTCCACCCTGCCACCCGCAGTCTCCACCCGTGAAGGGGCTTCCTAGTGTGTGGAAACTTTTCCTCCTTCACAGCTCCCTCCCAGAGGTGCAGGTCCCATCCCTATTCTTTTGTCTCTGTTTTTTCTTTTTTCCTTTGCCCTACCCAGGTACGTGGGGAGTTTGTTGCCTTTTGGGAAGTCTTCTGCCAGCATTCAGTAGGTGTTCTGTAGGAGTTATTCCATGTGTAGATGTATTTCTGATGTATTTGTGGGGAGGAAGGTGGTCTCCATGTCTTACTCCTCCATCATTTTGAAGGTCTCCCTCCAGTCCATCACTTTCTATTACAATATATTGTTTCCTTAATTTATTATGTTCGGGGTTTGATGTCTGTCTCTCCACAATAAAAAATAACTTCTATAAGGGTGGAGATTGCTGTCTGTTTTGTTCACCGATATATCCCTGACATGCTGTACACCATGATAATCAGAATTCAAATTGCTATTATGAATAGTAATTCATAACAAGTAAATATTTGTTAATGAATTACTATATGAAGCATCTTGCTTACTTCAAATTTCCATCTTCTCCCAACCTCCTTCTGGCTAGAAATTTCTCTGAGAAATAGGAAAAATATAGACCTTATCTCAGATTTCTAAAAGATGAAGGAAATAATAGATTTTAATCACTTATATAGATGTTTTTACTAACCAATGTTTTGGGTTCTCTAATGATTTGATCTATGATCTCTCAGCTTACTCTTTGTGCAAGGCAAGCACATGTTTAATGAGTGTGGTACCCATGTGCATTAAATGAAGATGTGTTTAATAACAATAAATTAGACATTATGATTGGATAGTGAGTTTTCTTCAAGAAGTCATACTATCATATAATTAATGAAAAATACTGTTAGTGAACTTTAATTGCTAGTTACCTTTATTTTTATATGACTTGTCTTCCCATAGTGAACATAAACTACTTATATTTTAATGTATTACTTAACATTTTTTTACCAAGCCCATCATAGTTTTTGTACATAATAGACTCAGAATCAACAGAGAAAATATATTCATTGACTTGTGACAAGGATGCTGAATTCTGTGTAAAGACAGGACAGATTAAACCATGTGTCCAATAAATGAAAGACATATACAGAAGGAACTTAGTATGCCACCTGGTTTTGCTATAACTAATCAACCCAGTAACAATTATGCCTGTATTTCAAGTCCTTCAGAGATGTTTTCATCACCTCCCACTCCTTGCTCATGTCTAATTTTAATCTTTAATCTGTCTCCCCTTGTTCTGTTTCAGCTCAGATAAAGTCACTTTAACTGAAAGACTACCTACATCCCACCCATCCCTGCCCTAATAGTGATTCAAAGCCCTATCTACAATTTATGGTTAAAAGGGGAAGCTGAGAACCTGAAAATAGGGAGTTAGGATGTCAGCCCACTTTGGGATTTAATTTCAAATCTAAGGGCTTGTTTTTTTCTTTATTGTTTTGTTAAACCATATATTTACAAGGCCAACTAAAACTAAGGAAATGAGAGTCATCTTCAACTTTTTGAAGTAAGAACTCACATATTCACTGCTGTAAGGAGAGGAAAACACAAGGTTTTTCTGTTCATTTTTCATCCTTTAGCTCTAAGGAAAAGAAGGGGCTGAGGATCTGAATTAGGTTCTTGATGCATGGCTATTTAATCTATTCCTGATTCTGCATTTACTTTGCTCTGTCTGGAAAGGATGCAAAATTTGTCATAATGAACGACCCAAGCAATTTCAGCTAATGGCCAGAATTGAAACCTTTGATAATCCCAGGTGAATAATGTCTCAACAGACTGAAGGAGTATTTTACCTGTCTGACACAATGATAGATGTAATTAGTTAACAGGGATAGTCAGAGGTTTTAGTGCAGGCATTAGCAGAGATTGCTCAGGTCATTCTTAATTATGCAATTTCTTAGTCTCCTTTTTTTTTTTTTTTTTTTTGCGGTACGCAGGCCATTCACCGTTCTGGCCTCTTGTGTTGCGGAGCACGGGCTCCGGACACACAGGCTCAGCGGCCATGGCTCACGGGCCCAGCCGCTCCACGGCATGTGGGATCTTCCCAGACCGGGGCACGAACCCATGTCCCCTGCATCGGCAGGCAGACTCTCAACCACTGCGCCACCAGGGAAGCCCTCTTACTCTTCTTTAGACCGAATACAAAAAAAAATAAAAAATAAAAAATAAGAAGAGTAGGCACAGCTGGATGAAAAGATTTCAGGGAAACCAGAAGCTAGGAAACTCATCAGAGGTGTGATTATGCATCCCTCAGGCTAGGTGGGAGGGGAAAAAATAGCCACAGACAAAGGCTCGAACTGTGGGCAGTCCCCACTTTTAGCCAAGCCAAAGCAGCTGGAATGCCTGCTAAGAATGCTTGTCCTAAGACATATGTCACCTTGAGCAGGCATGACTGAAGAGAGGAATATTCTTATGGTTTTAAGTCATTTCTAAGAAGCAAGCTTGATGTCTAGGGAGGACAAACATGTAAATGACTTTGAGTATTCAAAAGCGAGAGCCAGAGAATGATGAGTTGGATTCCGTAGGGTTCCATTCCACAGGACTGAAGAAAGATGAGGGACATAGAAAGAAGGAAGGTTCTCCAGCTCTAAATTTGCAGCCAACTTTGAATCAGCTGTTGTGTGACCTTCTCTGACATTCCAGTTTGAGACCATACACACCTCCATTCAGCCTCCTAGCAAACAGTCGCAGCCAGTGTCAGATCTAAGGGAAGGTGAATAATTCAACCTGGCATCAAAAACAAAGAACTCTTTGCATCAGACGTGTTTATTTTACTTGTAAGGCTTTGACACATCAATGGTTGTCACCCGTGATTGAGTGAAATCTTGGCATGAAATCAATTTGATGTCCAACGTCAAGCAGCCTTGTTTAATGTCTCTAGATAAGGCAAGAGGGGCCTTGCATCCTTGAAGAGAGGCAAACGAATGACCTGGGGTCAATCATTCAGGCTTGACAAGGATCCAGCTGGTCCTCAAAAGCAGTCAAGAGAAGTGAACATTTAGCAGGACCTCTTGCCAGTTGGTTTGCAAAAGCTTCGGAAGACAACCCTGGGAATTACTAATTACCTTCTCTCCTTTCCTGGGACATGGGGGTGGTTAATTCTAGGGCATAACTTTTCAGCCTCTCTCCTATGGTTTTCTTCTCTTTCTGTTGCTTGAAGGTGGCAAACCTACAAAATGTTTTACATTTTAGGGAACTCACAGTCAAGAATTTGAAAATATAAATTCTTGAATTTACATTTTAGGGAACTCACAGTCAAGAATTTGAAAATATAAATTCAGCATGAAAATATAAATTTAAAAGGCAAAAATGTATGTATTATAGATCACTATAGGTGCAGTAGGAAATGTAAGAGAGTGAAAAGAACATTTGTATTAAAGTTATACTGCCCTGGGTTTAACCTCTGTCTCTATTCTTCCTTGCTAGCTGTGTCACCTGGCAGAAGTCACTTAAATCCATTGAGACTAGGCTTCCTCATCTGTAAAATGGAGATTATAGTGCCTTTTTGAGAATTAAATGAGTTAGAGTCTAGTACACATAAATCTTAAGGCATAATTTTATGGTAAGAAAAATTTTTGAAGTAACATCAAAGAAAAGACAAATCCTTCATACCCCTTATTGGTTCTTTAAGAGAAAGAACACAGAGCTCAATATATTTTATACTGAAACTAATGTACCATTGATTGTATTCCTAAGAATCAAAATCAAGTTTGGGGTTCCACTTTTCTGTTAAGTCTTAAATGGAGACTAGCAATTAAGAATTCGTCTATGTGGTTAAAAAAAAAAGGAATCATCCAAGAAAAGGGGACAATTTGGAAGAGTCACCCCATTTTCACAAGTATCTACTTCCCAAATAGACATTCTTATGAAAAAATTATCCAAATTGGACTCCAAGGATTAACTTAACAAATCCTTATATGGTGCTTACTGTGTGTCAGGTGTCTGTTCATATAGTGCTTTACAAATATTAAGTCATTTAATAATCATAACAAGCCACAACTGTAGGTAGGTAGGTATTATTATTATTTCCATTTGGCAGATGAGAGATCTGAGGAGCTAATAGGTTAAGAAAGTTGAAAAGATAACATAGTAAGTAAGTGGCAGAGCCAGGTTTAATACACAGGGAGTCTGCCTCCAGAATCCATAATTTTATCCAGTGAGCTGTGCTATTTTCTTCACATCAGCACTTTTCTGTGATACCAAATTTGCTTCTTAGATCTACAAGAGTCTAAATGTGCTGTTTCTATGATTTCTTTCTAGGTAATTCATCTATACATGAGGCACTGAAGTTAACATGTTATATTAGAAGTTCTATTTAGAGTTTCATCCTGTACATATGAGGGAGGTCATAAATTGCATAAAGTAATGTGAAGAGTGCAACAATGCTGATTCCCATCACTTGAAGAATTCCTGAGATAAACACATAGTATGTGCTAGTCTATGGTATTGTAGCATAAGTATACTCTTAAAATCTCAATCTTTTTATTAATCTATTTACTCAGGATTAGAAGGGACTTTAGAAGGTAAGATTCTAGATTATATTCTCTTTAATATCCATCCCAAGGGCTGTCCAATTAGGTTTAGGCTACTCCAATAACTGCAAATTTACTAGAAATGCCAGTCCATTAGCAATCGCAAGGTGGTTCATGCATTCTATTTTTTTAAAAAATTAACAATAGCTTTATTGATATATACTCTTAAAGTATACAATTCAGTGGTTTTTCATTTATCCACAGCTAGGCAACCATCATGACTATCAAATTTCAGGACATTTTCACCACTCCAAAATAAACCCATTAGCTGTCTAATCCTCACTCTCCCCAGACGCTGACAACCACTAATCTGTTTTCTGTCTCTCTGGATTTGCCTATTTTGGATATTTCATACAATATGTGTCCTCTTGTGACTGACTCATTTCACTTAGCATAATATTTTCAAGGTTCTTCTATGTTGTACCGTGTATCAATACTTCATTCCTTTTTAAGATTGAATAATATTCCATCATAAGGATATTCCACTTTTTGTTTATCCATTCATCAATTGATCTCCTTCTGGATGTTCTTTCCTTTTCTATTTTTTGGAAGCATGTGTGGAGGATTTGTATTAACTCTATAAACATCTGGTAGAATTTACCATGAAGCAAGGCTCATCTACTCTTTAGAACATTGAATGTTTGAGGAATGGATCAGAAGCATCTGCCATCATCTAAGAGATTGTTATAAATACAAACTATTAAGCTCCACCCCAGATCTATTGAATGATAATCTCAGGGAGTGGGTTAGGCTGTATTTTAACAAGCTCTACAGGTGATTGTAGTGGATACTAAAGTTTGAGAAGCACTGCTTTAGACAACTTTGAATGTTTACTTTTTCTATCAAACTGTAATAGCTTTGGTAGCTTCTCCCTCCCTGATTCCTTTAGGTCAAGTACCTTTTTTTTTTTTTTTAAAGTCTGTTTAGCTTTCAAGTGTGTGAAAACAACTATTCTAATATACCTGAATACTGTGTTCTTGATAAACATCACCCATTTCTTTGGCAAAGTATAAGGATGGGTAATATGATATAGAACAGGGCAGAAATCTTTGTCTGTTTTGTTCCATGATGCATCTCAAACTCATATAGTAGCTGGCACATAATATCTACTCAATAAATATTTATCAATGAGCAAGTAAATATCACTGGCAAATTAGATTACTATGGTTCACTGTACTAGTTAACACTTCTGGTTGAGAATAGCAGAAACCCACTAAACTAGCTTAAACAAAAATATTACATTTATCACATGGATACACAGATGTCTAATGGAACCAAGAGACTTTATTCAGAGAATGAAACATTGAGTAGAAATTGCAAGTTTCTCTCTCTGGCTCTCATATCTTCCCTTTTCCCAGCATTTGTGAGTCTTTCTTCTCTAATTTCCACAGAACTGACCATTTTATATATCTTCAGAGCATAACAATGTTCTCAATAATATCAAGAGTACCTGATGTTACAACCATCATTGAAGAGTTAAGTTATTAACTAGACCAGCTTAATCTCAATTCCAAATTCCTGAAGGTAAAGATTCTGGTTTGCACAGCTCAGATTAGTACCTTCCTCCAAATCATCTTTGGATTTGGTCAAGGGTTTGGGGTTTCAGTGTTTCAACATGGCTTCCCTATCCATTGTAACCATGTAAATAGGGAAAGATGGTATTGAATTAGAAGGTGTTGAATAAAAAATAGGGAGGTATATATGGGGTGAGTAGATAAAATGATAGAAGTCTCATATTTTTGTTTATCGTTCAATATCTTGATTAATCAAACTTTTTTGAGAAACCTCCTCCACTCAGTGGTCTGTGTTATATGTTTCAGGTAATGTGAAACAATATGATTTAACCTTTGCACTAAGGAGAGGTAGAGTTTAGATAGAAGGTCAAGACGTGGGCACAGGAAAACTTAATCTACAATCTAAGTAGTGCATGTTAAGGGTCAGTGAGTGAAATAAACAATAAGTGTTTTAAGACCTGTATCATCAACACTAAAAACAACAGCCATAAGGCATTCATTATTACATTTCCCCTTGGGATGTCAAGGGTAAAGACCCCACCTGCTCTATCACCATGTGCCAGGTACCTTTAGTAGAAACCACAGCATACCTTTATTTCAGGTCTTGGTATCAGGAACCACTATGCAGCTTCTGGGTAATGAGTGTTTGTATTTTATGAATATTGTGATTCTTAATTCAACTGAACGATCAAACTTTTAAAACACCTTTGGCAATTCCACAGAACCTCCTTCTTTGTATTATGCATGCTAACTCTATTTCTGATTTTATTTTATTTTTGTTTGTTACTTCACTGAATTTCCATAGTTATTTATGTTTTTACACTGTAGTACTGGTGTGTATATTTTCATATACTATATAACATATTTTCCATAAGTTTCCCCAAGTCCTTTTTTAAAACAGGATATAACCAACCAGAAAAAACTACACTCTGTCTTGTGGAGTTCATAAGAGAGATGATTCACTGTAGGAAGGCAGGGCCAGAGAAAACCTTATAACACATTTTGCTTTGGTCCCCTTTGGATCTTTGTTGTCTGTATTTGGGCAGCATGGGAAATGACAAATTAATTGGGATTAAGTTACTGGAAAAACCTTTACTAATGTAATTCTATTTTTTTCCAACTGAAAAATATTCCTTATGCTATTCAATGTAAATAGTATTTAATAATCTGGGTAGTTGTCCAAATATCTAGGTTCTTTACATGTCATAGATATGAAAGTTTTTGAGGACAACCATTCAGCAAAAATGTTTAAGAAGTTTACCTAGGAAATAACAGAATTTGAAAACTGTGAGGAATGCTTTTCTGTTTTGGCATTTTCTATAGAGAGTTAGCTCAGTGGTACAGAACATCTGCTTCTGGTTAGCTCAGTTAATTAGAGCATGGTGCTGACAATACCAAGGTCATGGGCTTAATCCCTTAGTGGACTCTTTGACTTTGTTTCTGTGCTTTCGCTGGAGACTCTGCACCTAGAAGCCTGCCTTAAACATGTGTGCCCTTCAGTCTATGGGAACCATTGGAGATACTCTGTAAGGGCTGGTGCTCAGTAACATCTCTGGGCCAAAATCTTCCAAAGAGTACCTGTTTGGAGTGTACAGGATGCCAGTTATCACATATTTACCTTCTGTGGGCCAGTTCGGCCAGTTCATCTCTCTCTCTCTCTCTCTCTCTCTCTCTCTCTCTCTCTCTCTCTCTCTCTCTCCAATCCTATTGTGGAGAAGCAACTCCAGAATGTCTTTGCCACGGGTCAGTTAAACCAGTTTGCCTTCTTTGCATGCAGGGAGGACAGTGCTTTCATTAAAGTGAGATGCCCAGAATGTAGCTGGTTCTTTACTTGCATACATGTACTTTGGGATCATCAATCAATTCTCATTTGATTCCACAAAGCCCCTTTACTGAAAAACATCCAGACCTCTTCAACCAATATGACTCATGGGACACTTCTGATTAATACCAATCAGTTTAATGGCTTAGCTATAGATAATGGTGCCTGCTCTGTAGCTGCAACAACAAGAATAAATAACAAATCCCCCACTCGTTTTGCAAATCAAAGGAAAGATGCTAAGGCCTGAGAAGCTCTAATCTTTATGATTTAATGGAATAGTGTTAGAGCACAGAGACTGCAGAGATTGGGAAAATGAAAAAAAAATTATCTGTCACATCCCTGGCTTTAAAGATGTGAGCTCTTTCTAGTACTCTGTCAACAGCTCACTGTCACTGGGGCTTTACAGGACAGGACAGCCCTGGTGACAAACCATCTAGAAAAAAAGATATAAGAGCAAGTGGTTCATTAGTGCAGATAACACACAGGAGGCTTAATCTCTGTAGAAGGGGACAAAAAATTTAATAGGCATCTTATCATAATGAGCTGGAAAGTGTGTCTTAAAGCCATGAGGAATGATTCATTTTGTCTCTGCTGGTGACCTTTACTGATTCAATGTCACAGACACTCCAAGTGCTGAAGTATTTAGCATTGGACAGTCCCTAGGATAAGGCACTGGGAATTTTGTAACCAACTGCAAAGTGTACCAAACTACCAAATGTCAAGCATTAGCATGACTTGAAGTAAGCTCTCAGATTCCCTGAAATACTTAGCACTGGGGTTAGTCATGAGTCAAGCAGGTTTGATGCAGAGGGAGGTTAGGATTGAGATGGTAAGTGCTGGTGGGAGGAAGAGGAAGCCCTTCTGGAGAAGGAACCAATTCTAAGCTAGAGTTTGGTATTCAGTGCATGGGCAATGATGGAGAATGGAAATCAGGGAGGAGACTGGCAAAGTCAGGCTTTATTTTAACTGCTGCCAAAATCTACATTCTTGGGAGCCTCCCAGTGAGAATGGCCAGGACATGGGGGAACATTAAGTCAATGTATGGTAACACGGTGGCTTGGTTTGGAGAAAATTCCCAGCTTTCAGCTGGAAGGAAAAGAAACAAAGGTGAACAAGAACTAAGCAGTCAGATGTAAGATGGCTGGTCAAAGAATTTGGGATTCTTATAAGAAACTAGAGTATTGAAATTCATTTTTATGGAAGAAGCCAATACAACTGGGGTTGGGCGAACACCAGCATGGAGAGCTGTTTCCAGAGCAGATACCGGGAACCCTGGATGCAGGATCTATGGCAATAAGACTCATCCTAGACCCAACCTCGGGTAGAATTTCCTAAGGAGGTCTCTGCTTTTGTAAATGATGGTATGGTTAGAATCTATGGGGACAGAAACCAAGGGCGAAAAATCTAGACCCAGAACTAAAGAAGGCAGTACCGGATGGCATTTGCAAAAGATGCCTTACATGCTCTCTGGGTTTATTTTATTTATTTTCCTAAATGTAGGTGTTTAGTCCTTTAACGTAGAATATAACCTTAACTTATTTCAGTACGTACCACACTACAGTGAACATCACTGTGAGAATAAAGTGCATACTCAGTTAAATCTCTTTGTTGTCTTTACAACCTTACTTTAATTCTGAACTATTTTTTCTTGGGCTCTGGAAATGACAGGCTCAGAGTTAAATGGTTGTTGATGTGTCTCAAGAGACCATTAAAAAAAGGATTTTGAAGGATTGGACCTGTGCAAGGAATCCTCTTACAAAGAGCAGAAGGTTAAGGATCAGCAGCGGGTTTATGGTTGTTTTAACCACCACTTCAACAGGAATTTCCTCTATGCCTGCTTCTCAAGTGACAACTGGCAGGCACAACCTGGACAGCCAGCCTTAAGACAGAGGTTGATATACATGTCCGAATGGAACCTAGCCAGTGCCCTTGATAAGCAGTTATAAATGGAGGTCTGGCGTACTATCCATTTGGCTAAATGGATACATCAAATATGTCTCCACCGTTCCTCCACTCTCCACAATCCAGTTACATAACAGCACTGGCTTAAGTAACTCCACTAATTCCAGAAGAGAGAGTAGGTAGATTAAAATCATCTTCTGTTACCTATTTTGACACTCAGAAATCCATGTCTCTAATAGCAACAGATTACTATTAGTAGACCCACAGACATAGAAAACAAACTCATGATTACGAAAGGAGAAGGGTCGGGGAGGAATAAATTAGGAGTTTGGGATTAACATATACACACTGCTATATATAAAACATATAACCAACAAGGACCTAATGTATAGCACAGGGAACTATACTCAATATTTTATAATAACCTATAATAGAAAATAATCTGAAAAAATTAGATATATATGTATATGTTAACTGAATCACTTTGCTGTACACCTGAAACTAACACAACATTGTAAATCAACTCTCTTAATTTAAAAAGTTAAAAAATATTAATAACAACAGATTCTCAATGTGACCACTACTAGCTCATATAGCTATTTACATTTAAAATTAATTTACATTAAATATTAAGAATTTAGTTCTTCTGCCACACTAACCACATTTCAGGTGTTCAGTAGCCACAATGGCTAATAGTTACCATATTGGACAGAGACAAACTAGTACAAGTCCATTATCATAGAATATACCATTGGACAGAATTCAGTTAAACTGTCATTCATCTCTGTACTCTAGTACCTAGCACCCACTGAGAGTTTGTTGACTTCCTAATACAGGCTGGCTTAGCTAGAACAGGGACTGAGCTCAATTACTTTTTGCCTGCCTCTCCCACCACCCTCTCTGTAATGTAGCCTTCCTTCTCAGCTTCTCTCTGTTCCCAACTCCTAGAAAAATGAAAGACATGCCTGTTTGTGATCTCTGTCTCTGTCCGTCTCTGTCTCTCTCTCTTCTTTGAAGGTTTGTTTGGCCTGGAACAGGGTGTCATTGAACCGTCACTGAACTCTCAAGAGGGTACTTGAAAATGTGATTGTTCTATCTAATATTCAGTGAGAACAAACTCAGGAGGGCTGAAGTGATGAGCTAACTGGGATGCTTCGGATGTCTAATTTTGTCATGCAGAGGGGAAAGGGAGGGAAGTGGGAAGACACTGGGTAGTTGTACAAAGGGTTAACCCACTTGGCTCTCCTTAGCCAACAAATAGGGGAGAGAACTGTGGAGGAAACTGACATTTATTAACCCTCCACAATGATCTAGGTCTCCCCCGGCAAACACACGAGGTATATTTTATTTTCCACACTTAGAGAAAATTATACAAAAATTTAGGGAATTAAGATTTAGGAAGGTTAAGTGATTTGTTCAATGTCACACAGCTAGTAAGAAGCAGAGCTGATATAACCAGTCTTTTTCTCTTTAAGTACATAAGCTCTCTCTGCTACTGAAGAGGACCTTGCAAAAACTGGATGGGCTGGAGATTTAAGCTGTATATCGCGGGAATGGTCCTAAACAGAGAGTCATCACAAATTCATCACTCCTTATCTATGCCCTGTGAGGAGGAAACATGAGAACTCCTATAAGTGTGAAGGGAGCTCACGGGCCTAGGCTCTGCTAACTCATGGAGTGCTCCAGCAGTTGGTATTGGGGAAAAAAGAGAGAGGAGGTTATCCTTTACCTGTTATGAAATATAGTCTGTTGATTTTGTAAAATGCATTTTGTGTTACTTTGTTGCTACCTACACTGCAGGCTAATCTAGGACACGGTCTTAGGGGCCTGATTGGTGCAGAATTGATTCAAGGCAGGATACTATCTTCTTTCTTATTGCTTCATCTATGATTTAGAACATGGACATTGCCATAGCAGGTTCTCTGGCGGAATTAGTTTTCTAAGTTTCTGGTTGTGGCCTATCCCCACTACATGAAAATCAAAATTTCTTCATGCTGCAGGTATTTCTGATATTGCACCTTATATTTGTCGGCAGATTAGTAAATTTTTAAATCTTTCACATGCATTTCTCATGATTCTTACTAACATCCTGAGAGTTGATATAATTGTTCCCTTTCTTCAGGTGTGCAAAATAAGGCACGGGGTAGTTAAGGGAATGATGCAAAATCAAAGTGAATTAACCCAAACTTCTGACTCCTGAATCTTTTCTCATTTTTTCTATGAACAATAGAAAATATAGAAAAAGATAAACTCAAAATTCAGACCCTTCTGTGTCCATAACCTTGGTCCTTTTTCCTTCTTCCCTATATCTTACTCTTAGTTTGGAAATCTCTAGCTTCCAAGCTGTGGAAGTTATTGGTCAAGGATTGAGGGTCTTGTGATAATAAAAACTCTTCTGGGTCACCAATGTCAGGATATATGGAAGGTATAGGACATGGAAGCCAATGTCCTGCCCCAAAGCGTAAAGGCTTTGGACACAGTCCTTCACAAACGTTAAGTGTGACAAGCCAATCAATCAACTCACTAATTCATCTGCAGAAAGGCAAACTAGTGGCTTAACTGATTTTTTTTCCCCACCAGATTCAAAGGCCATTATGGTATCTAAACTGCTCAGATTAAGAAGGGAGCAAAGGTGCAACATTATCTGGTAAATTGTTAAAAAATATATATATTTTACATGAAACTATCCAGTAAAAGCCAATTCTCTTCCACAGCTGAGTAAATAAACTAAGGCCCATTTGGGGACTAGAAGTTAGTCCCTTCATATCTCTGTTCATTAACTCACACAGCCAAGAGATGAGAATACATACAGTATTCAGGTGGAAACCAGAATTATTAAGGACCATTAATATTAATTGATATTTTGAATAAAAGATTCATCCATCCAGCAAATATTTAATGAACTTCTATTTTGTGCCTTATGCCCTCTGCATGGTTGCCTTACTGATTCATGAAAATAGAGCCATGCAAGATAATCTAAACCCCCAAATGAAGACTTCCTTCTTCCTCAGTGTGGATTATCCAGATAATTGCTTCAATACTCCACTTCATGGCATTCTGCTGATAAAGCTTTAAATCTTTTAAGGCTACAGGCATAAGGAAATGCAAACTAAAGCTATATTCTCCCTAGATGTTTCCCAGGAGAGAAAGCCCCCCCACACTTGAAAGGAATGAAGAATTATCCCACATCAAGAAATTTGCCTTCAGAGGAGCAGGGCTGGTGAGAAGTCTTTTTACAACATTTTCCAGGACAGCATTAGATCCATTAATTACCTAATCCTCTGTGCCTTATTAGCCTTCTTTGAACCCTTTAGATGCCTCTAATTCCCTTATCCTAAAGGCCTCAGAACTTGGGCTACTAGTCCTTTGGTCCCAATTAGGTCCACGTGTGGCATATTGTGCTGCAAATCTCCGCAGCGTATTTACACTAATTATGAACATTAATTATAGGGTAGCCCTGGGAGCTTAATGCCCATTCCAAAGTCATGCCTGGAGCTAGGCAGTTTGTAATCTTAGAAGCACACAAGGCAAGCCCAGATTATATGGAGTCAAAAAAGGAAATGAGAAACAGACATAGAAACAATCAGAGAGGCAGGAATTTCTAAGAAAAAGGGAGTTTTGAGTGCCAGAAAAAAAAAAAAAAAGGCAGATGCCCACTTAGTTTGCATAAATGGTGCACAGGGTCAGGACTAAACATCCAGGCAAATGTCTCTGGAATCCTTCTTCTCTAAGATTAGAATTGATCTCAGGAGACCAGCATGAGCTGAGTCTGCAGGTGACAGTTAAATAACCCTAGCTATAGGAAGAACAGAGTTCAAAACTGGGATCACGAGAGGGCTATGTAGAAAACAAGTCAACTATAAGGATATTTTAAAATAATATGCATTCATTCATTCACAGAATGCATACAGTGTGCTGTTCTGTAACTTAAATTTATTGCATAACTAACGTTTATTGTGCATTTGTGACATGTCAGACACCATTCTAAGCACTGTACATGCATTCAGACTTTGATTGTTACAACAGGTGGGTAATATTATTATCCACATTTTATAGATGAGGAAACTGAGGCATAGAAAATTTCATGTATAGCTTTTCAAGAACACAGCTAACAAGCAACTGACTCAGGTTCCAAATCCAGGCAGAGTCCAAAGCCCACGCTAATGAACACTGTGCTACTCTGCTTGGCCTGGGTAGGAAAAGGTAAATGGAGCATGATACCAGGCATAAAGGAATTCCTAGACTGGGAAATTTAGACATATAAATAATTATACAACATGGGAATAGTACAGAGGCTTGGATGACACTGGATCCTATTCCTTTACGTGTAAGCAAGGGCATTATTCTTTTGGTCTTCTGCATGATTAAGTTTCCTTTCTCTACTGTTATTCTCAGTAGCTATAAATGTACTATAAAATCTCTCAATATAAAAAAATTTAATCTCCTGTCCCTTTCTAGCCACAGCCCTTATTTTCCTGCTTAAAAATAAAACAACAAAACAAAATCAAACAAACAAGTAAAAAGCAACACACCAGGCACGGAGGAGTTTTATTTACTATCTCACTTCCTACCACGTGGCTTGTGGGATCCTAGTTCCCCAGCTAGGGATCAAACCCGGATCCCCTGCAGTGGAAGTGCAGAGTGCTAACCACTGGATCTCCAGAGAATTCCCCCATTCCCTCTTAATCCCATTTCAATCAGGTTATTCTTTCTACCATGCCTAAGAAATGGTATTCATTCATGTTGCCAAAGATTCATGTTCATTCATGTCCCCAATGCCAGTGAGCAATTCTCAGTCCTCTTCTGCATTTTCTCTGCAGGATTTGACATTGCAGATCATTCCCTCCTTCTTGCAACCTTCTTTCTCTTCCTTGACTTGCCAGAAACCACATTCTACTTATTTTCCTCCTACCTCATTGGCTGCTCCATTTTAGTCTTCTCTGTCAGACTCAGACCTCAGACCTCACCTCTATTGTTTTGAAACTTTTACTATGTGATCTCAATTTTTCCCATGGTGGAAATACTTGCCACATTTTATCAAATCTAAAACACAAATTGCTTCACCTTTTACATCTCTGGAACAAGACGCATCCGCAAATGGTTGTCATCACCCAGGCAGCAGTCTTGACTTAGTCTTCCTTGCCTGCACTGTGAGAACTTGGTCATTGATGTTAACATTATCTTAATTCAATAAAAATTTGTGGATTAATGGTACTAGACATGTTGTATTTAACGCTATTTAAAATGAACTTAAACATTAATACTGTGATTTGGCATTAAAAGAAAATTATTATTATATATGCAGAAAACCATGGAAATAGAGCAATTTGAAAGAATATGTACTGACAACACTTTAATTTCTTTTTTCAAAGTAACAACCAAGAGCTTTATAAATCTTTGGAGTGTAAGATACCTTCACGAAAATCTCTTTTATATTTTTTTACTGAGATATCTGCAAAAGGATTACTTATCACATACCTATTAAAGTAAGTGGAGAGAGGAGAATTTGTCAAATACTTTGGAAAAAATAAAACAACTTATAGCTGTGGCCAATTCATGCATCTTACGGGACTATTAAGGCATTATGTCATAGTTTAATTTGTAGGTTTATATTTCCTCAGGGGTACAGCTTATAATCAATGGTGACTTAGATTTGAAGAAATATGGAACATACCAATGATTCCCATATTTCAAATTTCCAAAATCACAGTTCACTTGTGTTGACATTTTACCAGAACTATTTTTATCCTAGACATTTAATCCTAGAACTAATAATGGGTTCAACAAGGTTGTAGGACACAAGGTTGTAGGATACATTAAAGATGTCAATTCTTCCCAAACTGACATACAGGTTTAACACAATTCCTATCAAAATTTCAGCAGAGTGTTTTGTACATATAGACAAGATTATTTTAAAATTTATATGAAAAGTAAATCAAAAATAAAAAAAACAAAACTGTGCTAACTAAAGCAATTTTGAAAATGGAGAACAAAGTGGAAGGAAGCAGTCCACCTGATGTCAGGTTAAGGTCATCAAGAGGTTGTAGTAGAGGGATAGACACATAGATCAATGGAACAGAATATAAAACTCCAAAAATAGACAAATATGGCCAAATGATTTTTGACAAAGTACAAAAGCAATTCAATAGAAGAAAGATAGAACTTTGAACAAATCGTGCTGGAGAAACTGGACATATAAGAGAAAATATTTGGAATTAGAGCTGGGTAAATTCTTAGACTTAACAACAAAAGCCTAATCCATAAAATTTTAAAAAATGACAAATTATCCTTCTCCAAAATTATAAACTTTTGCTCTACAAAAGGCCTTGTCAGGAGGATGAAAAGACAAGCTATATATTGGGAGAAAATATTTCCAAACCATCTACCCATCAGAGAACTAGTGTTCAGAATATGGAAAACCAAAAAACTCTGAAAACTCAAGAGAGAAAAAAAAAAAAAAAAAGCCCAATAGAAAATGTGCAACATA
Organism: Phocoena phocoena; assembly: GCF_963924675.1. NCBI lineage: Eukaryota > Metazoa > Chordata > Mammalia > Artiodactyla > Phocoenidae > Phocoena > Phocoena phocoena. Next base: position 148,784,446 of record NC_089219.1, read on the forward strand.
TATGAAAAGACATTTCACTAAAAATAATACATGGATGACAAATAAGCACATAAAAAGGTGTTCACTGTCATTAGACATTAGGGAAATTCATATTACAGCCCCAGTGAGATATCACAACATACCTATCAAAATGGAAACGCTAAAAAATAATGACAACACCAAGTGATGGTGAGGATGCAAAGAAACTGGATCACTCATACATTGCTGGTGGAACTGAAAAATGGTATAGCCACTCTGGAAAACAACTTGGCAGTTTCTTTAAAAACTAAACATGCAACTTCCATATGTCCAGCAATTGCACCCCTGGGCATTGTTCCTGAGAAATTAAGATATATATTCCTATAAGCACTTGTACATAAATGTTTTATACTAGCTTTATTTATAAATTCTTAAGACCTAGGCACAGAAATCAGATAATAAAAAGAAATAAAAGGAATCCATACTGGAAAGGAAGAAGTAAAACTGTCACTGTAGGCAAATGACATAATACTATACATACAAAATTCTAAACACACTACCAGAAAACTACTAGAGCTCATCAATGAATTCAGTAAAGTTTCAGGATACAAAATTATTATACAGAAATCTGTTGCATTTCTATACACTAAAAATGAACTAGCAGAAAGAAGAATTAAGAAGGCAATCCCATTTACAATCACATCAAAAAAGAATAAAATACCTAGAAATAAGTCTAACTCTGAAGGCAAAAGACCTGGACTTGGAAAACTATAAGACACTCATGAAAGAAATTGAAGACAACATAAACAGATGGAAGGATATACTGTGTTTGTGGATTGGAAGAATTAATATTGTTAAAATACTACCAAAGTCAATCACAGACTCACTGCAATCCCTATCAAAAGACCAATGAAATTTTTCACAGAACTAGAACAAATAATTCTAAAATTTGTAGGGAGACACAAAAGACCCTGAATAGGCAAAACAATCTTGAGAAGGAAGAACAAAGCTGGAGGTATCATGCACTTGGATTTAAAGTTATACTACAAGCTACAGTAGTCAGAACATTATAGTATAGCACAAAAACAAGCACATAGGTCAACGGGACAGAATAGAGAGCACAGAAATGAACCCACATTTATATGGACAATTAATCTATGACAAAGGAGGCAAGAATATACAATCGGAAAAAGACAGCCTCTTTAATAAATGGTGTTGTGGAAACTGGACAGCTATATGTAAAAGAATAAAACTGGACTACTCTTTCTCACCATGCACAAAAATAAACTGAAAATGGATTAAACACTTAAATGTAAGACCTGAAACCACAAAACTTCTAGAAGAAAACATAGGTGTTAAGCTCTTTAACATCATTCTTAGTAATATTTTTTGGATATGCCTCCTCAGGCAAGAGAAACAAGAGCAAAAATAAACAAATAAGACTACATCAAACTAAAAAGCTTTTGTACAGTGAAGGAATGATCAACAAACTGAAAAGTTCACCTACTGAATGGGAGAAGATATTTGCAAAGATTTTTCCAATAAGGAGTTCCAAAATATACAAGAACTCATACAACTCAACATCAAGGAAAACAAACAACTCAATTAAAAAATGGACAGAGGATCTGAATAGACACTTTTCCAAAGAGATACATCAACAGGCACATGAAAAAAAATGCTCAACATTAGTAGCATTAGGAAAATGCAAATCAAAACCACAGTGAGATATTTCCTCACACCTGTCAGAATGGATATTGTCAAAAAGACACCAAATAACAAGTGCTGGCAAAGATGTGGAGAAAGGGAACCCTCATGCACTGTTGATGGCAATGTAAATTGGTGTGACCACTATGGAAAACAGTATAGAGATTCTTCAAAAAATTAAAAATAGAACTACCATATGACCCAACAATTTCACTCCTGGGTAGTTATCCAAAGAAAACAAAAACATTAATTAGAAAACATATATGCATGTACAACTGAAACTAACACAACCCTGTAAATCAATGATACTTCAATTAAAAAATTAAAAAAATATATATGTAGTCTTATGTTCATTGCAACATTATTTGCAGTAGCCAAGATTTGGAAACAACCTACATGCCCATCAATAGATGAAAAGATAAAGCAAATGTGATAAATACACACACACACACAAACACACACACACACACAAACACACAGAGTGGAATATTACTCAGCCATAAAAAATGAAATATTGCCATTTGTGATAACATGGATAGACCTAGAGGGTTTTATTCTAAGTGAAATGTCAGACACAGAAAGACAAATACTGAATGATTTCACTTATGTGTGGAGTCAGAAAACAAAAATGAATAAGCGTAACCCAGAAACAGAGTCATAGATACAGAGAACAAACAGGTGGTTGCCAGAGGGGTGTGGGATGGGGTGGGGGGAGGATAGAAATAGATGAAAGAGATTAAGAGGTACAAACTTACAGTTGCAAAATAAGTGAGTTATAGGTATGAAATTAAGAGTGTGAGGAATATAGTCAATATTTATGTCATATCTTTGAATGGTGACAGATAGTAACTAAGAATTTTCATGGTGATGATTTTGAAATATGTAGAAATATCAAATCACTATGTTGTGTAATAGGACCTAACATAGTGTTCTAGGTCAATTATACTTCAGAAAAATAAACAAACAAAGAAACTCATAAAAAAGAGATCAGATCTGTGGTTACAAGAGGCAGGGGGTTGGGGGAGGCAGAGTTGGATGAAGACAGTCAAAAGTACAACTTTCCAGTTATAAGTTAAATAAGTGCTAGAGATGTAATGTCCAACATGATAAATATAATTAACACCACAGTATGTTATATATGAAAGTTACTAAGAGAGTAAATCTTGAGTTCTCATCTAAAGGAAAATTTTTTTTCTATTTCTTTAATTTGGTATCTATGTGAGATAATGGATGTTCACTGACCTTAATTGTAGTAATTATTTCATCATGTATGTAAGCCAAATCATTGTGCTGTACATTTTAAATTTCTAAGTGCTGTATGCAAATTTCATCTCAGTAAAACTAGAAGAAAACAATAAAATCAATGACTTATTTCCACCTTAAAATGCCAGAAAAAGAAGAGTGAATTAAACCTAAAGTAAATAGAATAAAATAATAATAAAGATCAGAGCAGAAACAAATTATAAAATGAAAATCATAGAGAATCTATGAAACCAAATGCAGTATTTTAGAAAATAATAAAATTAATAAACAGTTAATAGATTGATTAAAAAAAGAGATAATACAAATTACAAATATCAGGAACTGAAGAGAAGACATCACTACAGATCCTACAGAATTAAGAAAATATTATGAACAACTTTATGCCAATAAATTAAACAAAATATATCAGAAGTATAAAATTCTTTTTTCAAATTTTTAAAAATTTGTTTTATTATTATTATTATTTTGGCTGTGCTGGGTCTTCATTGCTGTGCATGGGCTCTTTCTAATTGTGGCGAGTGGGGGCTACTCTTTGTTGCAGTGCACGGGCTTCTCATTGTGGGGGCTTCTCTTGTCGCAGAACATGGGCTGTAGGCGCATGGGCTTCAGTAGTTGCAGCACATGGAACCAGTAGTTGCGGCACACAGGCCCTAAAGCATGCAGGTTTCAGTAGTTGTGGCACACGGGTTCTAGAGCACAGGCTCAGTAGTTGTGCTGTACAGGCTTCGTTGCTCCACGGCATATGGGATCTTCCCAGACCAGGGATCAAACACGTGTCCTCTGCATTGGCAGGCAGATTCTTAACCATTGTGCCACTAGGGAAGTCCAAAATATAAAATTCTTGAAGACAGAAATTGCTAAGATTGATTCAAGAGGAAATAGAGCATCAGATTTTATGTATATATATATATATATATATATATATATATATATATATATATATATATTTGTAATTGACATTTCAATTTAAAAAATTCCACAAAGGAAATTACTATCTTAGTTGGATTTACTTGTGAATTATATGAAATATTTAAAGGAGCAATGACCAGTAATAAACCTTCTCTTTACAAAGTTAACAAAGAAACACTTTTCAACTCATTTTATGAGGCCCACATTACTTCATTAAATAAACAAAACATTGCATCAAAGAAATTAGACAGACATCTCTCATAGATATAGATACAAAAATTCTTAAAGACATTTATCAAATTGAGTCTAACAACACATACAAAGGATAATGCCTTGTACCAATTAATTTAATTCCAAGGATGCTAGGATTCTTAACATTCAAAAAGCAATAAATATAATCAGTCTTATTAACAGAATAAAGGAGAAAAATCATATGATTATTTCAATACATTCAGAACAGGAATTTGTCACCATCCCATATGCACTCATCATAAAAACTTTCATTAAACTAAGAGTAGATGGGAACTAATAAAATAACTAGTCCATAAGCTAATAAACTAATAAAAGTCATTACAAAAAATTTACAGCTAACTTTATACTTAATGGTGAAATAATTGTATGCTTCCCTCCCTAAGATTAGGAACAAGGTAAGAATATTTGCTCTCACCACTTCCTTTTTTATCTTTAAAGTGGAGCAATAAGAGAAGGAAACATTAATATATGGCATACTGATTGGAATTAAAAAAAACAATTTGCTTACTATTGAACTATATACATACATGATTTACTTTATATGAAACTCTAGAAAAGATAAACTCTAATCGTGACAGAATGACAGATTTACTGGAGCTGGAGTAGGGGAGATTGACTAGGAAAATGAAAATGTTCTATATGTTGAATGTCAGCAGTGTTACTTGGGAATATACATTTGTCAAAACTCATTGCACTACACATTTGAAATTGAATTATATCTCAGTTAATTAGAAAACATTTTAAAATTTATTCTTAAATACCATCAAAATACAAATAGAAGGTGAAAATGGTAAATGATACTCTTTACCATAACAGCCAAACAATAAGTAATATAACAATAAATCTTTCAAAATATATGCAATATAGCAAGATATGTAATGGGGAAAAATAATATTTGAATAACATAAAAATAGAAATAAATGTGGAGATATGTTATACTTGTAAATGGAAATAGTTACATGAAGATGAAAATTCTCCAAATTAAAAAAAAATATTTCAAGGCAATTCTATAAATATTATAACAGAGGTTTTCATAAAAGGTGATTAATGCTAAAACTGATAGGGCAGAGCAAAGGCCAAGAACATCTAAGGAGATTAAAATATGAGAACTCACTGTACAGGTTTATGAGTGCTTATCAAAAAATGTATGAATTAAGATAATGAGGCACTGGTGTAAGAAGAGTCAAAAAGACCCATAGAACACATTTAGAATACACTTAGAAAAAAACTCTTGCCTGTATAAATAAAGCATACTACAGAATGACATTTTAAATTAGGTAGAGCAAGCATAGTCTAATGAAGACATAATATTATAATCTTTAAAAATATGTAATATATGTATATATGTATATACATATACACACAAATAATAACTTGATATTTCTGTTCCACATCATTCACAAAAAATCAATTCCATATATATTTGAAACCTAAATGTAAAAAGCAATATTTTATTTTTAGCAGAAACATATAAAATATCTTTACAAACTTGCAGTAAAAGAGGAATTTCCTAAACAAGACACACACATACACACACAATAAACCATAAAGAAAAAAAAACTGACCATGTTAAAATTAAAATCTTCCACACAACTAAAAATATCATAAAAGAAATGAAAAGGTAAACATTTGTAACACATATAGAAATTAGTAACCGGAATAATAAGCACTTTTTAAAGAGTAAAATAAAGATTATCCAATAAAAAATGGGAAAAAAAATTAGACAGAAACACTCATAAAGCAGAAATATGAATGCTCAGTAAGCATATGAAAAGTTCAACCTCATTTGTAATAAAGGAAATATAAATTAGAACCAGAAGGTGTAAATTAAAACCACAATGTGAGGAAATGTAAACTATTATTCAGTGCTTCTGGTATAAAAATTGGCACTTTGGAAGACAATTTGACACAATCTAATATAATCCAGGATAGGAATACTTTATAACCCAGTGACTCTACCAGAGAATTTCTTGCATTACGTGCTCATGTAGCTATATAAGAATGCTTAATGTAGCAATGTTTTTACACATCTTTATTGGAGTATAAATGCTTTACAATGTTCTGTTAGTTTCTGCTGTACAACCAAGTGAATCAGCTATATGTATACATATATCCCCATATCCCCCTCCCTCTTGAGCCTCCCTCTGACCCTCCCTATCCCATCCCTGTAAGTCATCACAAAGCATTGAGCTGATCTCCCTGTGCTATGCAGCAGCTTTCCACTATTTTACATTTGGTAGTGTATATACATCAAAGCTACTCTCTCACTCCATCCCAGCTTCCCCTCCCCAACACTCCGTGTCCTCAAGTCTGCTCTCTATGTCTGCATCTTTATTCCTGCCCTGCCACTAGGTTCATCAATACCGCATTGTAAAATTCCATATATATGCGTTAGCATACGGTATTTGTTTTTCTCTTTCTGACTTACTTGACTCTGTATGACAGATTCTAGGTCCATCCACCTCACTGCAAATAACTAAATTTTGTTCTTTTTATGAATGAGTAATATTCCATTGTATATATGTGCCATATCTTCTTTATCCAATCATTTATTGATTGACATTTATGTTGCTTCCATGTCCTGGCTATTGTAAATAGTGCTGCAATGAACATTGTGGTATATATATCTTTTGGAATTATGGTTTTCTCAGGGTATGTGCCCAGTAGCAGGATTGCTGGGTCATATGGTAGTTCTATTTCTAGTTTTGTAAGGACCCTCCACAGTGTTCTCCATAGTGGCTGTATCAATTTACATTCCCACCAACAGTGCAAGAGGGCTCCCTTTTCTCCACACCCTCTCCAGCATTTATTGTTTGTAGATTTTTTGATGAAGGCTATTCTTACTGGTGTGAGGGGATATCTCAGTGTGGTTTTGATTTGCATTTCTCTAATGATTAGTGATGTTGAGCATCTTTTCATGCATTTGTTGGCCATCTGTATGTCTTCTTTAGAGAAATGTCTATTTAGATCTTCCACCGTTTTTGGACTGGGTTGTTTGTTTTTTTGATATTGAGCTGCATGAGCTGTTTGTATATTCTGGAGATGAATCCTTGTCAGTTGCTTCATTTGCAAATATTTTCTCCCATTCTGAGCGTTGTCTTTTTGTCTTGTTTATGGTTTTGTTTGCTGTGCAAAAGCTTTTAAGTTTCATTAGGTCCCATTTGTTTATTTTTGTTTTTATTTCCATTTCTCTAGAAGGTGGATCAAAAAGGATCTTGCTGTGATTTATGTCGTAGAGTGTTCTGCCTATGTTTTCCTCTAAGAGTTTTATGGTGTCTGGTCTTGCATGTAGGTCTTTGATACATTTTGGATGGAGTGTACTATAAATATCAATTAAGTCCATCTTGTTTAATGTATCATTTAAAGCTTGTGTTTCCTTATTTATTTTCATTTTGGATGATCTGTGCATGGGTGAAAATGGGGTGTTAAAGTCCCCTACTATGAATGTGTTACTGTCGATTTCCCCTTTTATGGCTGTTAGTATTTGCCTTATGTATTGACGTGCTCCTATGTTGGGTGCATAAATATTTACAATTGTTATATCTTCTTCTTGGATCGATCCCTTGATCATTATGTAGTGTCCTGCTTTGTCTCTTCTAATAGTCCTTATTTTAAAGTCTACTTTGTCTGATATGAGAATTGCTACTCCAGCTTTCTTTTGGTTTCCATTTGCATGGAATATCATTTTCCATCCCCTTACTTTCAGTCTGTATGTGTCTCTAGGTCTGAAGTGGGTCTCTTGTAGACAGCATATATAAGGGTCTTGTTTTTGAATCCATTCAGCCAATCTGTGTCTTTTGGTGGGAGCATTTAGTTCATTTACATTTAAGGTAATTATTGATATGTATGTTCTTATTCCCATTTTCTAAATTGTTTTGGGTTCATTATTATAGGTCTTTTCCTTCTCTTGTGTTTCTTGTCTAGAGAAGTTCCTTTAACATGTGTTGTAAAGCTGGTTTGGTGGTGCTGAACTCTCTCAGCTTTTGCTTGTCTGTAAAGGTTTTAATTTCTCCATCAAATCTGAATGAGATCCTTGCTGGGTAGAGTAGTCTTGGTTGCAGGATTTTCTCCGTCACTTTCAGTATGTCCTGCCACTCCCTTCTGGCTTGTAGGGTTTCTGCTGAGAGATCAGCTGTTAACCTTATGGGGATTCCCTTGTGTGTTATTTGTCGTTTTTCCCTTGCTGCTTTTTAATATGCTTTCTTTGTATTTAATTTTTGACAGTTTGATTAATATGTGTCTTGGCGTATTTCTCCTTGGATTTACCCTGTATGGGACTCTCTGTGCTTCCTGGACTTAACTATTTCCTTTCCCATATTAGGGAAGTTTTCAACTATAATCTCTTCAAATATTTTCTCAGTCCCTTTCTTTTTCTCTTCTTCTTCTGGAAACCCTATAATTCGAATGTTGGTGCATTTAATGTTGTCCCAGAGGTCTCTGAGACTGTCCTCAGTTCTTTTCATTCTTTTTTCTTTATTCTGCTCTGCAGTTGTTATTTCCACTATTTTATCTTCCAGGTCACTTATCCGTTCTTCTGCCTCAGTTATTCTGCTGTTGATCCCATCTAGAGTACTTTTAATTTCATTTATTGTGGTGTTCATCATTGCTTGTTTCATCTTTATTTCTTCTAGGTCCTTGTTAACTGTTTCTTGCATTTTGTCCATTCTGTTTCCAAGATTTTGGACCATCCTTACTATCATTATTCTGAATTTTTCAGGTAGACTGCCTATTTCCTCTTCATTTGTTAGGTCTGATGCATTTTTATCTTGCTCCTTCATCTGTTATGTGTTTCTCTGTCTTCTCATTTTGCTTATCTTACTGTGTTTGGGGTCTCCTTTTCGCAGGCTGCAGGTTCGTAGTTCCCACTGTTTTTGATGTCTGTCTCTAGTGGCTAAAGTTGGTTCAGTGGGTTGTGTAGGCTTCCTGCTGGAGGGGACTAGTGCCTGTGTTGTGGTGGATGAGGCTGGATCTTGTCTCTCTAGTGGGCAGGTTCACGTCTGGTGGTGTGTTTTGGGGTGTCTGTGGCCTTATTATGATTTTAGGCAGCCTCTCTGCTAATGGGTGGGGTTGTGTTCCTGTTTTGCTAGTTGTTTGGCATAGGTTGTCCAGCACTGTAGCTTGCTGGTCGTTGAGTGAAGCTGGGTGCTGGTGTTAAGATGGAGGTCTGTGGGAGATTTTTGCTATTTGATATTATGTGGAGCTGGGAAGTCTCTTGTTGATCAGTGTCCTGAAGTTGGCTCTCCTACCTCAGAGGCAGAGCCCTGACTCCTGGCTGGAGCACCAAGAGCCTTTCATCCACACGACTCAGAATAAAAGGGAGAAAAAGTAGAGAGAATTAGTAGAAGTATGAAGAAAGAAAGAAGGAAAGGAGGGAAGGAAGGAAGGAAGGAAGGAAGGGAGGAAGAAAGAAAGAAAGAAAGAAAGAAAGAAAGAAAGAAAGAAAGAAAGAAAGAAAGAAAAAGAAAGAAAGAAGGAAGGCAAGAAGGAAAGAAAGGAGGGAGGGAGGGAGGGAGTAAGGAAGAAGGGAAAGAAGGAAAAAAGGCAGAAAGAAAGAAGATACAGTAAAATAAAATAAAGTATAATAAAGTTATTGAATTAAAAAATACTTATTTAGAAAAAAAAAAAGGGGCGGATAGAACCTTAGGACAAATGTTGGAAGCAAAGCTATACAGAGAAAATCTTACACAGAAGCATACACATACACCCTCACAAAAGAGGTAAAGGGGAAAAAGTCATAAATCCTGCTCTCAGAGACCACCTCCTCAATTTGGGATGATTCGTTGTCTAAAGGAGGGAAGGAAGGAAGGAAGGAAGGAAGGAAAGAAAGAAAGAAAGAAAGAAAGAAAGAAAGAAAGAAAGAAAGAAAGAAAGAAAGAAAGAAAGAAAGAAAGAAAGAAAGAAAGAAAGAAAGAAAGAAAGAAAAGTATAAAAAAGTTATTAAAATTAAAATTAATTATTAAGAAAAAAAATTTAAAGAAAAACCATGGACGGGTAGAACCCTAGGACAAATGGTGGAAGCAAAACTATACAGACAAGATCTCACCCAGAAGCATACACATACACATTCACAAAAAGAGGAAAAGGGGTAAAAATCATAGATCTTGCTCCTAAAGTCCACCTTCTCAATTTGGGATCATTCCTTGTCTATTCAGGTATTCCACAGATGCAGGGTATATCAAGTTGACTGTGGAGCTTTAATCCGCTGCTTCTGAGGCTGCTGGGAGAGATTTCCCTTTCTCTTCTTTGTTCTCACAGCTCACAGGGGCTCAGCTTTGGATTTGGCCCTGCCTCTGTGTGTAGGTCGCTGGAGGGCGTCTGTTTTTTGCTCAGACAGGACGGGGTTAAAGGAGCCGCTGATTCGGGGGCTCTGGCGTACTCAGGCCAGGTGGGGAGGGAGGGGCACTGTGTGTGGGGTGGGCCTTCGGCGGCAGAGGCCAGCATGACGTTGCACCAGCCTGAGGCCCACCGTGCGTTCTCCCAGGGAAGTTGTCCCTGGATCCCGGGAACCTGGCAGTGGCGGACTGTACAGGCTCCGCGGAAGAGGGGTGTGGGGAGTGACCTGTGCTCGCACACAGGCCCCTTGGTGGCGTCAGCAGCAGCCTTAGCGTCTCCCGCCTGTCTCTGGGGTCTGCGCTTTTAGCCGCGGCTCGCGCCCATCTCTGGAGTTCCTTTAAGCAGCTCTCTTAAACCCCTCTCCTCGCCCACCAGGAAACAGAGAGGGAAGAAAAAGTCTCTTGCCTCTTCGGCAGGTGCAGACTTTTTCCCGGACTCCCTCCCGGCTAGCCGTGGTGCACTAACCCCTTCAGGCTATGTTCAGGCCGCCAACCCCAGTCCTCTCCCTGCGCTCCGTCCAAAACTGAAACCCGTGCCTCTTTGATACATTTTGAGTTTATTTTTGTGTATGGTTTTAGGGTGTGTTCCAATTTCATTCTTTTACATGTAGCTGTCCAGTGTTCCCAGCACCACTTATTGAAGAGGCTGTCTTTTCTATATTGTATATTCTTGCCTCCTTTGTCAAAGATAGGGTGACCATATGTGCATGGGTTTATCTCTGGACTTTCTATCTTGTTCCATTGATCTATATTTCTGTTTTTGTGCCAGTACCATACTGTCTTGATTACTGTAGCTTTGTAGTATAGTCTGAAGTCAAGAAACCTGATTACTCCAGCTCCATTTTTCTTTCTCAAGATTGCTTTGGCTATTTGGAGTCTTTTGTGTTTCCATACAAATTGTAAAATTTCTTGTTCTAGTTCTATGAAAAATGCCATTGGTCATTTGATAAGGATTGCATTGAACCTGTAGATTGCTTTGGGTAATGTAGTCATTTTCACAATATTGGTTCTTCCAATCCAGCAGCATGACATATCTCTCCATCTGTTTATTTTATCTTTGATTTCTTTCATCAGTGTTTTACAGTTTTCTGCATACAGATCTTTTGCTTCCTTAGGTAGGTTTATTCCTAGGTATTTTATTCTTTTTGTTGCGATGGTAAATAGGATTGTTTCCTTAGTTTCTCTTTATGACCTTTTGTTGTTAGTGTATAGCAATGCAAGAGATTTCTGTGCATTAATTTTGTATCTTGGAACCTTACCAAATTCATTGATTAGTTCTAGTAGTTTTCTGGTGACAGCTTTAGGATTTTCTATGTATAGTATCATGTCATCGTTAAACAGTGACAGTTTTACTTCTTTTCCAATTTGTATTCATTTTATTTCTTTTTCTTCTCTGATTGCTGTGGCTAAGTCTTCTGATACTATGTTGAATAATAGTGATGAGAGTGGACATCTTTGTCTTGCTCCTGATCTTAGAGGAAATGTAACATTGTTTTTCAACAGAGAAAAATTGAAAACAACTTAAATATCATTAATAAATTAGGGATAAAATGTAGTGTATTCATAAAATGAAATGCCATTCAGATAATAAAATAAAATCAGTGTATCTATGCTGAGAAGAATTAATTTAAAAATACATTATATGAAAAAAGGCAAGTCACTTACAAATACATATAGTTTATATACAAACTGTACTTATAAATACAATTTATATGTATTTAAAATTACACAAAGCAATAATACATATTATTGTAGATATATTAACATGTAGTAAAATTGTGAAAACCATACTAATGATACATCATCAACTCCAGAATAGTGATTGCCCACAGTGAGAAGGAAGGTGTCTGAGATGCATGAAGGTCAGCCTTTCATTAAGTTTTAACCTTAAACATATTGGAAAATAAAAAAGATGTGGAGCAAATATGTTAATGTGTTAACATTTGTTAAATTTAGATGTTGAACTTATTGGGTTTCTTATATTATTTTGTTTACTTTGTTCATTCCAAATATTTTCTTACGTAAAATAACAAAATTCCAAATTGAAGAGGTCCTTCAAATACCCACACTGCCTGCATTGGGTAGGATTCTGCTTAGAGGTTAAGGAAGTGTTTTATGGTTTTCAGGGAGCTGAGGGTTGGAGTTTTGCCCTAGAATTAGGTATTAGTGGTCACGCTGCTCCTGCTTGTTTCTGAATTCCTTACATGTGCACTTGGTTCTTCCGCTTGCCCTCACCTCTGTATATAGTTCCTGCTTTAAATTGTCTTTGGATGAACCAGCCGAGTGCACTTTTGTTTTCCCACTGTGACCCCACCTGTTTTCTCTGTGAGGATGATGGGCAATGAAGCCCTATATTTTAATATATTTATAGAACACAGAGTAGAATGACTGGAACTTCCTGCCGAGGAAGGCCAGGCCTCTCCTCCTCCCCTGCTTCCTGACTGTGGAGAGAGTCCTTCCTTATATCTATATGAAGCCAGAAGAGAGAAGCAAGTCAGAGCCGACATTTCAGCCAGCCTTCCAGGGATGGAATCCAATCCTGCAGCTTACTAGCTGTGAGGTCTTGGGGAAATTACCTAACCTCTCTGTTCTCCTCTAGACAATGGGCTTATTATTAGCACTTACCTCACAGGTCTGTTGTGAAGATGAAATGAAACAATGAATGTGCAACGTGCTCGGAGTCACGAAGTATAAACACTTCACTAAACACTCTCCAGTCTGAGAGTCCAACTGTTGCTAACAGCAGATAGGTCCTGTGACTGGCAGTGTGTCTCCTTCCTCTCCTCTTACTAGCTTACTTTGTCTCTGATCATCTTTATTGTCTGCTTCCTTTGCACTGAACCTCTTAAAGGAGCCACAGTTGTAATAATAGCAACAAACCATTTAGGAAGAATTACCCTCCCATCTCTCTTGTAAATGTCGACAGGTTCCATCCTTACATTACAATCCCAATTAAAGGGAAATTCCCCACCAAGCCATAAACCTAAATTGAAAAAGATCCTATAGGGGTGAATAAGCCTTTTCTGTGAACAAACCTGCTATTTTTGCTTTTTTTTCTTTTTGTCACTACTTATGTGCACTCAGATCCCCACTGAACCAATCCTGCAAGCTGATGAAGAAGTAAAGCTACGGGCATCCATCGGTGGGTCTGTCAAGATGTTACTTGTAATGAGTCTCCCATGGATTTGATTATTATTGGGTATTAATTATTAATGGTATTTCCTGCAGGAGGCCAGCGTAGGCTTCCCGCCCCCCAACCTGTATTTTCAAATGGAATTAAAAAATAACCAAAAATCTCCCTCTGAGGAGCAGGAGGAATAAAAGGAAGGAATCAAGGGTATCCCTTCCTAGTCTTTCACCACTAGCACCACTTGATATTCTGGGGCTGTTCTTATAATTAAGTGTAAGGGAAGCAGACCTGCACATGGCCTCCTGCAGCTGCAATGCCTCTCAAAATCACAAAGGAGGAACAAAGCACCCTTCTGCCTTTCCCCCTTTCCCCCTAGCCTCACTACCCTGCTCTAACCTTGTCTTTTTGGCGGTTAATTTCCTCTGATGGTTATGTTAATTTTTATGGCTTCCTAATGATCAGAAATATTTGGCAAATTAACATCCTTTAACTTTCCCTTCCCTGTGGAGGTGAGGAGGGTGCAAGGAGACTGGGAGGGGGCTAAATGGCGAGAAACAGCTGGAAAATGCAAGGATGAAACTCAGAATTCTGTGCCAAGCATGTCAAGAAGACAGTGAAAGATGGACCCAGTGAAAGCCTGGAGAAATTAAAACCAAATTAAAAAATAATAATAAAGCTGAAAGATCAGAAGCAGAGCCTCTCCCTCCCCCCCTGCATGGTTTTATACTTTATTCACTGCTGACAGTCCATATGTTTCTTCATAGCAATGCTTTAAAGATGGCTGCACCTGTCAGGATGTCTGGGAGGTAAAGACAGAGCAGATGTTGAGATTTGTGTCATGGAAAGGAGAAATTCATCTTGTCTAGCAAAAAGTGGCATGCTCATGAGTGTCCTGAAGGGGTCTCTCCTCTATTGCCACACTCCCCTTTTCCATAAGGCAGTGGTCCCTTCCTGGTGCCGCAGATGGGAAGATGGAATTTAATTTTACTGGTGTTCAATCAAAACAGAATAATGTGTTTAATATCCCTGCAGTGTAAGTGAAAGGGAGAGATTCATGAACTCATGGGAGGTGAGGGATTCCAAGCAGTGCTTCGGTATCCTCTAGTATACATAAACGTAGAAATCACAGTGGAAAATATGGATAAATCCGGGTTAAGATCTCGGCCTGCTCCCCCATGTTGCTACTTAAGTTCAAGCCTTTCTGACAAAGGTATGGCACTCACCAAGAGAACAACTGAATTAATACAAAGGTAGTCAGGTGCCCTGAGCTTAATCCCAGAGGAGGGTGATTTGGTGGCAGTGTCAAGGGAGGAGATAAATGCTCCTGATTGGCAGAGGTAATAAGTAGGGGAGAGCCTTACAAAAGAAGTCACTAAGACTTCCACTTTAAGTTTCATTTAAAATCCAGTAGGTAGTTTAGTAGTCGCCGGGTTTTAAGTCTGCTTACAAATAGCAACACTCCATGTACATCGGGGAAAAATTTGGAAGTCAATAAACCAAAATGCTACAGGTAGTTGGGTTAAGAGAGTAAAATTATGGGTAATCATTGTCTTTTATTATTATTCTTTTTTCTAATGCAATTATGTAATAGTTATAATGATGGATGTGTGCATGCGTGTGTTTCTCTACCTTTGGTGTGTATCTAGGGAGCTTGTAAAAAATGTGAATGCCTGGGACACACTTTTAACCTCCTGAAATAAGTAAGGAATTAAAACCAAATATAATAAAATGTAAAAATCTAGTCCTACCCTAAACTAATTATTCTCTTTCTCAGATCTGTCTAGGTGGTGTGGAGTTGTCTAGCAAGTTTTCCTACATGGTCTGCATTGTACTCATTTTGGCCACCTCAAGCTTACTCCAAAAGAACACTGCTTTCTATGTAATTTTCCCAGAAAACATTTTGCAGTTATGCATATATCTAATTCTTTTTCATAAAAAAATCTTTAAACTCTGCACTTTTCTCTCTTAGATGTGCTTTTCTATATCCAAATAATAAAGCCTAATGTCTCCAGAATCCACACTTGTCCATTTCTCATACATACATGCACAATTCTACCTCACATCAGGGGTGAGTCTACACACACAGACATGATTCCTTTACTATTATATAAATTTAGTTAATTTAGTAAAAAAAAATCAGTGTTAATCACATTTGTGGTGGATTGAGTGAAGCATTTGGGAGGATTAAGAAAAAGAAAACCTTTGTTCAATGTGTATCACTGTTAGTCAAGAGAGTTGACTCAGTTAACACTGAGGATGTCAGTATGCAGGTGCAAAGAGGCATTCTTCTTATTTTAGCTCTCTGGTGACAGAGCACAGTCATATGATATAGTTTTCTCATCTTAATTTCCATGAGTCCAGTTAATAATGGTAATTGTATCAAATAAAAAAAAAAAAAAACCTCATGGTTACAATGCTACCTCAGGCACAGTTGATTGTACACACACGAACACACACACACACACATGCACAGAATACACATCAGTTAGAGCTCTGAAAATTGCCACCACATTTGCATAAGGGTGTGGTGATTCCCCTGAGTGTTTTTTTAAAAGACGTTATCAATGGGATTGAATAGGTGCTCTCCCCTCCCCCAGTTAACCGCACAGCACCGCAAGAAAAATGCCAGGGCACTTCATTTTGGTTTTGTCTAAGCAGGAGCTATTGATGCAAAGGAAATTCATTTCCCCCACCATCAGTCTGTGCCACTAAATGGCTGTTATTACATAGAGTCAGCTGGCTCCTCTGCCGGGGCTGACAGCTGTCCATTCTCTGGACCTGGATTGGATCCCAGAGCTGGGGCACAGGGTTCCACAGCTAATGAGATGTCAGCTTCTTCAAGGAGGGACTGCCCATTTGTTTAGCTATTTGTAAGACAAGATCTTTGAACTCGCGTGTTGCCCATTTTTCCCAGACCGAGCATTTTTAGATAGATAGCACTTATTAATAATAATAACACACTACTTGATTAGTCTTTCCCACTTCCCAGAGCATTTGCACATCCATTATCTCATTTAATCTATCACTGTGTCTTGCAATGAACATTAGTCTTTGCGACTCACATATAATTCTCTGACAAGCTAGTGACCTGGCCTTGGATTGCTCATAACTTCTCATAGACCCAAACTCAAGATCTTCAGTGACTGAAAATGTTTCCTTTTATCTACCTGATATCCAGCTGAAATAAATTTCTGTTCAGTCTAGCCTGAAGGCAATGTCAGCCTACTGTTTCTTCAACAGTTTGTCTGACTTTCTGACCTTGTGATTCTCCCATCTTCAGAGCAGGGTCCATATAACCCCACCTTTAGTTTCAGTCTTATGAGAAACTCTGAGAAAACTCTTGTCCCTGGGGAATGGGAAATGTTGCATGTAAAGTTTATGCATTCACTTACCATTGCTGAGGGCTTAAAATGCTCTTAACTCCTGTTGTTTCACTTAATATGTGCAACATCTCTTCAGTGGGTACATCTGCTCCATTTTAGAGGAATAGGAACTGAGGTTTAAGGCCACATGCCTGTAAGCAGAGAAACAATACAGCATTCAGACCTAGTTCTACATGAATCTGAAACCACTGGTCTTATTCTCCAATTCCTTGCTGTCTTTCCACTAGGAGCAGCCCTTGCAGGCAGTATTAGCTGTTTCTCTCTGGAGAGTCAGCAGAGTTCCTTTAGTCCTTTGACTAATGGTAGCTATATTCTACCTGGTGTCCCCCCAGACCCAAACACCATGTGTTATCACAGAAGGTGTATCTTTTTCTCCCCTCTCACATTGTACAATCTTTATGGGTAGTCACAATTTCTTACTTATTCTTATAGTGCCAGCTTCTAATAGAGTTCTTGGAACATAGTAACTACTCAATAAATGTTTATTGAACAGATGACCAAATGAATAAACATATCCACACTAGGCCTGTGAAGGATGAAATTTTGAGATTCTGCCTTGAAAAGCAGATGCTCACTTCTTTAGGGACATCTGGGTCCTAGATGCTCCAAGTTTGGCAGCATTCAGCATCACTAACCATGCCTTCTCAGCCTCCCTAGTCTTGCAATCATTTTAGCCCTCCATACAGAGACTCAGAACTGGCGATTTCTGAAAATGATGGGAAGGTGTTCCTTTTTTCCTCCTTTGCATGGCTTCTGAAGCATGTCTACCCTGGAGCACACTTAGCAGCCTCTGACAGCTGCCTCCACCATCCCAAGTTTCTAAAGCCTGTGACAGTTTTCTCTGACCCATTGAAGCTCAGTCTTATGATAAATCCTCAATGTTTCTCCAACTATCTCTGGTGAAACAAAAAACTGTTTTTTTCCCAATTTTTTATAATCATTAAACATCATACACTTGGATGTCATTGCTATGCCTAATTGATATAAAAGTTTCTAGAACCTTCCTCTCAAGTTCTGCACCTATCTCCTCACTGACTAGGAACGGCATATGTATTGATGCCATAGACAGCACTTGAAGAGGACCCCAACATAGAGCACCAAATTCTGATTTTTACCTGTGGAGAAGAGGATCCAACAGAAATAGAATCCAAGTCACAGAATAATTTTAATTTTTCTAGTAGCTGCATTAATAAACATAAAAAGAAACAGGTGAGATTAATCTTAATACTGTATTTTATTTAACCCAACATCTCCAAAATATTAGCATTCTAAAATGCAATCAATATAAAATAATTAAGTTATATTCTTTTTTGTGTTAAGCCTTTGAAATCTGGTGTATATTGCATACTTACAGCACATATCCATCTGGAGTAGACACATTGCAAGTGCTCAATGACATGATGCTAGTGACCGTTGGATTGGACAGTGCAATTCTAGAGCCCTCACCGCTATCACGCTTACTGGCTCCCCAGACCCAAGAGCCCCTTAGGGATTTCACTGTTGTTCTACAGAAGGTCCCTCAGTTATCTTCTAGCTTCAGAAACTTCCCCACTCATCATGACTCTCGCATTCAACTTCAGGCAGTCCTCTAGTATGAAACATTTAGTTCTAGTCAAAGTAGTGACAGAAAAGATAAAGGCAGCAACTGGTAAGAAGAAAGATACTCTCACACGCGGGAGATACAGATTGTGATTCAGCAAACCATTTTGAGCCTCTATAAGGTGTTAGGCATGGCTGCTATGTGGACAATCAGCCAGAATCTGTGCCCTGTGTCTTTATTTTGTGTAGTTGGAACGAGCCCATTCTTAGATTCTAAAGACCCTAGGATTCATTCTAGCACAGGAAGAGAAAAGGTCCCGAGATCAATAGACTGCCTTCAGTTCAACCCTGAGTCAATTTCGCTCCTGGTCTTACCTTGAATTCCTAGGTCTGCATTGACTAGATTCCATGTCTTTCCATAGTGGTATCATATCTGCCTGGGTTGTTGCTCTTGAACCTGTCTTCTTTTGGTACTTGCTACCAAACTATCTAGATGCTGATCTTTTATCTTTATGGAACCTCCATCTTTTACTTTCCTTGTTTCTCCTTAAGAACCATTCTGAGTCACTGTAGACTGGCTGAGGATACTCGTGATCCATTCATCCTCTGCCCTGCAGAATAGTTTTCAAGTTTTATTTCAACTATTGCACTTAACTCCTATTATCCATTCCTTAATCCAATCTTCATTTGACCTTGCATCTTTGCCTTATATGTGCTGTATATACATAGAATGACATAGCTTTCCATGGTTTAATCCCTAGTCTTGACAGTTATTGCTATTAAGAAATATCTATACTCCCCCAAAGCTAACATAGGTAAGATGACTTATGTTTTAGTGACAGGTATTTAGAGTCAAAGACCATGTTACTAAAAAAATCAATTAGCTATAGAAAGATACCTCTCTCCAAGTTTCTTTCCAATTTGCAGCAGAGAAGCAGTGGCTGGTTAGCATCTGGGTATCCTCGAGACATACTGAGCATTCCATTCATCATACATGACATTTGCATATTGCAAATATCATACTTTATGCACATGCCTTCCAGGCTAGTCTAGAGAGTATGATTGCTGCCTAATCCTCACATAAATCAATGCACCAGGGAGTGCCACTTCTAAACAGGGGGAAAATCAAGGGTTTCTTTGCCCTAGACTCTTCCTGGGACCATCTCATTCTCTTCACATCCCAAGTAGATTCAGTGCTTTCATTTTCTCTTCTTTCTTGAAGCTATTCAAATTCTATTAGTCATTTGTGAATATTATTTTATACCATCTTCATTTTCTCTAAGTTGTGATAGTGACAGCTGCAATCATTTGTATGCATCTTCTGTGCAGGATTTTTTTTGTGTGTGTGTGGAAGAACAAAACCTTTCCTTTGTGTGACCATGTATCCAAATAGAAAGATGGTTTGTTTGTAAATCTGTTTCTCCTCCAAACAATATTTTATTTGCTGAGGAGACAGAAAGAGAAGATATTGAAAGAGGGAAGGCAAAAATATTTGATCTGAAATGACAATGTAGGTTTGCTTTTTCTCATTCCTTGGTTTGCTGCCTCTTAATCAAAGTTGACCTCATAACTACCATTAGATTCTGTTTTCTGCTTGATGGCCTTCAGGGTATTTTCCCCATGCCACTACTACTGTAAAGTCTCCCCCCTTCTCTTTGTGTCTCAGCAGAATAATGCATGTAGTCAAGCTCCTCCTTTCTTTCTTACCCAAGAATGAATTTTGTTCTTCTTTGGGAAAGGTGTAAGTTAGGTTGGAAGGCCAGGGAAACCAGCCATAATCTATCACATTGGGAAGTCATCTGTCTGTCATTGTTTCAGAAGGGTGGTTATGATGACCTGGGAGCAGAACCTGCCCCTTTATGAGATCACCTGATACATCATCCAAAAATTAAAAACATGCTGGACTCCAATTAGGATTTAAGTTGACCTATTCATGAAAGGTTTAAGTAAGTGTTTCAAGGAAGTTAAGTCAGAGGAATGTCATTTGCAGATTGATTCAGCTAACCAATTTCCTCCTGCCACGCAAGGAGCCACTTGGCCACAACCTAGTGCAGGTCTTTGGGAGTTGTCCCAGTTGCATAAGGCTTTCTTTCCTAACTGCCAACATCACCCAGTCCTATTTGCCTTCTTCTAATAGACGTTTCTGGAAGGCTTTACTAATATTCAATGGCTGAAGGCTTCATCTGGATATTAATGGTAGGAGTTGGGATAGCTTTCTTCCAGGGCTCTCCCTGATGTCAAAAAAAGAATTGAGTGGGCTTTCCTCTGATGGGATATGTGAAGGAGATAGTGTCTCTTTCAACCCAAGTTTGGTCCGCCAGCAGAAGTATCTATGGTCACATGTCTCCAGAATAACTTAATTGCAGACATTCTCAGCATGAGGAGTGTAGATATTCTTCTAAAATTTCCTCTAGGCCTAATCTCACATAAGATGTACATATTTCATCTATTGAAATGTTTTTGCTTTCTGTAAAATTATAAACCCCATCAGTATTTTGATAAAGTATCATACTGCCTCCTTATTAGACTTATTTCCATTTCATATGGTCCTTCGTTTAGCTAAGAATACCTCTGTTATCAAAGACACCTGTGATGGATATACCATTCCAAATAGTTGTTCTCTGATCTCCAAATTTCTCCCCTGATTTAGGGTAAGAGTGGAGGATATGTTCTCAGTTAATCTTGTCAACTTCTTGTTGGTAATGATTATAAAAGAGGGAAGTGGAGAATGGGAAGAAAGAAAGGAGAAAATGGAAATTTTAAAAAAGAAGTCATAATTTTACAGTAATAATTTTTCTTAATCTTTAAGGCAGATTAAGAAAATAGAGTCAAATCACATCAAAACCTTGAGCCTGTGCTCTTATCTGGTAGAAAACAGGAATCTGTCTATAACTGAAGAGATATTGCAACCAGGTCATAGTGCTGATGGGTCCTCATGTATCCTGACTTAGAGTTATCTTCAGAGGAGTTAAAGCCATATATATTTCTGTGCACTGGGAAGAGAGAAGAGGTAAAGAATAACCCTGGCATGCATGGAGAAGCTAGATTCACTAAGCTAAACTTGGTAATGTAAGTCACCCAAAGCATTCTTTACAGAAATAAACAACATAGGTGATGACTTCTAATCTGTGACTACAATTGGGAGTCAAGAACTAATGGCTGTCATTAGTGGTTTATCCTTTGGCTTAAGCAAAAGACAACAAACAAACAAAACAAAACAACACACACACACACACACACACAAACTAGCTATACTTCACACAGGCCTGGGACTAGGCTAGGGAAAGTGGGGCACTGAGGGTGCATAATTTAAGGAGATTGTACAAAAGTGAGTGAATGTTTCCCAAAAATGTGCTCTCAAGTGCTTCACTTACTTCACCTTCATTCCAACCCTGCTTTCAAATATGGGAAAGAACTTCCCTATGGGTCAGGGAGACCTGCTAGCACAGATATGATTGAATGGCTAAAACTCAACCTGTATATGTTTCATGTAGTCAACCCCTGGACTTGCCAATTAAGTTTCAGATCTGTCTTTTTAACTATGGATTGCTGATTTCATATGTTGATATTCATGATGTAATACTTTAAGGCAGTAAAGTTGATTATGTACTTTCTTCTGTGTAAAGGGACAATCAGGCCCTTGGGAAGAGGGTAACAGGAGGAAATGAACATTTAGTGAACAACTACTGAGACAAGTGACATTATTTGATCAACCTAGTATTATGTCCTACTCCCTTTGTCCTTTGCCAACTATGAAGAATGAAATCATCAAATACTTTCCCGGCTTCCTTTGCAGTACTGATTACAGAGTCACAGAGACTGGCCAATGAGGCTGCAGTGAAAATCTGCTGAGTTCCTGGCATAGGGATGCCAGAGTTAGTAGATAAATGCCCAGTTAAATTTGAATTTCAGACAAACCACTGATATTTAGTATAAGTATGTCTCAAATATTGTTTAGGAAATACTTATCCTAAAAATGTATTCATTGTTTATCTGAAGCTCAAATTTAACTGGGGATACAGTATTTTACCTGGCAACCTTATCCAGGCATATACTTTCACTTTGTGTGGGGCTCACAGTGTCCCCGCTCCTTTCTCCTTGTCTTAAACAAGGACTAAGCCAGCCAAAGTAATCGCAGAGATGCTGACTCAGAGCTCAGACATCCTGAAGTCTCTGACTAAATGTGTAAAACATCCAAACTCTGGACTATTTTCTTTGTGACAAAAATAAACTCTCTTTAGATTTAAGTCATTGTTAATAGGGTTTTCTGTTGCTGAGACACAAAAGCATTCGAAATTAGCACACCTATGCTGTGCCAAACATGATGTCGTGTCTCTATACCTTATCTTATTTAAATATTTATAAGTACTGTATGAAATAAGTGCTGTTGTGTCTATTTTCAGATGAGAAAACAAGAATAAAAAGAGCTTAAGCATTGAATACCTTGCTCAATGCCTCATAATAATAATGATTAATGCTGATTGTGTACTTAGTAGGTTCAGACACAGATCTAAGTGTCTACATGTATGCACTCATTTAATCCTCCCAGCAACTGCTGAGAAAAACATTATAATTATTGTCCATTTTATAGATGAGAAAACTGAAGCAAAGGATGATTAAGGAACTTACCCAGTGCAACAGAACTGGCTTCAAGCCCACACAATGGGGTTTCAGATCCTACACTCCTAACTTGTATACATACTGGCCTGAGATAGAGCTGATATTCACACTAAGCCTTACAATACTAAAATCAGTGTTCTTTTCACCGAGGCTGCCTGGTAAACTAGGGAGTACTGTGCTGGCCTGCTGGATTTCCCAAAGCTTCTCTCTCTAACCCTGATAACTGTAACTTACTTATCCTCCCCTGCAGGTTCAACCTTGTACAAATAGGTTTAATCTGACACAAATTCTGGCTTTAAGCAGGTGGCATGAAGCACCTTCCCTCAGTTGCTCATAGGGTTGGCATCAGTGATTTCTGGTGTTCCAAGAACCCAGTCACTGCATTCCCCTTATTACCAAGAAAGTAGGTTCATACTCTGTACCACCAAGTTTCATAGTGAGCCTGGACCCCCAGAGGCAGTTTCTTGCCTTTCCCAATATCCTCTTACTCATCCCAGTGCATATTTCCAGCCTACTAGAAGCTTAATGATTTGTCCTCTTTATCCTTACTGAGAGAAATACCCTGGTGTTTTCTCCCTACTTATTTTCTTTTTCTATGCCTCAAATAAATCACCTCTTTGGGGAATCTACTCTCTAGACTCCCATTTCTGTCTGACTTGCCAAAGATAACAGATTCTTGACTGTGTTCTCATGGTTGCCTCTAGCCTACCATGACCTTCTGGGACTACTTGGACTCCTTCCTGGTCCCAGATAACTTCACTCAGCTTATCCTGCCTGCGATCAAATTCCTCTCATGACAAGCAGGTATTTACTTCTCAGTTTTGCCTGGAACTTGTCCTAATCTTGGAAAGAGCTTAGGGTTTGCCTTAATGTCCTCTGACAGCACAAGAATAAACATATTTTATTTTAGGAGTGTATTGACAGGTTGTTTTTTCTAAACAATCCCCAAAGGCAAGGAGGTGTGGGCTGGGCATTCACATACTAAATGAGAGAGTGTTTATTCAACCTTGTTTCTTGGGTCACCAATCATTGAAATAACAGTGAACTCAGTGTCTTGAAATAGAAAGAATCACTGCCTGTACAATGATATTTAATTTGCCATTTCTAAGAGGAAAGAAATGTTCAGAGTGACAGGGACTCAAGTTCCTTAATCTCATCTTTTAAAATCATATCAAACCATTTACATATTCAGGCTCTGCTCAATTTCCATCTGAGGTCATCTCTCTGGATCATTTTCTATGCCCTCTGTAGATTCAAGTTTAGTCTTCTTTTTCGTAATCAGGTATGTGGCACGCAAGTATGGACAGAGGAGCCTGGGGGTAGGAAACCATTATCTCCTTTGTTCTTAAATTGCTCTCTCCATGTGTCTCTGTTTGTAAATATACAGAACCAAGCAATGAACAAGTCAAATTGAAGGACTTCAGAAAAAGTTCCTTGATTTCATCTCAATTCCCAGCAAAGCAATTGGTGGTACTATTTTAGAAGTAAATGAGGTTTGATTGCAGAGATTTGTCTTTGGAACATCTCTACCCAGACACTTTATTCCTTACTAGAATGTTTAAAGGTTGACTAACTGAGATTCAAGATGGCAGAGGAGTAGGTGGAGGTGGAGTTCATCTCTCTTCACGGATGCATCAAGAATACATCTGTAGATGCAACAATTCTCACAGAACACCAGCTGAAGACTAGCAGAAGACCTTGGACACCTGAAAGGACTATAAAGATCCTTGCATAACTGGGTAGGACAGAAAAAAAGAGGGAGAAGAGGAGGAGAGGAAGTGGGAAGGGACCTGCACCCTGGGGCAGGAGAGCTGAAGCAGAGGAGAGATTCCCAAATTCAGGGAAACCCCCTCTCCAACAGGGAAATAGATTGGGACAGAAGGGAAGCATTTGAGGCTGTCAGAAGAGGGTGAAGCAGCCAATCAGTGGCAGATGGGACAGAGTGAGAACTACACAGACGGTCCGTACCGCGGACCTATGTGCTTCGGACTGGGATGTGTATTCACAGGGGTGCAAGGGGGCTGGGAGCTGATACATGGGGATTGGAGAAGGGGTCCAGAGAGAGAACTGCTGTTGGCTGTGGGGAGACGGACTGAGGGGATCGGAGGGAGGAAATCTGCAGCAGGGAATGACTATGGAGGAAGACTGGACTGCCATGGAAGCAGGGCACTACTGCTGAGTCACACACAGGGGAAAGAGCCACTATTATAGCCTCTCTCTCCCCACACACTGACGCCTGCCGATGACAATAAAAAAACCCTGCTCATGGATGGCCCTCACGCACCTACAGCAGGGTGCCAGAAAAACCTGGCCAAGGCTGGCCCTCACGTGCCTTACACTGGGCACCAGAAAAGGCCCTCACTAAGGTCATATCTCTTATGCCCGTGGCCACTGACTTCCCTGTGCATTCGGCGCCACTGGGGCTCCTGTGATCCAAGCAGTCATCCCACCTCTGCACCTGGTCCTCACAGGGGCAGACCCAAGAGCTCCAAGGCAGCCTCAGGACCAGACTCCTGTGGATGGACCACATGCAGAGGTGGGTATAAAACCAAAGCTGAACCCCAGGGAGGGGGTGACTAAGGAAGAAGATCAAAAATCTTTCCATCAGCTGTACAAGCTGCAGATTAAATCCCTGTAATCAGCTAGGTAGACCCTGCATTTATGGAATATCTGAGTAGACAATGAGTGTTCCCACAAATGAGAACGGTCTACCTCTGGCAGCTGTGGAATTTGGAGGCAAGCACATGCAGGAACTGGGCCAAATCGGAGTCTGAGTGGTCCCCATAGGGCACACAGAAGGTCCAGAGACCAGGCCAGAGGAGAGGAGGACCTCTTGGGGAGGTGGAGGTGGGCTGTAACTCACAGCATGTGCAAGGACACTTACAGCTGAGACTCCAGGGAAACAATTATTACTATTAATTTTATTATGGTTTGATTCATTCTGTTGATAGTTCTAGCTTTTTTTTTTTTCTTTTTTGGTTTTTGTTCCTCTTTTTGTTTGTTTGTTGTTGTTTTAGATTTTTTTTTTTTAATTTAGTCTTTTGGAATCTCCATGTTTTATAACATATTTTTTATACATTTCTATTTTTACTTTGCTTTTCTGTTGTCCTGGGTTTTTTTCCCTTTTTAATTTATTTTATTAGTCATTTTTACTGGTTTGTTCTGTTTCCTTGTTTGATTTCTCAGTTGGCACACTGCTTTGGTTTTGTTTTTAAGTTATGTGTTTTTGTTAGTTTTAATCCAAATTGTCTGATTTCATTTTTGAGTTCTTCTATTTATGTGGTTGTTCTCATGTTTCTTGTTTTATTTGGCTCTGTTTTTGTTTCTTTTACAGGTGTGTGTGTTTTCTAGTTTCTGTCTTTTTTTGTTTGATTTTGTTTATACCATATCTCTGGTGTTTTGCTTGTCTTTTTTTTCTTTAATATATTTTCTATTTTTAAAAAATATTTCTGTTTCTATGTTGCTTTTCTGTCATTCTATCTTCTTTCCCCTTTCTCTTTTTTTCTAAATCTTTTTTGTCAGTTCGTTTTGTTTCTTTGCTTCATTCTTCAGTTGGCACTCTGCTTTGGTTTTGTTTTTTGGGTTTGTGTTTTTGTCAGCTTTCTTCTTAATTGTTTGATTTTGTTCTTGGTTTCTTTTGTTTGTCTGGTTGTTCTCTTACTTTTTAATTTATTTGGTTCTGTTTTTGTTTCTTTTGTGTGTGTACATGTTTCCTTGTTTCTCTTTGATTTTACTTTTTACCATTTGTCTGGTGTTTTGTTAGTCTTTTTCTTTTTCCCCCCTCTTTATTGCTGGGAAGAGTGACTTGCAGGGTCTTGGTCCCTCGACCAGAATTTGGGCCTAAGGCTCTGGGGTGGGAGCACTGAGTCCAGGATGCTGGACCAGTAGCGAATTGCCAGCCCCAGGGAAGATTATCTGCTGAGAGCTCTCAGAGAGGCCTCTATCTGAATCCAAGGCCTGACTCCACCCAACTGCCAACAGCTTCCAGCACTGGACACCTCACACCAAACAACAAACAAGACAGGAACACAAACCCACCCATCATCATACAGACTACCTAAAGTCATACTAAGCTCACAGACACCCCAAAACACACAACCTCACACAGCCTTACTCATTGGAAGGAAAAGACTCAGCTCCACCCACCAGAAAATGCAGGCAGCAGTCCCTCCCAGCAGGAAGCCTGCACAAGACACTGGACCAACTCCACAACTGGGGGGCAGAGAACAGAAGCAAGAGGAGCTATGACCCTGCAGCCTAGGGAAAGGAGACCACAAATACTGTAAATTAGACAAAATGAGAAGACAGAGAAATATCTTACAGGCAAAGGAGCAAGATAAAAACCTACAAGATGAAATAAATGAAGAGGAAATAGGCAAACTACCTGAAAAAGAATTCAGAGTAATGATAGTAAAGATGATCCAAAATCTTGCAAATAGAATAGAGAAAATACAAGAGACATTTAACAAGGACCTAGAAGAACTAAAGAGGAAACAAACATTAATGAGCAACAAAATAACTGAAATTAAAAATACTCTAGAAGGAATCAATAGCAGAGTAACTGAGGCAGAAGAACGGATAAGTGAGCTGGGAGATAGAATGGTGGAAATAACTGCCACAGAGCAGAATAAAGAAAAAAGAATGAAAAGAATGGAGGACAGTCTCAGAGACCTTTGGGACAACATTAAGCACACCAACATTCAAATTATAGGCATCCAAGAAGAAGAAAAAAAGAAGGGGTCTAAGAGAATATTTGAAGAGATTATAGTTAAAAAAATTCCCAACATGGGAAAGGAAATAGTCAATCAGGTCCAGGAAGCACAGAGAGTCCAATACAGGATATACCAAAGGAGAAACACTCTGAGGCACATATGAATCAAACTAAGAAAAATTAAAGAAAAAATATTAAAAGCAACAAAGGATAAAGAGAAAATAACACACAAGGTGATCCCCATAAAGATAACAGCTGATCTTTCAGCAGAAACTAAACAGGCTAAAATGGAGTGTCAA
Organism: Phocoena phocoena; assembly: GCF_963924675.1. NCBI lineage: Eukaryota > Metazoa > Chordata > Mammalia > Artiodactyla > Phocoenidae > Phocoena > Phocoena phocoena. The sequence goes on from NC_089219.1 coordinate 148,812,546, forward strand.
GATATATTTAAAGTGATGGAAGGGAAAAAAACTACAAACAAGATTACTCTAGCCAGCAAGGATCTCATTCAGATTTGACGGAGAAATCAAAAGCTTTACAGACAAGCAAAAATTAAGAGGATTCAGCACCACCAAACCAGCTTTACAACACATGCTAAAGGAAATTCTCTAGGCAGGAAACACAAGAGAAGGAAAAGACTTACAAAAACAAACCCAAAACAAGTAAGAAAATGGTAATAGGAACATACATATCAATAATTACTGTAAATGTAAATGGATTAAATGCTCCAGCCAAAAGACATAGACTGGCTGAATGGATATAAAAACAAGACCCATATATATGCTGTCTACAAGAGACCCACTTCAGACTGATCGACACATACAGACTGAAAGTGAGGGGATAGAAAAAGATATTCCATGCAAATGGAAATCAAAAGAAAGCTAGAGTAGCAATTCTCATATCAGACAAAATAGACTTAAAAATAAAGACTATTACAAAAGACAAGGAAGGACACTATATAATGATCAAGGAATCAATCCAAGATGAAGATATAACAATTGTAAATACTTATGCACCCAACATAGGAGCACCTCACTACATAAGGCAAATGTTAACAGCCATGAAAGGGGAAATCAACAGTAACACAAGCATAATAGGGGACTTTAACACTCCACTTATACCAATGGACAAATCATCCAAACAGAAAATAAATAAGGAAACACAAGCTTTAAATGACACATTAGACCAGATGTACTTACCTAATATTTATAGGACATTCCATCCAAAAACAACAGAGCACACTTTCTTCCCAAGTGCACATGGAATATTCTCCATGATAGATCACATCTTTAGTCACAAATCAAGCCTTGGTAAATTTAAGAAAATTGAAATTGTATCAAGCATCTTTTCCAACCACAACACTATGAGACTAGATATCAGTTACAGGGAAAAAAAAAACTGTAAAAAATACACACATGGAAGCTAAACAGTACTCTATTAAACAACCAAGAGATCACTGAAGAAATCAAAGAGGAAATGAAAAAAATACATAGAAAAAAATGACAATGAAAACACGATGACCCAAAACCTCTGGGATGCAAAAGCAGTTCTAAGAGGGAATTTTATAGCAATATAATCCTACCTCAAGAAACAAGAAAAATCTCAAATAAACAACCTAACCTTACACTGAAAGCAATTAGAGAAAGAAGAACAAAAAAACTAAAGTTAGCAGAAAGAAAGTAATCATAAAGATCAGATCAGAAATAAATGAAAAAGCAATAAAGGAAACAATAGTGAGTATCAATAGAACTAAAACCTGGTTCTTTGAGAAGATAAACAAAATTGATAAACCATTAGCCATACACATCAGGGAAAAAAGTGAGAAGACTCAAGTCAACAGTATTAGAAATGAAAAAGGAGAAGTAACAACTGATACCATAGGAATACAAAGGATCATGAGTGACTACAGCAAGCAACTATATGTAAATAAAAAGGACAACCTGTAAGAAATAGACAAATTCTTAGAAAATTACAACCTTCCAAGACTGAAGCAGGAAGAAGAAGAAAACATGAACAGACCAATCACAAGCACTGAAATTGAAACTGTGATTAAAAATCTTCCAACAAACAAAAGCCCAGGGCCAGACGGCTTCACAGGTGAATTCTATCAAACATTTAAAGAATAGTAAACACCTATCCTTCTCAAACTCTTCCAAAATATAGCAGAGGGAGGAACACTCTCAAACTCATTCTATGAGGTCACCATCACCCTGATACCAAAACCAGACAATGATGTCACAAAAAAGGAAAATTACAGGCCAATATCACTAATGAACACAGATACAAAATCCTCAATAAAATACTAGCAAACAAAATCCAACAGCACATTAAAAGGTTCATACACCATGATCAAGTGGGGTTTATCTCAGGAATGCAAGGGTTCTTCAATATACACAAATCAATCAATGTGATACACCATATTAACAAACTGAAGGATATAAACCATATGATAATCTCAATAGATGCAGAAAAAGCTTTTGACAAAATTCAACACAGATTTATGATAAAAACTCTCCAGAAAGTGGGCATAGAGGGAACCTATGTCAATATAATAAAGGCCATATAAAATAAAACCACAGCCAACATCATCCTCAATGGTTAAAAACTGAAAGCATTTCCTCTAAGATCAGGAGCAAGACAAGTGTGCCCACTCTCACTACTATTATTCAACATAGATTTGGAAGTCCTAGTGATGGCAACCAGAAAAGAAAAAGAAATAAAATGAATACAAATTGCAAAGGAAGAAGTAAAACTGTCACTGTTTGCAGATGACATGGCAATCCTAAAGATGCCACAAGAAAACTACTAGAGCTAATCAGTGAATTTGTTAAAGTAGCAGGATAAAAAATTAATGCACAGAAATCCCTTGCATTCCTATACACTAACAATGAAAAATCAGAAAGAGAAATTAAGAAAACACTCCCATTTACCATTGAAACAAAAAGTATAAAATACCTAGAAATAAACCTACCTAAGGAGGCAAAAGATCTGTACGCAGAAAACTATAAGACACTGATGAAAGAAATTAAAGATGACACAAACAGATGGAGAGATATACCACGTTCTTGGATTGGAAGAATCAACATTGTGAAAATGACAATACTACCCAAAGCAATCTACAGATTCAATGCAATCCCTATCAAATTACCAGTGGCATTTTTCATAGAACTAAAACAAGAAATTTTACAATTTGTATGGAAAAACAAAAGACCCCAAATAGCCAAAGCAACCTTGAGAAGGAAAAATGGAGCTGGAGGGATCAGTCTCCCTGACTTCAGACTACACTACAAAGCTACAGTAATCAAGACAGTATGGTACTGGCACAAAAACAGAAATATCAATCAATGGAACAGGATAGAAAGTCCAGAGATAAAGCCATGAACATATGGTCACCTTATCTTTGACAAAGGAGGCAAGAATATACAATGGAGAAAAGACAGCCTCTTCACTAAGTGGATCTGGGAAAACTGGACAGCTACATGTAAAAGAATGAAATTATAACACTTCCTAACACCATACACAAAAATAAACTCAAAATGGATTAAAGACTTAAATGTAAGGCCAGACACTATAAAATTCTTAGAGGAAAACAGGCAGAATACTCTTTGACATGAATCACAGCAAGATTTTTTTTGACCCACCTCATAGAATAATGGAAATAAAATAAAAAATAAACAAATGGGACCTAATGAAACTTAAAAGCTTTTGCACAGCAAAGGAAACCAAAAACAAGATGAAAAGACAACCCTCAGAATGGGAGAAAATATTTCCAAACAAAGAACTGACAAAGGATTAATCTGCAAAATATACAAGCAGCTCATTCAGCTCAATATCAAAAAAACAAACAACCCAATCCAAAAATGGATGGAAGACCTAAATAGACATTTCTCCAAAGGAGACATGCAGATGGCCAACAAACACATGAAAAGATGTTCAACATCAATAATCATCAGAGAAATGCAAATCAAAAGCACAATGAGGTATCATCTCACATCCAGAATGTCCATCATCAAAAAAATCTACAAATAATAAATGCTGGAGAGGGTATGGAGAAAAGGGAATCCTCTTGCACTGTTGATGGGAATGTAAATTGATGCAGTCAGTATGGAGAAGAGTATGGAGGCTCCTTTAAAAACTAAAAACAGAACTGCCATATGACCCAGCAGTCCCACTACTGGTCATATACCCTGAGAAAACCATAATTCCAAAAGATACATGTACCACAATATCCATTGCAGCACTATTTACAACAGCCAGGACATGGAATCAACATAAATATCCATCAACAGATGAATGGATAAAGAAGATGTTGCACATATATACAATGGAATATTACTCAGCCATAAAAAGGAACAAAATTGAGTTATTTGTAGTGAGGTCGATGGACCTAGAGTCTGTCATACAGAGTGAAGTAAGTAAGAAAGAGAAAAACAATGACCATATGCTAATGCACATATATGGAATCTAAAAAGTGGTACTGATGAACCTAGTGGCAAGGCAGGAATAAAGACATAGCTGTAGAGAATGGACTTGAGGACATGGGGGTGGGGGGAGGGGAAGCTGGGACAAAGTGAGAGAGTAGCACTGACATATATACATTAACAAATATAAAATGGTTGACTAGTGGGAAGCTTCTGTATAGCACAGGGAGATTAGCTCCATGCTTTGTGATGACTTAGAGGGGTGGAATAGGGAGCTTGGGAGGGAGGCTCAAGAACGAGAGGATATGGGGTTATATCACAAAGCTGATTCACTTTGTGTACAGCAGAAACTAACACAACCTTGTAAAGAAATTATACTCCCATAAAGTTATTTAAAAAGAAGGTTGACTTCCCCTGTCATCACTAAACCCCTTCATCCAATCATAAACTTTTTTTATTCCATGTGCTATCCCTGTGGATTTAAGTTTAAATGTGGGGAAGCTAAGATGTGTGTATACTTTCTGAAATGTGTTGCTTTCACAGAGAATGACAATTTGTATTCTAGAAGCACAGAGTTTTCAAATTTTCCTTCTTCTTATAAAGCCCCCCAATAATATTTTTATTCTATACTAATCATTATACTTTTATATTGTTATCAATAAAGGAGTAAAGCTTACTAATTTTTAATTTCCTTAGTGTTTTCTCTCTAAATGAGGAACAGATTATGGAAGGGAAAATTTGAAAATCATAGTTGGTTGCTAGCTGCTTTTTTAGCACAATCTATTTCTGAGATTTTATGAGATCTGGCTTACAATGCATTCATTGATAAATGATTCAATATTTAACCATGATTTACCTGTGCCATGTGGAAGAAAATTATGCTGATGGAGCTGAAATCACCGGAACAGAGATTTTTACATCCCATAAAATACATCAACATAGTGTTGAGTGTGAATCACTCACTTGGGACATAAAATATTCCTCTTTTCTAGGACCCAGGATTATATCTCAATATAAATGGTTGATGGAAGTCAACAAAACGAGCCCAGTGCACTGCCTGGTGACATGTGGTAATAAGGATCAACAATGAAGGATGGAAGGTCTCCCCTGCCATCTCTAGGTGCCAAAGTAGTTTTTAAACTCTTTGGGTGGTATGAGCCTGGAAATTGAGAAACATTCAGACCATATGGAAACAGATACAGATTCATGGAAGGAAAGATGAGAAGCAGCCTTGCCTCTTTAAGGGAATGACTCACCAAGGGAGCATGATACGTGGGTTCCTCCCTGAAGCTTCACTACCTATGTATTTATCTGAAAATTTACTTCATCTAAATTGATGAGATCCAATGTTACAATCTAGGAGAGTTCAGTTGGAGACTATACTTGTACAGACATTGGAAAGGTGATACCAATTCATGTTGACTCCAATTAGCACATGGAGTCAATAGACTAATACAAAATTTATATATTATACCCATATGCTAAAGAAGGCACAAGTAAAAGTGGTCAAAGTTTTATATTCAGGATAGGAAGGGTAGTAGATAGCTCATTTTCTGGGGAATCTGGAAGTTTTATTTTGCTAGACAGTAAGCTTTACTTGTGTAGGATCACCTATGTTTTGATGATTAGTATATATCTTATTCCTTCTGCCACTGTTGGCCCAAAGTAAATTTAAAATAATTTTATTTTGGTCTGTCTTCTTGGAGACCAGGAAATTTCAGAAGCAATATGAATTTTGGAAGAGGGGTATTTTGAGGGGAAAAATGGGAAAATGGGAAATAGCTGATCTTGCTGTAGGAGAAGCTAGGAAGACCCAGGGGTCCAAATTCTACTCTCATTATATTAATCCTTAAACCCTGGGAAGTTTTCCTGGGATGCTATTCTAACTTAAGGCCAGGCCACTATCCTGATGCATCTATAGCCAAAAGTAAATCTCGCTTTGCTTCATCCCTTTTTCTATAAATTCTCATCAAGTTAACCAGATCTGCAGTCATGGCCAATAAATACACCATACCTTGGCCTTTCTCAAGGCCCAAGGCATTTTAGCTGGTGTCCAGGCCAAGAATCAAAATGAGATTTCAAGTCCCTTAAACTGATTCTGGGTCTTGCATTTAGGCTGACAAATGACATTATTCTTGTAGAATCCAGTAAGTGCCAAAGCCCTTATCCTCAAAATATGGTGGCTTTGGACGTAGATAAAGGGCTGATTTTCCTAAAGGTGACATGACTTATACCACCCAAAATATTTGGCTGCCATTGTCTCAGGCTTACTTGAGGCAATTTAAAAAAAAAAATTTTTGAGGTGGCAGACAACTTGAAAATCATGGTGCTCTTTGCATAATACTATGAAATATGGATGTATTTAATTCTAGCATTTGAACTAGGAACAATTTTCCTAGCAGAAAATGACTATATTATAGGTATGTAGCATAAAATCACAACACATGTGCATGCAAACAACAAGCTCTTGAGGGAGGCATGATCTGTTGCTTCAGACTTTTGCCATTAATATTCATTGGCTGCTTGTTCATTTGTTTTGTTCTCTGCCTCACAGGCAAGCAGTAGAAACCACCAAAGGTTTAAGAAAAATTTATGGAAGGAAAATTTAAAGTTGAAAACATTCTATCCATTAAGTTATTATTTCCTCTAAATTGGCAAGGCTGCCATTATTCAATTTCAGCAGTGAAAAATCTTGGATCAGCATGTGGAACATTGAGGCTCTTTGGGAAAGCAGTTTGAAAATTACAGATGGAAATCAGTATAATGTAGGTTAACAATCTGAAACTCAGGGTCAGACACACCCAGATTTGGGTCCATACCCTGTCAGTCTTACTAGCTAGTGGGATTCTGGGCATGTCATTGAATCTTTCTGTGTCAAACTTTTTTCCACAGTGAAATGGTCACAACCATAATATCTTAGAATTGTGTGTCAAGTGAGGTAGTATATCCTTAAGGACTCTTTGATTTTGAGCAAAAGAAATCAGCTTTGAGTAAATTAAGCAAATAGTTTACTGGATGGATATTGGTGCTTGACAATATCCATGAGAACCTGAAGAATCAGGCATGGAAATGCGGTTGAACCAAATCAGTTCTGGAGGCTCAGAAGCAGAAAAGATAGCAGTAATTTTATAACAGCAACTCTAGTCCAGTCATCCTTAATCAAATGGAATAGAACTTCTTTGACTCTCTGATGGTGTTCGAAATATCACAGAAGAAACATCTAATTGGCCTAGGTTGGGTCAAAGGCCACTTCTTGTTCAGTAATAAGGAGCACATTTGATTACAGTTTCTTGTCAAGACTGTCTTCAGTGAAGTATTCCTTTTTTTTGGATTATGGTCATTTGGTTATGTGTTTAATTTTGAATCAGAAAGTTTGAAACAATAAGTCCATAATCAACACAGAGTGAGGGCCAGCCTCTGAGTATCAGCTTATATCAGCTTACAGAGTTCTTTGGGATCCTTGTTAGAACAGTGAGGTTTGAACAGGGAACCAGAAAGGCAGGCATCTGTTTCTTGTGACCACTCCATTAGATAATATGTACCTCATGCCCTGGAATCCTAACACACAGGTCCACATGTATTACAGTTCTATTTTTTGTTTTTTTTAAATTTTTTTAATTGTTATTTTATATTGGAGCATCATTGATTAACAATGCTGTTAATTGTTAGTTTCAGGTGTACAGCAAAGTGATTCAGTTATACATATACATGTATCTATTCTTTTTCAAATTCTTTTCCCATTTGGGTTATTACAGAATACTGAGCAGAGTTCCCTGTGATAGACAGTAGGTCCTTGTTGGTTATCTATTTTACATATAGTAGTGTGTACCTGAGGTATTCTAATACCTTTTCAGTGGAAGCGGTATTCTAATGAAGAAAAATGGGATACAATTGGAAGGGGAAATGAATATAGGTGTTCTAAAACAAAAATGTCTTCTTTTTTCAGCTTTTTTGAGGTATAATTGACAAACTGTAATAAATTTAACAGGTACAATATGATGATGTGATATTTGTGTACATGGTGAAATAATTCCCATAACTGAGTTAATTAGCATCCATCACCTTACATGTTTACTTTGTGTGTGTGTGTGAGAACACTTAAATTCTACTCTCTTCACAAATTTCATTTGTCCAAACAGTATCATCAACTATAGTCACCATTAAACAAAAATGTCTTCTCTAGATGGAGTATGCAGGGTGCCTGATACCTACTAGGTACTCAGTATATGGTATTTAACCTCACCTTCCTACTTCATTTAAGACAATCAGATGATGCACAGTAAGTGGAGTTGACTTGGGATACTGGGTATTACTTTGTAATATTTTGACATTAGTCCAGTAATTTTTAAGAGTGTCAGAAGCCCAGTATTAGTGGTTTTCCATCTTTTTGGAATGAGCCCCTTCACTCACAAAGGGGTTTTGGATGCCAATCCTTCAAGAGGAGTCAAAGGATCTCTAAAGATGTAGTTTCTCAAAGCTGGGACCCACAGAGGTTGCTTAGATAGAGTAACTCTGCCCAATGAATTATTATAGTGATCTCCAGGGATGTGTGGCTACTTACATCATTGTTTTCAAGGATATTGAAGATCTTGAAGATCTACATTTGGGATCACTATAAAAGAAAATTCTACGGGAAATTTTCTATTCTCTAAAGTGTGTATCTTTTGATAGATATTTTCAGAATAAGCATGGCCAAAAAAAAACCTCTTTTTTATCTCTGCTGACTACAAACTAAATCTACAAATACCCCAGAGATTTTGGCACATCTTAGCCATCACAATATGATAATTTCACTATTTCTCCTGAAGTGACTAGGAGAATTCACTTTGTGGGTATATTTTCATTATCAGCCGTACTCTAACATTTTCCTTTTATCTTTATCTCACTTCTTGTTTACCTTAATTATTTTATTTGCTAAACCACAGTCCAATTTTATTCTTACATGCATTTGTACTTTAAGGAGAACTTTCTAACTATGGTCTTTTGAAACTCCAACAACCTGTATTCTGATGTCAACATTTTAAAATAGAGTAATCCTTCATTCCGCCCCCAGTTGTAATTCAGAAAACAATGGCGGGGAACAGACCCTGTAGTGCACTGTACCTCTTCCCCATTTCAACTTTGTGACCAAATCCACCACATCACCTCTTGAGTTCTTCATTAAATTATCAGGACTCTACTGCATTTAGGATTGATTTGATAGGGGACTCAGAGGCCATCAGAGCTACAAGGTCTGTATCTCCAGCTTTCATTTTCCTTTTTCCTTCTTAAATCAAAAAAACACTTTGGTTTGTCACAGCCTGACCCATCTATTCAGAAGTTTGTTCCATTAACTCTTTTAATAGTCTCTTCTCCAGGGCTCTGATGAAATTAAAGTCATTTCCACCCTAGACGCTGGAGGGCTTCTGTCTTTCACCATAATTCACTGGCTCCAGCTAATGGGTGGGGGAGGGGCAGAGTGGAGGTTATTGCAAGGCTAGGCCATGCTTTGCAGACTGTGCGGTGATTGAAGACGTGAAATGGTAGGTGTTTTTTGTCTCTTCTTAGATCTTTGTTAGAATGCTTATTTTGTCCCTCCTAACCTAGCTCTGGTGGGATGTAGGTAGAGTGGCCTCCATCTTAGTCTATATAACTTGTACTAGGAGAGATCTAATCTTTCCATATTCTTTTCCACCCCTTTGACAGAGGCCTGAATTCACACTGTTAGTAATTCATTCTTTCAATTTAAGGTTTTAGATTTTCTAAAATTTTTAGAATAGCATATTGAGTTTTATGAGTCATTAGCATCTCATAAAAATTTTATTTTACATTTACTAGGTAACACACTTTGAACCAGAAAGATGAGAAGAGTCAGAGAATACTGGGTCCCTGAGTTAGTGGGTAGAGGTGTATCAGAAAAGCCAAGAAGCTGACAGCAACTAAGGCAGCTTTTGCCAAACTTTATGGTATTTAACACAGAGCTGGCCAGTCTCTATTCCCTACATTCAAATATTGTTCTGGATTCCTAAAAGTGTGGATACTATTTTCTATTTCTTAGAATTAAAGTTTATCAATCACTCTAGTCAGATCGTATCCTAATCTTTTTTTTTTGGACATAATTGTACACCCTATTTAACCTCTTTTTCTGGCAGGACTGGGAGGAAATTTCAGAAAATATTTCCAAAAGAGAAGTCATAGACACTGCCAGTCAACAAATAACATCAGAAATGTGAACGAATTAAAATCAAAGTGAAGTAACTTTTTTTTGTGGTACACAGGCCTCTCACTGTTGTGGCCTCTCCCGTTGCAGAGCACAGGCTCCAGATGCGCAGGCTCAGCGGCCATGGCTCACGGGCCTAGCCACTCTGCGGCACGTGGGATTTTCCCGAACCGGGTCATGAACCCATGTCCCCTGCATCGGCAGGCGGACTCTCAACCACTGTGCCACTAGGGAAGCCCCAAGTGAAGTAACTTTTGTTTCCAACCATGATACAGTCATTAGTCCGGGACTTGCCCTCCTGACATAAAAGGATAGAAAACTCAAAAAATATATGAAACAACTGTAAAAAGCATTAGAGAACTATGCGGGAAGGGAAACAAACTAGGTGAGCTCTACAATTGCCTTGACTTTCTGCTTGGGGACAACTTTTACTGATAAGAACAGATACTACACTTGATCTTAGCCAAAAGGCTGAGAAGCAATTGGGGGCAGTTTTTAGAACACAGTGCAGAGATGGGAACACGTGCAGAGTACAGTTGTCTTGCTAAGTTGAAGGTACAGCAATCAGAGTTTTGTGAGGATAAGGTTTAATCCAGAGTACCGGAGAGTGGAGGGAATTACACAGATTAAGAACTCTAGAAACCAGCATGGAAGTTTTTTGAACAGGTTGCTGAATATTAAGTATGCATTTGTTGGATAAGGTAAGGCTGAGCAATGTACAAATGTCATGAAAAAAAAAAATTGTGTAATGGAGAGCTACAAGCTGAAGAGCTCCCAGAGAGAACAGGATATGCTCAAGTTCTAACCAGACAGATTAGAGAGAACTTAGAAAGTTCACATTTTAATAGTAGGAATAAAATAGATATAGATTGAAAGCTATTCTAGACACACCTTAACAAAATTTATAGGTTTAAGAGGATTTCACATAATTTAACTGCCTGACCAAACTAAACTCAACATTCTTTAAAAGAAAGCAACAAAATTCAGTATTCAAAAATGTAACATTTACAATGTCAAACATCCAGTAGAAAACAAAGAAAAAAAAAAACAGGGAAATATATGTGACCTATAATAAAGAGAAAAATCAATCAATAGAAGCAGATCTGGAAATGACAGAAAGGGCAGACAATACTAAAACTATAAAACTCATAGGGGGGGGACCTTGAAGATGGCGGAAGAGTAAGACGCGGAGATCGCCTTCCTCCCCACGGATACACCAGAAATACATCCACACGTGAAACAACTCCTACAGAACTCCTACTGAAGGCTGGCAGAAGACCTCAGACCTCCCAAAAGGCAAGAAACTCCCCACGTAACTGGGTAGGGCAAAAGAAAAAACAGAGACAAAAGAATAAGGACGGCACCTGCACCAGTGGGAGGGAGCTGTGAAGGAGGAAAAGTTTCCACACACTAGGAAGCCCCTCCGCGGGCGGAGACTGCGGGAGGCAGAGGGGGGAGTTTCGGGACTGCGGAGTAGTGCACAGCGACGGGTGCGGAGGGCAAAGCGGGGAGATTCCTGCACAGACGATCGGTGCCGACCAGCACTCACCAACCCGAGAGGCTTGCTGCTCACCCACCGGGGCGGGCGGGGCTGCGAGCTGAGGCTCGGGTTTTGGTTTTGGACGGAGCTCAGGGAGAGGACTGGGGTTGGCGGCTTGAACATAGCCTGAAGGGGTTAGTGCACCACGACTAGCCGGGAGGGAGTTCGGGGAAAAGCCTGCACCGGCCGAAGAGGCAAGAGACTTTTTCTTCCCTCTTTGTTTCCTGGTGCGCGAGGAGAGGGGTTTAAGAGCGCTGCTTAAAGGAACTCCAGAGACGGGCGCGAGCCGCGGCTAAAAGCGCGAACCCCAGAGACGGGCGCGAGCCGCGGCTGAGGGCGCGAGCCCCCGAGACGGGCGCGAGCCGCGGCTGAAAGCGCAAACCCCAGAGACGGGCGCGAGCCGCGGCTAAAACCGCGGAGCCCAGAGACGGGCGGGAGACGCTAAGGCTGCTGCTGCCGCCACCAAGGGGCCTGTGTGCGAGCACAGGTCACTCTCCACACCCCTCTTCCGCGGAGCCTGTGCAGCCCGCCACTGCCAGGTTCCCGGGATCCAGGGACAACTTCCCCGGGACAGCGCACGGAGGGCCTCAGGCTGGTGCAACGTCACGCCGGCCTCTGCCACAACGTCACGCTGCCTCTGCCGCCGCAGGCCGGCCCCGCACGCAGTGCCCCTCCTACCCCCATCCCCCAACCCCCGGCCTGAGTGAGCCGGAGGCCCCGAATCAGCGGCTCCTTTAACCCCGTCCTGTCTGAGCGAAAAAACAGACGCCCTCCAGCGACCTACACGCAGAGGCAGGGCCAAATCCAAAGCTGAGCTCCTGTGAGCTGTGAGAACAAAGAAGAGAAAGGGAAATCTCTCCCAGCAGCCACAGAAGCAGCGGATTAAAGCTCCACAATCAACTTGATATACCCTGCATCTGTGGAATACCTGAATAGACAAGGAATGATCCCAAATTGAAGAGGTGGAATTTAGGAGCGAGATCTATGATTTTTTTCCCTTTTCCTCTTTTGGTGAATGTGTACGTGTATGCTTCTGTGTGACATCTAGTCTGTATACTCTAGCTTCCACCATTTGTCCTAGGGCTCTATCCGTCCATGACTTTTTTTTAAAAATTCCTTTTCTTAATAATTAAGTTTAATTGTAATAACTTTATTATACTTTACCTTCGTTCTTTCTTTCTTTCCTTCCTTCCCTCCCTCCTTTAGACAACGAATCACCCCAAATTGAGGAGGTGGTCTCAGGGAGCAGGAATTATGATTTTTCCCCCTTTACCTCTTTTTGTGAAGGTGTATGTGTATGCTTCTGTGTAAGATTTTCTCTGTATAGCTTTGCTTCCAACATTTGTCCTAAGGTTCTATCCATCCCTTTTTTTTTTCTAAATATTTTTTAATTCAATAACTATACTATACTTTATTTTATTTTTACTGTATCATCTTTCTTTCTGTCTTTTTTTTCCTTCTTTCCCTCCTTCCTTCCTTCCTCCCTCCCTCCCTCCCTCCTTTCTTTCCTTCTTTGCTTCTTTCTTCCTTCCTTCCTTTCCTCCTTTCCCTCTTTCTTTACTCATACTTCTACTAATTCTCCCTACTTTTTCTCCCTTTTATTCTGAGCTGTGTGGATGAAAGGCTCTTGGTGCTCCAGCCAGGAGTCAGGGCTCTGCCTCTGAGGTAGGAGAGCCAACTTCAGGACAATGGTCAACAAGAGATCTCCCAGCTCCACATAATATTAAACGGTGGAAATATCCCAGAGACCTCCATCTTAACACCAGCACCCAGCTTCACTCAACGACCAGCAAGCCACAGTGCTGGACAACCTATGCCAAACAACTAGCAAAACAGGAACACAACCCCACCCATTAGCAGAGAGGCTGCCTAAAATCATAATAAGGCCACAGACACCCCAAAACACACCACCAGACGTGAACCTGCCCACTAGAGAGACAAGATCCAGCCTCATCCAGCACAACACAGGCACTAGTCCCCTCCACCAGGAAGCCTACACAACCCACTGAAACAACCTTAGCCACTGGAGACAGACATCAAAAACAACGGGAACTACGAACCTGCAGCCTGCAAAAAGGAGACCCCAAACACAGTAAGCAAAATGAGAAGACAGAAAAACACACAGCAGATGAAGGAGCAAGATAAAAACCCACCAGACCTAACAAATGAAGAGGAAATAGGCAATCTACCTGAAAAAGAATTCAGAATAATGATAGTAAGGATGATCCAAAATCTTGGAAGTAGAATGGACAAAATGCAAGAAACAGTTAACAAGGACCTACAAGAACTAAAGATGAAACAAGCAACGATGAACAATGCAATAAATGAAATTAAAATCACTCTAGATAGGATCAATAGCAGAATAACTGAGGCAGAAGAACGGATAAGTGACCTGGAAGATAAAGTAGTGGAAATAACTACTGCAGAGCAGAATAAAGAAAAAAGAATGAAAAGAACTGAGGACAGTCTCAGAGACCTCTGGGACAACATGAAACGCACCAACATTCGAATTATAGGGGTTCCAGAAGAAGAAGAAAGAAAGAAAGGGACTGAGAAAATATTTGAAGAGATTATAGTTGAAAACTTCCCTAATATGGGAAAGGAAATAGTTAATCAAGTCCAGGAAGCACAGAGGGTCCCATACAGGATAAATACAAGGAGAAACACGCCAAGACACATATTAATCAAACTGTCAAAAATTAAATACAAAGAAAGCATATTAAAAGCAGCAAGGGAAAAACAACAAATAACACACAAGGGAATCCCCATAAGGTAAACAGCTGATCTCTCAGCAGAAACCCTACAAGCCAGAAGGGAGTGGCAGGACATACTGAAAGTGATGAAGGAGAATAGCCTGAAACCAAGACTACTCTACCCAGCAAGGATCTCATTCACATTTGATGGAGAAAATAAAACCTTTACAGACAAGCAAAAGCTGAGAGAGTTCAGCACCACCAAACCAGCTTTACAACAAATGCTAAAGGAACTTCTCTAGACACGAAACACAAGAGAAGGAAATGACCTATAGTAGCGAACCCAAAACAATATATAAAATGGAAATAGGAACATACATATCGATAATTACCTTAAATGTAAATGGACTACATGCTCCCACCAAAAGACACAGATTGGCTGAATGGATACAAAAACAAGACCCTTATATATGCTGTCTACAAGAGACCCACTTCAGACCTAGAGACACATACAGACTGAAAGTAAGGGGATGGAAAAAGATATTCCATGCAAATGGAAACCAAAAGAAAGCTGGAGTAGCAATTCTCATATCAGACAAAATAGACTTTAAAATAAGGACTATTAAAAGGGACAAAGAAGGACACTACATAATGATCAAGGGATCGATCCAAGAAGAAGATATAACAATTGTAAATATTTATGCACCCAACATAGGAGCACCTCAATACATAAGGCAAATACTAACAACCATAAAAGGGGAGATCAACAGTAACACATTCATAGTAGGGGACTTTAACACCCCACTTTCACCCATGGACAGATCATCCAAAATGAAAATAAATAAGGAAACACAAGCTTTAAATGATACATTAAACAAGATGGACTTAATTGATATTTATAGGACACTCCATCCAAAAACAACAGAATACACATTTTTCTCAAGTGCTCATGGAACATTCTCCAGGATAGATCATATCTTGGGTCACAAATCAAGCCTTGGTAAATTTAAGAAAACTGAAATTGTATCAAGTATCTTTTCCGACCACAACGCCATGAGACTAGATATCAATTACAGGAAAAGATCTGTAAAAAATACAAACACATGGAGGCTAAACAATACACTACTTAATAATGAAGTGATCACTGAAGAAATCAAAGAGGAAATAAAAAAATACCTAGAAACAAATGACAATGGAGACACAACGACCCAAAACCTATGGGATGCAGCAAAAGCAGTCCTAAGGGGGAAGTTTATAGCAATACAAGCCCACCTTAAGAAGCAGGAAACATCTCGAATAAACAACCTAACCTTGCACCTCAAGCAATTAGAGAAAGAAGAACAAAAAAACCCCAAAGCTAGCAGAAGGAAAGAAATCATAAAAATCAGATCAGAAATAAATGAAAAAGAAATGAAGGAAACAATAGCAAAGATCAATAAAACTAAAAGCTGGTTCTTTGAGAAGATAAACAAAATAGATAAACCACTAGCCAGACTCATCAAGAAAAAAAGGGAGAAGACTCAAATCAATAGAATTAGAAATGAAAAAGGAGAAGTAACAACTGACACTGCAGAAATAAAAAAAATCATGAGAGATTACTACAAGCAACTCTATGCCAATAAAATGGACAATCTGGAAGAAATGGACAAATTCTTAGAAATGCACAACCTGCCAAGACTGAATCAGGAAGAAATAGAAAATATGAACAGACCAATCACAAGCACTGAAATTGAAACTGTGATTAAAAACCTTCCAACAAACAAAAGCCCAGGACCAGATGGCTTCACAGGTGAATTCTATCAAACGTTTAGAGAAGAGCTAACACCTATCCTTCTCAAACTCTTCCAAAATATAGCAGAGGGAGGAACACTCCCAAATTCCTTCTACGAAGCCACCATCACCTTGATACCAAAACCAGACAAGGATGTCACAAAGAAAGAAAACTACAGGCCAATATCACTGATGAACATAGATGCAAAAATCCTCAACAAAATACTAGCAAACAGAATCCAACAGCACATTAAAAGGATCATACACCATGATCAAGTGGGGTTTATTCCAGGAATGCAAGGATTCTTCAATATACGCAAATCTATCAATGTGATAAACCATATTAACAAATTGAAGGAGAAAAACCATATGATCATCTCAATAGATGCAGAGAAAGCTTTCGACAAAATTCAACACCCATTTATGATAAAAACCCTCCAGAAAGTAGGCATAGAGGGAACTTTCCTAAACATAATAAAAGCCATATATGACAAGCCCACAGCAAACATCATCCTCAATGGTGAAAAACTGAAAGCATTTCCACTAAGATCAGGAACAAGACAAGGTTGCCCACTCTCACCACTCTTATTCAACATAGTTTTGGAAGTTTTAGCCACAGCAATCAGAGAAGAAAAGGAAATAAAAGGAATCCAAATCAGAAAAGAAGAAGTAAAGCTGTCACTGTTTGCAGATGACATGATACTATACATAGAGAATCCTAAAGATGCTACCAGAAAACTACTAGAGCTAATCAATGAATTTGGTAAAGTAGCAGGATACAAAATTAATGCACAGAAATCTCTGGCATTCCTATATACTAATGATGAAAAATCTGAAAGTGAAATCAAGAAAACACTCCCATTTACCATTGCAACAAAAAGAATAAAATATCTAGGAATAAACCTACCTAAGGATACGAAAGACCTGTATGCAGAAAATTATAAGACACTGATGAAAGAAATTAAAGATGATACAAATAGATGGAGAGATATACCATGTTCTTGGATGGGAAGAATCAACATTGTGAAAATGACTCTACTACCCAAAGCAATCTACAGATTCAATGCAATCCCTATCAAACTACCACTGGCATTTTTCACAGAACTAGAACAAAAAATTTCGCAATTTGTATGGAAACACAAAAGACCCCGAATAGCCAAAGCAATCTTTAGAACGAAAAAAGGAGCTGGAGGAATAAGGCTCCCTGACTTCAGACTATATTACAAAGCAACAGTAATCAAGACAGTATGGTACTGGCACAAAAACAGAAAGATAGATCAGTGGAACAGGATAGAAAGCCCAGAGATAAACCCACGCACATATGGACACCTCATCTTTGATAAAGGAGGCAGGAATGTACAGTGGAGAAAGGACAGCCTCTTCAATAAATGGTGCTGGGAAAACTGGACAGATACATGTAAAAGTATGAGATTAGATCACTCCCTAACACCATACACAAAAATAAGCTCAAAATGGATTAAAGACCTAAATGTAAGGCCAGAAACTATCAAACTCTTAGAAGAAAACATAGGAAGAACACTATGACATAAATCACAGCAAGATCCTTTCTGACCCACCTCCTAGAGTAATGGAAATAAAAACAAAAATAAACAAATGGGACCTAATGAAACTTCAAAGCTTTTGCATAGCAAAGGAAACGATAACCAAGACCAAAAGACAACCCTCAGAATGGGAGAAAACATTTGCAAATGAAGCAACTGACAAAGGATTAATCTCCAAAATTTACAAGCAGCTCATGCAGCTCAATAACAAAAAAACAAACAACCCCATCCAAAAATGGGCAGAAGACCTAAATAGACATTTCTCCAAAGAAGATATACAGAATGCCAACAAACACATGAAAGAATGCTCAACATCATTAATCATTAGAGAAATGCAAATCAAAACTACAATGAGATATCATCTCACACCAGTCAGAATGGCCATCATCAAAAAATCAAGAAACAATAAATGCTGGAGAGGGTGTGGAGAAAAGGGGACACTCTTGCACTGCTGGTGGGAATGTGAATTGGTTCAGCCACTGTGGAGAACAGTATGGAGGTTCCTTAAAAAACTACAAATAGAATTACCATATGACCCAGCAATCCCACTACTTGGCATATACCCTGAGAAAACCAAAATTCAAAGAGAGTCATGTACCAAAATGTTCATTGCAGCTCTATTTACAATAGCCAGGACATGGAAACAACCTAAGCGCCCATCATCGGATGAATGGATAAAGAAGATGTGGCACATATACACAATGGAATATTACTCAGCCTTAAAAAGAAATGAAATTGAGCTATTTGTAATGAGATGGATAGACCTAGAATCTGTCATACAGAGTGAAGTAAGTCAGAAAGAAAAAGACAAATACCGTATGCTAACACATATATATGGAATTTAAGGGAAAAAAATGTCATGAAGAACCTAGGGGTAAGATAGGAATAAAGACGCAGACCTACTGGAGAACGGACTTAAGGATATGGGGAGGGGGAAGGGTGAGTTTTGACAGGGCGAGAGAGAGTCATGGACATATACACACTAACAAACGTAGTAAGGTAGATAGCTGGGGGGAAGCAGCCGCAAGGCACAGGGATATTAGCTCGGTGCTTTGGAACAGCCTGGAAGGGTGGGATGGGGAGAGTGGGAGGGAGGGAGACGCAAGAGGGAAGACATATGGGAACATATGTATATGTATAGCTGATTCACTTTGTTATAAGGCAGAAACTAACGCACCATTGTAAAGCAATTGTGCCCCAATAAAGATGTTTAAAAAAAAAAAAACAAAAAAAACAAAAACTCATAGGAAAAATGCATAGAAAAATATTTGTATTTTGGGATAGGCATTTTTTTTAGACAAGGCACAAAAAAGCTGAAACATAAAAATTATAATTTGGACTTCATCAACATTTTAAATCTCTGCTCTTTGAAAGACACCACTAAGAAAATTCAAAGACAACCCTTACAATGGGAAAATATATTTATAGCACATGGGCAAGGGACTTATATCCAGGATATATATATATATATATATATATATATATATATATATATATACTCTCACAACTCAGTAATAATTTTAAAAGCACAAATTTTTAAAATAGGAAAATACATGAACAAATATTTCACAAAGAAAGATATAATAATGGCCAATAGAAACATGAAGAGATGCTCAATATCATTTGACTTCAGGCAAATACAAGTTTAAATCACAATGTTACCACTGTATACCTACTAAAGTTGAAAGGACTGACAATACCAAATTTTGACAAAATTTAGAATCACTGAACACCTACACATTATTCTGGGAGTATAAAATAGTTGAACCACTTTGAAAAGTACTTAACAATCTCTTATAAAGCTAAATATATAACTCACCAATTACACCACGAGACATTTATTTGTCCACACAAGGTCTTGTAAAATAATGTTCATGGCAACTTTATTTATAATAGCCAAACACTGAAAATTAGCAGATGAATAGATTACAGATTATGGTATATTTATTCCATGGAATATAGATCAATAACAAAAAGGAATGAGCTATTTTACATGGAACAACATTCAGCATTATGCTGAATGAGGCATTCTATATACAAAAGAATAAATACCATGTGATTCAATTTAGATGAAATTCTTGAACATGCAAAATGCATCTATAGTGACAGAAAGTAAATCAGTAGTTTTCTGGATCATGAGTGAGGGACAATTGACAACAAAAGGGAATGAGTGAAATTTTGGAGGCTATGGAAGTATGACATATCTTGATTGGCATGATGATTACACAAGTCTACGTATTTGTCGAAACTCACTGAATTATACACTTTAAACTGATACATTTAATTTTTGGTAAATTATATATCACTAATGTTGATTTTTAAATTAACAAGAAAAAGTGAGGAGGGTGGATGCTTTAAAAAGACAGTTTATTTTCAAGTTTAAGCTTGTGGGACTTGTGAATAGAGTAGAAACAGAGGTTCCTATATGCTTAAAGACTTATGAAGTATAAAATCTAGATACTAAAGTCTACACAAAGTATGTTCTTAACCCGCTACCTTCACTCAAATACATTTATTATGACCTGGAAGCCAGATCTGAGTTAGTATTCTTGGACCCCTCAGAACCTGGAATGTTATTGTATAGACTCCTAGCCAATTCTCTTTCTACCTACTTATGCTTCACATACTACATATGGGAGTCTCAACTTTTATGTCCAAGTTCTGTCCACATGGCTCACAGATGCCTTTTTTGGGCACTTTTATGGGGGTGCACACTGAGAGTGGAAAGATAAACCCAGGAACAAGGCATATGGAGGCCCTGGACATAGGCCTGGTGCCGTTTGGTTAAATTACAAGGTCTTAGAATATGATCTAGACGGGGGCATGAGATTCAGTTGAGCACATATCCTGGTCCCAAGGATGACTTGTCTGATGAGAAGACTGTGGCTGGATGACAGACAGGACCTCAAATGCAGGGTTCCAGCCTGGTCTGAGAGCAGCATTGATCAAGAGCAGGCATAGCAAATAATTTTGCCAGGAAACTATCACTAGACTTCTCCTTCCTCATTCTCAAAACAAGGGAGAGGAGAAGTAGAGTTAGAAGAAATAAGCCTCATTTAAGCCCTGTATAACTGAAGCTTAAAATATCAAACTGGAGGAGGAGGCAAGTTCAGCCAAGGAAAGAATAGGTAAATATATTTACAGCAAGAGGCTCTTCCAGTTATTTGTGAAGGGCAGCATGTAGATGTCTCAACTACTAAAACTTTAGAGGTTTTAGTTCATCATCTAAAACTGTGTGGGTGCTAAAGCAACTATATGAAGGATTAAGAATTTAGGAATCTCAGTACATGAAAAATAATTCTTTCCATTCCTCCTTTTATCTTCCATCATCCCTTCCTTCCTCCCTTCCTTCCTCCCTTCCTTCCTTCCTTCCTTCCTTCCTTCCTTCCTTCCTTCCTTCCTTCTTTCCTTCCTTCCATCCCTCCTTCCCTCCTTCCTTCCTTCTTTAAGCATGATTTTAACCTGTAAATGTCACAAGTCTTTATAGTTGAGCAAAGCAATGTAACCCTTGATGGTACCTGTTCTTCAAGGAATTTACGAAACGGTGAAATAAGGTGTAAACATGTGAAAAATAAGACATAGGCATATTATGATGCAATATGTTATTGGCTATAAGTTCCCGGGAGAGAGAGATTAGTGTGAGTTTGCATAGTTAGAACACACTTTGATATATAAGCTGATCAGTAAATTGAGTTGGGAAAGTTGAGTAAGGATTAAGGAGTTGGGAGCAAAAGATACTCCCAGGAAGAAAGGCATCAGCAAAAATGTGATTATGGGAATAAACATGGAAGGTTTTAGGTAAGTAGAATGGATCAGGCAGTTCAGCAATAGATGAATACGCAAATAAAAGAGAGCGTAGGTTTTGAAGCTAGAAATTTGAACATAAGCTTAGAAAGCCAGGTTGGGAACAGATTATAGAAAATGTGTCCCTATATTAAGTATACAGTCACTAACAATTAAAACACCTTGTAGCACTTGAAAGTTTACAAAAGCTTGTGCCCATATATTATTTAAGCTGGACTTCATGAACTTTAGAGGACAATTTGTAAATGAGAAAAAAAAGTCTCAAAGAAGCAAATAACTTGCATAGCTTTACAGAGTTAGGTATGGTGGAGTTAGGACTCAAGCCAGGGTCTCTTGGCTTTATGACTTAAATTCTTATATTGTTAAACACTACCTTCTAAATAAAGTATCCCCCAGTTACTCTCACTTACACCAATTTCATCTTTTATAGGGCACTTCACCTGTGTATTCATCTTGTTTCTTTCACTGGGTTATATCTCTCCTGTAGTTCAGAACTGTACCTTCCACTTCTTTTCTGTCTTCCATAGGGCATAGCATAGTGCTGGACTCCTAGAGGATATTATTACATTAATTATTAATGAATGAATGAATGAATGAATCAAGTAATGAGCTGAGATATGAGAAGGAACTGGATCAAACTGCACATTAGAATCACCTGGTGAAATACTTAAATATCCCAATGCCTATGATCCAGAGATTTTTATTTAATTGTTCTAGGGTACGGCTGAGGCACTGGTATTTCTTGTTTGCTTTTGGATTCCTCTACACATGGCAGAGTTTAGCATCTAGGCTTCCCTTACATGTGTTTGAGAGGGGGCTGGGAGCTTTCTTCAAATGGAGATGTGGGCAACTCAATTCTTTCAGGACAGAAGTAGAGTATATATAATTTCAGTAAACAAAACAAAAGTGAACAAGGCTTCTGTTGCTATAGGTCTCAGGTCTTGAGTGTGCTTGTGACGGGCCTGGAAAATATAAGAGGGAGGACTTTTTTTTCCCCTCTTGTCTTTGTAATATTTCCAATAATATGACATTAAACTCCTTAAATGACATTAAACATTGTTTAACAGAGAGCACTAACGAACAATGGGGTGAGAGGCTCCTGTCTGGCTGGTGTGCGTACCAGGCAGGCACACTGATATTCATTCCAGGCTCTCTGCCTGGTACACACAGGACAGAAACCAGGAGAGCAAGAGACTGAGACAGAGGGAAAGGGAGGGTGCCCATTTCTAGGTAACAATGCAGGTGAGCTATTTTTCCTTAAGCTCATCCAACTTCATTCCCAGAATATTCCTGCCCTTGTATGGTTCTTAAATCTTTGGAAACATAGTGCAAAGGCCTGACAGTAACAGCTGTTAAAGCCTCCCTGCAGATGGAAATGAAAGCCAAACTAGCATGCACATGTGAAGGGGATTATCAACCAAATATACTGACTTCATCCCTGGATTTTTGCAGCAAAAAAAATGTATGTTTCCGGAATAATAATGATGTCTTCCACTTCTATCATGTCCTTCTGTACAGGACTCCAAGACAGTCTATTTTGTCATTTGTCCACTTAATGGGAAGGATGGAGGAAAGAGTATAAATATTTCATAGTGTGACCAGCCATCTCAGTTTGACTGGGACTACTGATCACCATAATTTTTTTTCTCCAAGTGTTACTGTTGTTTTTAACTTATATGATACAAATTATTCGTACTTTTTAAAAAACTAGAAAGCATACACACACACACTTAAAAAAACTCAAGAAAACAAAAAACAACATCATCCTATTATCCAGATATAAAAAATTTATATTGTCTAGGAATAAATATGTATGTCATATTTATATAACATATATTATATAATTATATATTTATATTTTAATAAACATTTATATGCATTTTATATAAAATATATATTTATATATATATGAATTTGTGGAATTTTGTGTATATATATACATTCACACATACACACATACCTACAAACACACATACACACACACACTACTTTGTTACCTGATTTTCATTCTTCATGAAATTTAGCATGAGTGGATCTTCAGGACTATACTGTACCGATAACTATAATTATTCTTAAAAGCTGCATGGTGTTTCATTGTAAAACTATTCTCTGCAATATCCAACCAATCTCCATTGGTTGTCTCCAGGTACACACACACAAACCAGATTTTTGCTCTTAAAAATAGAGCTGCAAATAATACCATTAACATATAACAGAGGATTACCTAATTATTCATTGGTGACTTTAATGTCCACATAGCTTATCCTTCCCAAACCCCAGCTATCTTAAATTGGGTTTCCCCAAAACAGATCCTGAGACGAGGATTTGGGTGTAGGTGGTTTATTTGGGATGTAATTCCAGGAAGCCCAGTAGGAAGTGAGACAAAGGAAGAAAAGTCAGTAATAGGTGGATTACTGAGTGAGTTTCATGGGTGGGAACTGGGGCTCAATACAACTAAAGACCTTCAGAGAGATTGTAGAACATACTTTAAAACTGTATGTCAGAGGGCCAGTAAATTTGGGAATTTATCCACTAATTCCCTTCCCTCGTTGATTAAGAGTCACATTAACTCCCCACCCCATGAAGGCCAATGACATGCTTCTGTCCAGAGAACACCCTCAGGCAGAGAGATGCAAAAAAACATCAACATTTCTGAGAACTGTCTAAGGTAGACTCAGGGGTGGACCAAGGAGACATAGGAGAGCCAACAGCATCTGTTCCACGGCCCTCTCAGTCCTTGCCTTCTTCTTCTCTGATGGTGCTGTGTTTCCCCTACCAGGGCACCTTTTGTCAGCAATATCTACACCGCCTCCATAACATCATACCCTTCAACTCCCTCCTATCTTTCTCATTCCCTCTGGTACCCACCAACATGACAATTCTTTTATCACACTGGAACCTGTAATACATTGATGCAACCACCTTTCCCTGTCAGCCAACCCCTTCAAGTCATCATGTCTATTCTTAGCCATCATTATAATCACTCTCTTGCATATTTCCTCAATTCTTTTGCCAATCTCTTTATGAACTGAACTAGCCTAGCAAAACTCCTTTCCTGAGTTAAATCCAAATTTCTGTCTCCTCTGTGCATGTACTCAAACTGTCTTCTAGACATATCATCTTCTTCATACCACCTTCTCTCTTCTGAAACTTCTGATATCAACCCCATCCTCACACTCAGCTGATTATCATGTTCTACTTCTTTAAGAAAATGAATCACTCAGAAGAGAACTTTCCAAGCTCCCACCACAACCATCTCGCATCTACATTGGTGTCCTTCTGTCACTGTAAGTCTGGATAAACAGTTTAGTGTCCTGTCTCAAGGACTGAGTTTTGTCCCAGATCTTATCCCCTCTTACTTTCTTGAGAACATAATCAATTCTTTGTTCATTCCCCTGCATCATCAACTTTTACCCCTCTCTTTTAGATCATTTTTATCAGGCCATAAGCATGGGAAGTATCTCTGCCATCTTAAAAATACCATCTTGAGACCACATGCCCTTTTAATCTCTGCCTCTTTTCTTTGGCCCCGTTTTAGTAAAACTCCTCAAAATAGCCACACTTACTGCCTGCAATTTCTTCTCCTTATCTCAGATCCTGGCCAACTAAGCTTCCATTGCCACCACTCCATCAACGCTTCTCTTATAAATGGCAACAATGGCATGCGTCTCACTAAATCCAATGGCTAATTCTCACCCCTATTTGACTCTTAGCTGTATTTGAGTCAGTCGATCACTTTCTTTTCCTTGAGATATGTTCCTCACTTGGCTTCAGGGACAATATGATTTTCTGGTTATCATCTTATCTCATTGATCTCTCCTTCTCAGTCTCCCTCTTTATCTCCACAAAGTCTAAGGTTGGAAATGCTAGAACCATCAGTATTTTCTATTTACACTCAATTCCAACATCTACTCTTTATCTACACTAATGTCTTTAATCAGGCTCATGGCTTTAAGTACCATATGTTTGCTAGCAAGCCCAAATTTATATATTTAATCTAACCCTCTCCCAGATCTCTAGAATCATTTATCCAACTCCAGCTTTAATAGCTCTATTTGGATATCCAAAAGGCATAGCAAATCTCTAACACCCAAACCCAAATACCTGATCTTCTCATCCAAACCTGCTGTTTTCTCAGTCTTTCCATCTCAATAAACAGCAACACCATTCTTTCAGTTGTTCAATCCAAAAACCGTATAGCCATCTGTATGCCTATCTTTTTCTCACATTTTATAACAAATCAGCAAATCTTATAAGCTCCAACACTCAAACTATATACAGATGTCAACAACCAGGCTGGTCCAATCTGCTATTCTTTCTTTCTTGGATTACTGTCATAGACTCCTAAGTGGTCTTCTGCTTCTGGTCTTTCCTCTGTGATGTTTAATTTTGACACCAGAGCTAAAGTGACGAGTCAGATCAGTTATTCTTTGTTTGAAACCCACTAATAATTTTAGCACTTATTCAGTAAAAGCTTACAGGGCTTGGCATGATCAGACCCCACATTATCTCCATGATCTCATCATCTCCTCTTCCTCTCCCCATTTCCCACTCCATTCCAAACACACCAACCTCCTCATTATTCTTCAGTTGGGCCAGACAGACACCCACGTCAGCATTCTTGCCCTTGCTGATATGTATGTAGCTCATTTCCTCAGCTACTTAAGCAGGTAACTCAAATTTCACTTTCTCAGGTCTTCCCTGACCTGACCACTTTATTTAAAATTGTAGCCACCGGGCTTCCCTGGTGGCACAGTGGTTGAGAGTCCGCCTGCCGATGCAGGGTTTGTGCCCCGGTCCGGGAAGATCCCACATGCCGCGGAGCAGCTGGGCCCGTGAGCCATGGCCGCTGAGCCTGAGCGTCCG
Source organism: Phocoena phocoena (assembly GCF_963924675.1). Taxonomy (NCBI): domain Eukaryota; kingdom Metazoa; phylum Chordata; class Mammalia; order Artiodactyla; family Phocoenidae; genus Phocoena; species Phocoena phocoena. The sequence goes on from NC_089219.1 coordinate 148,838,961, forward strand.
GAGCCTGTGCTCTGCAACAGGAGAGGCCACAACAGTGAGAGGCCCGCGTACCACACACACACACACAAAAAAAAAATTGTAGCCATGATTTCCCCACATCCTCCCATTCCTTATGCCCTTCCAAACTTTATTTTTACCATAACACTTACAAACACTACATAATATTTTATAAATGCATTCATTTATTTTATATCTCTTTCTTCTAGAATGCAAGCTTCATAAGAGCAAGGGTTTTGTCTCTTTGGTTCTCTGCATAGAAATGTGCCTGGCATGTAACAGTTGTTCAGTAAATATTTGCTGAATAAATGATTAAATGAGAACACGGTTTGGTTTCACAAACAGGTTTTAGCTGTGTGACTTTGGGCAAGCGTTTGGAACATTCCAACTGTATTTCCTTACCCATTCAATCATATGGCAAAACCCAATTTATTGTACTGTTCTGAGGATTAACGTATGCAGAAGAACCTATTGTATCACTTCACATGAAATATACATTCAATAAATATCCACTGAATCTATTTCTCCTAAATAGAGATTACCAAAATTTCTTGCAAATTTTAGTTCTTCCATAGTTCCCATCCTACTGCCTGCTCTTGGGTATTTTCACCTCTACTTTATATTTTCCACTCATTTTGCTAAGCCAACAGTAATCATTTACCTCCAGCTGCTCAACTGATCTTGAATGGATTAGTGCTTTGTGTCAAATAATCAGTTCCTTCCTTCCATTCTTCCATCCTTCTCTTTATTGTCCACCTAAAGACCACATGTAGGTAATGTGTAAGACTTAACAAACTTCAAAGAAACTTTCCCAGGTGCTTAAAATTTAATTTTAAAGCTAAAATGTACATCATTGAAGGAAAATGTCTGAGCTTTAGTGTTAGATGAATGCATAAATGTGTTAGATGGTTATATATTTAAAGAAAGATATCTCCAGAGAGGTAACACTTGATTTTAACTCAAAGGATGGATAGGTACTTTGATCAGAGTAATTAATGTTAACTGCAGCAACAAGTAAACCCCAAATAATATGGGCTTAACACAATAAATGTTTATTTATTGCTTATGGCACAGTTTGATGTGAATTGAGGGGCTGTTCCTGGTCACACCTCCCCCAGGTGATGATGCCCATGACATTTTCAGTAGGCCATCTGCAATATCTGGCCCCTGAGATCACCAAGCATATCCTTTATCTGTGCTGGTCCTAGAATAATGCAGCTTGTAGGCTTAATACAGAGTCTTGAGTCAATGTGACTTGACTCAGGGAGCACCACTCTGATCCCCAGGAGGGCATGGGGCTGCCACAAATGGCTGTACATTTCAGAAACATTTGAAAACAACAGAGCATTGTGGCCAGCACCCCAGAGAGACTTTTCTGAGTCTCACAGTGTGGATTTGGAAAACAATGGTGCACCATTCTCAACCTATTACCATAAGACAGTAAGATATTCCTGATACTGGCATGGAAATGTATGGGTCTGGTGAAGAGACAGAAACATCTATAAATCAGGTAAATAGGTGTGCACGGGATTACAGGTTTATTAATGAAGTGATGGGCCTTTGAGAGAGAGAGAGAGAGAGAGAAATTGCATTTTAGCAATTGTCATAAGAGGTTTGTTTATGATGAGGACTGTGACCTTGGAGGCCAGCACAATGGCACTCTGCATCTTTTGAGAAGATTATAGTGTAATTATAACTCTAATGGGCTTCAGGCAAAGACTCTTAAGTAACCAGAAAGTTCCTGTTTTCTCTCTCAGTAAGGCATGTGTAGGTGATATATTGGGACTAGCTCACAGGTATGGTACTTCTCAAAAACATGTCAGCAATTAAAAGAGAAGACAAATGAATTTCCAGAAATAAATCCCTTACATTTAGAAGGGGACCTTCAAGCATAAGCAGTAGCTACTTTCCTTCGGTGTGTCTCTTTATCTCTCCCTCTTCCTAACTCTACTTTTACCTCTGGTTTCATTTCTTTGTCTCTGTATTATTTTTGGTCTTTGTATCTGTGTTGTTCCTCTGTAAACCTGCCTTATCTCTAGTATCTGGCCTGTGCCTCTGTCCTAAAGGAGGATCAACTCTGTCTCACGGACCATATAATCCTTTACACTCTAATGAAATAATACTTTAGTGTCTATTTTTCAAGATACTATGCCAGGCCAAAGGAAAAGAAACCCAAAGCAAAGCTCTTAATTCCATTGTCTCAATGAATATAAGCAGGAAGTGTCATATAAACTAACATTCCGAAATGTTATATTCCAGTGGATATAACAGATGATCTGTAATCAGCTTATAATTTCTGTAACAGTCTATACTAGACCGGCCAGACCCAGATTTTACTCTTAGCTACTTCTGGCTATGCAACGGAATCCTCTGATGTCCTTCTGATGATCTACCTGAAGGCACTTTTATAGCAGCTGAGAATTTACCTCAATCTGGGAAGGACTTTGAGAGGCAGTATCATCCATCCTCTTGCTCTTCATAAGAAAGATATTCATAGAGATAAAGAGAGAGAAGAAAAGAGAGGTGGGATTCCCTTCTTATTTTTAAGGCTTTGTCCTGGAGCAAAAGAGAAATTTCTATGAAAAGAATCTAATGGTATTTAATATTCATTAAACGTCTAAGGTGTGCCAAAGACCGTGCTAAGCATTTTGCATACATCAACTCATTTAACATGTACAAGAATCCTGAGAAGTAGGTGCTATTATCAGGAAACTGAACCGTGGTATTTTGTGGCTACTATGAGCTGGTTCTTCACACACACTAACCTCATTCAACTGCTGAGCAGTTCTTCATAGTAGGCATTATTATCTCTATTTTATGGGTCAGTAAACTGAAGTTTAAGAAGTTTAATATTTGACTAAGCTAATATAGATGGTAAATGGTAATTTTGAATCTATATTCAGGCCCATAAGAGTACTCCACATCTTAGAGTACTCCCTTTCCCTCCCATCATGCTCCCTCCTGAGCTCATTCCAGTCAAGGTTTTATGTTCTTATGTCTAACCTAGATCCCCATAGTAGAGTTTATCTTTTTTCCCTCAGTATCAATCACTAGATCAAAAATATTTATCATGATTCTTCAGTATCTACTCTGTGCAAAGTCTAGTGCTCAGAAGGGAAAGAGATAGAAAAATAAATAGGAACTGGTCCCTGCCCTCAAGGAGTGATGATCTTAATTGGGAAGAAGAAAGAAAATCTCCTGATGAAGTTAAATGGCTTTTCCACACAACAATGGAAAACATGTCATGAAGCAGGATATGATGAATGGCTGAAAGAATGTCACCGACAATACGTGCTGGAGACTTTCAGATGAGGGAGAAATGGGGAGCAGATGGTCACTGTTCTCTGCATAATACACTTTCATATATGTAAAGCTCATCATTAGGCCCTTCCGGGATCCTTTGTTTAGGATAAATCTTCTCATCTTTCCTTGAGAATATTATTCCCCACTCCTTTTATCTTCTCCCTGCTTCTGTGCAAAGCATGGCTGTACATGTTGAATGCATTGATGTTTATTAGACAAGGTGGCATCTAGAAAACAATTGAACGATATGAATCCAGAGAATCTTTCCTTTGAGTTCCTGTGTGAGTGGAGCCTTTTCTTCAGGTCATTAGACCACTCCCAGGCAATAATGAAAAACCAGTGCTGTCCCAGTGTACTCTTCGTTCTGATATCCCTGAGGAGATGAAAACATACCCACTGGTATTTTCACATTACTCTTGGGACCGGAGTACATGACCGTTCCTACACCTCAGCCCGTGTGGTAGACTTCAGGATGAGTGGGAGGTGGCAGAGGAAGCATGGGAAAATTTCTCAGCACTCTTTTAGCACCAAGATGTACACTTCCCACCCAGGTAGTGGGGGCACCTTTATAGATACATTCTTAGGTGACCCCTTTAAAATATAAATACTCTTGACTCCTGTGTTGCACAATCTCTTACTTAAAAAGGCCTAGGGGTGTGTTTATGGGGCCGGATGAGGGAGGGTGGGTGATGCAAAGTAAGATAACTGCTGTTTGGGCTGAAAACAGAGTAGTTGGGAAAGAAATGCAAAAGACTTGAAGGGCCGAATCCACAAAGTGCAGGTGGAGAGCCCTGAAGTAAATCATACCTACTTCACCATCCTGCCAGGGACTAAAACCTGGTGAAAAGTTCATGGCTATGGAAATATATGCACTGATTTTTTGGGTTTTTTACCCTTTAGTCAAATGTCAAACACAAATCCTAGGAGACCAAAAAATTTAGGCCACCATAAATGCCCTCTATCTCGAATCAAAGATGACAGAGAGAGGGAAAACCAACATGATGACCTGGAGAGATTTTATCTCCTAGACAGTTTTCAGGATACATGTTTCACAAAGAGTTGTTCAAAGTCACTTTTGTGTCCCTTCCTGTTGTCACCTGATAAGTTCAAGGCATCTAGTTTGCCAGAAGACAAGTCCCTGCAAAGAAACTGCCAACAATCTTTGATTCATGTTCTCTGTTACAGTATGTTAGAAAATTTCTCAAGAGCCTTTAATTCCCCTCTTAGGGTGAATTGAGTTCTGTGACAAGGAACACAATCACCAACCCAGGGTGCTCCTGAGGGGCCCTTGTGCAGCCAAGCCCATGACTAACTCATCCAGCTAGAGACCAACAGGCAGCAGGGAGCCCTACAGGCACACAGAGTCATGGAAAGAGGACTCCAGTGCTGAACTCTGAGGCAGAAGACTCAGAGCTTTAGCTGGAGATGTGCCATTGTCATTTAAGCTTATTCACCTTCAGATTCATTATCTTTAAATGGTGCTAATTATATTACAACATATACCCATGGGTGTTGGGATACTTAAGATAGTCTGTGTTACAGCATAGCAGGAAATAGTTGTTTAATCTACGTATACCATTGTCCAAGGAGAAAGGAGTTTGTAGGAAAGAAGTGGGTCAAAGAAAATAAAGACAGAACAGAGTGATGGCTTGAGGACAGTTACCTAAACCCTGTACAGTAGTCTATTTTGGTGGCTGAGGATATTAAATTTGAACTTTCATGAGACACATTCTTTCAAACTCAACTTCATATTGTTCACTTTTGCATTCTGTGCGTGTAACTGTTGCTCACTAGAGGTTACATGGGAGATAAATGGATGGATGAGTGATGGACTCCTCTAAGGAGTCACTCGATATTTTCCTCAAAGTGATGGCCTAATCAACCATAGCAGGTTATGTCTCAGAGACCATGGGGGTGACCCCTTCCAAGCGTGACAGTAACACACTACCTGGAAGGACATCATCGTGGAAATCATTTCCATCTGAAACTCTTCAAAGCACATCAGAATCTCACTCTCACTGTGCTGGCAGCACCCTTTACAGCCCGAGTCCTTTCCTATTTCTGCTCAAGCCCATCTGCACATGGGTTCAGTATGTAATCTTGCCTGCTATAGGATTACTGATGACTGACAGCCATTCCCTGAGAACATCGAGTCTGCCTGTAGCCTGGCTGTGCATGGTTGCTTCATGGTGACAGGATTAAGTGCTGAAGCTTCTCCAGGGACAGCCCATGCTCAGGATGTGTGTCTGAGATACTGTCAAACACGGCAGCCAGGGGATGGCTACTAGGCAATGATGCCTCCTGCGCATGAAGAACATCACAGAAACAAAGCACCAAGGCCCACTTGCAGGCTAGCTTCCCTGAGCACCTTACATTTGTTTGTCTGGCCAGGAAGATGTTGATGGGAAGCAAAGGGCCCCATCTGCCTTACCTCCTTTATTTTGATAGGTGTTTTCCCAGTAATTAAATGTGTTATAACCTCAAAACCCAGCTGGATGCCTTGTAGACATACAACACACTCTCATCTAAGTCCAGGGATTAAACTTCCTGAACCAAATGTTTGACAGGACATATGAGGAAGAAGGAAGTAGGAAGGTGAACAAATGATTGCAGTTTCTGGAACCAACAGAACACACTGGGGTTTGGCCACTGAAAGGGAAGAATCAGCCCGCTGAATTCATAAGTAGGATTAATACGTGTGTGGTTTTTTTTTTTTTTTTTTACTACTCAACAATTAGATTCAGAAGAACGTTTTATTCTCAGGAACACTTGACTTTCAATTGTTAACTCTTAGTTTGTGTTGAATATTAAGGCTTCAATGAAAAATATAGGTCTTGCTCATATAATCTAGCTCACAAATGGAGCTAGATTGGGGGAAAAGACCTCCCACATCCTTTGTGGATCCCACTACTTTTTTAATCAGCCCAGTAAGCTGAAGTTAAGAACATGCTCCAGGTTTGGGATGAGAACAGGTCTTAATTTCTGTTATTTGCATCCCCTTCTCCTATCCCACCACCTCTTCCAACCCCCCATGGCCTCACAGCCCCGGGGGCACTGCCCAAATAAGTATTCCCTCTCCATTTGCCAATTGGGCTCAAAATTCTTCAGGAGAAGAAGTGGTACCATCTAAAGGAAAATTATTATCACTGTTGTTAAAACTAATAGTAGGAAATGACAGCCCTGGGGGACTGAGGTAATTGGTCTTGTTCAGATGGACCCTGATCACAGTAATTTAGGTCTTTGGGGAAGCCTGTCCCCATGTGCTCTATCACCTTGCTGGGCAGGCAGAAGGTGACTTTCTTACTTTCCTTGAGTGATGACATGGATCGCTTCTGAGAGAAGCTGAGATATGAAACCAGTACATCCTTTTCTCACTTGTTCTCTTCTTGTTCCTGTCATTTGACTACCCGGCATTGCTCTGCTTGCTATTGGTTATTAATGATCCTCTCCTTATTTTGGCCAGTTTCTTGAAATCTTTAGCCACCACTGAGGCTGTCTCTTGTAGAAATACTAACGTTAATACAGGCTTGTTGTCGATGACTCCTGTGGACATAAGGTCATTTAGAATTATATAATGATAGAGATCATTCACTTCTACATACTAGTTTATAGAATGGGACACAGAAGCTAGAGAGTTGTAATGGATTACCCAAATTCAAATGGATTATTGTGGCTGAACAGGAATGAGAATCCAGGTGTTCTAACTCCAAGCTCACTGATCATCCTGGCCATTGAGTTCCTTACCAACTCTTTTCAATGATTCTACTCCATACTCCATGATTAAACTTCTCTTGTTTTCCTATATTCATTTGCTTGAGAATTTTGCGTCTCACTTTTTATCCATCTTGTTCTCTATAATCTCTGTGTCTACTACCATGTTTCCTCCTTCTGCACCCCCAACCCGCCTCAACTATTGCTCTCTGTTTTTCAGTCACCTTTAGGAAGACACACAGAATGGGGTGAATGGAAAATAAATTCTGTTATTACTTGTCAGCAAAGCCTGAGGGAAGTTATCAAGAAGCCGCTCTTCCTAGAGATGCTTCTACTATCCCTGTTATAATTGTGGCTGAAATTTCAATATCAAAGTTTAAAGTATTATGGTTTCCCTTTCACTTTCTTTTATTTGCAGTTAACCTGGGAGGAGAACATATCCAAGGAGGAATGCTCAATGCAGTAATTCCCAACCCAGGTCACACTGCAGGATGAAGAACCATCTAAATGTGATATCTTGGACTCCAGGAGTACAAACTAGATGGAGATGGGTATAGGGAAGGGGATGGACAGAGAAGATGCCAGAGGAGGAACAATCTGGGGGAGTAGGTGGACCACAGAAGTTGGAGGAAAGGATTTTCCAGCTTTGGTTTGGTATTCTAGTACAGATGGAAAAGAAGGCAGGTGAGTAAGTTTTGTTTCAAGAAAAGGAATAGAACTGGATTAGAAGAATGTGGTAGTGATTAATTAGGGCCCCTAGGAACCAAGGTAAATACAAGAGCTGTAATGCTACTGTGGTGGTTTGGAGAGTCAGAGATAGACTTAAAGAAAAAGGGGATGGAACACTGCAGGACTGGACATTAGAAAATGCGGTTTTACTGTCAAATTTCTTCTGTGACTTTGAATATGAGATTTCTCCTTTCTGGGCCTCAGTCTCTTTAACTGTAAAATGAGTCAGTTGGACTTGATTATCCCAAGGTCTTGATTTCTTCTAATTCCACCGATGCCCAAATTCCCTAACATTGTAGTTCCGCTTGACCAACCTGGGTAGGTGTAACTTTCTCTTGGCATTTCCACAAAGAAGCTGAGTCATATCCTTTCTCTTCTCTTGCATGCCTCTCCTCCAAAAAGCAAACTCTTTTTGAGTCTTTTATATCAAACAAATCGAAGCATCTTTTTGAAGACTTGTTTTCCTGAAGGCACAAAGCCCTGGGGCACAATTCCTCTGAACTCCCTCCCCACCTTACCCCTGCCTTTCTTTTTCCCAAACTCATCCTCTATACCTAGCAGGTCGAACTCATTTAAAGTGTAAATGATAGCAAATCAGGAACCTCCTGCTGCTTATGATGATAACACTTCCCATAATTTGCATGATAAAATTTGACTGATTTCAGACAGCATTGCTTAGGACAGACAGGTGACACTGGGGCTCTATGAGGGGAATAAATTACCACCTCAGGTTCTATGCCATCACAGCTGTGGATACGTATTGGCTGACATTCAGCCTCAAACAGAAGCACAAAAGCCTTGTCTAATGGAGCAATGAAAAAGCATATCTAGGAAATATTAACAAGTTCCGCATGGTAATTTATGCAAATACATGCCATAACCTAGCTGAAGAGGTTCAGCTTACACCTATAGAAGGGAGCTGCACTAGCCAGGGATTTTATGGAACTGATACCATCTCATTACATCTCAGAACTTGTGGGTTTCCATACAAATTAGCACTGGAGAAGGCAAAGGTGGCAATTAGTCCTCAGACCACCTGCATCAGAATTACCTTGGGGTGCCTATTAAATGCAGTTTCTTATGGCAGACCCATTAAAATCAGAAGCCCTTTGAATGGGCCTGAGAACATGCATTTTAATAAGCTCCCCTCCCCCCCACCCCAGGCAGATTAGACCATCTTTCTGAACTTGGCCTCCCATAGTCAGTACTGTCTACATCTAGGTTAGTCACACAATGCCCTACTCTCTTACTCGATGAATTGTCTAAGTCACTTCACTATTCTCACCCTCAAGTTCCTCATCTATAAAATAAGAGGTGGACCCAATGACCTCTTAAGTGTTTCAAGCTGAGATTCTTTTGTAAGTCCAAACACGGGCCAATTCTGCAGGCCAAACAAAACATACATGCAGGTGGCCAGTTGGCAGACTGTCTGGATGGACCGTGTAGCCACATATCTCTGCAGTTCTGCAGCCTCCCAGGAACCAGGAAGACTGCATAGCCTCCCCATCCATCATAACTCTGCCTCTCTGATTTCTTGCCCACATGGTCTCTTTTTAGTCTGGGAGCCATGCTTACCCCACTGCTTCTGCCAGAGCTCTGTCTAGACCCAAATCTTTTCTCATATTGGTGACTTAGGCTTTTTTTTAATTTTAAGTATAGTTAATTTACAGTGTCATGTTAGTTTCAGGTATACAGCAAAGTGATTCAGATATACACACACACATATATATATATATATATATATATATGTATATATATTCTTTTCAGACTCTTTTCCCTGATAGGTTATTACAAAATATTGAGTTTAGTTCCCTGTGCTATACAGAGGTCCTTGTTATTTACCTATTTTGTATGTAGTAGGGTGTATGTGTTAATCCAAACCTTCTGATTTATCCCTCCCCCACTCCTTTCCCCTTTGGTAATCATAAGTTTGTTTTCTATGTCCATGAATCTTTCTGTTTTGTAGATAAGTTAATTTGCATCTTTTTTTGTTGTTTTTTTTTTTAGATTTCACATATAAGTGATATCATAGGATATTTGTCTTTGTCTGGCTTACTTCACTTAGTATAATAATCTCTAGGCATATATCCAGAGAAAACTATAATTCAAAAAGATACATGCACCCCAGTGTTCACTGCAGCACTATTTACAGTAGCCAAGACATGGAAGCAACCTAAATGTCCATCAACAAATGAATGGATAAAGAAGATGTGGTATATATATATATATATATATATATATATATATATATACACAATGGAATATTATTCAGCCATAAAAAACAATGAAATAATGTCATTTGCAGCAACAAGCAACATGGATGGACCTAGAGATTATCATACTAAGTGAAATAAACAAGACAGAGAAATGTTTAGGTTTTTGAAGGTAAAAGCCATTACGTTCTTTATTTCTTTGTTTTGCTTTTGAAACCTGGTTATATTTTCCACTGATTATATTTTCCACTCTTTAGTGTCTCTCCTCTAGGGAAATAATACTTTGTATATTTTATATTCTACAATATTGCTAACACCTTCTAGGCACCTGTTATATAGTAGGCTCTTAGTAAATATTCATTGACTGAAGGAACTCAAGGAAAATTACCTGCTGGGATAGGGAATGGGAAAGAGGGAACTAGAAAGCTATATACCTGGCAGAGGTATATTTTAATAGCTCAATATATTAGTACATAAAACTAACATTTATTTACAACCAAATATGCTCAAGTTTTTCTACACATAGTATCACATTTATTCCTTATACATCTATGAGGCAGCTATTAATATATTCATTGTACCTGAGGAAAGTGGCCTCAGACAGGTTAAAATACTTATCCAAGCCTTCACATTTGTAAGTTGCTGAGGATGGATTCAGTGCCAGGTTTGTCTGACAATAAAACATTTGACAATAAAACACTGACAATAAAATATTTCCATCTCAGCTCTGTGTCTCCCAAGGGAAGGTCCAGCAAAAAAGTGTTAATCCATTGTTTCATCTAAGTCAGTTTTTCCCCTACTTATTGTTATTTCCTTCTTTTCTGAAACTAGTTTATCTCTCTTGTTAAGAGATTAAAAGCAATATTGGAGTTTGTTTAGATTGGAGCTCAGCTGTTTCTGCAACCAAGACAGCCAACTACTGACTCCTGGCATAGCTGGGTTGAAGTGAAGCTCAGAGGCCCAAACCACACTGCCACCGCGCAGGGACTGGGGACATTTCTCAGAGCTCATGTCTCCAGGTTACACATTGCCTTCTCTTTAATCTTCCACACTTTTCCAGGCACCCGTTATTCCATGAGTGTTCCCTAGGTGTTCTCGTCTGCACTCCTCATGATTTCTCAGGTTACATAAGCTTTGGGAATGATGGAATGTGGCCAGATGAAACAAGGGTAATCCAGGCAGAGGGATCAGTGTGGGCAAAGACTCTGTGTGGCTCTAACAGTCCAACAGAAGTTTTAATCCTACATTGTCTTCATTATTAGAGGTACTCAGAGGCCCTTTTTCTTATTTCTTTTTTTTCCTTTTTTGCCTCTCTTTATCTCTGCATGGCTCACATACAAACTCCCTGAGAAAGAATCTCACTGTTCAAGGGGTCCTTATCATTCCTGCTGAACAGAGCGCTTGAGCCAGGCCATCTGACAGCTTGATGGCCAAACAGAGACCAATAGTCCGTTTGCAGGGTCAGGTTTCCTCATGAGGAGAGTGGGCGTGGCAGGCCCTTGGTGCTTAAGAGTTTCCTCTGCAATAGCCTCTCCTTCTGCTCAGCTGAATGCCTGGCCATTCAGCACACACAAGTGCAGACACACGGGCAACAGTTATTGCTGGGCAAAAATGTACCCAGGTAGACATAGCTGTGTGTGTGGGGATGGGGTGTTGTGGAAGACGTAGTCAGCAGCAGTGGAAAGAGCATGATGATGAACAAAGAATAAGTATTATAAGATGGCCCACTGTTGGTGATCTGCCACTTTCTGTATCTAGAGCTGTGCAAAGGACATTCCTCTGTGGACTCAGTTTCCGAAACACAAAATCTAGCTTCTGTCTTCTTAAACTCTTCCCCTCTCCTTTTTATTGGAAGGCATCAGGCCATGGAAAACTGTCAGCCCCACCACATGGCTTGCAGCCACAGCTCCTGATTCTTCTTAGGGCAGAATGTCACTGGTAGAAGCACAGCTGGGACACAGGCAAACTGAGAGGCAACGCCTATGGTTTTTCCTAAATTCAAAGCACAGCCTGTATTCTGGCCCCACTGGACTCCATGTCATCTCTCCCTCTCTGTTTTGGTTCTGAGTGTGCCTTCCTTTGGTTATGGTGAGGTCTGGTTTCATCACTTTCTTCCTCAAGTCTTTTCTGTAACTGCTCTCTTTGTTCCCAAAGGCCCACCACATGGGGGTGTCTTTGTTTTTCTCACAAATGGAGTTGTCAGCATTGAAAGCTCTTTTCAGAGAGGCAGGGAGGAGGCTCTTGGTTGTCTGAGTCACAATCAGATGCGTTATTTGCACTTCTATCTGCTTTCAGGCATTCGGCATAAACATAATGTCATAGAGAGATCCAGTATTCGTGGGCTTAGGATGGAGTGAATGTGTGTGTGTTGGGATAGGGCATGGCACAATTCATAAGAGGAGAAAAATGAGACAGAATACAAAGGGGAAGAAACGGAGGAAGAGAGGAGGAGCTTTTCACAGGAAAGCCATTGGTAATGGTACCACAGCCCCCAGGCTTCAGTATCTTCCCCCCAGGGGAGTGTTTTTAATGTCAGATCTTTTCAAGGCTCCCTTCAGCTCAGGGATTAAATGGGCGTTTGGGCATCATCCAGTGTGACATCCAGAGTGACATCCATCAAGTGCCCCTTTGGGATCCTCTTCGGGCTGATGAAATTAGAGTTGTCACTGTGGATACAGGCAGCTCCACAGTGGCTGTGACCAGGAACACCAGCCCGAGGAAGGAAAGCCACAGTGCATGTTTTATTCTGGGCAGTCTCCCTGGGTGCCAGGCTCTGTGCCCCAAGGGCAGTGCTTCAGCCTTCACTTTTCATTTGTCACCCCTGTTTTATGTCTGTCCTCCCTAAGGTGGTCTAGAGCTGAGGAATGAGCGAGACGGCCCTCCTCTGCAGGCTGGAGGCCAAGTTCACACGTCACCAGAAGGACCCCAGTTTGGCTTTGCCAGGTTTTTCACACCCTGCACAGCTCTGCAAAATGCCCTTTCATGAGCTGATTCTGATGGATGAGAGCTCTACTCGGGGACTGGCTGTCAGTCCCTGTGTGATCCTGGTTTCATGACCACACTTGCAAGGACTGCTGATGGGGACATCAATGAAATAACTCCAGCCACTGCTTTTCTTCCCCATGGTGCTCAGCACTGCTAGGGAAAGGTGCTTTGCAGTTTATCAACAACAACAATTAGTGGAGGGGTAACTGACTGTGAAAGGAGGCCAGTTAGGGCGGCAGGGACCATCTAACCTTACATTCCTGGGGCCAGGACCTCCCAAGGGAGCAGACTACCTCCTGAACAAGCAGTCACTGAGCTGTGGAGGAGACACATCTTGAGTTCCATGGGGCCAAAATTTAGGCAATGCTGGCCTGGGGCTGGAGTGAACATAAAATTGCAATGCCTGACAAAGTCTCTTTGTTGGATTAAGCGTCTGATTCTGAAGGGAGAGTCATTTCCTTAATGTGCAAAGCCACAGGTTCACAGGCTGGCTATTAGAGCTGGAAATGACCTTCATTGTGTGACCTGGGGCCACTCCTGTAAATTCCTGCAGAAGATAATTTGCCTGGACTCAGTGATAATACCTAGTCATTTCCCAGAATTCAGGGATAGTATCTAGTAATTCATGGTTGGAGATCCAGTTATGTAAGATATTAGTTCCTGCTAAAATGCAAAAACCTCATGGAAAGGATAACACACAGAGCATTGAAAGTCAATAATGTGATTAAAATAATAGCAATAACAACCAACACTTATCAAGATGTTATCACCAGGATCGTCATCATCATCGTCACCATCATCATCAAGCCATTAACGTGTACTGTATTGAGATATATTCGTTACAGGAACCATTTTAGGCACTTTCAGTGCATTACTCCTTTGATCTTCATTACGACACTATGAGGTCAGCGTCACCATTATCCTCTTTTTTGTAGACAGGGAAAGTGGAACAGAGTATTTAAGTTGGCCCAGGCTACCAAACATAGGTGTTGTAAAAGCAAGCAAACATAGGTGCCAGAATTCTAAACTACGAGCTCTTCTCAGTTGTCTGGGGTCTTTGACATTAACCACCATGTAGCCGGGGTAGAGCAAACAGATGGGTCTTTATGTCAATCCTAGGGCTGTGTGACGATGGGCCTCTCTATGGCTGATTCCGTTATCTCTGACATGAGAATACAAGTACAAATCAAGAGGTCCAGAATTAGGTGGAGGCAAGGGAGATGTCTGGGTACAAGATTGAAGGAGATGCTCCCCTCAAGGTAGTGCATGAGGCAGCCCTGCACTCTGACCCTGGAAGTCAGTGCCTCCTTATGTTTTGTGGCCCAAGCAAGTAGACACCCACTAACCTCATCCTCGTCTTGGCCCTAGGAGCTGAGGTTAAATGAGATCCTTTATTCGGGTTTCTGGCATATAATAGGTTCTTAAATATACATTTCCTTCTTATTCTTGAGACTAATATTATTAGATCTTTCCTAGGGAGCACAACTGATTACAAGACAAGGAAGAGATGGCAGAGACCTACCGTCCTTGGATTGGGGTATAAGAGACAAGAAAGGGAACCAGGAGGGCTGTGATGACAAACTCATAGCTGCTTAGGCTCTGCTTGGTTCACTGGAGGCCACCAGAGGCTTTTCCGCCTCACGTGTTGAAGATCTCACTTTAAAGGAGCGAGGAACCAATGCATCTGCGGTCCCCGAGAGTCTGTTTCTGGGCTCCTCAGACACTTACTCTGTGTCGTGTTCAAGGTGTTTGTATTCCCCCAGCCCTTCTGCAGTCATGCCTGCTCTCCGCAGGGCACCCACATGCGCTTCTCAGCAAAGAGGCCCCTGCCAGGGGAGGGGATCACTTTGTATAAGCAAAATGACCCTTTGGAATAGCAGGATATGATGGCTTGAGGGCACCTTCCAGACCATTTCATCAAACTCTCTAATTTTAAAGATGCTGCATCTAAGGCCCAGGGCAGAGGAGTGACTTATCTCCTGTCCATAGGTTAGGGTGCACTGGGTCTCCTGTTCTGGTTTTACATAGCTTTCTGCACTGTGCATGCAGTGTGCCACCAACGAGGTTAGCAGTGGACATTGCAGGGCAGGAAGCTTGCTCTGAACAGCCTAGCCTTTCCCTTTTGGAGAAAACTGCTTTTAGAAAGCTTGAGGATGACCCACCCTTTCCTGTCCAGAAATTCCAAATTATGTATCAGTAACTTTCATGAAAGAAGAAACTATATTACATACCCCTCCTCTCTGGGTAGGGGGGATAGAATAAGTGAATGTGTGTGTGTGTGTGTGTGTGTGTGTGTGTGTGTGTGTAGGTGATGGAGAATTTGGAGCTTATAGTAGGTAACAAAAGTTTCTTTTCCTGTGAAAGCTAATTGCAACATTTTCCATTCCCAGGATCTAGCACAGGGCTTGACACAATACAGGCTCAGTTTCTGAGCATCTCCCTTTCCTCCCCTGCCGTCTTGTATTCCCAGCCCTATGCTCCTAGAGGAAGAGCTGAGTTAATCTCCACCATATGGACGTTGCCACCACAGCGTGATATTTATGCTTCAGGGGACTACTGCTTTATGCATCTTTCTCCTCCTTCCCTATCTTCCTAATGATGACAAAGTCATAAGGCCAGTTCTGCTTTCTTTTCCCTGGTCACAAAGTGGCTCCTTCTAGGAGTCTGGTTGCTTGTTAATTACTGATGAAATCTGATCTAATGGAGCCCCCAGCCTTATGGATCTTCTGATTCCCTGAGACCTGGGAGCTGAGTATTTAGATGGGTATTTAAGGTAATGTCTCCCTCAGCCTTGGGGAAAGTAACGAAGTCAACATTGACCCCAAGTACCAAATGCTTCTGAGAGAAATGCTTGCCATGTACTATTGTCCTTCCCAGATGATTTCTCTCTGGTCACAATGGTTCATATAATCCAGCCAGAAATAATTTTGAGGCAATTTGGAATAGCCAAGTAATTATGATATCTGCTTGTAGGTTTATAGTCCTGAATTATCTTAGAAACTGGAAAAATTGCCTCTGCATCATTCATTCCTGTATATTCAGTGCTTGTGTGCGTGTGTGTTGGTGTAAATACTTATTTGGACTAATTGGCTTTGATAATATAAAAATAATCCCATCAACATAATTTTATTTAAACTTTGCAATAACCCTGTATGGTTATTTCTATTATCTACATTTCTCATTAAAAAAAAAGGACATGGGACTTCCGCAGTGGTCCCGTGGTAAGTAATCTGCCTTCCAATGCAGGGGAACTCTGGTTTAATCTCTGGTTGGGGAACTAAGATCTCACATGCCGTGGGGCAACTAAGCCCATGTGCCACAGCTAACACAGCTAAGACCTGAGGCAGCCAAAAAAAAAAAAAAAAAAAAGACTTGTCTGAAGTCATCTAGCCAATAGGAAGCGGAGATGAAACTTAAAACCAGGTGTATTGATTTCACATTTAGTGATTGTTCAGTGGCACCAGAGTTACTTTCAGAAACATTCCCAACATGTATTGGTGCCCTGCTTCTCAAAGTACAGTCCACAGACAAGTGGCATGGGCATCTCCTGGGAGCTGTCTAGAAATGCAGCATTTCAGGTCTCACCCCAAACATACTGAACCAGAATCTGCATTTTGACAAGATTCCCAGGCAATTCCTCTGCACAATGAAGTTGGAGAAGCAGTGCTTTAGAGCAGCGCTACTCAATAAATATATGGTATGTATCACATATGTACTTTGAGTTTTCTTATAGTCACTAAAAGGTAAAAAGGAACAAGTGAAATTAGTTTTACTTTTATTAATACATTTAGCCTCAAATATTGAACATATTATCATATTAATCTGTGTCAATATAAAAATGATTAGTGAGACATTTTATATTCTTGGTTTTTTGGACTAAGTCTTTGGCAATCTGGTGTGTATTTTATACTTACATACCTCAGTTCGGGCTGGACATATTTCATGGATTCAAATGCGCTTGTGGTTAGTGATAGCCTTACTGGGTTGTATAGATGTAGAATGGTGAGGGAGTAGGGTTCTCAAACTTCAGCACAGATCAGCATCATTGGGAGGGCTTGTAAACACACGTGGCTGAGCCTCCACCCAGAGTTACTGAGTCACCAGATGCTGCTGATGCTCCCAGGACCACGCTTTGAGAATCGCTGCTCTACAGGTTCCTTGGCCCCTTAGAAATCATAAGGTTCTGTATTTAAATGAGAAAAACAAAGAGGACCCAAGAATACAGGGGCACAAATCTCAACCAGGAGAAAGAACGTCAGCTTCTCAGCCTGCCAGGAGGAGTGAGTAGGATGGTTGCTGGGTCCTGGACCTAGCTGTCCACAGTAAGACAAATCAGAATGCAGATTTTTACCTGCCTTACAAAGGATGTGTATCTGAGTCTAGATGCACTGACTGCAGTGTTCATTGTCTCACTAATCATTTTTATATTGACACCTATTAATATGATAATATGTTCAATATTTGAGGCTAAATGTATTAATAAAAGTAAAACTAATTTCACTTGTTCCTTTTTACCTTTTAGTGACGATAAGAAAACTCAAAGTACATATGTAATTAAACTAAAGGTTAGTTTCAGAGGGCGTATCTAGACATCCGTGGGCTTTCTTGACACTTTCCTCCCCCTGGACCCAACACAGAATCTCTTACCACGTTGTATCCTCTTCCTTGAAAACTACCTCATTCCCTATGTCTCCATCCCACCTCCCTCCTGTCTTACCTGGAAGCCCCCTGGTAGTTATCCCTGCTTCTAAGCTTCTCCCACCCCCCAATTCATCCTGCACACTGCAGCCAGAGACCTTTTTCAAAGGTAAATCTGTCCGCGTCTCTTCTCCGATTTAAACAACCCCAAAATCTTCCCCTGAACCTCAGCATAAAGTTCCACCTTATTCGCTGACCTTTGATGCACTTAATGGCAGTCTTCGCCCACTCTGCAGTCACACAAGGCATTGTTCTCCCTTCACCATCATGCTCCGAGACACTGCCCTTCCTCCTTTTTGAACAAGAAACAGAAAGCTTTTTTCTGACTCTGGGCCTTCACACACATGATCCCTCTGCTTGGAATTCTCTTTCTCCTGTGATTTGTTGGGCCTGCTGTGCTTCCTTCAGGTCTCAGCAAATGCCACTTCCTCCGAGAAGGCTGATTGGACCACCCTATGGAAAGTAGCCTTCCCATCCTCTAGGTTTATTAGAGCACCCGATCATTGTTTTCATGCCAGTTAACACCATTTGTATTACTTGTTTACTTGTGCATTTTCTGCTTCATATTGGCTTCCCTCAATAGTCTACAAACAACCAGAAGAAAGGTAGCACATATTTGGTTCACTTCTATGTACAATTTAACCCAGCACCATGACCAGCACGGTAGCAGAACCTTATGTATCTGTTGGATGAATGGGTAATTCTGTCATGTTAATAAATTAAATGGTATAAACGACAGAAAAGATGATCTTGAGTATGTTTCCAACTGCTCAAGGCCACTGGTTAATAGTAGCAGAAGAAGTATTGTTTTAGTCAACAATATTAACGTTAATATAAGCATATATGTTCTGAATGTTCAGAAATGGTCCAAGAAAACAAAAATGGACTAGGCCAGGCTAGCTGGGTTGTGAAGATCAATGTCAAGAAGAAAACGTATCAGTTATTCACAGCAAAATATTTGTCGGAAGAGGCAGCCTAGTGCCATAGAAGATAACGATTATTTTCTTTATTTGGACAACAGGTAGAACCTAATAGCTCCTTTGCCATTTTAAGTTAAATTGAATCCAGCATCGTTGCTTACTGTAGAATTTTATTTTTAGGCTTTAGTTACAATCTCTAAGATGTATCCCATTTCCTTTTGTATCCAGATCACGGCTATTAATTCCCAGTATCTTTGTTGCTTCCCTGTGTAGGTGCAGACAATATGCAATCTCAGGAAGAAGGGATTGCCTGCCCCTCAAAGGGGTGCAGCCCGAGAAATCCAAGAGGCGGCTTGGCCGCAGTCTCACGTTTCATAGCTGCTGGTCCAGGCTGGACTGCAGAGCACTGGGGCTGGGGAGTAGGGGCGCTTCATTGCCTGTTGCAGAAGTTCTAATAAATCAGGCAGAATCCCACAGAGGGGCCCCACCGATTCCGGCATTTAGGCGAGAGGCGAGCAGAATCAGTGCTAACCCATTCTTCATCCTGCCTGGCGCTGCCTTTCTCCTGGAGGTGCCTTTTGTTGTGCCCTGACTAAAATGGAGTTCTGGAGCCTGTGCTATTGTGAGCCTCATGAGCTGGCTCCCAGTGTGTATTTGGCGGGGGGGGGCGCACACCTCATATGCCTTTCCTCCCTCATTTCTCCTTTTTATTATCATTAATAATGCAATATTGAGACCAGGCTGCTAATGAGTCTAAACTCCCTCCTGTTAGTTTATTTTTCGCTTTCAGACTGTCACTTCAGAGAAAATCACTTTTCTCTGCATCTTGTTCCAGTCATATTACACCAGCATGACCCTCCCTGTCCCACCCCATTCTAATTTCAGGATTATTCAGTTTCTCTCTCTACAGTTTACTAAGCAAGGGAGGGCGTCCCATCTATCATAGTTAAACCTGCGCCACATGGCCTCTCCTGCAATTGAGACATCACTCTTGTTGCGCTGGATCCAGTTGGGTTTTAAATACTTACACAATACACATAGATATAACCTATAAATAAGTAAGTAAATAAATAATGTATAGCCATCTCTGGATGTTATTTCTGGATCCCTGTGGAGGAAGATTTAGAGGCGAGGAGGCAGAGTGAGACCTGTTTTGGAGGGAGGGAGCTGAATACAGACAAGCTGTGGTCCTCGCCATCGGCTGCCACTGCCGTCTGCTCAGTTCTGGCTCCTGTTCATTTCATGGCATGCTAAGCATTTCCTTGTCAATTGGGAGATGTCAGGATGTGAAAACAACCAACATTAAGTAGATATTTTGTGCCAGCACGACAGCAAGTGTCTCAAATATGCTTTTGTCTCCTGTTCAAAGATGCTAAACTGGTCTCCATCAAGCAGCCACCATTTCTGTGTGCTTCCTTTGCTATTTGGGACCACAAAGGATTGAAAACTCAGTACTGCTTTCTCTCCCTTTAAATTCCTCCCTGCTTCCTTTCCCTCTTCCTTGTCTTCATATAAGGACTCTCAAGCCTTAGTTGAAATCCTAGCTCTGTCATTTGCTACGTGATCTTGGACAACTAATTTAACCTATCTGTGTCTGTGTCCTTGTCTATGAAGCAGTGATAATAATAGTATTTATTTCATACTGTTTTGAGGACTAAATGAATTAATACATGTAATGTGTTTAATATGACACTTCATACTTTAAAACACTCCATAGATCTTTTTTTCTTATTCTTCCTTTTCTTCTTCCCCTCCTGTCTTTTTTTCAATCTCTCTCTTGCCTTTCTTTTTAACCACTGGGAATTCTGACCTCAGAGGATTAACTTTTACTAATCACCCACCTGTCTATTCTACACAGAAATGAACGCGTTTCCACTGTTTGATTGATAGTTGCAGGCAGTGCTATGTAGAACCATCGGAGCCTGAAGAAAAATCTCAGTAATACTGATCCTGTACTTGTTTAAAAATTTGATCTTTTATTCATCATGGATCTTTTTGGTTTAATTTTGATTTTTTTAAGTAGTACATTAAAATGTCATTTATCTTGATCATTGAGCTTTTTGACAACATTTTACTTTGTACCCAAGGCAAGTGCACTGTGGGCCTTGCTTGCGTTACTTTAGCCCCAGCCCTGGCTGTCACAGAAATCAATTTTCTTCTAGTCATCCTATCTTTCCCTTTTAGTCTGTGTGTGGACCCTTGTAAAGGACATATCTTCTCTACAAATGGCCTCTTACCTGGTATTGATCATTGCAGAGGAAAGGAAGTGAGACTCAATTTGATCCAGAAGCAAAAATTTCTTTGGACTGAACATGAAACGAAAGGCCAGCAGGGAAACACATTTGAGATCTACGTGACCTAAAGGTTAGGCTTTCAAATCTTCCCAGCTAATCCATGAAATCTTGTCTTGCCAGTCTTGATAGGACATGAATTAAGGCCAGCCAGGAGGTGGGGTTATTTATGAACCTGACACTTTGGGTGCAAGTTGGTGCTGATGGAAGAGTCAGGCAGAATAATTCAAATGACATAGCTTTTCCTTTCCCATTTCTATCCAAGTGAGTAAGAATCTGCCCTGGGGTTAAGCATTTTTATGGGGGTCTTCTGCTGTGCCCCATGATAAAGTAGGGGCTGCACAGCACTTATCCCTTACAGTTCTTTTGATTTAAGACTAAAATAGTGCAGCTTTTGGTCAAACAAGAGGCTGCCTACACAGGCTTCTAGACTCTCTTGCTTATAGAACCACCTATCACAGTGCTGAACCCACTTCCCCTCAGTGCTCAGGACACTGCTGGAAAATTACGTAAAGCTTTCTAAGCTTTGAGGGTCTTGGGGGGAGTCTCAGTTCCTTTAAATATGCCCTAGAAAGAGCTACTCTCTAGTAAATGTTGAAGCTATTCTATCTCTTCCAACTCCACACAAATCCTCTAGATAACACTACCTTAATGGCCAAGACAGACAGTGTACATGCTTGAGATCACACAAGTCACTGAGAAAACCTGATGCACGTTTTTTTTTTTTTTTCAAGTGATTCTGGTTTGGAGGAGAGTGTCAGTATTGCCTTTATTCCAATTTGTTTTTCCAATGTTCTCAAATATGCCTGAAGAAAATACAAAAAGGTCAGAATTAGGAGCATCAAGGCTCTTACCTATGTGAAAAAGTTTCAAGATCTGTCCTGGTGCTGAAATCTTCAAAACGATTCTCAAATTTCAGCATGTATCAGAGCCACCAGGAGGGTTTATTAAAATTGTTGGAATCCTCTTTTGGAGTTTCTGATTCAGGAGGTCTGGGGTAGGATCCCAGAATTTGCATTTATAATATGTTCCCAGGTAATGTTTCTGCTGCTCCTTTGGAGATCATGCTTCGAGGAACACAAGCGTAGACTCTAGGTGTTCATTGGGTCACAGCTTCAAGTCAGTGCTTTTCCTGATCAGTTGAACTACCTTACAAATTTGGTAGAGAGAAAAAGTCTTTCCTTTTTTATCAGTCAGGGTAGGTTATATTCTTACTCACATAAATTCCTTTTTAGGGTCCTATCTTGTATTATCTCTGTCCTTTTCCATGTCCTTGTAGTCTTTTCCTGTGAGCTGGTGGGTAGGAAAAGAGAGTAAGGGGAAAGCACACCCACTTCTTAAACAATTTGACACATATCCGGTGTGGCACATATCACTGGAAGGGTGGAGGAGAATGGAGTAGGGCAGTGAGCCTAAGAGGGAAAAGAAATATGTGTTGGTGAATTTATAGTCCTCTCTGCTACACCCCTCAAGAATATTTGGGAGTTCCCTCTTGTTTTATATAAATTCTTCCATCAGTGGTCTAATTTTTCTACTTTACATCAACTATATCAAACACTGGTAGTTATATCCTGTGCTCCTTCCCTAGTTATTTGGTAACTTGACATAATCCATCACTCTTTCCTAAAGAGAAAGTGTTCCCTCTCTGTGTAACTGGGATTTGAGGAGACATATCACCAGGTAGGGGAAGATGCTTGCTCTTCTTTAGAGACTTGTGATTCCCTTCTATAAGAACTTCTGAGACAATAAAAAGCAATTTGACAAACCCCTTTCTATTTTAGATGTCCCTTATTTCCTATACTCTTTTGTTAATGGGAAGAGAACTGGGGGTGGGTAGGGAGTGGAAGGGAAAAAGAATAACTTTTTACGTTCCTTTTTACCCACCTGACTGCTTCTACATTTCAATTATGTATGGTCTGTGTGAGAACATGAGAATGAACATCTGCCCAGACATCAATTTTTGTTGCAATCAGGATTCTGACAAATTGTATGATGTATAACTATGTATGTAGGCAGAGATACTTAAAATAGTCTGGAAATCATCACTTACATGCAAGCATATTGTTGCATATGATGAAATATCATTGTGTGTTGAGGAAGGTTAAAAGGAAGATACTGAAATCAGTTTCTCTCCCACTTTCCTGTAGTTTACAGGGAGAGAATGAATTGCTATAAAATCTATTCTGGCTACTGGCAACTCTGACCATATACTTATTCATACACTTCTCCTTGTCCTTTCCAGGGTGTCTATTTTCTATCTAGAAAGTCATTGAAAGCAGCTCCTCTATAGAGCTTTCATATCCCCTAGAAATCATTAAGACGAGGAACTGCTGTACTAAAATCATTTCAAAAACCAACAAACTATTGAATGCATGTAATTCCTTATACTTTTCACAATAACCTTGCATACATTTTCTCCTTTCTCCTTCCTTCCTAAAATCATTTCGAAAAACAACAGACTATTAAATGTATGTAATTCCTTATACTTTTCACTATAATGTTGCATACATTTTCTCTTTTGGTGTTATTTATAATCTTGCAAAAATATATATGTATAGGGTGGGTACTATCTGTCCAGTTTGCAGATGGAAAAAGTGACATACAAAGTATCAGAGTCACTTGCCTAAGGTTACCAAATGAAGATGGAACTAGGTCTAGAATTGAGATATGTATGCTTAATAGAATACTGGGCTCAGACACATGTGAATATTACCCCAACCCTAATGTTAGGGACCGCTTTCCACTTCCTTCCCACAACCAATCCAATGGTTTGTGACGTTTACGAAGTTATTACTTACATAACTGTAATAAAACTTAGGCCAAACAAATTCTCTTGATGATATAATTTTTTAATATGTTCAGCCATTAGCTCCAGGGAATTTTAACACATACATATTTTAGACATCGAATTATTTATCTACAGCGAAAGTGGCAATGTCAAAATATCATAGGCATAGCTTAAGCAAGCAAATGATCAAATACTTTCTCCATCAGCCTCTCTGTATTCTGAAGAGAGAAAAATACAGCTCCAAACACTCGTGTATGTTTCTGTCTTCTCCTTATCCAACTTATTTTCCAGGAAACAAGGATCCAAGTAAGCCTAACTTAGATCTATCATAGAAGCTTATAATGGCAACAATGACCTAGCACTTCAGTAACATTTTCCTTTTTCAAAAATACCTTATCCCTATTATTGACAGGACCCATTCTACCATTTCAACTTTCAAGTTCCAACTATTTTTCCTATGCACAGTGCTCTACATTATCAAATGTCTCGCTATCTCTAAGTGTGATGTCATCATGCAAAATGAGTGCACATTCTACAGAAAAGTCTTATTTACATATCTTATGACCTATCAGATGAGGCACATGTAAAATGACATAAAAGAAAAAAAAAAAAGCAAAACAAAGAACTTCTTTATTCCTTTCCTTTTTTCCCCCCAGGATGTGCTCCCTTTCTTACAAAACTCTTCCTCAAATCGTTTTTGTATCATAACCTAATGGTAGAGAATCAGGTCAGAGGCATCAGGGAATATGTCTTGGCATTTCCTGTGAATTCTCCTCTCTCCAGCTGGGCTTTAAATGCCCTCGTGGTGCTAACAATTTGGTCTTCATCCAGAGCACTGAGCCCTGCCGGTATTATGATTACATGTTTTGCATAGTCGACATTGCTACATTAAACTCCAGATGCTTTCTCACAAGTCACTAAATTAACATCACATTCATTTTGGGCTCATTAACATTACACTAAGACCACAATAGGATTATCACCCAGAAAGGTGATCCTGTGCTTATCTTCTACTCTCCTTATCTCTTCCCTTTTCACTTTTATAAAATTCGGTCTGGGAAAAGGAGGGTAGAACCCTAAAGAAGACCCATGCCTAAGGCGTCATCCAAAAAACTGTGTCCCTATCAAGAGAAAACAATCACCATCCTATGTCTATCAGTAGGTTAACATGTTTTATGAAGTGCAAGTGACAACCTTTAATGTAAGTACTAATGAAATTACTGTTGGAGGGCTTTATTTATTTATTTTAACATCTTTATTGGAGTATACTTGCTTTACAATGGTGTGTTAGTTTCTGCTTTATAACAAAGTGAATCAGCTATACATATACATATGTTCCCATATCTCTTCCCTCTTGCGTCTCCCTCCCTCTCACCCTCCCTATCCCACCCCTCTAGGTGGTCACAAAGCACCGAGCTGATCTCCCTGTGCTATGTGGTTGTTTCCCACTAGCTATCTATTTTACATTTGATAGTGTATATATGTCCATGTCACTCTCTCACTTCGTCCCAGCTTACCCTTCCCCCTCCCCATGTCCTCAAGTCCATTCCTTTTTTTTTAGATTCCATATATACGTGTTAGCATATGGTATTTGTTTTCCTCTTTCTGACTTACTTCTTTCTGTATGACAGACTCTAGGTCCATCCACCTCACTACAGACAACTCAATTTCATTTCTTTTTATGGCTGAGTAATATTCCATTGTATATATGTGCCACATCTTCTTTATCCATTCATATGTTGATGGGCACTTAGGTTGCTTCCATGTCCTGGCTACTGTAAATAGAGCTGCAATGAACATTTTGGTACATGACTCTTTTTGAATTATGGTTTTCTCAGGGTATAGGCCCAGTAGTGGGACTGCTGGGTCATATGGTAGTTCTATTTTTAGTTTTTTAAGGAACCTCCATACTGTTCTCCATAGTGGCTGTATCAATTTACATTCCCACCAGCAGTGCAAGAGGGTTCTTAGAGGGCTTTTTAGAAAACGAATATATTTTATAACATGAAGTATATTAAAACGTCAGTGTTTTAACCAATGTTGATAAAAATATATCACAGCCATTTATTAAGTTTGTAAAGCACATTATGGACTAACAAGATAAAAGATGTTTTGCAAATAAAGTTGCTATTATTTAGAATGTGCATCTGCTGCCCTAGTATACCGAGTGTAGAGACGTGGCAGATTTGACCTCTTTTAAACAGAATATATTTGCCAAATGCTTTATTTTGGAAGATAAACAAATTGGTCTCCTCCATAGTTAGCACTCACTTAAGCAAACTTCTTCGTACTTCTGCACAAGTACTTTTGTGCGAAGTCCTATACACCTTGAAATATTTAGTAACTATCTGAGAAATTGGTTCACAAATCCAGCACTACAATTGCCTGTCCCACTGCAATTGCCCATATACTTGAGTGTGGACCCTCATTAGACCCTCAGCTTCATGAATCAGGAGGGATGCATTGTTTTCCATTGTGTGCCCAATGCCTGGCTCAGGTCAGGACACATAGTAGGTAATCAATAACTGTTTGTTGAGTAGATAAATTAAGTAATGAATCAACAAAGCATAACCTGAGTCCATTGACCTATCCTGTAGTCACAAATTTGAATGGGTAGAGATAGTGTGTCTATTTCAAAGAATGGCTTTTCTAGTTGTGTTGGCCTGAAAAAAATCAGACTTTTAAAATAACAATTATTAACCGGAGAGGTGCAGTTTCAGATGTTTTAAGCTTATTAGAAAACGGCATCTCTTCTGAGACAAGTGCCCTGAATTCAGGCTGTGACCCTGGATTTTCTCTTTTCGGGGAGAAGAAATTATTGAGTGAACGAACCTTCATGTTGTATGACTCAGGGGTGAACATCCATGTGGTTAATTGGTCTTCATATATCAATAGCTTTCTACTAAAAATTCTCAATATTCCTTTATGTAAAACTGTTACTGAAGGAGGAAAATACTGGGTGAAATACGTATCGTTTTGTCTTTTAAAGCACCTGTTTAATTTCACACACCACCAGGCTATTGTCCTTTGCCTTGTCTTCTCAGCTTCTTCAAACTTCTGGGAACCACAGTCCATGGTACCTCAATGCTGAGAGGGGTGACACATGGTTTAGGCACAGAAGCTGTTTTATTATGCTGAGCGCATTCAATTCAGGAAGGGGTTGGAAACTGGCTTTCAAAGAGCCAGAGCCACAAGCTACCATATGTGAAGTGCTAAAACTAAACTCAGACTTAATGTAGCTGCAGTGTTTTCCACGGTTCAGAATGAAGTTCATCGGAAAACATATTCACATTGTAGAAAATCTGAAAATTAGAGAAAATTATAAAGAGAGGGGATAATGCCATGACATAATCCCACCCCGAGATGTAGCCACTGTTTATATAATAGATACACATATATTCATATACCTTTGCAAATAAATATATTTTATAGATAATCCCAAGGCCATGTATATCATTCTGTATCCTGCTTTTTTCACCTGGATTATGACAAAGGCTGGGATGAGGTTAAAACAAATTTATCCAGTGATAGAAATGTTGCCATTGACAATTTAGAGTGAGATATTAATAAAATGCCACAGACTGAAGTAGTTTAGAAATTATTTACTAAACCTCGCTTCTCTTTCCCACTCCATAGATCAGGAAAACAAACTGTTTGCCAACATCACATGGGCCTCTCCTTGCTTGCATGGTGCTCCTTTATGCACAATAGGACAGGAGTGCAGGGCAGGACAGCACAGGTTCTGGACTCACTGTCTCTGTTCAAATCCTGACTCTGAAACTTCCTAGCTTTGCAATTTTGAGTGACATATTCACATCCCGTACATTACCATTTCCTCTTCAGTAAAACGGATATAATGATATTGACTATCTCAAGTGATTGTTATGGAAATTAAATGAGTAAATACACAAAAAGCACTCAGAACAGAGCCCGGGAGTTAATATGTTGTCAGTAAATGTTAGCTATTATTATTATCAATGCACATACTATTTTACGTCTAGGAGAAAATACATTTACAAGTCCACGGTCATGGTGAATTCCATTTAGACACTCTCTCAAAGACTGAACGCAAGTTCTACAGGGTGAGTTTTCAACCAATCAGTTGAGCAGGAAAAAAAAGTGTAATCAAATATATTAATAGACTAAGCCTTATGGGGTTATGAAAGAAATATACAATATAGCTTACAAATTTCGCTGTATAAACAAAACATAAAAATGAAGCAATCTCGATAAATGTTTACAGTATCTAACCATGCCTAAAATTGTGCATTATTAATTTTCATTCTTAGAGACCATCCATTCTAATGTCCCCATTTTACAGAAGCAGAAACTGAAACCTGGAGAAGTTACAGATTTGATTAAGGAGCAGAGCTCATTAATACAAAGGGACCAGAACCAGGGACTCTGATTCCCAACCTGACACTTTTTCCAGTGCACGACAGCTATATGTTATAGAACAAGGTTCAGAGAAAAGAGAGAAAGGTAGGCATTGAATGATTCAGGAATGGTTCCATGGAAAAAGTCGCATTTCAATTAGGCTTTAAGGAAAAGATTTGGAAATGAAGCTAGAAGGAAGAAGAACTATCTAAGTACAGAGAAACGAAAGAAAGTACTCCACAGAGGAACAGGCAGAGTGTGTTCAGACGGTGGATCCAAAAGGCAGTGAGGAGTCTGGTCAGCCTTAAAATGCTTCACCTTACACGGAGAGGTCTTTTTGCTCATACACCAAGCTTTTCCACTGAGATCTTTGGCATGTGGCCTAGAGCTTTTGTCCTGAAGTAAAAGGAAAGGCAGTTGTGTCCACTTGGCTCAGAGCTAATAGTGGACAGTGTAGGGTTGAGTAACACTCTTCTTTCCCCATCTGCAGTTACAGGGACCCAGAAGTTCTGGGAAACAATGGATAGAGGAAGCGTGTCTGAGTATCAGCTCTGTCACTTACTACCAGTATAGTGTGAGTAAATCTCTCAATCTCTCATTTGTTCATCTATCTGATAGTCACAAGAATACTATCTTGCTGCTAGATTGTCATGCAAGCAAATAAGAAAATACATGTGCTCACGCTTTGGAAACTGTAAAGGGTTAAAATTTTGGTTCATCAAATTTCCTCAGCTTTCCCTTTATGATCAGTGACCGGCCAACCCAGCTAACTCTTGGCAATTCACCTTGCCCTCCCAGGATCGCCATTGCAGCTGGTGCCTAACCATGGAACAGCTGCACCAAGCAATCGGGAACATTTCTTAGAAACCACAGCACAGTTCATGAGCTACACATGCATTGCAGTGACTGATTAAAAAATACGAGATGAAATATTGCAGCTATCAATAATTCCTGCACATGGCTGACTTCTAATGAAAAGGTAAAGTTTCTGAGGGAGAGAGAAGAAATGAAGGAAAGGATTTTTATCAATTTCAGAGGAATACTTGATATAATCCTGAAAATTTTTCTTGGTGAAATATTTTCTTTTATTACCCTCCATCATACAGGATTTAATTTTCCCTTTTCAGCAGGTATATATTTCAGTTTTTAATTTAAAAAACATCATTACCCCTCATTGCTTTCCTCACATCATTTCATTTCCTATTTGCTCACTTTTCCTTGGAATTTTTTGCTGCTAGTGATGAAGAATTTCTTCTGATATTTTATTCTTCAAAACTTTTGTATGAAAAGAATATAACCACAAGCAATTTGATTTTGCTAGACTTCATTTCTATATCTGCCCCCAAAGCAATATGTAACTTCTGTTTCTACCTAACACTTAGAAGTTCAATATTACCTGCGTCAATATGGCCCTCTGAAATATTTTAGTGAAAATATTATGAAAGATAATCTGTTGTGTAATTAGTGGATGTCTTACCACATGGGTATGGAGAGCTCTATGAGGCTGTGAGAAGCTGAAAGCTCTCTAGCTGGTTGAAGGTTTTGGCAACATAAGGATCACTCAATGCAAGGTCCCAAGCATTTTTCTCCTTATCCTCTTGTCTTTTCTTTCTGTCATCTATTCCATCTTCCCATGTTACATGTCTTCCTAGTCCTTCCACACAATCAGGGCTTGGTGAGTTCCTGTGCTACCTGGGCCTTTGGTAAGGAAAAAAACAAAAACAAAACAGCAAAGAAACACGAGCATTTTTGTCTTTAGCTCTCTCCCACCAGATTCAAGTGTAGGGCCACCTCCACTATGAATCTAAGGAATGACCTTCATCACAGTCCTCAAAATAACAACTCTTGAATAGGTTTTGTAAGTCTGGCTGAGTTCTGGACATCCAGATATGTAGGGGTACCCGGGAAATAGCAAACTCTGAAGTTAAGAGGACAGTCCTGTAGACTGTCAAGTTTGCCCCAAATTTCTGAAACCAGCTACAAGTTTGGGAGTTTCCCCAAACCACCCTGTCTAGGAAAACACTCACTGTTTCCTCTACTCTCACACATTCAATGTTTCTGATACCAGATATGTAGATTTTTTTTTTTTCCCCACACTAACCAAGTCTCTGATACCAGTGGGGTGTCCTACAGTTCAGTTCAATCCTAACCCTATAGGTTAAGGGTTTAGTCTTATAAGACTGCTCCCCATTTTAGACGTCAATCACAAGTAGTAAGTCCCCAGGTTACCCACAACTTCCATCTGACTTGGCTGCAAATCAGAGGTTCCCATTGCCCCCTTGTTGAGTTCAGTAATTTGCTATAGCAGCTCTCAGAACCCAGGAAAACAGTTCACTTACTCTTGCCAATTTATTACGAAAAATATTTTGAAGGATACAAGTGAAATGTCAGATAAACAGATACATTGAGAAAGGGCTAGAAAGGTCTGGGAAGGTCCTGAGTATAGGAGCTTCTTTCTCCCTGGAGTTTGGGTAAGCTACCCTCCTGGCACAGAGAAGTATTTGTCAACCCAGAAACTCTCTGAAGTCTGTAGTTCAGGGATTTTTATGGGGCCGTCATCATGTAGCCATGTTTGATTATTAACTCATGTTCCAGCCCCATTCCCCTCTCTAGAGGATGGAAAGTAGGGCTGAAAGTCCCAAGCTTCTAAGCATAGTTTGGCCTTTCTAGTGAAAAGCCCTCATCCAGGAGCCCACCAAGAGTTGGCTCATTAGAACAAAAGATGGTCCTGTCACCAAGGAAATTCCAAAGGATTTAGGAACTCTGTGTTATAAACTGGGATCAAAGACCAAGTATTAGCAAGAACTAGGGGCAGATAAACATATATAAATATAATTATTTTACATACTCTTAATTTCAGTAACTCACTAGAAAGACTCAGGGAATTCACTAAAAACTATTGTACTCATGCATCCATGTTTATTATAGGTAAAGGATCAGTCAAAGGAAGAGACTCATAGGATGAGGCCTAGGAAGGTTCTAAGCCCAATTTTCCATCATCCTGGGGATGCATTACCCATGAAGCCCCCTCAAGCTTGGTGTGCAGAGTTTTTATTGAGGCTTCCTTACATAGTCGTGATTGATTGATTGCCCATGTGGTTGAACTCAGTCTCTAGTTTAACTGATACCTCAAGAACAAAAGACTCCACCCTCTAATGATACTGTTGGTCTTTCTGGCATAGCCAGTCCCACCTTAAGACTATTAAGGGTGGCCAGCCCCAACCTGAGTCATTTTGTGAGATAAACTATCAGGTGTGTGTTTGGGGGACACCATAAATAACGAACACTCTTGTTAGGAGCCAAGGCCAAAGGCCAGACCTCTGTTTAGATATGGCCAAATTCCTCACAACTCCAGGGGTAAGATACAAAGCAGAAAAGCCACGGCAGCCACCCAAGTCCACCTGTTTCACTGAGTAACTCTCAGCCCCTTGCCTCACTCCTTGCAATCCTTAAAAGGTCAAGTGTATTCTAAATAGAGTATTGATACAGAACTGTTGCTTTTACCTCGTATGTATTTTAAAACAATATTAAAATCCTTATGCAGTCCCATAACTGATGTGTTCTGGCATATCAGATACTATTTCAGCTAATATTTAATGGTACTTTTCATATCATAAGCCTTAACATTCTGAATGGAATTCACGTTTCTTTAAAAGATTTCTACACTTGAGATAGTGTTTGCACCCACAAAGTGAGTCCCTGGAGGCTCTGTTTGTTGACTGGGAGTTGGCTGGTCTAGATATTTCACATGTGTTTTCCAAACAAAACATTTTAGTGAATATCTTTCCTTTCTATATCATTTCATGTGACTTGAACATAGAAGAAATTGCTACAAGCTTTGTAACTGTAACTTTTTATTTGGTTCAGTCTTATCAGTGCTTTCAGCAACATAAGAGTGGTCTAAAAGAGACTTAAAACATTCCTATCCATTAAGGGCAACAGGAGGGAATTCCTTTGTGAATAGACATGCAGGTCCAAATGTTTTGTCTGTAACACAGTACTTGTCTGGAAAATGGTTAAAATGAGGTTGCCATATGTATCCAGGCACAACCATCTACATCTTCAGGATATGCCAGTTGCTTTGCATATTCACAGGTGGTGATGGACAGAAATGTGCCTGTCTGAGCAATTTCGTGTGTTCAGCCGTGTGCTTGCTGATGTGGGTGTATTTCACAAAAGCAGGTTGGGCAATACATTTTGAAACTTTATCCTCATCTTTGGATAGAGTAATAAAAGTTTGTAGGCTTAAGAAAGCAATATTTCCTGGAACTACAATATATGGGAATGATGAAACTGAACTAAAATGTACAGTAATCTCTAAGGCCTACCCAAGCTAGAGAGGTGCAAAGTGAGAGCTATAAAGCCAAATTTAACACCCACCACACTAAAAGTCACTTTTGGCCTCTGACCAGTTTCACACAGAATTGGGAAATATGACTAATATCAAGGCCAGATTCCCTGGAAGGGCTTAAGAAGGAGCCTGTCAGGAAGAAAAGTGATGGTCTATTGTTAGTGGAACCAGTGAGAGGTCAGTGCTGGTGTAAGATTGGCCCAAAGTCTCCCCAGCAGCAGCTTGTCTTCCCTTTTCTTAAATTCCATCTGCTGTGCAAAACAAGATTTGCAGCCATCCTTGGGGATTTGGGACTTCTGTAGGTTAAAATGTCTCCATGGCAGAGACCAAGGACCTTCCTTTCCATGGGGTATAGTTTAGGGTATGACAGTCAACTCTTTCCCATGATGCAATGTTTGCCATGTGCAATATACTGGCACTAAGGATGTCCCCATGCAACAGGCTTAGAGAGGCAAAAAAAAAAAAAAAAATTAACCAAACCCGCATAACTATCAAAAGGATCTGATCAACACATCCAGCCAACCTAAAACACTTATGCCCACAGTTCCCCAAACCTTCTTAACCAAAGGCTAGAAATGGTATTCTATTTTTTTTTTTTCTGTCTTAGTTGGATGATTATGTTGGGTTCTGGTACTTGGGTTCCCCTTTTAAGATTTTTTTCTTTTTATTATCCAAATATTATAAGACTCTATATAGTGAACTTGTCCTGTGTCCAGAATGACCATCTCTTTCTGTCCCTGAACCAATGATTAGCCCCATCTTTGATGATGGTGGACACAGCTTCACATGACTATCAGCTCTGGTTAATGTCCCTGATTGCAGGATCACTGCCATAACAGGAACATGTCAGCAGAGGGTGATTTCCGCTGAACGGTGACTCCTAGACGGTGGCTTTGCAAGCAGAGCGAGGAGGAAAGATGAGCAATTATGCAGTGGATGTGATCCATGTTGACAGCCAATCTGGATAATTCAAATAGAAACAACTTCTTTTGCCTCACTGACAGGTTTGGGACTTGATTTAGTGAGATCATTGTTTAACTTTCTTTGCCTGTGGAAAGGCAGTACATGTGTTTGCTGGTTAGGTGAGGGTTTGGGGGTTATAATCACAGCACCTGTTAATTTAACATTCAAGTTTCACTCTGGTTTGGAAGCCCCTGTGCCTACAATTTTAAAGCAGCAATACCTACCTATCTTCCAGATGTCTGGGAACTCAGATTGCATATGCTTCTTGGTTTGCTAATCTGCCCAGAGAAATAAAACCATCACCTGAGCCAAAGAGTAGTTTACTTAACTGGATTATTTTTTCATTTCAGAGATACACAAAGTGTATTCTAATGTTGCAGTTGTCTTAGTAACATTGTGAGCTGAGCCAGACCACTTACCTAGAGTTGAAGATTTACATTTTGATGATGTTTTGCAAGTGCTGTTTTTACCTGGAGGAAAAAAGAAATAATTTCAGCAGCTGCAGAGTTCCTCACACATCTGAAGGAAGTCTTTCCTTCTGCCCTGGGCAGTACAGACTAATGGCTAGATTGTAGGTTTTCAAGTCAATTTGACCTTGTTCAAATACCAGTTCTAAAACTCTTTAGGTATATTCTCTTGAGCAAGATACCAAATCTTTGCAAACATCAGTTGCCTCATTTATAAAATGGGAGGTGACCATCATTCTGATAACTTCAAGACTGCTATGAGGATTAAAGATGATTTATTCCATAAACATTTACTGAGTGCCTACCATGTGTCAGGTACTGTTTTAGGCACTGGGAAAACAGCAGTGACTAACAGAGATGAAATCACTACCTCTGTGGTGCTGATAACGTACCACAAAAGACAAAAACAAGATTAATAAGGAAAATAAATAGCAGGTAAGATGGTGGTAAGAACTCTGGGAGAAACATAAAACACAGAAGAAGGACAGGAAATGACAGTGAGAAAGTGAGGTGGAATTTGTGATGAGGTGTCAGGGAAGGTTTCAGTAACACGAAGTGATAAAGAAAGAGGTGAAAGCGTAAGATACGGGGATATTTGGGAGAAGACTGTTATGGGTTGAATTGCATGCCTCCCCTAAAGCTAGACCGTGACCTTATTTGGAAATAAGATCTTTGTAGAGGTAATCAAGTTAAAAGGAGGTCTTAGGATGGGTCTTAATCCAATATGATGGGGTCCTTACACAGAGAAGAAATTTGGGTACAGAGACAGATGTTCACAGAGGGAAGATCATGTGAAGAACCACAGGAAGAAAATGGTCCTGTGACTGGAATGATGCATCTACAAGTCAAAGAAAGCCAAGGGGTGCTAGCAAACACCAGAAACTAGAAGAGACCAGAGAGGATGCTCCCCTAGAGCCCTCAGAGCATGACCCCACTGACTCCTTGACTTCCCGCCTCTGCAACTGTGAGGTAATACGTTTCTGTTGTTTGAAGCCATCCAGTCATGGGCACTTTGTTACAGCAGCCCTGGGAAACTAATACAAAGAACATCTGGGCTGAGAGAACAGCAGGTGTAAAGGCCCTGGGGCTAGGAGTATGCCAAAACATTGGAGGAACAGCAAAGAAGACAGTGTGCCAGGAGAGGTACAAGTCAGGGGAACAAGGAGTAGAAGGTGAAGTGAGAGAGGCCGGGGGTGCAGACCAGGCCACCCTCAGGTCTGTGCCTTTACCCTTCAATATAGAAAAAGCCATCAGAGGGCTTTGAATTGAGGGGGGGGCTGTTATCTGACTCACATTATCAAATTATGTATGTGAAGTGCCACCTGGCTAGAAATGATTATTTTTGCTCCTCTAGCCCACTTCATTTCTGATAAATTCTAGTTGAGGGGTGGGAAGGCAATATTTTAATATTCATTATTTATGCAGCTGTTCCTGTTCTGTGTGCTGTTGAGAACTTACACTCACACTGATTGCCATCCTTCGAAGTTTGCAATGACAGAAAGCTTCTCTCTCTGCACGACCCAAATGCCATTTATTCATGTCTTACACACTAGAGGATGATTTATTTAGATGTCTCTCTTCATTTAGTTTTGATTCTGCTTTGCCTATGTATTTCATTTGCTTGGCTGGAGAAAGATAAGCTCTCACAGAGCTAGTTAAACCAGTTCTTGAGAGGTAAACAAAAGTTTCACCAGGCAAGATAAAAGGACAGTCTTGGAAGTAGCTTCAGTTGCTAGAGATACCCGGGTTATTGGTGAGTGAGTGATAGGAACAGAAGAGCTGAAGGAAAGGAGGAGATGCCAATCTTAGGACATGAAATAGCATGGCTGTGTTAATTACAGTGGATTGGGCAGAACAATGAGTGCTGGGACATGACTTCATTCATTCTACCTGTGTTAATTGTGCATGCCCTGCATGGCAATCCTTGAATTAAACACCAGATATTAAAAAGTTAACAAGATCTGGCCCCATCTATAAGCAATTCCCAGTGTGTGTGAACAAAAAAGAAACAACACAGAAGAGGATTCATTCATTCTGCTCTGGGATTGGAGAAATCATGAGGCAGGAGGAACATGGGACCTGGAGAACATATGGTGAGGCCCAGGTATTAAGCAGCTCAGTCTGGCAGCTGACAAGAGGGCTGTCAGGAAGATGAAAGTTGAAAGTTGAAATGGGGCAGGTGACAGGTGAACAAAGCAAGACGGAGGGAATTCTAGAAGTGCTGGAAGATCTAGAAAAACAGGCAGGACATCTGGAAAGTGTTTTCACTGTAGCAGAGCCCAGACATAGTGTTGGGATTCAGAGGAAAGACTCCATTCCATGGGGATGGTAGGGGCGAGCGATAGGCAAGAACAATAAATATATATTTATATTTATATCCCTCAGGGTATATATTCCTGAGGGTGATATATATCCTGCTTGTTATCAGACAAGGATTTTGGATTTGTACACAGGGAGATAGGATGGATAGTTAGTTAAAAAAATACTTGAGCGTAAGATGGGTTCAGGGTTTGGAAACAAAGCAGCTCCCCAATTATTATAATGTGGGGAAAAGGTTAGCCAAATTCAGAGTATGGGATGCTGAAGTCAAGCTCTACACCCCCCTCACATCGCCCCAAGGCTGGGGTGCGGCCGAGTTTGCCCCCAATGCCCCCCTTGGTGAGCTGTGGGGAGAGAAAGCCTATAAAGAGAACTCAAGGGGCAGTGAATCAGCATGAGCTTTCTTGCATGACCTGGAAATTACTGAAATGCAGGCTAGACCACATGATCCACAGAATGGAGAAAAGAAAACTGCCCATCTCCATGGACCAGGCCTATCACCAGGCACCCTAGCTCCTGCCACACCACAGGCCACCTACATTGGCCAAAAATTAGTTGCTTCATGCAAAACAGCTTATCTTCCTAGTGAAACAAAGGCTAGGATGAACTTATAGGGTCTGAGATGGGTGGGACGTTAGAACCCATGTATTCCTGCTTCTTCCTTTTACAGAGGAGGGATCTGAGATCCCGAGGTGTTACTTGGTTTACAAATAAATGGAAAAAGAAAAGAAAAAAGACAGCTGCAGTTCTTTGCTGGTCTGTATCTTGATTTAGGTTTTCTCTTTTTCTCAAATGGCTGGAGAGGAGAAAAAGAGTCTTTTAGACATAACCACTATAATTTAGACAACTTCTTCTTGGTTTTCTTTCTGGTATAAGGAGCAATTCTGGAAAGTAGAGTCACATGTATGCTCACTGTTAGGAATAAACATCTCAAGAGAATGAAATAAAAATATCTTTCTCTCTTAGATGCCACTGGAAATACCTGTGTATCTGCATTTTACTTCATTTCTTCTGTGTGGCCACCATTATCTTTATCTTAAACAGGGGCGTGGAAAAGACTTTCTCTTCCTGTCCTCTCATCCAGAATGTTTAAGAATGTTTAAGCCTGTAATGAGTGCTCTGAGGTCAGAGTAACTGTGTTGAGTCCTGGCTCTACCTCTTACTAGTAATGTAGCCTTGGACAGGTAACTTTACCTTCTTGTGCCTCAGTTCTCTCATCTGTGAAATGGGGATGTTACAGTAACTATGTTATAGTGTTAGGATGAAACAAGTTAATACTTGTAAATTTCTAGCACAATGGTTGGCACATAGTAAACACACAATAATTCTTTGCTATTAATGTTAATGTTATTACTTTTATATGTGGCCTTACCTGAGTGACCTTGGGCAAGTTACCAAAGCCATCTGGGAATCTTTTGTAAAAATGAATGGAGTGGGAAAATGAATCTCTAAAACCTTTCTGATGCTAAGTTTCTAAGGTTTTGTCCTACGATGTTGCCATAAAAGTAAAATCAATAATTACATTTTCACATTG
Source organism: Phocoena phocoena (assembly GCF_963924675.1). Classification (NCBI taxonomy): domain Eukaryota; kingdom Metazoa; phylum Chordata; class Mammalia; order Artiodactyla; family Phocoenidae; genus Phocoena; species Phocoena phocoena. The sequence continues at coordinate 148,876,607 of NC_089219.1, forward strand.
ACTGCAACATTTCTGGAAAACCATGCTTTGGGGGTTTAAAGATGAATGTCACTGATAATTGGAAAACTTTCTCATTTTCATGAATGATCTTCTCCATTTGCTCCTTATTGCTCATAAATTGAAAAAGTTGTCTTGAACTTCAGTTTTACCAAATGCGAGCATTAGTGAAGGAATGCGGATTTGAAGGATGAAGACCATTAGTGCTCCTTTGCCTTTTCTGGCTTCATTGTGTGGGTGTTTACATTCTGCTGGCAAGGAGACTCCAGCTCCCTCTGACCCTGACCTTTACATAATATTTATTGGATTAGAAAAAGAAACAATTCACAGAATAATAAAGATTTCTGTGTGTGCATTTATTACACACAGAACTGTGCTTCATTTTGGAAAATCTGTCCCAAACAGACTAAGGCAAATCAGCCACTACAAGGTCATTGCAGACTTAGCAGAATGCCCTACAGATATCTTTTGTTTTATCTGGGATGGCAGTGATGGGATGAAGAGAAAGAGAAGAGAGACGTTTGTGTGGAGGGAGGGACCCTTCACTAACTGTGCAGATAAAATAAAAGCACCCAAGGTGACCTTGGGATGGCTGATTGGCTATAGAGGAGCCATTAGCGTTTAAGGGAGACTCACTTTCATTCCCAGGGGCTGGGCTCCCTCCCCCTGCCCTTCCTCCCCCTTCTCCCATCTCCACTATTGCCTTTCTTTCCCCTTCTTGAAAAATCTCACAGATTCAAACTTTCTTCTCTGTTCCCAATGACACCACCCCAGGCCAGGATCTCTGTACCTCACACCTCAATCCCTGCAACCATCTCTGAGCACGTCTTTTTGCCACTCCTTGGCTCTAACAAATCCATCCCACATGAAGCTTCCAAAAATATTTATCTTACATTCTACTTTCCTTTCGTTACTTAAATGATAAAGCTCAGAGATATGTTCTTACTTATCACTTCAAATCAACATTTCTTAGACCAACACCCTCAGCTCTCTATCAATTAGTCTCTAAATATCTATCCAGTTTACTTCTGGGAGATCTGATATCTAATTCTGCCCATTCAGCAAGATTCATCTTTCACCACTCAGCAAATACGTGTACCCACCCCACACACCCAGCTCCATCCTCATGCACCTGTTAATTTCCTCCTCATTGAATAATAGCCCACATCCCATTTTCCATCCACAGAATTTCTTATAGTTAAGCTAAAGAAGCATTTTCTCTGAGAATTCTATTTGCCTTAATCAATAATATTTTCTTTTTTAAACATTTGGGGGAATTCACTGGTTGAGGCAAAAGGCCTGGATATCTCTTAAATAAGAATTTTTTAAATTATAGATTCAATTACTCATATAAATATATAACTTTTCATATTTCCTATTTTTTTGGGCTAATTTTGATGAGATTTTTTTCTACAATTCTATTCCTTTTTTTTCTACACATATATTTATGTTTGTAATATCATGTGTTTTTAATATTGTGTGTTGGGTTGAGAGTGATATTCCCTGTTTCTTTCTTTTTATTGGTAACTTGTACTTTTAAAATTTTTAATCAGTTTGTTTTTTGGTTTTTTTTTTTTTTGTTTTTTTGTGGTATGCAGGCCTCTCACTGTTGTGGCCTCTCCCATTGTGGAGCACAGGCTCCGGACGTGCAGGCTCAGCGGCCATGGCTCACGGGCCCAGCCGTTCCGCGACATGTGGGATCTTCCCGGACCAGGGCACGAACCCGTGTCCCCTGCATGGGCAGGTGGACTCTCAACCACTGTGCCACCAGGGAAGCCCTTTAATCAGTTTTTATATACAGTTTCCAAATATTTTTTGCCTCATCAAAGAAGAAATTTTTTGTGTTGTTGATTTTCTTTATTGTACATTTGTTTTATATTTTATCAACTTCTCTTATCCTTATTATTTATTTCTATCTTCTTTCTTTGGTGTAATTTACTGTTGTTTTGTCTAGTTTCCTGAGAAATTACTTAGAAATTTAATTTTTACCCTTTCCTCTTTTCTAATACTATATGCATTTAAAGAACTAATTTCCCTTTAAGATTGGCTTTGGCTGCATCTCACAAATTTTGATATCATTTATTTTTATCATTCAGCTCAAAATTTTTCTAATCTCCATTGCAACTTCTTTTCTTCTCTTTTATCCAGAGGGTTACTTATAAGTCTATTTCCTGATTACCAGAGTGGAACATAGGAAGAGGAGGATTTCAGGTATGGATTTGTTGGCTTACAAGTGTCCAAGGGAAGCAAACAAATGGAAAACAGAGTCCAGAGCCTGAGAGATAGATCTGAGCTAGAGATAAAGATCAGGGATTCCTCAGAAAAGAGATGGTCATGAAACCCTGTAAGCAGATGAATAACCCAGGAACAGTGAGTTGTATGAATAGTCAAAGGCCAAGACAAGATAACTGAGGACGATCAAAATTTAAGGAGTAGGAAAAGTAGATTAATTTTAAAACAGATTTTTTAAAAAAGTGCCTAGAAAAGTGGTGTGCAACTTATTGAGGTTGAAAAGTGAGTGGGAAGAAGAAAAAATATTCATTGTACTCTATTTCTAAATTTGCCTGCAAAGGGGAAAATAAATATTATGGTGGTGTCTGAAAAAGGCCATAGGGCTAAAGAAACACTTTTTAAGAGATTAAAGTCTTGAGTATCTGTTAATGAAACTTGCTAAGAACCACAGAAATCTAGATATTGAATATTGATGGAAAAACATCTTTGAGGATGGCTAGTGTCAAAAGCATCCCCAGTAGAGCAGGAGGTAAGAACTCTGGGTGGGAAAAGGGACACCTCATTCTCTGCAACCAACAGAGACAGGCAGATAGAGTGTAAACTCACATGTATAGGTTTGGGGGGGCAGGAGGCTAAGGGGCTTCTCCTGGTGCTTTGTGCATTACTTCATTAATGATATGTCTTGTGAGAATTTTAAAGGTAGAAAAAAAGGATTCCACATTTAAGTCCTGGCCCACTTTTAGAAGTTAGTAATAATGATAATTGAAATCTAGAGGGTTTACAAATTTCTCCTTTTCTTTAATTATTCTTCACATCCCTCTCTGGAAAGATTCCAAAGAGAGGCTGTGAAACCTGAGCAGCTGGGCTGAGGCTGCATGACGTAGAGTGGTAGTTCTCAAAGTGTGGACCCTGGACCAGCAGCATCAACATTGCCTACTGACTCATCAGAAATGCAAATCTTTAGGTCCCATCCAAAAACTACTGACTGCAAACTCTGGAGGTGGAGCCTGGTATTATTCTCCTAGGTTTTCTGTAACAAATTACCACAAATTTAGGAGCTTAAAACAAAAGAAATTTATTGTCTCATAATTCTGGAGGCCAGAAGTCTGAAATCACAGTGTTGGCTGGGCCATGCTGCTTCTGAAGGCTCTAGGGGAGAATCCTTGCTTGCCTCTTCCAGCTTCTTGTGGGTCCAAATGTTCTTGGCTTGCAGGGGTATAAATCCAATATCTGCTGCTGTCTTCACATGGTCTTCTCCCTTGTGTCTCTTTGTCTCAAATCTTCCTCTGCCTTTTTCTTATAAAGACACCTGTCATTGGCCTAAGAGCCCACCCTAAATCCAGGGTGATCTCATTGCAATATCCTTAACTTAATTATATCAGCAAAGACCTATTTTTCAAATGAGGTCACATTCATAAGTTCTGGGACATGTCATTGGACATATCATTTTAAAGGCTATGGTTTAACCCATGACAAGCATAGTAATCTGCTTTAAGATGAGAGAGTGTAGTGGGTCTCAACCCTGGCTGGACACTAAAATCACCTGTAGAGCTTATAAAATCACTGCAAATTAAATTAGAATTTTTGAGAATGGAACCCAAAGTTCACCAGATGATCACAATATCAGCCAAATTTGAAAATCCATGGTACAGAGAAAAGAATATCAACTGAGGAGTTAGACAAACCTGGATTCCAACGTTGCCTCTTTATCTTACCAGAAAGGCTTACTCTTCTATAAATGGAGATAATCATAGCTACTTCATATTATTATATTATTATTGTGAAGCTTAAATAAAATTCTATATGTAAAGAACTTGTATTTTTAGCCGTATGCTGTATATCTTTAGAGCTTCATTCATACATTAGCTTATTTTATTTATTTATTTATTTATTTTAATGAACTTTATTTATTTCTTTTGGCTGCACCACACAACATGATGGATCTTAGTTCCCCGAACAGGGATTGAAACCACTCTCCCTGCAGTGGAAACACGGAGTCTGAACCACTGGACCACCAGGGAAGTCCCTCATTAGCTTGTTTATTGAAGCATCTGAAATGACTTTCTGTTGAGAATTTTCATGCTACCTACAGTCCTCCCTCAGCTCACCTCTAAAGGCAGGTAGAAAGATCTCCTTTGTAGCATTCTCCTTGTATCCAGCTCAGCTTTCAGAAAGGAGTGTATTCCTGCCTGCCCCACTTCAAGATCTCTTATGTCATTGGGTTTATATTTAATTGGACACACAGAGTATCTGGGTTCTAGGCATTTTCCAGGAAGTACAATCTTGAGCTCATATCCGCTCACTATTTATCAAACGTTCTGTTGAGCAGAATACTTTTCCAAGAAGATTGCATAAAAGACTGAAAACATGCTAAATTCCAGATATTTTATGCTTCCTTTTTTTTTTTTTTTTTTTTTTTTTTTTAGAAAAAAAGAAAAGGAAACTGCTATCAAGCATCTAAATGTCAAGGACCGGAGGTATTGTGATGATTTTAGTCATCCTATACCTTGGAGTCTAGTCAGGAGACAAAAAACAATCAAATTATACCACAAACAAATGTAAAGTTGCAACTGTGGCAAATGCTGTGAAGGAGGCTTGTTTAGTAAGACATTGCAAACCTATAACAAGATTGAACAGAGTCAGAATGATCAGGGAAAGGTCTCCTGAGGAGAGACCCTTAAGCTGAGATGTCAGCTATGACTAGGAATTAACCCTGTGAAGGAGGGAGGGAAAACATTCCAGACAGAAGGACTAGCAAGCAAAAAGATTGTGAGGCAAGAGTGAATTTTCCCCTCCCCACCCTTTTCTTTGCTTCCTGTTTTTTCTTCCTCTTCTTGATCACCTCATGGTAGTAAGATGGCTACCAAAGCTCTGGACATTGAGTTCACATTGATGTCAGAAAAAAGGAAAAGGGGGAAACACTAGCTTTGTCTGCCCCTTTCATCAGAAATTAAAGACTTTCCCAGAAGCTCCACAGCAGACTTCTCTTATATTTCATTGAGCAAATGCTCACACTTAGGTCAATCCCTGACAAAGAGGAATGGGACCAACATGACTATCTAAATCAAAAGAGCTCTTTCTTTTATTCCAAGGTCAAATATGGGTTTTCAGAGCAGAGAAGAATTCTGTTTGGGTAGGCAATTAAAAGTGTCTGCCACAGAGACTGCAGCAGTAGTCCAAGCAGAAGATGGAAAATAACAGGCTTTGGGTGATATTTAGGAAGTTACAACAGCAGGGTTCATTGATTAATTTACCGGGAGGTTAAGAAAGTGGTATCTTCTTAGAGAACAAGTAGCCATATGAGCAGGGGGTTATGTAGGCAAGGAGCATGGCTCTTCTGAGAGCAGAATTTCTCAGCCTAGACACTAGTGACATTTGGGGCTAGATAATTATTTTTGTGGGTGACTGTATTCAATTCTCCAGAGAAACAGAACCTATGTATGAGGAATTAGCTCATGTGAAGGAGGCTGAGAAGTCCCGTTGAGGCAGGAGACAGATGGGTCCCAAATTAGACATTTACAGCTAGACTCCTGTTTACGCTTTGAGACAAAGATAATAAGAGGAACAGGATAAGCATCTGGGCTTTGTCTCCTGTGAACACTTCAAGATAACAGGAATGACAGGAACAGAGACGGACTAAGCCCTGCTTAGGTAAAAGATAAGGAGGTCGTATATTTTTCATTCTTAAGGTCAAGGAGACCCCCCCCCCCCCCCCGCCCCAAGCTACGTGTACACAGAAAGGATCCTCAGGGGAGAGGGTTCCATACCATAATATGTTCTGCTAAGCTCCCAGAGACCCTCATGCTGGAATCCATCTTGGCTAAAATATGCGTGTACACAGGGGAGGGCCCTGAGCCAGACCAAATATGGATTGGGAGCCTAACAAAGCAAGATGATTGGGCAGAGGAAAACCAGAAAACTGCCCGCATATAAGTGATTTAAGCCACCCTAAATGTGTGCATCACTCTCTCTCTCTCTCTCTCTCTCTCTCTTTCTGAGATTGCCCATGCTTTCTCTGTGTGTATCTTTTCTCCTAATAAACACTTTTCTTGCCTCACAGTACTTTTTGTCTCTTTGCTGAATTCTTTCTTCAAAACAGACAAGAGCCAGGGCCCTGCTCCTAACCACTAGTCTCTGGTGGTCTGGTGGCTAGGATTCAGCACTTTCACCGCCACGGACTGGGTTCAATTCCCGGTTGGGGAACTGAGATCCCACTTCAAGCTGCTGTACACCGGGGCCACCCCACAGTCACCCGAGATCACCATAATCTGCTGTCTGCCAGCTGGAGATCCAAGAGAGGCAAAGTGTAGCTCTAGCCTGAGTCTGAAGGCCTGAGAACCAGGGGAGCAAAAGGTATAAATCCCAGTCCAAGGACAGGAGAAGGTAAGATGAGCTGTCTCAGCTCAACCAGTGAGGCAGGAGAGTAAGGGACAGATTCTTCCATCTTCCACCTTTTGTTCTACCCAGGCCCTCAAGGGATTGGATGATGATGATGACCACACTGGAGACGGTCATCTGCTTTATTGAGTTCACCAATTAAAATGCTAATCTCATTCAGAAACACCCTTCCAAACACACCCAGAAGGAATGGTTAATCTGGGCAGCCATGGCCAGTCAGGTTGACATAAAATTAACCATCACAGTGGCTGTCCTGTGCACTGAAGGATGTTCAACAACAACCCTGGCCTCTACTCACTAGATGCCAGTGCCACCTGCCCAGTAGTGACAATATCTCCAAACTTTGTCAAACGTCTCCTGGGAAGAAAATTCACCCTCTGTTGAGAACCATTGCCCTAGAGAATTCTTTCTATTGAATATGGCTTTGAGTGCTGTGATCATAAGGACAGGACTAGAGGGAGAAGGGTGGTTTCCTAGGACACAAAATTTCAGAAGACACTTGCACAATCCTGAGAGTGAGTGCCTCCTTCAATTTGTGCCCTAGGAGCCTCACACGCCCCTCCCTTGTTCTGACCATGTGTCATGTGGTATTAGCATATGTTTTAACAAGGATAAACCCAATTCTACTTATAATTGACTCTTCTTCAAGGATGTTGTTGAGGATATTGCTCTGTATCCAATGCAGAGTGGTCTATTTATGAGAAACACCAGGAGAATTCTTGCTTATTTTTTGTCCAAAGAATAGACATGTTTTTTCCTAAGCCACTGGTTTGCTTTTATCTGATGCATATTATGAATTGTATTGTGAATCATTTGGTTCCATTTCTGCATTGGTTGTTATTAATTTTTCCCCTTTTTTTGTATTGACTGCTATCAAACTTGGAAACCAAACTGGTAGATTCCGTGGCAAGAATGTATAATAATATTTCTAGCATTATTCCTGACTATATTTGAATTTTTTTGCCTCTGTTTTTCCTCTCTGTTTTGTCTCAGTTTTGTTTTGGGTAATCATACATTTTATGTATTTTTATAAAATACCTTAAAGATGTTTGGAACTATGTCATAAAGTACCCAGCACAGGCCCTGGTCCCCAGAATCCATTTGGTACATAGCCATTTCCTTCCTTCAGTACTGAGATTGGAGAGCAAGATGCTGCCAGGGACAGACCTTTGTAAGTGGCCAAATGCTCTGGAAGGATAAGAGCAATATTTGGTGTGAGGGTGGTTTCTGAGGGCAAAGAAACAGAGGCAGCTTATGGCAAAATGTTTCAAAAATGCATTTACTTCTCCAGGAAAATAAATAACTTCCAGTGGTAGACTTCTGACCTGTGTCTTTCTTGATCCAAACTCTTAGGGGTTAGAGAACTTTCATAAACCCACTGCCTACATCCAGTCCTGAAAGAACTTATTAGCCTGTGTTCAAGTGTCTGAGGTGTCATCCTCCTTCACAATGGGTGCATGTTATGACTGTGAGTTGTGTTCCATTTACCAAAGACAAGATGCAAGCGGAATGACAAAGAGGGATGAGTTAAGAAGCCTTTGGAAAACTGAAAGCTATGGTTACATTAAGTGAGAGAACAATGAGCCCTGATCAGCAAAGACAGAGCAGAAGTTGGGGGAGGGGGAGGGGGTATTCTAACTAGCCTCTGCCTCTTGCAGTGAGATTACTGCATTTTCATCATAATTATTAAATCTTGGCAAGAGGCTCAGCAGCATGTTACCCACCTCCCTGATGTCAGGCTGCTCTCCCCACCCTGCAATTTTGAAATCTGGTTGGCAATGGCACCCTGAAGAGCAGTTCTAACAAGGCTGCAGCAAACTTCCCCCCACTTGAAATCTTCAATTATAAATGTATAGACTAATGGCAATCTACACCCTACCATTTTCTCCCTCTGTCTTTTTTCTTATCGCCATATCATTAGCTTCAACAAAATTAAGTTAGGGACATTTAGTGCTCAGAGAAACCAGGGGAATAATAGCAGATGGATTAGGGTAAAGGGGAAAAGGCAGAGAAAGGACAATTTGATTTCCTTTTAGAAAAGTTTGAGCCACACAAAGAGAAAGACACATATGCACAAAGATAACATTGAACTTTGCAGAGAAAATTTCAGCCCATGGTGAGTTGAGCTACTAGAAATCCCTAAGATATTAAATAATTACCAATCCTTGTGGGGAATGTGTGGGGGCAAATTGAAGAGATAACATGTTTTGTACAGTGTAAAAGCACTGGAAAAAAATAGAAGAGATGTGATAAAGTTCTATTATTTTCCCCTAGCCTATTTAAATTCTTAGTTAAATGAATAGCAAAGGTTCTGGAGTAAAATCAACAATCCCTGCATGTTAGGGACACTAGGGAATGGCAGTTGAAGGACTCTTCAGAAATATGGCATCTGAGCTTTGTTAGAACCCAATAAAAATCAGATCTCGCCAGGCACCCTTCGAAGGGCTTATTTAACCTTACCCATATATTGTTAGCATTAATTAGCCTCAAAAGTCAAGTCTGGCTCTACTGTACTGACAAAAGTGTCTTGAACATAGTAGGTATTTAATATGTGTTCACTGAATTGAATTAAGGTTAGTGTACATATGTTTCTAAAGCAAAATAGGTAAATACAAGAGAATGTCATTTGGAAACATTTCTCTAAAATAAATATATTCTAAGATTTCACAGATCTATATTCCCAATGAGGAATGAAAATCAGAGTTTTATAGGATGGATGTAGCTTTTCAGAATTTAAAAAGAAAATCTGTTTTGTTTATCTTATGTAATTTTTCACAACATTCCTATGGGAAAGGTTTTGTTATCCAAATGAGGTAGATAATACTAGTGCCCTTCTAGTCCATGAAAGAGCTCCCTGCTGTTGGGCCAGGCTAGGAAATGAGTTCTGACCTATTGGCTGCTAGAGAAAGTGACATGGGTTCGTTCTGGAGGAGGTGATGAGATGACCATGGGTCATTTTCTAGCCTCTTTTCCCAAATTCATTGATCAATGAGGCTACTTATTCTACATGATGAAGCTACAGGATGAATTCTTTATCAGCCTGGACTTTAAACTCATCACATAGAGGAAAATCACCCTAAAAAATCATCTAGACTCACATGGATATTTGTGGATACGAATGAACCTTTGTTGTGCTAAACTACTTAGATCTCGGCTAGTTACAGAGCATTATAAGATCTATCTTTATTAATATGCCAAGCTTTATAAATGCAAAAACTGTAACTCAGAGAATTATTTTAAATTGCTTCAGATCACATTGCCAGTATGGGACAAACTGGTATATGAGCCCAGATCTCGCTGAAAATATACCAATACAAAGAAAAACCCAGCTCTTCTGCAGAACAGGAGGGAAAACCGTATTTGTTTTTGTTTTTTCTGATTATAAAGATTGGCAGCAGTATCTACTTTGGGCAGCAGGGTCAAACAGAACAGAAATGATGCTCCTCTTCTGAAACACAGACTAGCAGAGAAGCAGGGGAAATAGGTACTTATATGCTTTTTGCACCATCTGAAGAGCTCCTCCCACAGTGTACTATTAAATAACTTTTGTTTCTTTAAAAGAAAGGCCCACATCTCAGTGGGCTGACACACAAAAATGTTTATTTCTAACTTATATAAAGTCTAATCAGTGGAGCTTGGGAGCTTAGCTTCACACAGTTATTCAGGAACTCAGGTTGATGGTTTCTACCATATGCAACACATGGTTTCCAAGGTTGCCCTGGGCATTGGCACAAAGCCAGCAGATAGAGGAAAATCAAGTGTAGGGAACTGAGCTGGTCTTTATGGGCCAAGCTTGGCAGTGGCTTATATCACTTTGCTCTCATTCCACTGGCTAGGAGGTAGTCATGTGGTTCTACTTGCCAGTAAGGGAGCCTGGGAAATAATCTAGCTGGGGGCCTAGGAAGAAAAGGAAACATTTTGTAAACATATAGCAGACTATACTTCCAGTCACCAAATAAACATTCCACTCTTTTTCCCAAGAATAAAACACATTCACTCACCCCAACTCCACCATCCATCCATCCAAGGGAGGCAACCCAAAGCTCTGTATGATCCCTCATCCAACTCAAAGTCCAAGATCTTCAGGTGATATTCAGTCCCCTCCATCAGATGCCACTTTATTTCCAGAAATTTGAACTAAGAAGATAAGTAAACTACCTTCACAAATAATGGTGACATAAGGACAGAAAACTGCAAAAGTTCTCCCATTTAGGAAAGAAAAGAACAGAAAACATATAGCAATCACTGGTTCCCTGCAGTTATGGACTCCTGAGGGGCAGGTCTTGTGGAGGCTCCTAGCCTGAAGTTGTGCAAATTTCCTTGATTAGTTTCTAACTGTTCTCTTTCTGAGGAGTTACCTTGCCCATAGTCTCTGCTGCTTTTTTTTTTTTTTTTTTTTTTTTTTTTTTTTTTGCTAGTGATGTTTAGGGGCTTAATAGTTGTTTTTGGTTTCACACACTTGAAAAATTTTTAGTCTGGACTCATGGTACCTTTGGTCCAATACAATTACCCCCAAATCTTAGGAGGCTTCTGATCCTTTTTGCTTCCCATCAGCTCCTCGTGCCAGAAACCCAACCCAAATTTATTTTCTAGACAAAGTTCTCAATCGGTTTTATTTCTTTACCTTCTTACCTTATGTCTCTCTTTCAACTTAATATTGGTTTACATTTAGACGTCTGGAAAAATACATGGAAAGGTGACATCCTTAATCTCATCTTTGCCACAGGGAAGAGTCATTTTGTTCAACTGATGTTTTATAAAGCCTTTGCTACTAAGCGTATTTTTCAGATTACATCTTCTTAAGGTCTGAGTTTACATGCACAGGACTTTTCCAACCTTTTGAAGTTCCCGAATATTTGGTCTTCTTTATTTCTTTTCATTCTAATTGAAAATCAGCCAATTGTGTCCTGAGATGATCTCTTTCTTACAATAGCTTTTCAATGATGGACAATCATTACTATTTCTTTCTGATTCTTTCAGCCATTTTTTCTTAGAATCACTGGCTCAGCAGGCATGTAATCTTATTTCCATGTTTTATCAAATATTTTGGTAAAAATTTTGCTTCTAAACAACAAGTTCACTTGTGCAGCCTCCCATATCAGTTTCTTGGTTCCATCTCCCCGACTGCCAAGTCAGTACCACATATTTTAGGTTTTTCATCCAATCATACCCCAATTCTGGTAATAATTTTTCTATTTGTTAAGTAACTCTAGCTTCTATAACAGGCAAACCTGAAACCTCAATGACCTAATGGATGTTTATTTTCTTTTGTCATAAATTCCAAATGGTGGTACATGGGGTTACACCCATGTACTGGGTGGTACAGCCCACAGTCATTGAGGATCTCTACCATCTTGCTTCCAACAGTGCCACGGTCATTGACATCCAGCTTGCAAATATAGGGGGTGTGAATAAAAAGGGTTTTACTAGATATTTTTAAGTGCCAGGCTTAAAAGTGGCATATCTCATTTCTGACCACATTTCATCTGAGGCTAGGATTTTACAGAGTGAGTGGGGCAGAAGAACAGGAACCTCTGAGAGCAAAGGTTAGAGTGAGGAAGTGGTTAGGGTGATGGAGCTTATTCAGGCAGTAAAAGGATTAAAGCCAGGAAGGTGCTTATGAGTGGGCAGAAATGTGGATTTGAAGAACTGGTGGTCTTGGTGAGGTCTAATAGCACAAATATAAATAAGAAAATGAAAAAAATGGAAATACAGGAATGATGATCAGAGAGGAAGATGTTGGAACTGATGTTTTCACAGGTGGAATAGGTCCATATGTTAGGAAGATTCCTGGTTAGAGAGGCGGGTTGCTGAAGCCTGGCTAAGGTGTCTTTGTTCTAATGTTTCAGTCCTTTGTGAGTCCAGCTCAGAGGCAGTGCCGTGGTGCAGAGGTTAAGCTAGCAAATTCTAGAATCAGAATGCCTTGGTTTGAAACTTGGCTCCATCACTTGTACACCTATGTCTGTCCCTTGTTATGTTAACCTCTCTCAACTACTCATCTGTAATAGGACAATAAGAATCACTTCTCCTTCATAATCAGGAAGTTTATATGTATAAAGTGTTCCATATACTCAAGCCCATTGTAAACAGTCATTTATAATCTACATTCTGTCTAGGTCATTCTTGACTAGTTCTTCTGTTCTCAACATTCCCCATCTCCACCTCTACCCTCGTTCCTACTCTAATTCAATGGAACTATACAGTATCCAAAATACAATGAATGATGTGCTATAACTTCAACCTTCTCTCCAAATTTATCACACAACTTATAAATGGGAATTTTTCTTATATCACATTAAATATCCAATTTCAGAGGTAGTGGCTTAGTCTAAAGTGGTTCCATTTCACTAAATTTCTCTTGAGAAAAGGAAACAGAGGAGTTGCTTTTGTTTTGTTTTTGTTTTTTGTAATAGAAAGTTTTGTCCAAAGGTATGGCAGATGATGCAATATTACATTCCCATCACAACCATTCCCATCACAACCAGGAAGGTATCATTTCTTACGGCAGTCCTCATGCCTCTCCCCTTGCCTGGCCAGAAATCTCCCATAGCCTCCAAAGCCTTATTACCCAAAATGTGGTCCACAGACCTGCAGCATCAGCGTCACCTGGGATGTCAAAAATACAGAATTGCAAGCCCCATCCAGACCTCCTGAATCTAATTCTGCATTTTAACAAGATACCAAGAGATTCTAATACATTATAGAGTTTGCAAAGCACTGGTTTACAGCAAAGAGATGACTTTCCATTCCTTTGTCTGAAGGAAGGGCTGCATCTTAAAATAATGTATTCTGTCAGACATTAGGCAGAGCCCACTTGGGATTCATCCTTCCTATCTAGAGATATGAAACTTAAGTTCTATTGTTGTCTAATGCTCTTAACTTGAGATTCAGAAATGAGGGAGGGAATGATAAGTGGTAGCTGGTTTCTCAAAGGAATTTCTGGCTCTGAACAACAAGATTTGGGGAGTGGCTTTAAAATCTTTCTTTTAGGTTGCTTAAAGAAATTTACCAGTTTCCCAGATATAATCTTCCCCCTACTTCAGAAGGGGAAAAACAAACAAAAAAGATGGAAAGAAAATGCAAGAGAAGTTGTGTGTGTGTGTGTGTGTGTGTGTGTGTGTGTGTGTGTGTGTGTGTAAAATTCTCAAGAGTCTGTTCCATCTGCAGAGAAGTCTAGTAACAGAAATCAGTTTGACTGGGGAAGTGGTAGTCTCTTGTATGTAGATATAGCAAGGGGCTAAGAGCCATCTGCTTAGAGAGAAGTGGGCAGTTACCCCAAGGAATGTGTCTTGAAGCTGTGTTAGTATAGCAAGCACACCACTTTTAATCAGACTACATGCTTATTTGGAGGGAGATGGTAGTCATTGATAGAGATTATGGTGGAAGCTAAAGCCCACCCAAAAATTACCAGCTTGGAAGATAAGTTGTCTATCTGAGTGCAGTCCTATCATTCAATAGCTATTATTCTACAGAGATTAAATGTGATGATTTCAGGGTAGAAGATTTCATCTCGATAAACAAACAAACACAAAAAGCATAGTTTAGTGGAAACTTCCCTTATCATCTTTATAGATAGTCTGGAATATTAGACCAAAAGCAGAGACTATCAATAGTTTACAAGGTTCCCTAACCTTTCTAACTGCTCCAAGTTTGTCTGAATTTCTCCCCAGCTATGTATTCTGGTGATTAGGAAAAGAAAATTACAATTTAAGTCCCTGGTAAACACCACTTTAACCAAGTGATCTGGGTTAACATCACCATCAGTCAGCCATATCAACATCATCCACCCTCTGATACGATGCACTGAGAAACACACAATGTCACTTCTGTGGTATTCTGGCCCAAAATGTATAACTTCATTCCATTGGAGCTTTTCATGAGGAAACGTCAAACAAACTTCAATTGAGGGACATTCTGCAAAATACTTATACTCTTCAAAAATATCAAGGTTATGCATGACAAGGAAAGCCTGAGTGACTGTATCAGATTGAAAGAGACAACTCAAAGCAATGTGGGACAATAGATTGGATCCAGTAAGAGAAAAGGGGGATTAGTGAAGAAAATAGCAAAATTCTACAATCTGTAGTTTAGTTACTATTGTATCAATGCTAATTTCCTGGTTTTAATTCCTGTACTATGGTTATGTAAGATGTTAACATTAGGGAAAGATGAGCGAAGGATATAGGGTCACTTTTTTTTTTTTTAACATCTTTATTGGAGTATAATTGCTTTACAATGGTGTTTCTGCTTTATAACAAAGTGAATCAGTTATAACAAAGTGAATCAGTTATACATATACATATGTTCCCATATCTCTTCCCTCTTGCGTCTCCCTCCCTCCCACCCTCCCTATCCCACCCCTTTAGATGGTCACAAACCACTGAGCTGATCTCCCTGTAGGGTCACTTTTTATACTATTTTTGCAACTTTTGTGTAAGCCTAAAATTGTTATTTCAAAATTAAAAAAAAAATAAACAGGAACTTAAAGCTCTTTTGTGTTTGTTTTTTGAGAGAGCTACAAAAAATGAGTCCCAATCTTCTCTATCAGTCTTAGGAGAAAACCCTTAAAGGGAATGGGAAAACAGATCAAGATCCTGGGGACATAAGAAGAATAATGACAGCCCCAAGCATTGTTCTCTGTCTGGGAAATGGTCCTGAACTTTACTCAACTATAGCTCATGAAAATCTAAAACAATAACACACATTAAATATATATGTGTGTATATATATATATATATATATATATACACATATAATATATATCTATATTATACTATATTAGATCTATATTGTACTATACTATTATATTAATATAATATATATTTTAATATAATAGTATAATATAGATCTAAATTATAAACTAAAACAATAACATCTGATATATATATATAAAATGTGTACCAATAGTCATTGCTAAGGGTTGAACTGTGTACCTCCAAATTCATATGTTCAAGCTCTAGCCCCCAGTACCTCAGAATGTGATTATATTTGGGGTTAAAGCCCTTAAGCAGGTGATTAAGTTAGAATGAGGCTGTTAAGGTGGCCCTAATCCAATCTGACTGGTGTCCTTATAAGAGGAAATTTGGACCAGTGCACAGAAGAAAGACCATGTGAGGACACAGCCAGAAGGAGGCGGCCTGCAAGCCAAGGACAGAGGCCTCAGGAGAAACCAAACCAGCCAATACCTTGATCTTGGATTTACAGCATCCAGAACTGTGAGATCTGGGCTGTGAGCCACCCAGCCTGTGATATTTTGTTATGGCAGCCCAGGCAAGTTAAAATAATCATGTATATTTTAAATAAATCTATATTTAAATTGGTCCCTTCTGACTTCTCTAAACAATTCATATTTTTTTCCTGCCTTCATGGATGAACATACTGTTTTCCCAGATGTAAGACTTTCGACATATGCTTTGGTTAGTCTTTAAGATTTTAAGTCTTTAAGACTTATCTTAAGACTTTCATCTAGAGGATGCTCCATTAAGTTTGTGGTGAATATTAGATATATATGATGTTTCTCAGATAACGCCTTCAATGCTTTTTTCAATTTATGGTATTGCATTTAAAGACTTTGGCCAACTACAGTATGTTCAAAGGAAGTTAACCTGGATTAGGAAAGGTCTATAAACTGTGTCATTCTAGGAGCAGTGGTAGAAACTGGATTTGCCAAGTGCAAAGAACCGAGTAAGGAAGGACATGATAGATTCCTTTAAGTGTTTATAGAGCTGCCAGTGGAATAGATTAGGTTTATTTCATTAATTTTTAGAGGGCAATCTAGGACCAGCTGGATGTTAGTCCCAGGGAACATATTTTGTACCAACATAAGAAAATACATTTGAACAATTGGTACCATCCATAATAGAATGGTCTAGCTTGAGAGGTAGTGAGTTCTCTGTCACCCAAGGCATTCAACCATCTACTTGTGTCCAGCTGCCAAGGATTATGTAGATCAGGTTCTTCCATTGGGTAGAGGGTGAGAAATGTTGAACTTTTAGAATTTTCTAACACTAAGAGTCTAAGAGAATTCTCAGGGTAAGATGGGAGAGTGAAAGAATTCATGATTTGGGGGGAAATACCCTGAAAAGAACTATCAAAGATATTAGCAAGGCCATGTCCCATGGAGTAAAAGATTATTCAAAAGTCATGAATCTACCTTGCCCCACAGGAAGTTGGCTTAATTGGTCTGGGTTAGGCCCAGACATGGGTATTTAAAACAATCTCCTCAGGTAATTCTAGCTTGCAGCCAGGGTTGAGACCTTTGATCTAGCTAAAGTATTTAACAACACCCTACATGATTATATCCCAACTCCTTAGAATTTCCAGCAATTCTCAAAATCCTGAGATTTACATCAGACTTCCTGACAAAGATGATGACACAAATTCTTCTGAGGAATGCTAATACCAAGCCACCAAAGAGTTATGGACCCATCACAGACTTTTTCACTGTCTACACTTGTCTGACAGCAATCATCACACCCCAACTTAATGCAAAATATGTGTATCGGAACCTGGCACTTAGTATAAAAGTTTTTTCCAACTCCCCCATTGCATGATAAATTGGGAGAAGTTGAGTAACTATTCTAGATGCTGTCCAATACTTAGCACACATCTATCATCCTGCAGAGGCAGCTGGTGCCTAAAACAGTTAGTCACCTTTGTTTGGAGGGAGTATGGAAAGATACCATAGGAGTTAATGAGACATGAAAAAAAGATATTGAGATTCAGCAGCTACTGAAATGCAGGAAAAGTTTCCCTTCTTTAGGAGTTAGAATAATTATGAAAATGAAATAACAGCTAAGATTTCTTGAGGAAATAGTCTATGCCTGATGGGATTCTAAGTAAGCACATTGCATCCATTGCTCCATTTAATCATCACAACAGTCCTTTGAAGTAGGTGTTATTTCACCTTCCTATCCAGTTATATAGATTTGGAAACTGAGGCACAGAGAGGCTAAGTGAATTTCACCAGGTCTTAAAACTAATATGTGACAATGCTGAGGTTAAAATAAGAACATCACAGTTTAGAACCCATGCTCTTACCACACCCCCATGCATACAACTAGTATGGTATCATCAAAAGATAGTGAAACCAATTTGATGTCATCTAGTCCAACTCTTCATATTGTAGATACCTACAAGGGTACATGACTGACAAATCTGTCAAACAGATTGTTATAAAGGCCTGGCCACATGCAACTCAGCAGATAAGCAGATCAAGGAACCCATAACATGTTCCTTTAGTCAGGGACTAGATTATATACCATCTATGTCACTGCTTTCATTTCAACCAATTAGCTCATTTCTCATATATAAAGCAAATTAAGTTTAATTAAAATTTTTAAAAATCATAAAGTTGGGACAGACTATTCAGTTGCCTCTGTGATTTGATTTTTGTCTTATGCTGTAAGGCCTCCTTCCTAATTTATCACTATTCTGGTTCTAAATTGCTTCAAATGTAACTTTTGCTAGCTGAGAATCCCTACCTACTAGCTTCCTTTTATGCTTGCTGACATTATCTTTAAAAATAAAGGAAAGAAACTAGCCCTGGGAATGTTATTTTGTTATTAACACATTTGTTTGAATTAATATATCAGATCATCTAATGGTAGTTAAACATTTTTCAACTGAGAGCTAGTCCATGTTTCTGTATAGAAAAATCCAATACAGTCAATCCTTCTCAAATTAACTTATGAAGTGAATACAATTCCAATCAAACTTGTACTTTTGACTAGGTAAAATGATCCTAACATTTTTCAAGAAGAGCCAACAGAATTGCAGCTAAAATAATTTTTGAAGAAGAATAAGGTAGGTTTATGCTAGCTGATATCTAAACATATCATAAAATTTAATAAGTACACAGTACAAAAAAATGGCATGAGAAGAGAAAGAACAATGGAAGATTACATTATTTCTGACTTTAGATTTTAACATTTTTGGATTTTCATCTGCAAGGGGATTTAACTCCTTGGAAATTTGAAAGTAGGAGAAGGTTTACAATCAAATTTGGGCCATCTAAATGCTGTTGGTATTTTATTATCAGAGCCTTTTATTTGTAAAATCCTTTTATTTGTGTCTTTATGTTGTATTTAGTCTCCTGGCAGAATCTCTGATAATGGACATGGAACAATGTAGCTAGATATAATTTAGGATGGGAAATAAAATAGGGAGTTTTCAACTTGGTGGGTGGTGACGGTGGCTTGAAATTGTTGATTCATTTGCTGTTTTGATCCCTTTCAGAGCTTTCTGGAAACAAAATCTAAACTATCTTCAGAAAAGTTACTCAAAAAAAAATAGTGATCAGTGTTGGAGATAACAGCCTAAAGAAGGTAGACACAAGAGTTCTCCTGCTATATCTCCTCCCTGGGGAGGTAGCCACACCCATTACTCTTTATTGTGAAACCCAATGGATTTAGAGCAATGTGAGAGAGGAATGTCTTTTTTCCACTCCCAGGATCCCTTGTGAAGGGATTTCCTCTAGCATCTCACTCATTACACCAAGGGAAAAGGGAGTAACTTAATTAGTAGAATTTGAAAGGATGAAACAAGCTTGCTAGACTCAGCACTGTCCATTTTTTCTCTTGGGTACTGGCTACAGCTTCCAGTCTGTAAGTCTTAGCTGGGTAGGCAGCCCTTGGAGAGAGGAATTGCCTATGACTAAGCAACTAACCTTGAATTTTGGGGTTCGGTTAGCATGGCCCATTTGGCTCTGCCAACAGAGAGCTACATCCTCTAACACACCTATTGCCAATAATAAAGGTAATATGTTGGCCCCCATCTGCCCTACTGATCCTAATTCTCAATTTATTGAGACCCCAGGGGTACTACGTACATGCTGGGCCTCTTCAAACGCTCCAAGCATTTGATAAAGGTGGCTTCTTGACCTTCCAAGTTATATACTCACCATGTGTTCTATGGAGTATTAGTTTCTTTGATGCTAACAGATGGTGTTTGTACAACGATTACATGGCTAAATGCATAATTCTAGGTAAGGCAAGATAAAATAGTTTTTTTTTTTTTTTCCTGCAGGACTTTTTGAAGCCTTTAAATGGAAACATGCTATGTGAATCTTAATGAAGAACTGGATTATTCAGCATGTCTCAAATGTATACATATCTGAAAGAAAATTTTTTTCTGTTTCAAAATCATGAAATAGGGCTTCCCTGGTGGCGCAGTGGTTGAGAGTCCACCTGCCAATGCAGGGGACATGGGTTCGTGCCCCAGTCCGGGAAGATCCCACATGCCATGGAGTGGCTGAGCCCGTGAGCCATGGCCGCTGAGCCTGTGCGTCCGGAGCCTGTGCTCCGCAACGGGAGAGGTCACGACAGTGAAAGGCCCGCGTACTGCAAAAAAAAAAAAAAAATCATGAAGTATTAGTGTTCCCTGGAACATATTTGGGGAAATCCTGAATAATTTCATAAATTGTGTTGGGCCAATTGGCAGTTTGCAAAGAAAAAACAAAATAGAAAAAAATTACTACCTGTGCAGCATACAAAACTAAATCACAGATGCATTTTTAAAAGTAAAAATGAAAATATAAACTATTAGTGATTATAAAATCTCAGAACATGAGACATTTTCCAAATACTAGAGCAAGGAAACATCCATCACAGAATAATAAAGTTAACTTAGAAAACATTAAAAGTTTATGTAAATAACACAATATCATAAGTAGAGGGGGAAAAGCAAGTAACAAGCTGGGAAAAAGATACTGTTAAGGATATGTGGAAATGGTTCAATATGTAATAACTCTTACAACTGAACATTCAAAACATCAGTATCCCAGGAGTAAACTGAGAGAAAGTTATGATTTAACAGTTCACAAAAAGAAATCCATTCAATAACTATAGGAAAAAATATCTGATCTCACTGGTAGTAAGAATTACAAGTGAAAATAATGGTGAGATATGATTTTTTTGTACTTTATTTGTTAAAAGCTTTACTTATCTTTCCCGTATTGTTGGTTCTGGGTATGTAAATTATTGGTTCCGGGAATCTTTTCTGAGGAACAACTTGACAATATGTTCCAAAGTCTTTAAAATGTACATAATTTTTGACTCAGCAAATCCACCTCTAGAAATTTATTCAAAAGAGATGATCATGGCTGCTTGAAAAGATTTATATTCAAGCATAGCCATTTTATCATTGCTTATAATAACCAAAATGGAAATATCGATAAAGTCCAATTGTAAATACAACAAATGAGCTGGAATACTATGCAGTCATTAAAAATCATATTGTACAAGAACATTTAATGATGTGGGAAGATAATGATGATATAGTAAGTGAAAAAACATGTTTTAAAGCCGTAAGTGCATCATAATCCCATTCTATTAGAAAATATGTAGAGTAAAAAGGTTATTCACTAAAATGTTAATAGCACGAATATCTGGGTAGGTGGGGTTATGTGACTTTTTTCTTTGTGTTTTACTGTATTTTCCAATTTTTCTGCAATTAAAATATATTGCTTTTTGAAACCAGAAAAAAATAAATTTCAAAAGGATTATACTAGTAAAGATTGCATTTTAGAAAGAAGGGATCTGTATGCATACTTTATTAAAATATCATAATTAGTGAAGCATTAGTCTACTACATTTTTAAATGATAGGATCATGACTTCACTGCATTGTGTAGAGTGAAAACCACGATAGACACTTAAATCAATGTCATGTATAGTACAAATGTATAGTACACTTAAATCAATGTCATGTATAGTACAAATTCTTTCAACAACACCCATGGATTGCATGGCCTTTTGAGTTATATATGGACCATGACAGTTACCCATCTTCAGGTTACAGGCGTGCAAAACCATAAGTAAAACTATTTTCCGATGTAAACAGGCTCTGCAAATTCAGTCTTCCCAAGTAATCCATGAAGTCCAAATTTTACACTCAGTTCAACTACAACAGCTATCAGCTCCCCCAAGCTGCATCTAAACCACCCACATTCTCTGAACATTTCCACAACCATCAGATCTGTTTACTCACAACCTAGGGATAAAGAGTTAGTGGAAAGGAAAAGAAAATTGTCCCACTCAGATATCTCATATAACATAACAGAGAGGGCAAGACCCTTCATCCTTCAGAGAGCTAGAAAAACATTGTCTCGGATTCAAAATGGAAACACTTACTCTGTTTATCTGGTATTCTCCTATTATGTTCAGTGAGGCCATGCCATTTAAGACTGTTTCTTTCTACCTCTGTCTCTTTTCAAGCACATCTGCAGAATTAAATTCTATGCACTGACAGGGATGCTTTCAAAAGCTCAGAATCGATTCTTCAATCATTCCACTTTCTTAGCTGTGATTAAAAACATGTGTCCCCTGATTAAGCTAATGAGAAATTGTTAATTGGCACAAAGCCCCCTTCTGTGTGCACTTGTTAATGTCACCATCTCTGACAGGAGAAAAGATCAGAATCAAGGGCAGAGAGTTCTTAAGTGACTTCTACATTGGACTTAAGTACAGGAGCTCTATTTGGGAAGTGAGGGCTGCCTGTTCTAGGACTTACATGGAGGAATAAGAAATGCCATTTTTCTGCTGGTTTTTTAGGGAAGCAGAAGGCAGAAATGCAATTGTACAACAATTGATCTGTTGATTTCTTTTTTCCTCTTCATAGAAACGATGCTATTCATTCTCTCATCTGCTTTCCAGGTAACATTGACTCTATGTGGATAAGCCACAGCTGAGCAGGAATACATTTTTCTGAAGGACTGTTATTGAGGTTATTGCACCAGAATCATACCCCTGCCTCTCCCTCAAATAGAAACCAATTACTCTTATCCAAGTTTCAGGAGGAAGCTGCAGAGAGAAAAAAAAACAACAAGGACTGGTTAGAATCAACTAGGCCCAAGATGGTAGAAGTTTTGACTTTCAGTAGACCTTGAGCCTCATTATATGCTCATTTTGATACATTAGCATGCTAAATGATACACCCACCAGAGCCATGACAGTTGAAAATTGCCATGACAACAACCAGAAAAGCCCTTACAAAGACTGAAAAGGAGAATTTCATCAGTTCCGGATCTAAACCACAGCCCTGTTCTGGGATAACTCATGAGTATTCCTCCTACTCTTTCCAATTCCCTCCCTTTTACCTTGACCCTACTATATATTTGGTGTCTTCACCTAAATTGGGTTGAGAAGTTGATTTGCACACTAGGTTCCCACTTCTCCATTCTTTGGCCATTGAATACAGCTTGTGCTGTTCTAGTCTCAGAATCGGTTTTGTTATCGGCTGAGGGAATTTGATCAGAAAAAGAACCTCCCTGGCTGAGACAGGGTTGTCTCAGCCCGGACGAGGACCCCAGCATGGGTCTGGTGGACCAACTTCGTAACAGGACCATGAAGAAGGAGTCTTCCTTAGTCATTCACCTCACTGTTGGCTCATTTGTTTCCTCTTGGCCTCAAATGAACAATATAATTATTGCAAATTATCCCATACCCAAGGCACCTTGTGGATGAGAGGACTATGCTATGGTAGAGGAATCATGTGCTTTGGTGAGATTTTTCTACAATTTCCAGTTTGGGAATATCAGAACTTTTTACTTGCCTAGTGTGTTTCCAATTTTTCCTGTGTTCCTTTGCACACCAAAAGTGATTAATTCTCAAAGTCTTGGAAACTTCTGAAGATGAAATGGGCCAGGACTTATGGAGGGTTCTCAAGAGAGCCTTAAGCAAGACAGGAGGCCATACACAAGGAGAACTGAAAATACATAAGTTTATCTTTTTGTTCAGAGTAGCAACTTCCAGGAGATGGAACTTGCTACTCCGAGCAAGCCCAAACTCAGACCCTGAATTGATCCTTTCAGAAAGGGACAAGCCTAGAGACCAGAGTGGTTAGGTTATTGACAAAACTCTGAGGATGCC
Organism: Phocoena phocoena; assembly: GCF_963924675.1. NCBI lineage: Eukaryota > Metazoa > Chordata > Mammalia > Artiodactyla > Phocoenidae > Phocoena > Phocoena phocoena. The sequence goes on from NC_089219.1 coordinate 148,900,101, forward strand.
TAAGAAAAGCAATGGATATTTGGGAGGGCTGGTGCCTACACCTGAAAGTCCACTGACTTATGAATCATTGGTGGGGGTTAGAGGTGAGGAGGTTCTGCTGACTTAGGGTACCATTTATCCATCACCTGCTTGAAGCCAGGTCCTCAGTATTCTTATAGATCATATCGGGGTAGGGGATGGGAGTGGGGAGGATGAACGCTTTGCTATTCGAAGGTGTGTGAGTCACTGCCAGAAGCCTGAGATGGTGGGGCAGCCAACTGGTTCCCTGGCTGGGTATATAGGGTTGGTTAATCCTCAGACAGCAGTTCCAGTGAGTGATTTGATGAGAAGAAGGGGAGGCCTGTGTAGGAAAGGAAAATAATTTTCCCTCCTTCCTTCTAGGTCCTTGTCTGAGAACTCCCTGTAATAAAAGATAAACAGAAAAACACATAGAAGTTAAAGGACATGTATACCTCCTGTATACATGGGAGATCCCCAGGAAAACTGAGTAACTCTCCGAAATCACCCATGTCAGCACCTTAAATAACATTGCCAGCTAAAGACCCCAAAGATATGTCGTGGGGAGTGGTATTTAGTTTATGAGAGGCTACAAGGAAAAGCACAGTGAATGGGGTAAGGTTGTCATTCAGGTTTTAGTCATTGCCTTCTCCCTGGATGAGTTTCTAGAGGGTTAGAGTCATTCTCCTCTTCTGGTACAGAGAGGGAGACATCCTTACAGATGACGATTTTCTTTATAAATATAAATGTCTTACAAAAAAAATAATTTCTACCCAGTTTTCAGAGCTTTTCCTGTGTCTGTAGTTTTCGAAAACAATCAGCTCAAGATAATTCTTATACCAAAGGGACATATTTTGGGGTGGCAAATTCTGCTCCCCTTTACTTGTTAAGGAGAAAGCTGTTTCCAGGGTCAGACATGAGGGACATGGGCAATGTGGTAGTGATAGCTGGTGTCTTCCTTCCACCCAATGCCTTGGGCTGTGTTTGAGTTCAGAGAGACTATTTGATATGGGCTCTGATTCCCAGAGAAGAAGGATAAGAAGCACCCTCATGTCCCCAGCTGAGAAAGGATGACAGTCAATGGAGGAAACAGGCATTGTCCTGACTCCTGCAGAGCTCAGCCTTGTTTGGGGAAGCAGTCTCTGGCATAGATGCTGGCATTCCACAGTGGGCATCTACATCTGAAATAGCAGTGAAGCAGCCTGCAAAGCTGAGGACCTTGACAAGGGGCACTGGGTGAGCAAGAGAGGAAGAGCCCTGAGACCACTGTGTGGTGGTTGCAGGGATCAGGAAGCCTGCTCTTGCCAGACAAACAGGGAGGGCATTGCAGGAAAGCAGATGCCCCGTGTGTGTCTACAAGGCTGGGAGGCCCGTGGAGATTTGAGTCACACCCTCCTGTGGGTTACAATGGTGAGTGGGGAGAGTTTCAGGAAGTCTTGGTGTGGGGTGAGAATGGGAGGAGGAGTGCAGGAAGTACATGTACCAGCATGTGACTGTAGACAAAGAGCCTGAAATGTCTCTAAGATCCCGTCAAATCACGGCACATGCACCTGAGACTGTATTCTTTCAACCTGCTCATGTTTTCCTTCCTTATAATCTCACCCGGGGAACCATATGCACAAAATTCAATCAGGGGAGCCTCCATTAGCTTCTATCTGGTGCATGAAGAGGAAATATAAGAACATACTGGGATGTGCTCCCTGAGTATCAGCTGGGAGTTCACAGGGACGGGAGGAAAAGGCAGAGACTGAGTTGCTGTGATGAACAGGATGTCCTTGTCACACTCTTCAACCCCCTGCCCCCAGGAATTTGCTGTTTAACAGAAGAGTTCTATCCTAAGGCCAGAAGTTATGGGTGAGTGTTTTGCAAATCAGTGAATCTGTTTATTTGCACTAAAAATGTTTAGGTCAATCCATAAACAGATGGAATGGGGACCAGTAGGTAATGTTTTGGGATTCATCTGAAATAATTCTTCTTTTACCCCATTGCTTACCAGAGGGACAGGGACAAGATGAGATGATGTACATGAAAGTGTTTTATAAACACTAAAGCACTCAGAACACTAGGTGAAATCTGCTAAGAGTAACAGAATAGTCAATTTTTAAAGTACGGATGATAAGTCATGATTTGGTAGTTCTAAAATTCTGTTAGCTCAAGTCACCAAATGCATTAATTCCAACTCTTGTCTACCACATGATGGCTAGCCATGACTTTCGTGTCCATGAATGTGTCTGTCCTGGCAGAGAGGCAGAGCAGACCAAGAACAAGAAACAAGTTCGTTATGCTCCAAGCATACAACACATTTGTCTATTTACTTTTAGTAAAATGAAAAGAGAGTGTTTTGAGATAAGTTCTGGGTGAATTATTTTATGGACACTTACTTTAGCCTATTCTTAAAGTAACGAAGACCCTATATCTCTCACTGAATTTGTTTCAAACTTAGTATGTGTTGCCTATTCCTGTCTGAATATTCTTAGTTCCCTTAACAGGTCCCTTACCTTCTAAGAGAGAGGATGTAGGAGTTCCAGGCTCTAGCTTTCTGTTTTCTTTACTCACCCTTCAAGACATACTTGCTTTTTATTGCTGTTTTCTTTTACTCAGTTGTCACCTCTAGACCATTTACATTTGGACCTTCTCCTTGGTTACCATACCTACCCACAGACGCTGTCAGTTGGGGTAGCTCTTAGTTTTAATCACTTCCCTTAAAGGTCAGTACCATATCACTCCTGTGTCCGCTGTAGCCTTCTGGAACTCCAGGCAGAATCAGTGAGATCTTGTATTGGCATGGAAAAAGAGTCTGGACAATTCCACTCTTCAACTCCAACTTTTAAGAGTAGCAAGTGGAGAAGCTCCAATGTATATCCTGAGTCAAGGGCAGGTCTAGGGTCTAGATTTTGTTTGAGCTGTGGTGCTCATCACTGGGTCCAGAAGACAGAATATAGAGGTGAGACATTTTATCCAGGCCATGTGAGGAATAAGGAAAACAGCCAAGGCATGAAAGTTAATAGTCTTTGACTCCTGAGCCTTCCCACTAAAACCATGGGAATCCAAGCTATAAAATCTCCTTCTGAACAGCTTCACATATATCCTTTATCATCTGATTCTGCCCTCATTGCTCTCTGCAAGGCCACCTTCAGGACCCCGGGGGTGACAAGAACACAGTGGTAAAGATGAGCATGGAGAAGCCAGAGTGGTGATGCTCAGTTTCTTGATGGTGGGCTGCTTTTTGATCCAGAATGGTACCACAGAGTTAAGGGTAGGTTTCTCCCCAACTATTGAGAGGTGCCCTCTCATTAAGCATGAATGATTGGACTTCAGTGGGTACAATTCTTTTTTATGTTCTTCTTTCAAACTTGGGAACCAGCTTCCCAAGGTGTGGGTCAGAGGTTGACCTGTACTCCTGAGAGGTCTAAAAAGCTCTCTGACTCTACCACCACACACCCATGTCCCAGGGAGAGCCAGGTCCTGGGGCCCACTGGAAATCTGCACCCCCACCCCCAGCCAATGCATGCTGAAATAAACTTGACTCCAAATTTTTTAGAATTTTGACCGAAGAATGGACATGATATTCATTCTACCCCAAAATACATATTGATCACATAGTATGTGCTAGGCACTCTTCTAGACATTGAGGATACAGCAATGAACAAAACAGATAAAAAATCCTGCCTTCATGCAATGTACAGGTCAGGGAGGGGGTTAAATACATAGTATGTTAGACCCTGATAAATGCTACAGAGAAAATAAAGTAGGTAAGGTCGACAGAGAATGCTGGCATGGCCTTTGCAAATTGTTTTGTTTTGTTTTGTTTTGTGGTACGTGGGCCTCTCCCATTGTGGAGCACAGGCTCCGGACACACAGGCCCAGCGACCATGGCTCACGGGCCCAGCCTCTCCGTGGCACGTGAAATCTTCCCAGACCAGGGCATGAACCCGTGTATTCTGCATCGGCAGGTGGACTCTCAACCACTGTGCCACCAGGGAAGCCCGGTCATTGCAAATTTAAGCAGGGTAATGAAAAAAAGTATTGCCAAGGAGGTGAGATTTAAGTAGACTTGAAAGAAGTGAGTGATGAGGATATCTGGGGAGTGTTCTAGGCATAGGGATGAGTGATGGCTAAAGCCCTGAGGTAGGGTAGCCCTGCCATTCCCCAGAGACTGCTCCAAGAGGCCAGGGCAGCTAAATCACAGTAAATGAGGGGGCATATGTAGAACATGCAGGAAGTGCAGGGAGAGATCTGGGCAGCCAGTGGTGGCAGTGGGAAACCTCATGAGACATCTTGGGCTCTGTTGTGGAGCATAAACAGAAGGGTAGAGTGGGGGCTGGGAGCAAAAGTGGAAGCAGAAAGACCAGGCAGGGGCTACTGTAGTGATACTGTTACTGAGTCCAAGCTTGTACTGCTCACCACACAACAGGCTGACAAATTGAGAGATGAGTTGTTGGGATAAGGAATAGCGACTTTACTTGGAAAGCCAGCTGACAGAGAAGATGGTGGACTACTGTCCCAAAGAACCATCTTACCCAAGTGAGAATTCAAGCTTCTTTTATACTAAAAAGGGGAGGAGGTGTAGTTGGTTGTTGCAAACGTCTTGGTGTCTGAATCCCTTGTTCTTGCAGCTGTTCACGTAGGTCAGGACATTATGTTCCTGTTAACTTCCAACAAGACAAATGTCATTCTCTCTTCTGCAACGTTTTATCTCTAGATGAATGGAAAAGTGTTATACCCTTAAAGGTCAGAACCTTGAAAATGGGCTATCCTGTATATTTCAGGCTATAGGCAACATTCTTAACTGGAAGCAAAAGCAATGGAATACAACGATCAAAGTAAAAGAAACAGATCCAATATGGATTCAGATTTGTTCTTCCCTATTACAATATGGGTGAAAGATGAGGGTGGTTTGGACCATACCTGGCGTGATAGCAAAAGAGAGGATAAAAGTGGATTGATTTTGAATATATTTTGAAAGTGAGCCAATAAGATTTGCTGATGAACTGGATATGGGGTATCAGGGAGAGAGAACAGCTCCTTCATTAACTCTCCCAAAGGGTCTTAAGGTCTATGGGTGGCCTGGTAGTTCAGAATAGATCATGGGCTTGCAGACCAGCCTCTCTCTCCCTGCTCAACCTCATTCTACACATGGCGTAAGACAGGACTCTTGTGACTCCAGGCAAAGCCCAGGGATTAGATGATAAGTCATTGGATATAAAAACATTAAATTAGGAGTCATAAAGGATTATCTTCCTTCCTAGGCCTAAAAAAGTATGCTTTCTTTCACATGGTGTCAGTAGGATTTTCAGAAGGGACCCTCGTGCCCAGCTTATATATGCCTCCATATAACAGGAGCCCTTAGGCGGTACCATTTATTGCTCTCCTCTCCCCCCACCCCGCCCACTATTCACTCTCTTCTGGATATCCTAGGAATCTTAAGTTATTGTTTTTCTGAAGCAGGAGTGTTTATGATCTTCCCCACACAGGGTAGAAAATAGTTATATTACTCATAAAAGAGGCAAAGTTAATAAAAGCGAGAGCTGGGGGAGACAAGGGAGCAAGAGGCTTCAAGAGTAGCATCTTTTAAATGTTTTAAACAGCTCAGTCTGCCCAACTCCCTTCGCCGATCAGCAGTCACTGTGGTATGTTTGCTTGCATCAGCGACTCTCCACCTCATCTTTTTTTCTCACAGGTAGTTTTGAAACCTAATTTCAACCTGTTTGGATGAGATGCCAGCACTTGACTGGAGCAGGGCCTCCACCAGCAATCTGGCACTCTGTCCTGGCCAGTTCAGCTGCGAGCTGCAAAAAATGATGGATAACTGAGAGTTCCTGTGGAGCAGCTGAAACAGGTGTTTCTTCAAGCTGCACTTCCTGCACACATTCTTTGCTGGGAGGATTCAGCTTTGTCAGCCCCACCCCAGGAGAGGCAGCAAAGTTGCCTTTATATGCCGGGATAAGATGTAACCCTTGGGGGTAATGCTATGCCGGGAAATTAGCTACCCATCCCTTCTATTGTAAATGTGAAGATGCATTTCTCACTGGCTAGAAGAGAGTGCCATTGTAAGTAGGGTCTGCGTCAGAAACTGGCTTCCCATAATGTTTAGTCCTGGCAGCCACCAACCTCTCTTCTTTCCTCTACACCCCCCCCCCCACCCCACACCTCTCTTTTCAATGAGTGGGACTATGTAAGGCCCTTGAAAGGATAACTACTGCCACACTTGACTATAATGCATCCCTATAATTGAACGGAGACAGGCAGGGCAAAAGCAGCTAAGAGATGTGGCCTTTTCTCTGCCAAGCAAAGATTTCACAAAGCAAGGAGAAGGTGTGGGGGGAGAGAATGGAAGACTGATCAGATTTCTAAAGTGTCTGAGCAGCTGTAAGCTTATGCGTATGAATAGAGGCTGACTATACAAAACCACCAACCCAGGGCAAAAGGCCATTTGACTACACCAAAGGGAAGAAGGAAACTAGGGGGATATGGGGGGAGAGGGGACCAATAATAAAGGTTGTATTAAAATGGTGAATAATGAAAGTCAGAGGTTATCACCAGAGTTGAAATGGAGTATGAGGTTCTCCCTGTCATCCCGTCTTAAGCCTTGTGTGCTGCTGTTGTGGTTTATTAAACGGCTGTCACAACCCAAGCCCCTGGCGCAGATGTACTCAATAGGGTGTAAAGAAGAAATCCCAGTAGCGCCGATACAGCAACTGGTTGCTTCACAGGCTCCCCAACTGCAAGTCTCTCCCCCTACTCGCCCCCCACACCCTCGCTAAAAGGACACAGAAAAAAGGAAAGGAAAAGAAAAGAACAAAGTAACAGGAAAATGAGTAAAAGAGTGGGGCGAGTAAATAAAGGAGGAAGGGTATTCTCATAAGAAATGCTAGCTCTTTTCTCCCCACAATTAGTTAAAATGTATCTAGTGAGCCAAGTACGTTACATGCTGTGAGGTTCACAAAGATAGAAGAGGCAGCGCGCCTTCGCTTTTGGAGACTTAGAATCCAAGGTGACATTTGAATTGAAGGATGAGTGGGCTTTGCAGGAATAGATCACGGAAGAAGCTGTTCCAGGCAGAGATAGTAGAGAGGCATGCAAACTTTTGCCATCATGTGGCTTGAGCAATAGATACTTAGGAATGAAAGGAAGGGATTTGGAAAGACAGGTTTGGGCAAAATGGAGAAGATTCTTAATGTCCATCTTGTGGCATTTAGATGTGATCCTAGAGGAAAGGTGAACCTTTTAAGGGATTTTTATCAAGAAGCAATCAGATTTGCATGTTAGAAGGACCTGTTTAGGTGCTGTGGGAAGGACCTGTCCAAAGGAGGCTTGACTGGAGACAGGGAGACCATCAAGAGGCTGGTTCAACGGTGAGGGACAGCTTCAGATGATAGGGATAAAGTAGGATAATTAAATAGGTAGGTTAGAAATCCCATTAGAGGATTAAAGACAGAGGGGGGATTTAAAGGGAGTTTGGGAGACTGTTGTAAGCTAATGATTACTCAAGAGAAGAATTCAGTAACCTAATAACAAGCTACACTACCTTAAAGGAAGACCAGGTGCATTCAAGTGCTAGACACTCAAGCCACAAATCCTGATAGTTAAAACACAAAACAATAGGTAGAGTCTGAACCTTGCTATGTGAAGTCAGGGAATTAATGGTCCTTGAAGGATAGCATTTCTGCATGTGGCCAAGACAGGAATATAGGTGAAAGGGAAAAAAAAAAAAACCTAGGTGAAAGGGGACATTATTCTGAAACCTCAAATAAATTACCATATTTTTTCAGTATATGTCACCACCCTTTTGCTAATATAAATAGGGTTAAATAGCACCATGCCAGTCCCGGTTAGACCATATAGGGTCAAAGGAGAAACTAATGGTGTAAACATTGATGTCTACCCAAAAATGAGGAAAAAGATGATCTTCTCCCCTACCCACTTTTTCTTTGATTATAAAACCATAGCCCTTTTTGTTCTCAGGGCTGCACTCCCTTTCCAGCCCACTTGTGTCTCTCACAAGCATCTTATGCTAACAAACTCATTCTTTGCCTATTGCTCTGCCCCACACTGAATTCCTTCTGAGATGAGACAAAAGAACCTGAGCTTCAGTAAGTTCTGATACCAGGTGAGCGGTTTCAATTAAAAGACAGTGGGTTCGTCTCCTCCTAAATCAGGGATTGTGGGTTCAAATCCCATCCAAGGAAGGGTGTGGTTTCACATACACCTCTGCAGAAGACATGGACCCCATTTCTCCCCAGCCCAGTCTGTGCTTTCTGGCCTACAGTTAGACTGGCAACTCTTCAGTTCTTCATACTGAATGGCCAGCAGTGTCCTGGGGAAGGCAGCAAGAGTAGCACGTCCCTGGGAGTAAAAGTGAAGTCCTGGGTGCTGGAAGCAGGGTTCCCAAGACTTAACTGGCTCCATCCACAGCCTTAGCAGTCTCAGAGTCAAGCAGCTTTTTTAAGTGCCAAAGAGCCCACTAAGAGTAGCATGTACTTTGGAAGAAATCAATTCCCAGCTTTAGGCTAGATAGTAATTAACTCCAGTTCCAAAATTTCTTAAAATAGTGTGACTTTTACTTCTATTCACAAGTAGATTTAATAATTTTTTTATGATGCTGTGCTACCCAAATGTTAATTACATCATTATTTTATTATCCAGAAATAAGAAACACTTCATAGGCTTTAACACTTTTGAATTCCAAAGGGAAAAGAAATTGGATTGTTAATTTTTTTCAGTGGAAAGAAATAAAATACCTTAAATCAGTCTATTCTTTGCCTTATAGTCTTTTCTCAGCAAGTGCTACATGATAAAGTAATTGTGCAATTAGGAATAAATGGCTTACAAGAGCAACATCTTATTTTGTTCTAATAAGGTATAAATGTTCTGTATTCCTTTTTAAAGGTGCTCAATTTGTGCTAAAAAAGAAGCGAGGAATATGATTTTGGAATAATTGCACTTAATAAGTTTGGTAAGCAAGATTCTCCCATTGGCATGTTTCCCACATTTCTCCAAACAATATCAATGTGTCTCAGGAACTATTTAGAAATGGGATGAACCATCTCCCTTGAGTCTGGGTTTGATTATCTTGGGCCAGGATAATCAATAGCCTTGGGTCATCATCATGTATTTTTCTTCCTCTGAGCGGGTAATGGAAGGACTGGAGAAAACACTTGACGGCTGTAAGTATATTATTTTTTACCTTTATGATTGCTTCAGCTAATAAAAGTGAGATTTTTGTTGTTGTTCTCATTTTAATGGTGGTTTGACAGCTACAGTACACTGACATTTTTTCACATCTGCTTGATAAACTAACATCCTGATTCTGGTTGACGCTGGTAGGAACATTTTTACATGCCAAGGAGAGGAGAAAAGAGAGACACACAGAGAGGGGAGAGGTGGGAAAGGTAATTATAACTTATCAGACAAGAGTCCCAGAATTTAATTTTTCTATCTAAACCAAGGGCTGGTTCATAAGAGTAACCCATCATATGTGTAAGCCTCTTTATAGTTTTCTAGGATCCCAACTTACATATTGAATCCTAACAAGGTCCTATGACTTAGGAGGGCAAGACTATTTCCACTTGCCAGGGAGGGATCATTGGAAGCACGCTTTAATCCTCCTGCCAGTTTTTCCATCAGAATAAAAAGGAGCATTATCCCGAACCAATCCATCTCTCCCAAGGGTACTGGAAAGAGAAAATGACATAAAAGATGTGGCTGCCCTTAGAAAGTAAAAGCAACATATAAATGTAAGAGATTCTTAGTGTTTATTACAGAGATACATCTAGCCCTGCTACATTATGACAGCATAAGCCCTATTAGCTACATATATTATAATAATCTATTATTGGCAGAATCAGCCTTGGGTGGTAGCAGGTGGCCTTGACTATTACCATAGAAATCTGTTGGAGATATGATAGATGAAGTATGGCTGTCAAGAGGTGAGACTGGTTAGTGTGTGTTACCTGTGGAAAAGTGTCTTGGTTTGGTCCCAACCTTGTGAATTTCTCCAGAAGAACCTGTGTCTAAATGAGGCTATCTGAGACAAGTTGGGCACAATATTATGCTTAGGGCCAACGTCCTGGTTTCTAGACCCAGCTGTCCCACTTACTAATTGGGCAAAATCTTTCTGAAATGATTCTTTTAAGTAGACCTAGTTATGTCATGAGTGAATTGTTGAGTTATGTTGGTGGATACTGGGATCTTAAATGCCAACTGCTGACAACTGTTTTCTTTTAGAGGGACAAAAAGACTGAAACTTAGGATCCAAATGAGATATGGGGATCCTAATGAGGATCCAAATTGTCATTCACTCATTCATTCATCAAATGTAAATACTAAGCAATTAGTATGTACTAGGCCCCTGTTCTAGGCACAGAGGCTAGAATAGAGAAGAAAGAGAAAAAGTCCTTTTCCTCTAGGGGATTACATTTCAATGAAGAAGAGTATATTGTCTCCTATGGTTGCTGTAATAAATTATTACAAATTGGTGGTTTAAAACAACACAAATTTATTCTCTCATAGTTCTGGAAAACAGAAGTCCAAAGTCAAGGTGTTGGCAGGGTCATACTACCTTTAACCACAGGTCCTAGGGGAGAACCCCTTCCTCACCTCTTCCAGGTTCTGGTGGTGCTCCTTGGCTTATAGCCATATCATTCTGACTTTCAAGGCCACCATCTTCAAATCTCTTTTTGCACTGTCTTCACCTGCTCTCTTCTATGTGTGTCAAATTCTCCTTCTACCTCCATTTTATACATGTGGTTGTATTTAAGGTCCATTCTGATAATCCAGGATAATCTTCCCAACTCAAAATCCCTAATTTAATCACACCTACAGAGACTTTTTTTCCATGTAAGGTATCCTCTAAAAAATATTTCTAGTTTATATTGTGGTAGTGAAATTATTTCCCTCCATTCCATTGATCTTCCTTAGGGACGCAAATTAATTTCAATATTTCTGAAGGCAGCTGCTTCACTCTTCTGTAACTTGAAAGCTAGTCACCAGAGAGGCAGTCTCTCACTGTCTCCTACATGACCTATGTGTGGGCTACACATGGGCTTCGCATTTCACATCTATCAAAACATCGTTCACAGAGAGGTTAATGGTGTCCCTTGAAGTTGAGTTCTGCAGTGACACTATAGCCTCATTTAAAGAGGGTGTGAAAACACCTTCCACAAGCAAATGAATGTCTCCATTCCCTCCATACCCAATCAGTGCTTGAGCTCTTCTCCATGAGAATCCTGCATTCTATTCTGAAATAGAAATATCCTTGGGAGGGCATGCGTATGGGTTTTGTAAACCAGTATCAGTCATTAACATCTTAAAGAGTATGGTTTATTCTTGCTAAATAAGAGTACATTTTTAATTGAGACAGAAGGAAATTCAAGGTTGAGCTAATGAACTGTGTGAAAAATATCTTCAGTCTCCCAGCAATTGTGTGAAGGCAAAGAATGAATGTGAATGGTCAACATATAAAAAGGGGAAGTAGAAGGCATTGAAGGCTCTGGTCCATTACAGAAGTGTTGCCCTGGCAATTCATTTCAGCTTTCTGGACCTGCTTTCACTAATTCCTTACAAAGAGATTGATAATAAATGAGAAGGTCCCTTTTAGTTCCACAGCTTATGATCTAATTTAATAGCTTACATTTATTGAGTGTTTATGCCACACACATTAAATCCTTTACATACATTATTTTATTTAATCCTTCCAACAACTTCCATGAGATAATTACCATCATTATCTCTATTTTAGAGGTGAGGAAACTGAGGCTCAGAGGTATTTAGTAAATTGTTTACATTCTCATAACTTATAAGTGACTAAGCCAGGATTAACTCCGTGTCAATTTAATTCTAAAATTCTTGCCCTTATCTACCACATTCTCTGGTCAGAGGAGGGTATGTTACGTCATAAAAACTGCGTACTGGAGACCAATTCCCAATTCCTTCCAACCTGCACCCAGCAAAGACTTTTCTAAGTTTTCCTGATTCCCATTGGAGATTTCTGGAAACATTTTCAAAATCCTCAGAGAACATGTATACTTAATGATAAGTGGCTGGCTTGCTGATTTAACATACAATCATTATCTTAATCCAGACAACACAGCTTGCCTTTAGTTGCTCCAAAACAGTTCTTTTGGTAAATATGATTAGACATTTACTGTAGACCAGTTTACTAGGGCTGAGTGACATCCGTAGATAAGCTGGTCATCAATGCGTTTATTAAAACAAAAAACAAAAAAAAAACGCCTCATAGTCTTAGTACTGAACTCATAGGTTTAGCTTGGGGTCCTCACACCTGTGAAGCCTCCTCCAAAGAGATACCATAGCTCAGAGGCAGAGAATATTTGACAAGGCAGAGCATCAGGACATCTGTTCAGGAAACCCACTGAAGTCCCCTTGGCTGGAACAAATGCATCTCTTAACATAGCCCATGATTTTGATATTTTTTTGACAATTTCTAAACGTGTATAGAAACAAGCTGGCTCCCTTTATATTCATGTATTCCAGCACACAATGTCTGATTTTCTGCATGGCAGGAGCCAACCAAGTGCCCACACTCCCTTCCCCAGTTCACCGTTTTAATGCATTTCATGATTTTGTTGCTTTGGTGTGCATTTCAAAATGACATATTTGATCAGTTCTTTAGGAAATATTGATGTTTTGCCTTTTTAAATGTGTCATTTGATTTTCTGATGTTATTCTCCATCTGCTTTGGTAACACTTTCATTTAGTCACAGCTTTTTATTGGGTCCCCAAAGGCTTATATAAAAGAATCTGATTTGAGGGTATTTTATTTTATTTTAAAAATGTTTTTCTCAATTCTCTGATCTTGTACACTCCCAACCCCACCTTTCCAACACACTTCCTCCTCCTTCCTTTCCCCCCTCCTACCACCCCACTTCCTTATCCACCTTTTAAAACACTGTGAATACATTTTTCTCTACATTGTGAAGAGCCTCGAACGCTGGACTTTCCTCAATTATATTTAAATATTTCATTGTATAAGGCCTATTGCCTTGGCTCTGCTGTTCCCTGTGTATTCAATCAAAGAGCAATTTTTAAAAGCAGTTATGGGGAGAGGGCTGGTGTTTTACATTTCTGACATGTTTTTATTGCCCTTGTTGAAGACATTTCAAATAGTTCCAAATTTTCGAAGGCAGCAAAAAAAACCCAGTAAGGTCTCTTCTTTTCCCATTGTTTGCCTTTTTTTTTTTTTCTTTTACCAGCACTGATTGTATTTATCTTACACTCTTGGCAGGTTAATTTCCACATTTCTGATCTCTTAACCTCTTCAAGTACAGTAAATGCAGATGTTAGAGACAAGTAACGGGGTTAGAGACTGATCGAAAGTAAGCACATGCCAATTTTTTCCTTGTAAAATATCTGAAGAGACCTGAAGGATAGGGTCAAATAAATAATAAAAAATACCTTTGTTTTATGTTTGCAATTGTCATCACAGATTGTCTCAAAATATAGATTCTGCACAGAAGGGCCGTGCAATCTGTGAGTTCATCATCTTCAGTTAGGAAAAGTCCCCAACATAAATGTATTAGCTCAAGAACTTTTCTTTTAAGAAAAGACACTGCATTATAAATAAGGACCATGAAGTAAGCTGATATCAAGTATCTCATTTATTTCACTGGGATGAGTTTAGGATCTATTCATCAGAGAGAATGAACATAAAGTTACAGGATTATAAAAATCATTGGCTTGGTGCTTCCCTGGTGGCGCAGTGGTTGAGAGTCCGCCTGCCGATGCAGGGGACATGGGTTCTTGCCCCGGTCCGGGAAGATCCCACATGCCGCGGAGCGGCTGGGCCCATGAGCCATGGCCGCTGAGCCTCTGCTTCTGGAGCCTGTGCTCCGCAACGGGAGAGGCCACAACAGTAAGAGGCCCACATACCAAAAAAAAAAAAAAAATCATTGGCTCTTCTATGGTGGGAAAGTGCAAGGGAGGTAGACAACTTCATATAAGTCTAGCCTTTGGCATAAATGTGAATCAGTCAAGTTTGTTTTTAAGATCATTCTACTTTTCCCCCTTCCTTTCTGCATAATTGGTGTATCTGATGTGCCTCTAAGTTCCTGGTAAAGTAGTATTGTGTGATGAAGAGAGCATACATTTTGACATAAAAATGACTAGTATTTTGACATGGACTCTTGCACCTTCAGACTGTACACCTAAACCTCATGACTGATTTCCACATCTAAGAAAAATTAGATGAATGTTACCTACTTCCCAGGAGGAGGCTGATGTCATTTCTTGGTATGATGGAACATGCCACAAATGGAATCCAGGGGCATGCTGCATTAGCAGTGGGAGTTTTTGCCTGGAAGCAGCAGCAGTTCTGTCCCATGAGGGACAGCATCAGGGGGAGACATGTTATAAGCTGAGCCAGGGCAGTTATGTGCACAGACATCAAGAGCATTCCAGGGGAAAGAAGCAACTTGCAGGTCCAAATGGATAAAATTTCCTATAACTTAAGGATAGTGACCAGATATAAAGACAACAGAAGGAGAGACAGAAGTTTGATGGCTCACACATTTCTTCATGATGTTACTGGCTGGCTGCTCTTGTCTTTCTATTCAACCACTTCCTTTAAGTATAAATTTGTTTTGATCCATTAGATTACCAAGCTTTCCTTTTTTTTCCTTAAAGGAAGACTGACAGAAAGGAGGATATTTTGATCCCTCACTGCACATGCCCCCACAATGATACTCCTGTCTCTCAGCTTTATTTTCCTCCGTAGCACTTACCCCGATCTGTCTATCCTACTAGAACAGAAATTCCATAAACGCAGTGATGTCGTTTCCTTTTTCATCACTGTATCCCCAGCACTTAGAGTAGAGGCAGATTCACAGTTCTCACTCAGTAAATATGTGTTGAATGAATAGATAACTTATTAGAGATTGCTAAGGAATATATAAATAGAGGTGTAGCTTAAAGGAACAGGACTTAATAACTTTTAGTTGTAGCTTCTAGGTATCAGTTACTCATGTGTTCAGTATTTATCGAGCCTCATTTTGTTCCAGGCCCTGTGCTATATGTTGGAAACACATCAGCAAACAGGACCAGGTTGTTACTCTCAAGGAACATACACTTGAGCAAGGATACAAATAAACAGAATCTTATTCAACAGTGTAATAAAGACCATCACAAACGTAAACAAAAATGATCTCCTTCAGAAAGTGTTTTAAATTATTTTTCCATGATTCCTTTGCCTAGGATAAAATTCATTTTATAATGGACTCTGAGAACACACCCATAATAATTGGCTCCTGGAAAAAAATAACCTGAGGTGCCAATTCTCTTCTGCTGCCCCAAAGAAAAGAGAAACCCAGGCCCCCGTCATGGCATCTTCTTGGTCTCTAAGAGATATCTGATTCTGATGCTGTCTCAACAAACTTAGAACTGTAACAGACTATTCATATATCAGCTTTTTCCACCATGCCCCTCATGATACAACATAAAATCCCTCATCCAAGGAAGGAAACTTGGCTAATTCTCCCTACAGTCTTTGAAGTTCAAAAGCATTTGGATTTGCCTTCCAATAAGTGGTAACACAAACTCTGTCTCCCAGCATTTTACCAACTGGAATTTTTTTTCACTAGCATAATACCACAACCTTATAATAGAGTCACACTGATGATTTTTTTTAATGTATGTCAGAAAGGCTCCTTCATGAGGCGTAGAACAAACACAGTCATCCAGAAAAAGAAATATGTAATTCAATTTAGTATAGGAATTTTTGAATTACATAGTGATTTGGGGGTAATTTGTCTTAAAAAAGAAACAACAGTGATCATTGCATATTTATAGTGCATATTGGTGTCTAGTAGATAGTTGAATGAATGACATTCTTTCTCTAATTGTGAGATAATTTGTCTTGTTTTGGCTTACATTTCCTTAATTAAGAGTAAGGTGAAATATTTTTATATATTGTACGTTATTTGTATTTTTTCCTGTTCAATTACTTGCCATTCTCTTGCAGGTTATTTATATTTTGTAAACTGATGTCTGTTCTCCTTGATGTGAACATTTTCCTTGATGAAAGACAAGTGAAATGCCAGCTAGACATTTCATAATTGGGCCATTTGACTACTTTGCTATTTTAAGCACCAAAGATTTTGCTTTGAGCTAAGTCTGTGTATAGCTCCACAAATGCCTTTTCACAATCTTGTGAATTAGAAGGGAATAGATTATGAGTGTTTCCACTTTTTTTAATGAAGACATTGAGCCACCAGCTGAGCTTTTTTGTCTAGAGTGACAGAACTATTGGATTTACAGTTAATCGTAGCCCTCTGTGGAGCATTAACCCAAGGAGATTCCTTATAAAACAAGAAGATGGCAAAAAATAAGTGTGCAGTAGTATTTCCAAACATGGACAAACCTTTCTTTTGTTAGAGATCAGGTGCCCTTTTACTGCAGGTGCACTGGCATTCTTCTTTGATTAATCAATGCTGGACAGGCCTCCTGGCTAATCTCATTAGCTAATAGTTCTTCTGGGTAATTAGCTTGATGTGTACAATTACACTCAGATTTTAGGGCTTTTTTTTCCCCCAGTCTGAGAGCATTGATACCTGTTTAATGCTTTGGAGTGCCCTGGCCCTTTGAGAGATGATTGAGCAAAATTCCCAAGTCCTTTCACATCAAGAAAGCATGACTGCCTACCTGGCAATAGAATTATCTGATGTTCATATATTAAGAACTTTCTTACTGCCAGAAATTTCTCAAGCATGCACACACAGACACACACACACACACACACACACACACACACAGACCACATAAACAGTCCAGCTGATGAAGTCTGGAAGTACTTCCAGAACTTTCCATGTTGGCTGAAATCATGAATCTCCAGATTTCATGATAAAAATTCTAACTAGAATTTAGCCAAATACCCCTAACTAGAAACAAAATTTCTCACAGCAGACAACTATGACTGCCATGTGGAAATAATACAAAATCTTTGGTCCTTTAGAGATCTGTTCTCTTTCTGCAAAGAACCAAGAGATCTGGGCTGTCATCTCCATTCTGCCACTATCTAGCCTTGTAACTTTGGGCAAAATATTTAACCTCTTTGGCACTGAATTTATGTATTTACAAAATGAGAAAGCCCATTCAATTAGTCAATATGTTTTAAGCTCCTACTGTGAACTGGGCCTGTGCTAACCAAGAGACATCAGGACTATGGAAGAAAGACTCAGCCCACCAAGCTTGTTGTCTCACTAGGTTGGGTTAAATGATTTTTCTAAGATCCTTTCAAACTAAGCAACCTTATGATTCTACCATGAACCACTCTTTCCCTTTTCCTTTTTCCCTTCCCAAGTCCCCCAGGACGTAAGGAGGAAAAGTGAGCATATTGGGAAGCCAGGTGAACCAAATGTTTGAATTCAGATATAGTTAGTGGTTATTCAGAAGAGTAGGAATGTCATGGACTTTTATTTTGCCATATTTTTCTCCCTTCCCCATTATCAACCTTAATCCCACCCATTGTGAGCCTGGAAAAGGGACTAGGAAAAGCTGAGTTTATGCATTTAAACCTTCAGTGTTTTCCTGTGCCTAGGAGCCAGATCATTCATTCCTCCAGTGACAGCAGGGTACCCACCTGAATTTATACCCGGACCATACATCCCTGGCTGCAGAGTAATGACCCTCACCTGATATTTCTAAGCCATTTTATTTCAGGGCGTTTTAGCAACCTGGCCTAAACCAATGTTGTCAACTAAATAACCCCTAGGGACACTAATGGAAGCTTTGAAATGAATTGTCCTATTATGGAAACATCATTTTTTGGTATTGCCTAAACAACCTGAAGTTTTATTTTGGTTTTCCTGGATCTGGTTGCAAAAATACCAGAGAGTGCCTTAGTTATGTTCCAACTCTTGCCTTGATATGATTGTATATAGGCCTTTCAAGGAAAGAACCATCAACCATTACTCAGAGGAAATTTGCGGTTAAAAGGTGTTATTTGTTCTTTTGTTATTGAGCTGCATGAGCTGCTTGTAAATTTTGGAGATCAATCCTTTGTCAGTTGCTTCATTTGCAAATATTTTCTCCCATTCTGAGGGTTGTCTTTTGGTTTCGTTTATGGTTTCCTTTGCTGTGCAAAAGCTTTTAAGTTTCATTAGGCCCCATTTGTTTATTTTTGTTTTTATTTCCATTTCTCTGGGAGGTGGGTCAAAAAGGATCTTGCTGTGATTTATGTCATAGAGTGTTCTAAGTATTCCTCTAAGAGTTTTATAGTGTCTGGCCTTACATTTAGGTCTTTAATCCATTTTGAGTTTATTTTTGTGTATGGTGTTAGAGAGTGTTCTAATTTCATACTTTTACACGTACCTGTCCAGTTTTCCCAGCACCACTTATTGAAGAAGCTCTCCTTTCTCCACTGTACATTCCTGACTCCTTCATCAAAGATAAGGTGACCACATGTGTGCGGGTTTATCTCTGGGCTTTCTATCCTGTTCCATTGATCTATATTTCTGTTTTTGTTCCAGTACCATACTGTCTTGATTACTGTAGCTTTGTAGTATAGTCTGAAGTCAGGGAGACTGATTCCTCCAGCTCCATTTTTCATTCTCAAGATTGCTTTGGCTATTCAGGGTCTTTTGTGTTTCCCAATCCAAAAGTGGGCAGAAGACCTAAATAGGCATTTCTACAAAGAAGATATACAGATTGCCAACAAACACATGAAAGAATGTTCATTATCATTAGTCATTAGCGAAATGCAAATCAAAACTACAATGAGATATCACCTCACACCGGTCAGAATAGCCATCATCAAAAAATCTAGAAGCAATAAATGCTGGAGAGGGTGTGGAGAAAAGGGAACACTCTTGCACTGTTGGTGAGACTGTAAATTGATACAGCCACTATGGAGAAAAGTATGGATGTTCCTTAAAAAACTACAAATAGAACTACCATACGACCCAGCAATCCCACTACTGGGCATATACCCTGAGAAAACCATAATTCAAAAAGAGTCTTATACCAAAATGTTCATTGCAGCTCTGTTTACAATAGCCAGGACATGGAAGCAACCTAAGTGTCCATCAACAGATGAATGGATAAAGAAAATGTGGTACATATATACAATGGAATATTACTCAGCCATAAAAAGAAACGAAACTGAGTTATTTGTAGTGAGGTGGATGGACCTGGAGTCTGTCATACAGAGTGAAGTAAGTCAGAAGGAGAAAAACAAATACTGTATGATAACACATATATATGGAATCTAAGGAAAAAAATGTCATGAAGAGTTTAGGGGTAGGACGGGAATAAAGACACAGACCTACTAGAGCATGGACTTGAGGATATGGGGAGGGGGAAGGGTAAACTGTGACAAAGTGAGAGAGTGGCATGGACATATATACACTACCAAACGTAGGGTGGATAGCTAGTGGGAAGCAGCCACATGGCACAGAGAAGTCAGCTAGGTGGTTTGTGACCACCTAGAAGGGTGGGATAGGGAGGGTGGGAGGGAGGGAGATGCAAGAGGGAAGAGATATGGCAACATATGTATATGTATAACTGATTCACTTTGTTGTAAAGCAGAAACTAATTCACCATTGTAAAGCAATTATACTCCAATAAAGATGTTTAAAAAAAAAATGTGTTATTGTCTAGCCACTGATGGCCTATCACCCAGGTGCTGAAGTTCTGGAAGAGTTGTGTTTACTGTCTAATCTGAGCCAAATTTGGTTTATATTAATGATCAAGGCAACAGCAAATACACTGGATTTTATTCTCCCCTTTAACCTGCCTCAGTAATAATCTTAATGGGAAAAGAAGCTTTTATGATCTTTCTCAGAGGCCCTATGCTCCTGCCTCTTGCAGACAGTTCCCTCCCCTTCCCCTGACAGCTCGAGAGAGAGAAAAACAGAAAACAGAATGATTTTCTTTCTCTTATATATTGAAAAGAAAGGGAGTATTTGAGTGCCTACAAAGTATGGGAAGTGACAATAAGTCAACTTGTGTTTTTTTCATTCCTCAGGTCTAGTCTAGAGAGAGAGTCTTTCTTCTGTAAACTTAGTAAATGAAATACTTTGGATGTCTCTCTAAATAGCTAAGCATTGGAGCATTTATATTGTTATTATTATTTTTATGTATGTTATTTTCCCTTAGCAATAGAAAAGAAAATAAATGTCTTTTCACTGCCAGTTCTATTTTTGTTTAGGGCTTAACTAGAAGATATATCTAATCAAAATGAGCAGAGCATAATAATATTAAGATTAAAAGAACTAATATTTTCCTTTATCCTCTCAACCATCTCCAGATGGATTTCCTAGGGGTTGCCTTCTAAATCTTCTTACACAGTAAGCTGTAAATCCTGGACCCAGCAAGCTTCTGGTTTGGCTGAACACAGCCTTTCATGTACAATATGTTCAGCCAGAGTAATGGCAGAAAAGTATTCAGAGGATAATTACAGCAATTGATCTTGAGATGTTTTATAGTATCCTTCATAGATCATTCTTCAAAGTCTTTTGGAGAAATGGTGCCCGTGGAATCCTCCAGAAGCAGAAAGCTACTAGGGTCTAATGTAAAATAAAAAGTCTGCAAGAGTCGTAGTCACCTGAAAAGGAAGAGAGATAACCCTAAGAGAACTCAGGCCAGAGGTTGGAGACAGCTCAAAGAACCATATGATTTTGATCGTCCTTAGATGAAGATTGCTTTGATCACCTTCTCAGACCATGGCCTCCATCTCAGATATTCTAATACACTTAAGCCTTTAATTATGTATTGCTCTATAATTCTGTGAAGCTCTCCTGGGAGTTCTCCCACATGACTCTGAACATCTTCCTGTGAGGTAGGAGAGGTGGTGAACCATTAACTTTAACAGATGAGGGAAATAATGATGAGCAGTCAGATAATTTCACAAGGGTCACAGCTTTGGCAAGTGGTGGCACCTGAGGAGAACAGGGTCTCCCGCATAAGGCCAGTGGACTTTTTCCCTGATAACCCCTAAACAGGAAGCAAAGCTCACACTAGACTTTTTGGGGGAAATGACACATGCCATGCTTCGGTTTAGCATCTCTCCTACCAGAAAGGAATAATTTGAATCCCTATTCCTCCCTTTAACATCACTTCTATATACACACACCTCCGTGTACGCACCACCACACACAGACATGCATACACACATGCACACACACACATGTGCACACACACATGTTCTTTATTTTTCTCAATGGTCCTGCCTTAGGCAGAAAACAGATGGGCGGCTGAGCCAGCATACCTGTATTGGACGTAGAAATCAATAGAGACAGTTATTTCATAAACGGCTCCACTAGGCACGGAAATTCATGGCTTAGAGACAGTGGGTGGTTAGAGGAGGAGGAGTTTTGGAGGAGGCAAGTGCATCCTTTCTCAAAGACAGCTTGTTCTCAGGGATACCTGAAGCCTTCACAATCGGCCATAGCTAAACAGTGCCAGCTCAGATGCTTAGATGGTGACATTTTATTTTTTATATTCCTGACACCTTATATGATGTCTGACATTAGAACATTTTATATATAATTATATAAACATTATACATGTTATGAGCATTATATATTTTATAATATATATTTATATTATTTTAGAAATGTTTTATATTATTATATAATTATTATTTTTTTAAAACTGTACTGATTTTAATTAAGCTGAGGGTATGATTTCAGATGAAATTGAATGAGGCCTGGGTAACTAGTAATTATGGCCTGAGAAAATTATGCCCACTTGTGGTAGAAACAAAGAAAGTATGAAAATCAAATAATGACTGACAATCTGGTCAATTAATGGAAAACAGAGGTGGCCAGATTTTTACTCCCAAATCATTAGCTGGTAATTAACCTTCCCCACCTCCACTTTTTACCACTTATTTTTCTAGATAATCCCCATGAAAAAT
Source organism: Phocoena phocoena (assembly GCF_963924675.1). Classification (NCBI taxonomy): domain Eukaryota; kingdom Metazoa; phylum Chordata; class Mammalia; order Artiodactyla; family Phocoenidae; genus Phocoena; species Phocoena phocoena. The sequence continues at coordinate 148,921,969 of NC_089219.1, forward strand.
AACACAATCATCTATTTGTTTTATGATTTGTGTATCACCAACCTTAAATTATCACAATTAAACTAACCGATTATTTCTGTGTCCTTGCAGCTGGGACTGAGATTTCTTTAAATGAGATTGGACAAAATATGTATTTGTGTGGGTATGTGTTTAAGCTTTTAAAGAAGTTATTTCTGAGGGTGATAATCAAAGGTTGTGTTTTTATGCAACTTCATCTAAAACTTAAAATCTAAAGTTACTGTTCCTTTCTTCTCTATCAAAGTGAAGACAAGACTTCTTATTGGGAAGAGGAGAAGGTTTTGTGTGTGTGCGTGTGCGTGTGTGTGTGTGTGTATGTTACAAATACAGTGATACAGGAAAAAGGAATTGCCGTATTCCAACAAATCCTTAACCAACTATCACAGCATTCCATTATCCATCTGTATCCTTAGGGATGTGCTAAGAAAGTACAGCATTATCATCCATGATTCCAGCCCTAAAGGAAAGGCATGCATCTGTTTTGCTCACAGCTCGATATGCTTTTATCAGTGACAAGTGTGTTTTCCTTCTTCAACCCATTTCCAACTTAGAACCGTATGTAATAATATTTTATGAACTTATGTATTCTAATGGGAATTATCCATTTTGGGGTAGTTTCTTTGAAAAACTGCACATCTTCTTATGATGCTACTAATTCGTGGTGTGTAGCTAGAAGAATTCTGGATTAAGGGCAAGGCAATTAGGCTCCTACCTGTGAGTTCACTACTGATTATAAATTGTATCCTTTTTCAAATTACTTCCCCTGTCTCACTCTGTTTTCTCATTTATAATGAGGGAGGATTGATGAGCTTTCAAATCCCTGCTAAAATTATATGATTCTATGGCTTCTATGTCCCAAGTCTTGGGGAACTTTTAGAAATTTACCTTCTGTCCCTTATGATATGTTCTTCTGAATTTCCTCAGTAGTTGCAAGGTTTGTTTTTCTTTTCCCATGGAAAGCAAATATGATTTGAAACAGCTAAAGATCATTAAGAGCTGAGCCTAGGGATTCAAGCGCTTGATCAAGCTGGTTATGAAACTTTTAGGTCAAAAATGAGCTGTGACCATAAACTAATAAGATTGGTTTTCTCAATGTGTCATGTAAATCGACTTTGAGAGCCTAGCCCAAAGATGAGTTCCAAAAAGAATTCAAGTACTGACAGCTTAAGAAGCCTGCTTTGAGGAGAAAATATCCTTTCTTTGGCCAAACATGTTGTTATATGTTGGGCCAAATTCAAAATAGTGTCATAACTTTTTAGGACTTTTTAAACTGCTGTTTGAATGTAACAAGCCAGAAATATTTCTTATAACTAAAGTCAAAAAACAGTTGCTGTGTTAAGTAGTATCAAACCTCTTTACTATAATAGGTATAACAGGTTTTGAAGAGGATGCTCCTATCCATGTTCAAGTTATTATTATTATTGATAATTAATAGTAGTTAATATGTATTGACTGCTCAGTCTAGATTAATTATATTAGATAATGATCTCACATATTTTCCTAACTCTAGAAGATAAGAAGTAGATGAAAAAACTGAGTCTCATAGTGATTAAGTAGCCTGTCCAGAATCACAAAACTAGTAATTGTCTCAACAGTGTTGAAAAGTCCCTCTGACCACAAAGTGTTGTTATAATTTGAGAAATTCAATAAGTGGTGAAAAATTATGGTTTCTCCTTAGTCACACTTTGCCCTTATCTTAGTCTGAATTGCTCCACAATATGGAGCCAGAGATGAAAACTTGGGTGCAGGCTGTTTATTTGGGGGATAATATCAAAGGAAATGGATGTGCGGGGGTGGGGAGAGTGAGGCAGGGAAGGAGGATTGTGTAGGTTGCTGCCGTTGGCAAGGAGGCTCTGTTCTGTGCTTCACTCCAGGAGCATACAGAATGCCTTGTGCAAACATCCACCCTACAGAAGGAGGTCTGAGCAGTTACTCTCATGTTTCCATTGGCTAAGGGTTGCCTCTGGTGGCCGTAGCTCTCTGAACTTCTGCTATCCACTTGTACACAGGCTGGGCAGGGGGCTCATGGGAGAAAATCCTGAAGCAGAATGGAGAAGATGTGAGCAAACTCATCGCAGAAGTGGAAAGGGCAGAGAATGGTAATCCTGTGCTCTTATGCCACTGTCCCAGTGGCTGCTTCCAGGGCATCTGCTCCAATGTCTGCAATATTCATGCTACTGGAATTCCCTCTCTCTCACCTTTGAATGCACTCCCTCTCTTCTCTATTGAAGTTCCACTCATCCTTTAAGGCAGTGGTCCCCAACCCCTGGGCCACAGACTGGTACCAGTCTGTGGCCTGTTAGGAACCAGGCCGCACGGCAGGAGGTGAGTGGAAGGTGGGAGAGCAAAGCTTCATCTGTATTTACAGCCACTCCCCATCGCTCACATCATCACCTGAGCTCCGCCTCCTGTCAGCATTATGGTGAGTTGTATAATTATTTCATTACATATTAAAATGTCACAATAATAGAAATAAAATGCACAATAAATGTAAGGCGCTTGAATCATCCCCAAACATTCCCCCTGCCCCAGTCCGTGGAAAAATTGTCTTTCACAAAACCAGTCCCTGGTGCCAGAAAGGTTGGGGACCACTGCTTTAAGGCACTAACCAGGTATCATGTCCTCTGTAAAGTCTGCTTCTCTGGCCTTGCCTCTTCCCTCTGACTTCCCGCTACAGTTTGGTCATAAGGCCATTAGATATTCCATTGATGTCTTGGAAGTACTTGCTTACAGACTTGTCTCCCTCTCTAAATCTGAATTCACTGAGTGCAGGGGTTACACTTCTTCATTTCTATAACCCTAGCACAGAGCCAATATTTTTGTAGATACTCTACACATTTTTGTTAATGAAATAAGGGAGTGAATAAATATCCACTTTTCATACTTCCGTAGATTTTAATCCTGAACTCTTTCTGCCTTTGCCTTCACAGAGTCCTAAAACTTTCTATCAGTTTTGGTGCCCTTCCCTGGACCCTCTCCAGACCTCTTTGATCTTGAGATGCAACATGCAGAACTGCTGAGAGTGTTCCAGGTTACACTGCACCACAGTTGTACATATCAGTGTAGTCCTGGCATCTGTCTCTCTGCCTTTCAACCCAGCGGCAGCAAGTTCTACTTCATTGCTGGCCGCTGCTTTGATGCCCTGCGTTATAGTGATTCACCGCCAGGCCTCTCTTCCCCAATGCACTGCAGACTCCTGAGGGGAAGGCAATTATCATCTTCATCTTCTTATTCCCACAAGGGAGAGAAGGTGATATAGCTAATGGCCAAGGACAACTACCTTCTCATATAATGGTAACAATAATAAGGATACCTAACACTGATAAACAGGTCCCATATCCCTGTCTCTCTGAGCACTCTACATAAATTATCTCATATCACTTTCTCACTACAACCTTGGAGGTGGTCTTATTATTCTCCTCATTTCATATACAAGGAATCTGAGGCTCGGATAGACTAAGTGACTTACCTATGATTACGTGTCTAACAAGTGACAAGTGACCTTAACTAAAGTCTGTGCAATTATAAAATACTGCGCGGTCTGCTGAGGGTTCTCCTGAAAGATGGAAGCAAACACAGAGATCATCAAGGGTAACCAGGAAAGACATTTGTTTTTGTTTTTGTTTTCATTGCTTTAGATCAATGCTTCTCAACAAGGGTAATTTTGCCCTCAGGGAACATTTGGTCATGTGGAGAGACACTTTCCGTTTTCACAGCTAGGGAGAGGGGAGGGGTGCTCCTGGCAACTGGTGGGTAGAGGGCAGGGAGACTGCTAAACATTCTACATTGTACAACAAAGAATTACCTGGTCCAAATTGTCAATAGTGCTGAGGTTCAGAACTCCTGGGTTAAATAAAGAAACTGAGACAAAAAAAAAAAGAGGATGAAATAGGTTTAATACGAAATAGTGGCAGGCTTGGGAAAAGAACTTAGGCCTTCTGCCTCTACCCCATTGCGTTTCCTACACTACCATGCCCGTAAGTCATGTGGGCTCATGCTGACACGTGGTAGCAGCTGTATGTGAAAATGCTTTGTAAACTATGAAGTTCCCACAAAGGTTAGGTCCTTATCATCAGCACTGTATCCCTGCTAAGCCCCACTCTAACTGACTTCTGGGGACTTTCCTCCACGTGCTTGAATCTGTTCACTCTTTCAGCCTTCTCTTCCATAGCAGAGTGCTGTGTCCCCTTTTTCCTTGGCCATCCCTACCAACTACCACCTGAGGTGATCACAGAAAATGTTTTATCTTATTTTTCTTTAACTTCCTTAGTGATTTTTACATGGAGTGGCCTTTTAGGATGGTGTGGTACTCCAGGCTAATGCCTTCAGAAATGTTCTTGTCCTTCTTGGCCTAGGACCTGGTTCAGTTCATTAAAAATATAGGATTTGTCAACTTGGGTGTTATTTAATGATCTACTTAGAGAAAGTATTTATGAACATCTTATTTTTGGCATCTTTAAATGCTCATGATGTCTGATAAGACCTCCCATCTCTGGAACTCACCTAGGTCCTCTTCAGTTTACCTGCCGAGACCTGGTACTTCATGTTGGCACTTCCCAGAGTTCTGATCCCCACTGACCTTTTCATCTTGACCTCAAGTCTCATTGCAAACACTGCTGGTTTCAATGGCTTATTGCAGCCAATGATACTCTAGATGGAATTTGATTCTCCTTCAGACCCAATTCCCTTCCAAGCCCCCTGCCCAACAAGATAAGAAGATTGGATATATCTTTCACAATAAGGTTGTGGAAGATCCAGTTTGCAATCAGCTTTAGAGGACCTCACTCAAATATCCTGCATCATCTTGGTAATATATAATAGATGTTTCATTCATGAATTTCTCTGTAGCTTTTTGCATTTCTAACTATGTTCAGCCTGTAATGGATTACAATCAGTCAAAGAAGAAAGCAAATAATCAATAATCTAAGTGAGTAAATAAATAAGAATTCTGCAATTTACTACCCACTATGTGAAACAGCCATGCCAAAGTAAATGTTCCAAAGTTCCAACAAATGGGAACATCTCCAACTCTTGCTTTGTTCTCAACTGCAGATATAGAGGGAGTAAAAGGATTTGTGTGTTACTGGGTATATATATATATATTGTGGGTGTTGTGGGTGATGAGCAGACAAAGGGCAGAATGTGTACATTTCATTTCATTCCTTTTTCCCCCAGTTCTCCCAAAGAAACATAGTGAAATACACAGGATAGAGTGTTCTGGCCTAAAAATATCAGGCTGGCTTGGGGGAAAGCCAAGGTTTGTAGTCTTCCATGCTATATCTGATATCATCGTGCAAGCCATGGCATTGATTTTCAGTAGCAAAAACTGCTGTTTCAAGATCTCAGGCAGACTACAAAGCACACAAGTTTGTTTGTCTGGTTCTTCCATCTCTCTGAATTTCTACCCTGTCTTTTTTCTCCCTGTCTAACATCACAGAGGAAACAAATTTTGAGCACCGGCGGTGGCCTGACTTCTGCAGATGGCCACCATGCCCATCAGAAAGGACCTGAGCTCTCCTCAGCTACAAAGACCCCAGGTTTCCTCTTTCTAAGGCATCCAGGAAGGATCTTTTTGTAGCACCTTGGCAAATGTTCATGGAGTTCAGTTTGGAACTAGGACCAAAGATAAGCAAGAGTCAACAGAAGGCTAACTTTATACTGAAGCTATAGTCCAAGTTTTGACTCCAATCAAATTCACCATCTTTCCATATTCTTATTGTGAGATACTTCTCCAAAATTCAAACCTCACTGGTCATTTGCTGGTTCATTCCAGTCTTTTCATATGAAATGTTGTGCACTTTTTTTTCTTCTTACCAATTTGTTCTACCTCCACTGCCCTTTCTTCCAAGTGCCATCTGGAACCCCAATTTCAAGGTAAATAAACTCCTCTATATCTGCAATTCCTTCACAGCCCATTTTCTCTCTCCCTGGCTTTGAGTGAATCCTGGCAATCACTCAGGAACACTGCAGTCTAGTGTGGATGTAAAGAGCTCAGTTTCCGGATTCAAATCCCAGTCCTGCCTCTCATCAAGTATGTCACCTTGGGCAGGAAATGTACAAAGTTTTTTTAACCTCAGTTTCTACATCAGTATATGGAAGAAAAAACTCCCTTAGGATTATTATGAGGATAAAATTAGTACATTATAAGCACTTAGAAGAGTGTCTAGCACTTTGGAAGAATAAAAAACAATAGTATTTAGTGAGTCCAGCCAGGACTGCCTACATTCCATACAATTCAGTATTAATTTTCTTGGAGATTTTCAACATCTTTTCAATGATGCATTTCCTTCTCCAAGCCATTACTCCTTCACTGTGCTGTAAGAAGTACCTTTTTCTATGAGACTCATCCTTGCAAGATGTATCACTCTTTTCCCTCCTCACCCATGCCATAACCTCACATTCATCCAGAACTTCTGCACCACCTCACAATACTTCCGTTTCAAGTCCCATCTTCATACTGTGTGACATCTGTGATTAGATGACTTCTTCATCCTCCTGAAAAACCACATCTGTGTATTTGTTCATCTCCTCAGCATCAACACCTCAACTGGAACACTGCTGGAGGTAAGGACATACCTTGCTGCCACTCATTTGCTGTGAAACAGGATTAAATGCCTCATTTTACAACTGAGGAGGTAAGTCTGAGACAAAGAGGCTGAGACTTTTGCTCACGAGCACATAGCTAATAAATAATTAAATCCAGTTCTCTTGACTTTATTCCAGACACTTTGTACTGCATCAGATTTCCTTGAAAGACTTTCTAAAGTTTATACATATTTGTTTGGCATTTTAGTATCCAGAAGAAGCATGTAATGTTATCTGAAAGCTTGAAGTGTTTAATGTCATCTTCCTCTGTCCTGTAGATTATTTTTTGTGTAAACAGTTGTCTTTCATTGTCAAATATGTAGTTTTTCCATGAGAAATCTATAATTCTTCTTTCCCAGCTTCTGGAGGAATATATCTATATCCCCATTTCTCTGAACAAAGGGGTACATTTTATCATGGCAGCAGTAAAGAGGAAAAGGAAGATCTAAGCCCTCAGCCCAATAGGGTTCCTACCCTCTGGGGCTTAACAGCAGGCTGATTACCATTCAAGATATATCAATTTGTTAAGGGAAACACTGAGACAGGTAATGAAAAATCCACTGGGAAGAATGTTGGGGTTGAGGGCTTGTTGCTGGTGCATCTAGTTTTTATTTTCTTTTTGAATAGGTAACAGGGATGGCAGATGGATTGTCCAGTAGTCTAGCTGGACAAGAGAGGACCTGCAGTGTCTTCCAAGGAGTAATTGATGATATCTCCTCAGGCATGGGAAGTGGAGAGGAGGTTTAGTGTTTGGCACCGAGCTGCAGCTTTCTGAATAAGCATTCATTAAAAATGATGGTGAGTATAATTCAGCCTCACATCTCACCTATAGAAAACCAAGCTAGAGGACAGAAGTATTTATTTTGAGAAGACGTGAGCCTTTGGAAGTGAGGATTCAAGGCAACTACTTATCTACCCCAATTAAATAAATTGATTTAATTATGATTAATTATTTATTGAAGACCTACTATACATGTACTGGGAAATCCTGAACTTTTAACCAAAAAAAACCCCAGATTCTACCCTTAAGGAGTTTACTATTTACTTTAGTCAGAGAGGAAACCAAACAGCAAACAACAATGATAGTTTCACTTAACCTTGGAATTGGTCCAGGGAATGACCATGTGTGATAAAATTTAAACCACCCTCCTATGGACCATTTAATCTTATGAAGTTTTACTTCAGAGATGAGAGTCCTTTGAGGGTATATCTTTTTATTTTCTCCTTTATGTAAAATGATCAACACTGTTCTAGTTGACTACTGAAGGTATACATCAGACTCATTTTCAATACTCTTATTATAACAAAGGAAAAGATAGTAGAATTAGTAGAAATATTATTTAGTAAATACTTTTTATAATTATTTATATGGATCACATAGGAGAACTCAGTAAGCACTGGGGACATTTAGGAAGTTTACATTTGGGGGTTCATATATTCAGATCAATAGGGGTAAATGGCTTAGAAGTAGCAAAAAGAAGGTTTTAGTGTGTCCAGAATTGGAGTCAACTGCCTTTGGAGATGGTGAATGGTTCATCCCTAAGAGTATTGAAGAAGGAGTTGGAAAAATCCCTTCAGGGATGATGAGGATGAAGGCCTCTTTTGGGTTAAGAGTGTTGATTATTTGCCTGTAAGCTACTTTCTACACATTATTATCTTTAATTGCAGTGAAGTGTCCCTGAAGAGCAATTCTGACTTAGGTTCCTTGAAGGTGATGTCCACCACCCTTTCCCTCCTCTGTAATCACAGTTCTCAAAGTCTTTGAGAGGTTTCCATCAGAAGCAGATGCAGACGAGAGAGGAAAGAAATATTATTTTGCAGCAACTGGTACTCCATCAAAACAGAGGCCTTGTGAAATAATGGCAGACATCAGTAATCACCAAAGTACTGGCCTTATTTATAGGTTTGAGTGAAAGATAAATACTGTGCATGCACATTCTAATTAAGGCCAAGGTTTCCCAGCAGGCATAGCTCTGTATCTCATTCCTCTTGTCACTGCTGGCACAGCTCTCATATTTTCTGTGGTTTTTCTAGTTATGAGTAATGCTGTGTTGACTAAAATGGATGGAGTCGCAAGTTGGCCACAAGGCACAGGGATTTGATCTGCCACATGGCTGGAACCTGGACTCAAAAATACCACAGCTGCATTTGCCCTTGTCTTCAGTGGCTGACTAGAGCATTTAGACAAAAGATGGTGATGTGTGTTTTAGGATTACCTGTGAAGGGGCTCCCGTCCCACTGTGGTACAATAGTGGATGGTAAAAAGTGAAGCACTCCATAGAAATGCTCCCTTCTCAGTTTCATTCATGTCAATTAAGCATCTGTTGGGTTAGGAGGAGAGATATGGTCTGTTTCCATCAGGTACATTTCTAAGATAGATTTCTGAATGGCATAAAGCTAATGCTCTTTTAATAGTCTCCCCTACCTATTACATAATGAAAAAAAACTGAGCACATGCCATGAACATATGACTAATGGCCCTTAGAGAAAGTCCAATCCTAGTTTTGATCTTTGGGAGATGAGGCCATCATAATCTAATGTAGCTAATCATGTCAAAGGCACAATCAATAAGCATACACTGATCTCACAGTGTAATTGTCTCCATAAGTTCATTTTTAGACCAAATCAATCAAAAGTAGTCAACCTGACTAGGAATTAATTCAGAAGTATCATTAATTATTTTTAAAAAATCAAGATTTACATTTTAAAATATTAATATCTTGTTACTTAAAAATTTTCTATTCTTAGTTCCTTAGAATATCTTTACATAAGTACACTGCAATAAAATTTGGGGTCTTTTCTTGGCAATAGTATGACTTTTCATCACTGAAGTAAAAAACAAAATAAAAATATTTTCTCCCCTCCATATCTTTGTGAAAGCCTCATTATTTTATTCTGGAGCTATCTTTAGTCCTCCCCGAACATGTATACATAGTAGGCAAGGACTAGGCATAGATCTGGATTTTAGTTTGTAGCTTCCTTTGACCAAGGTCAAGGGTAAAGAAAGCAAGTAGAAAGAGAGATAGGAAAACACAGGGCTAAACCAGATATGGAGTATGGCTTTCTCCTCAGGATTTTTTACTTGAGTCCCAGTGAAAACTTATTTGAATTGTTAGCTGATTTTTCTTCTAAACTTTTTGCAGCTATATCAGCCAGAATCAGTGTCTGCCTGTGTGTGTGTGTGTGTGTGTGTGTGTATGTGTGTGTGCATGTACATACAGGCTGTCTATCTTCATGACTAAGAGAACTACTGATTGAGGAGTACATTTGTTCTCAATGGATATAGCTAATCCAACAGTGTAAATCTCAACCTAACAGAGTGTGTTAGAATTTGTTGTGCAACAGTTTTCACTCTCCCAGATTCATTTGGATAATTGCAGAAGCTTAGCACCATGTCGTGGGAGGCATCAGCGTGGGGTGGAGTGGAGGGAGGAAGTTAATATTCATATTACTACTATGTAACTGACTATCTAACTGACAAAGACCAAGACCCTTCACATATTTGGTATCATTTTGTTCACTATGTGAATAATAATATCTATCGCAGCATAGCAATTTTTATTCATACTTTATAGACAAGGTAACTGAGCCTCAAGAAATTAAGTAATTTCTTTAATATTTCAGTGTTAGTAGGTGGTAATCAGGGATTTATTTGAACCTCTGGAAACCTGGAATGGGAGTCTGAATTTATCAGAGAGGACTTATGGATGACTTGGTAAGGTTGGAGCTGCAAGGGGTCATGACGAATGTTTAGCACAGGGTCTCATTAATATGTGGTCAAAAATACTACTGAATGAATGACTTGGAAATCCAGAGCAATCAACTTAGTTATAACAGAATGAGCGAACAATGTGGTGTCAGGGCTAAATCTAGGAGAAGTGCTTAGGAGTTCAAACTAGGTGGGGAGCAGTAGTCAGATAGTGATTACATGATTGTGTAGACCAGGTTAAAAGCATGAGAAATCAGTCAGTTACTGAAATAAGCAAATTGAACTATAAATATGTAAGATTCAATTCAGAGTTAACTGATATTTATTATGTAACTGTTATGTGCTAGTTTCTAATTCTTCTATGTAGTTTCCACATTCTTGTTTCACCTTTATAATAATCGTGTTTCATAGTTGGGGAAATTGAGTTTCCTGAAGGTGTGACTTTCCCAAGGTCACAAACTTCACAAACTATGGTGAAGTCAGTGTTTGAATCCAGGTCTCCTGACTCACTTCAGTGTTATTAACATAATGAGCATAGTCTATTTTCAGTAGGTATCTTACTTGACTTGTCAGCAACATCTAGTATCACTTGGCTTCCAGACAGTACTCCCTCTTGTTTCCTTTTGACTCACATCAACAACTCTTTCTCAGTTTCCTCTGCCAGTTGTTTCTCATTCCACTGACTTCTGAACAACGGAGTGTTCATAGTTCAGTCTCTGTACCTTTTCTCTTTCCTATTTACATTCATTTTCTTGATATACTTATCTAGTATCATGGCTATCAGTGCCATCATGACAACTCCAAATTTTAAATCTCTAGCCAGAACTCTTTCTTGAGCTCCCTATAGCTCTCCAACATAAAAAAAAAAAAAAAAAAAGCATCTCAAATTTCAACTTTTCAATACTGCACTCCTGATGGTTCCCAAACTTGGTTACACTTGCTGTGTCTTCCATCTTAGTTAATAGCAACACTACCCTTCCCATTGCTCAGGTCCCAAACCACAGAATCATCTTTAATGCTCTCTTTCACATAGTCCACGTCCAATCTGTCAGCAAATCCTGTTGGCTATGTCTTCAGAAAATGACTGACTACATCTTGCCACTCCCACAGCTATCTTCTTAGCCCAATTCACTGTCAACACTTTTGGATTATTGCAAGAGCTTTTTCTAGTCTGAATTTGCCCACCTGCAGCATATTCTTCATATAGCAGCCAAAGTAACCTCATAAATAGTAAATCAAATCATGTCACTCTTCAGATCACAACCTATTCACTCAGAATAAAAGGTAGAGTCCTTATAATGGTATATGAGCCTCTACATGATCTGGCATCATTAAGCCTAAACTTCCACCTTAAGGGCTTTACTTGGGTTATTCCCTCTGCCTGGAACATACTTCCCCAGACATCTGACCATTCACTCCCTCATCCTTTTTAGGTCATCCTTAGCTATCTACATTGCACACTGTCTTCACACGTGCAACTCTCTATACACCTTCATTTTTCTCCACAGAACTTATCACCACCTGGCATGGTCTATATTTAACTTACATGCCTTTTAAATTGCATCCTCTCCCCTTATTAAATGTGAGCACCAAGAATAGAGAAAGCAAAGATGTCTGCTATTTTGTTGGTCACTGCACCCCCAAGCAAAGGGAATGGCACAAAGGAGAAATGCCTGGCATATAGGAGAAATTAAAACATATATATTGATTGAATGAATGGGAGGGAGGGAGCCTTAAGAATTTAGCCCATCTGGAAGGGGCATGGGGCATGATACAACCCCTGATAGATAGGCAGCAGCCTAAGCAGTTTCACTGAAGTGCTGAGGAGCATGTGCACCAACAAATAACCTAACGTTTTCACTTTTCAAAAAAATTCCTCCACTGTCCCAATATGACGTTCCTATGCCTCAGGAGAAAATATATTAACTCTCGGAAACCTGATAGATCATGAACCATGAAAGTACTTGTAAAAAGCTGTGTAAATAGAGAACAGAAATCCTGATTCTATTTCTTTTGTGATGATGCACAACTGCAAACCAAATATTGAAAATTAAAAAAAAATAACGTTGAGTATCTTTTCATGGAAAACTCCATTACTGCCCCGTTATTGTGTCTTGTCTCCATCCACACAACCCTCCCCCATTAAGCACTCTCTATTTTTGGTAGGTAGCACAACCCAGTAAAAAGAGCATGGGTACTGGAATCAGAAATGCTTGGCTTCATGCTGTGATCACACTACTTGCTAATCACAGAATCTTGACCAATTTCCTTGACCCTTTTGAGCCTCAATGCTTATTTGTAAAACAGGAAAGACAAAATATACTTTATTAGGTAATTATGAAGATCAAATTATATATAATATTATGTACAAGTTATATATCAATTATTTATAATATATAATGATATACTGTAAATTTGATTGGCACCTAATATTATATACATTCTATATATCATATCAAATATATATATTTGATTGACACTTAATGCATGCTCCTTTAAATTTGATTGGCATTAAGTGTTATGAGATAATGGAAGATATATATATATATATATTGGTCTCTGCCCCTAGTTCCTGGTACAGAACTCCTAAAACCTTTATAATTCCCTACGTGATATATGATGGCACTAGAAGCATCTTTTATTCTAATATTTGGTCTTTGACCCCAGTTCCTGACACAGAGTTTCAAAATTCCTTGGAGTTTCCTGAGTGATAGTAGTGTCTTTTGTTCTGATAAGGGAACTCTTGGTCGGCTCCTGCCTGGGGGCTGGTCACAAGAAAAACCACACCATGATTAGAAACTTGGCATTTTCAGCCCCACCCTACATTCTTCAGAGAGAGTAGAGGGGATGAAAAAGTAGTTAATGATCTATCATGCCTATGTGATTATGTCTCCATAAAATCCCCATAGTAAGGGTTTTGGAGAGCTTCTAGGTTGGTGTACATACGGGGAGAGTGGTGCTGCCCAAGAAAGCATGGAAACTTTGTACCCCTTCCAACACACCTTCCCCTATGCATTTCTTCCATCTGGATGTTCACCTGAATCTTTAATCATATTCTTTTATAATAAACTGGTAAACAGTAAGTAAACTCTTCCCAAATTCTGTGAGCTACTTTAGCACACTAATTGAACCTGAGGAGGCAGTGCCATGGGAACCTCTGATTTGTCACTGATAGGTCTGAAGTACAGATAACAACCTGGATTTGCTAATGGCATCTGAAGTGGGGAGCAGTTTTGTGGGACTGAGCCCCTAACCTGTGAGATCTGATGCTATCTACAGGTAGATAGTAGCAGAATTTAGTTAAAATTGTGGACCACACTGATATTGCAGAATTGCTTGGTGTGGGAAAAAAGCCCACACAACTGGTGTCAGAGATGTGAGTGTGGTAACTGTGTGAGAGTAAAGGAGAAACACAGGAAGAGTAGAGTGTAGGTTTTCTACACTAGTGTCAATCATATATGCCCGTGTCCCCTGCATCGGCAGGTGGACTCTCAACCACTACGCCACCAGGGAAGCCCCAAAATAGCTAATTTTGAAAGGAAAAGGATTATATCTCTATCTAGTATTACTCCAATAACAAATGTATCTAAATTATAAATGGGAAAATAATTTTTTAGTTATAAAAGAAAGAGGGAAATCTAAATTATATGCAGGCTGTCTCTGGATAGCAGCTTAACCATTACAAGAGTGCTATCTGAAGGGAAATAAAAGGAAATAGAAAGCAGGCTTCAGATGATGGTAGAGATCTGCTCGTAAAATTGAGCGCCTGTAGAATCTATGTTTGAATATATCTTTTATTAAGCTTATGCCAACAATCAGGAGTGGAGAAATTAGAAAAATCTAGACTTGGTTATGAGAAAAGTAAAGATTCTATGATCTAAACTCTTTCTAGTTTGGGATATCCTACTGGGAATTTGAAGTGGGGATCAAAGGGGATACATTTCAAACCACCCCCAACCCTCTGAAATGTAACAGAAAGATGAGCACTCTACATAGCACTAGGCTACAGGGCAGGACATTATTCCTTGGGCTTTTAGGCACATGGGAACAAGCAGATGATAGGAAAAGAGAAGCCTAACCAGAATTAAGTTGAATCCTCATGGGAGGTTTTGAAATTCTAGGCACTCATATAGTTTTAACCCATCCTCAAGATAGAAAGATGCACAGCACCATCCAATAGAAATCTAATGTGATCCACATATGTACTTTAAAACTTTCTAGTAGCCACTTTCAGAAAAGAAGTAGGTGAAATGAATGTTAACGTGTTTTATCCAATATATATTATCATTTCAACATGTAGTAAATATAAAAATTTAACAATCAATGCAATAAAATATTTTACATTCTTTTTTCCTACCAGGTCTTTGAAATCTGGTATATATTCTACACACTCACAACACATCTCAATTTGGACTAGCCACAGTCACTTGCTGAATAACCGCATGTGGCTACTGTCTACTATTTTTGACACTGCAAGTGTAGACAAAAGATCACAAGGTCTGAGTAAAGACTTGTGTTCTAATTGGTCTTAAATGATGGATTGTTTTAGATGGTCTCTAGAGTCGTTTTTCAGCCCTTATGTTCTCTGAGTCAATGGCAAGTCAAGGATGTGGGTGCATCGAAAAATGATAACAGCCAAGCCTTCGAAGCTGGGACAGTCCCCAAGGCAAGCCTGCTATTTCCATCTCAATTTAGGGAGGTTAAAAAAGCATCTTCGTCTCTCACCAGAACAGCAGGTTTTGAGCAGAAAGTACAGTCTTTGTCCCCTACAGCAAAGGGATTCTCTAGGATGTGGTTCCAGAAGAAATTCACTGAAGGGACTGCTTAATCAGGAATTAACTTTGCTATTGATCTCAGTGGTCAGGTGATGAGCAATGTGGTGTAAATCAAACCCTTGACCCACAGACCGAAAGCATAGCCCATATGATTACTTTTTGCACAGCTTTATTAAAAAGAACACTGCACACTTCCACGGTATGTTTCATTCCCAAGACCCGTATAAGTCATAAGTCCCCGCCCCATTGCCATTGGCTTTCAGAGCAATAATATGCTCCAGCACGCCAGAACTTTGTCTTGCCTGCTAGCCTGAGGTGGCCCTGGAGCTATTAAAAGTCTCTATTCATTGCCCCAGTTTCAGATGAATTTGCTTAAATGGTGGTCTATTTAGACCTCAGACATGAAACTTCTGTTTTTACTGGTGTGATGCAGAAATGGCTGTGGTGAAATACTTGAGCTAGAATGAGAGAACTGAAGGCTCAGGCCATCTGTTCTCCTGAAGCACTGTGTGACCTTAGTCAGATGCCTCCCCATGTCTAGACTTCAGTGCATCCCCATGTAAAACAATTAAAGCTCTTTCCACTTTGATGGTGAGGATCATGTTCATGGAATCCTGATACATTTCACAGGAAGGTTTAAGATAAATGCAAGATACTATGATGAATCATTTCAACGGGACCCTAGGGAAGAAGCGGGATGGTAAATAACTCAAATCTTGGTAAACAGTTCAGACAGATGAGGAGCAGTGATGCCTTGATGGGCAGGTCAAGGACAAATGGAGAGGGGGTAGAAAAGGGAGGAAGGAGCGGGAGGGGGCTGGAGACACTCATTGCTGGGCCACCCAATGCTAAGAATGGCAAAGTTTGAAAACCTTGTCTTTGTTCCGGAAGGACTTGACGAGCAAGACTGATTAGCTGTAGAATATCATTTAAATCTCCTCTTAAAGCAAATCCAAGTCTTTAATCATTATCTCCCAAACCACCAAACAGCTCCAGACACACACCAGCCTCACTGAGAGACTTGTCAAGACTGAAATAGTAATTCACAAATTCGCTAAAATTCCCTGCTCCAGCGAGCAGTATGACAGCTCCAGCGACCGCGGTAACATTTCTATTCAAACTGGCTTTGGAGCCGAAGCTATAAATATCCTTGCAATATTTCCTGCTTCAGAACATAAAGACAGCTTTACAGCACTGATAAAATAGAAATTGCTTTCTCTCTGAGGTCTTGCTGGAATTTTAATGTCTGTTTTGCAATAAAGCAGATCTTACACAATTTGATTTGAGGGAAAGAAAACAAACAGTCTAATTTAGTTACAATAATGACTCTTGTATTGTTTGCCCTACTTGCTTCTCTGGCTGCTGGGCTGTTAAAGTTTGTAGCGTTGAGCAGAGGGGCTGATTTTATGACAGTATTAAAATGGTTTCTTTATTATTTAAAGATACATTGTCTTCATCCCTCCTCACCACAGTGCAACAAAAAACAATTTTTAAAGGAGAAATAGAGAGAAGAAAATAAAGTTTATGGCCCTTAATAGGGCTTTGTGAAAGTTGCTTGTTAGAACTGTAAAGCAGTTGACCAAAGATGACATGAATTTAAAAGGCTTTTGAAACGTAAAAGATCACAGCAGCTTTAATTATTCCATACATGTTACACCAGTTCTTGTTAGTGCCTTCAAAGCTGAGCAAAGCTTCTTTAAAAAAAAAAAAAATCCATATACACTCCTCTCCTTTGTAGATTACATGATGTAGAAAGAAAAAAAAAACAACAGAAATCTGTGTTTGCACACGGACTATGTGCTGAGGGCATAGGAAAGTGGGGTTAAGAACAAAAGCTAAGTCAGAAAGAGAAAAACAAATACCGTATGCTAATGCATATATATGGAATCTAAAAAAAAAAAAATGATACTGATGAACCTAGTTGCAGGGCAGGAATAAAGAGGTAGACATAGAGAATGGACTTGAGGACATGGGGTGGGTGGGCGAAGCTGGGGTGAAGTGAGAGTAGCATCAACATATATACACTACCAAATGTAAAATAGTTGGGTGGTGGGAAGCAGCAGCATAGCACAGGGAGATCAACTCGGTGCTTTGGGATGACCTAGAGGAGTGGGATAGGGAGGATGGGAGGGAAGCTCAAAAGGGAGGGGATATGGGCACATGTGCATGCGTATGGCTGATTTGCTTTGTTGTACACAGAAACTAACATGGTATTGTGAAGCAATTATACTCCAATAAAGATCTATTTAAAAAATAATAAATAAAATAAAATCTGCTAATTCACAAATTGCTTGATAAGATTTAATAAAAAATAAAGGTAAATAAAATAAAAGTTCCAAAAAACAATAGCAAAACAAACAAACAACATAACAAACAAATAAGAAGCTAAGGATAGAGCAGGCTGTCTGGGGGCAAGAATTAAATGATTGAAGGGAGACAGGGTTTGATCAGGTGGTGATTAGAAGTATGATTAATCCAATATCAGACTTCTTGGCTAAGGGTTAAAGTTCAATTAGTGTTAGTTAGGTTTGGGGCTCCCAGGAATTTATCTTTGTACTGTAAAAGAATCTCTCCCTATGTGAAAAGCACAGTGACTCCATACATCCTCTAACTGCCTTATCCAGGGTATCTCTCCCAGGTCACACAGCCCCAGGCAAAACCATGAAGTAGACATTCTCTTCCACAAGCTGCCTCCCTTCTTCCTTTGGGCATCTTGAAACCACACAACTCAGATTGGTACTTGAGCCCACCATCTTTTAATTGAGATCGCATACCTGGCCTCAGGACTTGCTGAAGTTCAGGTTCTTTATGTCACATCACAGAAAGAATTCAATGAGAGACAAAGTGATAGGTAAGAAATGGATTTGTTTAGAGAGATACACATTCCATAGACAGAATGTGGTCAGTCTCAAAAGGCTAGAGCAGCCCCAGGGCACGGGGTTGTCTCAGAGAGTGAGGGCAGCAGCCATGGGAGAACACACTCCACAGAGTGTGGACCATCTCAGAAGGCAAGAGGCCTCAAAATATGAGGTGGTTAGTTTTTATGGGCTAGGTAATTTTATTGGCTAATGAGTGGGAGGATTATTCCAAGTATTTTGAAGAAGAGACGGAGATTTCTAGGAATTGGGCCGCCAGCCATTTTTTGGCCTTTTATGGTTAGCCTTGGAATTGTCATGGCTCCTGTGGGTGTGTCATTTAGCTAATGTATTACAATGAGCATATAATGAGACTCAAGGTCTACTGGAAGTCAAATCTTCTGCCATCTTGGACCCAGTTGGTTCTAACCAGTTTATGCCTATCCAAATGGCTCAGTCACTCTTTAAGTGTTGTGATCTGCTCGCTTCCCTCCTATTTCAGTCTTCTCCCCTTCAGTTGCTTCTCCTTGCTTCGTTATGCTTATAATAGATTGCCTTTTCCCCTTTGGTTTCTCAAAACGTCCCATTTCCTTCCATCCAACCATTCCATCTATCTGTTTCTACATCCCAGTATCCTGATATACCAAAAATTCTACCCTTATTCTAAACCTTTCAGTGCTTTTGTGGAGTGTGCTTGACATTACAGACCCATGAAATCTTTGGCCCAGAAGGGAATTGGGCTTGTGTCTCTCCTTTAGTTTTTTAAACTGTATTCTTAAGACCCTTCAGATTTCACAAACATCTCTCAACAACTGTCTGATAGGAAGGGGCTGGTTGCTACAGTCCTATGTCAATCACAGCCCCTGCACTTTTATCAATTTAATATAAGGAGGACTCATTTTTAAGGTGTTCTGCCATTTAAAAATGTTTGAAAGTCATTATTCTTGTCTGAGTTTTCATTTTGCAAAAGAGAAAACTGAGGTTCAGGGAGGGAAAATGACCACCCCTTTTCTCATAGCTGAATAATGGCAGGGTGAGAAGGAGAACTCAAGTAGACTTACTGTTACAAGTGACAGGGTAGTGATCTCTAATGAACTAATTCATACCAGAGTGAAAGCACTATTATG
Organism: Phocoena phocoena; assembly: GCF_963924675.1. Taxonomy (NCBI): domain Eukaryota; kingdom Metazoa; phylum Chordata; class Mammalia; order Artiodactyla; family Phocoenidae; genus Phocoena; species Phocoena phocoena. The sequence goes on from NC_089219.1 coordinate 148,941,038, forward strand.
ATATACTATCCATGTTAGGGATAGTTAATTAAAATAAAAATGTTAATAAGTGATTATAATGTGGCCAAAACAAAATTAATTAATTTTTAAAAAAGAAAAGAAAATACAAGGCTTGAAAAAAAAAAATAGAATTACCATATGACCCAGCAATTTCATTTCTGGGTATATACCCAGAAGAATTGAAAGCAGGGTCTTGAAGAGATATTTGCACACCTATGTTCATAGCAGCATTATTCACAATAGCTAAAATGTAGAAACAACCCAAGTATCAATTAATGGATAAATGGATTTGATACCGAGCAGGCCCCTGTGGGGCTCCTGGGCACAAAGCCTTTCTGTGTCCCCCATTTCGTTGATTACAGGAAATAGGCTTCGTTCAGCCTGTATGACCTTCCCTGAGCTCTAACAGGCAGATGCAAGCAGTTGTTAATTAGGGAAAGAAGGGGTTGTGAGACAAGGGAGAAACAAACAGTCAAGAGAAACAATAGTGCAGCCTTGGGGCAAGGTTCTGTTCCCCATCAGGGGATACACACAACAATATCTTTGGGTTGTTTTGCAGATACTGAAACCCCCTCCAGATGGGAGAAGTTAACTGTTAACGGTGGTGTGCTGCTCAAAAGCATGGAGACCCCAGATGGGCTGGAACCAGATGCTGACTCCCACTTACCTCACCACCAACTAACCAGAAGAATGTCCACGAGCTGATCATGCCCTCTTTGAACCATTACTATAAAATTTCTCACTACCCTCTCTGAGTTGGGACACACAGTGTTGTGGGCATTAGCCCTCTGTGCCCCCCTTTGCCTGGCAAAACAATAAAACTATTCTTTCCTACTTTACCTAAAACTCTGTCTCTGAGATTTAATTCAGTGTTGGGATACAGAGAGCTGGAGTTGACTTCAGATTGGATAAGTAAATGTGGTATATACATATAATGGAATATTATTTTGCCTTAAAAAGGAAGAAACTTCTAATACATGCTACAACATGGATAAACCTTGAGGATATTATGCTAAGTGGAATCAGTGACAAAAAGACAAATATTGTATGAATCCACTTATATTAGGTATTTAGCATGGTCAAAATCATAGAGAAGGAAAGTGGAATGGTGAGTGCCAGGGCTTAGCATAGGGAGGAATGGAGAGTTATTATTTAGTGGGTACTGAGTTTCAGTTGTACAAGATGAAAAGAGTTATGGAGATGGATTGTGGTGACGGTTGCACAACCTTATGAATATATTTAATACCACTGAGCTGTATCCTTAAAAATTGTTAAAATGTTAAATTCTATGTTTTAAAAAATGAAAACAAAAATGTGGTCTGAGGAAACCTCTGGAGTCTCTGGACTCTTTTAGAGGGTCTGTAAGGTTGAAAGTCTTTTCATAATAATAATAAAGCATTATTTTTCACTGTCTTGACATTTCCAGTGATGGTACAGAAGCTATGGTGGGCCAGCTATTGGTGCTTTAGTATAAATCAAGGCAATGTCACCAAACTGGACAAGCAGTTATTGTATTTGTTCACACTTACAGAAGAAAGAGAGAAAGGGGAAGAGGGAGGGAGGAAGGAAATAATGAAGGAATTAAAAACAGAAGAGAGAAAGGAGGAAGGGAGGAAAGGAGGAAACCATTTTAATTTAAGAATGTTCTTGATGATGCAGTAAAAATACTAGTTATTTAAAATTACTAAAAGTACTAAATCTCAACCCTGGAGTGCACATTTTTTAATGGTAAGTGTGACAAAAGGAAAGTACATATATAAAGCAAGTAAATGCATACCAAAATACGATGGTGCCTCAAGGCAAAGCAATTTGAGTTTTGAACTGAATTTATCACTCCTTTCATGAAGCATCATTTATACTAGAATGAACTACTGACCAACAAGCAATGGTCATTGAGACTTGGATATCCAACAGACATTTCTGTGAAAATGAAAGAAGTAAGCCTGTCATTTCTGAGAAAACTGACAGTAATTTTTGCCAATAATATTTGTGCTTTCAAACAAAAAATTAGAATTCTGGAAAACTTGTATCTGTCACTGTATACTTGACGGCTTTCCAATATTTAAAGACTTTTTTTGATGAGATTTGTAGTGATATTAATGAATGAGTTATTTTTGATATTGGATAATGAAATATGTCAACATTTGGAAGATCTGCATTATTCAAGGAACCAATATTTTCTAAATGACTAATGCATGTTGTTATAAAATCATTCATGGGTAAAAAATCCATTCAAAGTACAAAAGAGACCGATGTATTTTGATGTAGCAATTCATTGATATGGCTTCATAATTCCACACGGCAACAAATCTGTAAGAATCACTTGTTGAGTTTCAGTGTAATGTCAAAGATAAATATCCACAATTATATGACAAAGTTATTAAAATACTGCTCCCTTTTCCAACTACATATATGAATGAGGCCAATTTTTTTCATATACTTCAACCAGAATAACATATCACAACAAGACTGACTGCAGAAGAATATGTGAAAATATAGCTATCTTTTATTAAGTCAGAGATTAAAGAGATTTGCAAAGATGTAAAAAATGTGATTTTTCCCACTCAATTTTTTGTTTTTGTTGTTGAGAGCAAGAGATTTGAGAATTGCTGCTGTAGGTGATTCAGGAGACTTTTAAATGTCTCCCACATTTCACTGACTATGGTAACAGGATATCCCACATTTTTCATTAATTTTCCTGAGGACTACTCTAGGTGTCCTGTTATTTAATCCTTACTTAAGTCCCTTCACACACCAAGGCTTAGCCATGGAAGAAAATTAAACATTATTAGGCAGAGGCTTCTTAACTCTGGTGGCTTCTGAATCCCAGGACCCATGCATCCCTCCTTTTGCTGCTCTGGTCTGTAGCCTCCACTTGTTTTCCTGAAAAAAGTTTCTAAGTGTTCTGGATGCATTTGCAAATCCCATACAAGCCCACTCATTGCTCTTTGTATTAATACATCTACGTAGATGGAGCCCTACATGGAAATTTTAAAGAATATGGAAGGATAATCTTTCTGGGAAACTTTGCTTCTGGAAGAAATAAAGCACAACCCAGAGGACTCAGCATGAGAAAGAAAATACTTTGAATTTAAAAAAAAGGTCTTCATTGATCATTTCTAAAGGCTTTTACCATCCTGTGTAAGGATTCTAAGAGAGGGCAGAGAAAATGGTCAGACTCCATGATGGGAACTCTGCACCACAAACAAAAACTTCTTCTTGGTTAAATCATTTCAGGAAGTATATTGTGTGTTATTGTGAATAAAACACAAGTCTGGATATTAAAAGATATTGGTTCAAGTCCTAGCTTTATCACCCAAGAATTTTGAGACCATTCAATATATTTTTCACAGAACATGGTAGAATTCTTTTTTTTTTTTAACATCTCTATTGGAGTATAATTGCTTTACAATAGTGTGTTAGTTTCTGCTTTATAACAAAGTGAATCAGCTATACATATACATATGTTCCCATATCTCTTCCCTCTTGTGTCTCCCTCCCTCCTACCCTCCCTATCCCACCCCTCTAGGTGGTCACAAACCACCGAGCTGATCTCCCTGTGCTATGCGGCTTGTATGTTCTGAGTGGTGAATACAAAGACCACTAGACTAGGAATATTAGGGAATACACACCAAGTGTTTGGCAATGTTCCTAACACATGGGAACTGTTCCATTGGCAGGATATTAGTATTTACCTTTGCATTAATGTTAGTATAGGATATGTGCTGCTAGGAAAACTGTTCATTGTTTTGAAGCTTTTTTTCTTCATTTTTAAAGTGGGAATCGCTGTGTTTCCTAATTGATCCCATAAAGTTGTGAGGTGCTGTGAAAATTGGATAGGATTGAAGAGTCAAGATGCCTGTATTTTAGTCCCAGCAAATTCATTATCAACCAGCTGACCTTGGGGAAGTCATTTTTGTGGTCACTCCCTTAGTTTCTTCAACTGTATACCAAAGGGGTTAGACCAAATAATCTCTCAGTTTCTATCCAGCATTGGTATTCTTTGTCTAGAATCTCCTATGATCCCACAAGGGTTAAAACTCTTTCCTAGATTACTTATATTCAGGGAAGAGCTGGGTCTAGAACCTAGAACTGTCTAGTTTCTGCATATATACAGGATCATTCTGTTTAATGAGGTGTTCCAAGGCAACCTGAATGTCTGAAACACTCCATCTCAGTGACTCATTTTTAAACACCAAACATTGAAAATATGAGGTTTCTGTATAATGTGGGAAAAAAAGTATTTTTTAGTTAAAAGAGGAAGGGAGTTACTGTCTCCTGAGGACTAGCTGTCTGGCAAGATTTCAAATACTTCTTAGTTCCAATGGGTTGGAAATGCCACAACAACATTCGTCCCGGTGTCATTTTCTTAGTTCCAGTCCCAGTAGCAATCAAGAAGTGCAGGGGAGTGTGGCAACAATGAAAACAAGAAATTAATCAATCTCTCTCCAACTGTACTGAATGGGGGAACAGTGAGACCAAAGCCAAGGCAAGATTATATTGAGAAACAGAGATGGAATATCTGCTCTATGTTTTATATCCATTTTATTAAAATAGCATTGGAAATTGAGTTGTCTAAAGAAATAAAAACATACATTCCTTTGGAGCTTAGATAGCTTTTAGTTTTCATCCATCACTTGAAACAAAATCCATGTCTACATTTATCTTCTATATGAACAATGAATCAATCATTTTTTATTGAATGTTCCTTTCCTCTTTGCCATGGTAATGACCAGTTTCTGCACAGTTGATCAGGTCAACCAGGCTATTGATTTCATTTGGTCATTGAAATGGTCCCTGACTTAGGTAATTTCATGTTTTTTCATCTTATAAATGAAAATCATGCTCACCTAGTGTTTCTAAAAATATGGGCTATAATTTTTCTGTATCAAAATCATCAGTAGTGCTTACTATAAAGTTAGATCCTAAGGCCATCTCTCTAGTTCTAAATCAGAATCCCTGAGGTTGGGGGTTCAAGAATCACCCTAGGATTAACACATTTCCCGTGTGATTCTTCTAAAGGTTACCAATGTCCTAACTGCTAGACCAGTACCATCTTTCCATCTTCATTCTACTAAAACTTACTGCAACATTTGTCACTCTGGACTACTTCTTCCTTCTGGAGACTTTCTCTTCTTGATTTCAGGGACACTGAAATGTCCTCCTTCCAACTTCTATGTGCCTTCCTTTATCAGTCCTTCCCTTCCTCTGGGTCTCAAAAGGTAGGATAACTTGGCTGACAGTCCGAATGTGATTATGCCTGAAAGGAAAAGGGTGGTTCCTTTCTTAAAATCAGGGCACTGTTGACAAAGAAAAGGAGAATAAGTACTGGATAGGTAAAAACCAAAGTTGTCCACTACTGTACATGTCTATGCCTTTTGAGATCCTTGTGATCAAGAGCCATTTGTAATTTATATCTGAATCCTCAGCCCTTACTGTAGTGCCCACCATGTAGGAAGTTTTCATTCAATCCCTGGTGAATTAATGAATGAATAAATTGAATAAACAAATGTCACAATTCTAATTTGGGGGGTACATAAGCATTAACATTGCTATTGAGATAGTTTCTTAGTCTTAGCTCTCTCTAATCCATCTTCAGAACCATCTTCAAAACAATAGATATTAATCATCTTTAATCTTCTGATTATAAACATTAAATGGCTCCAAATATAAATGTATGCCATTGGAATACAACCCCCTCCTTCCTGTGTTCCCAGTCTACCTTTTTAATCTCAGCTCCTAACTTTCGCACACAATTCCTTATAGTATAGCCAAGCCATGCCATTCTTCCTTCTATGAAGACTTTAAACTTTCTTGCTTCTACACATTGGCTTATGTAAATCCATCAAGCATAAATGATTTTTCCATCTTTGACAGAAAAACAATTCTATTCATCTTTCACATTATATTTCAGAAGCTATCTCTACAATCTATAGTTATTTAGTAAGTTCCTTCTAAGTGGAAGTCACAGAATCTGATATTGCAAACAGAAACAAAGACTTGTCCTTTGCTCTTCATGACCCCTGAGTTTAGGGGTTGCTTTATTAGGTAGACCTCCCCCTCCAGGTTTTCATCTCAGCATGTTGCTCCTCTGTGGTTTAGCTTAACACATCCCAATCTGTATTTAAACAAAAACAAAAAATAATTAGAACAAATCCTATTCCTATGACTAGGCTGTAAGCTTTTTAATGGTACAGATCTAGTGCCTTATAGCTTTCAGGCTCTCAGAATGTTCATAGTAGTTTCTCAACAAATACTTGTTTCGTGAGATTGGGTTTAATCTTTCCTAATCCCTTTATGAAGATTAGAGATGAAGAGAGTGAAGTCCAGAGAGAGTAAAGGACCTACTCAAGGTCAAATAGCTAGTTTATAGCAGAGTCCAAACTAATACCTTTGCTTACTTAAAAAAATATATATATATATTTTATATATATTTTAAAAAAGTTTTATTGAAATATAGCTGATTTACAGCATTGTGTTAGTTCCAGATGTACAGCAAATTGATTCAGTTATACATATATATAAATATATGTATTCTTTTTTAATATTCTCTTCCATTATAGGTTATTACAAGGTATTGAGTATATAGTTCCCTGTGCTGTATGGTAAGTCCTTATTAGTTACCTATTTTACATATAGTAATGTGTATGTTTTAATCGCAAACTCCTAACTTATCCCACCCTTTCCCCTTTGGTAACTGTAAGTTTATCTTCTATGTCTGTGAGTCCATTTCTGTTTTGTAAACAAGTTCATTTGTATCAATTTTTTTAGATTCCATGTATAAGTGATATCATATGATATTTGTCTTTCTCTGTCTAACTTACTTCACTTAGTATGATAATCTCTAGGTCCATCCATGTTGCTGCAAATGGCATTATTTCATTCTTTTTTATGGCTAATATTCCATTGTGTTTATATACCACATCTTCTTTATCCATTCATCTGTCGATGGACACTTAGGTTGCTTCCATGTCTTGGCTATTATAAATAGTGCTTCTATGAACATTGGGGTGCATGTATCTTTTTGAATTATGGTATTGTCCAATACCTTTATTTCCTTGACATGCTTTCATTCAAGTTCCCAACTTTGTGTGAGAGAGGAGACCTACTTTTGAGTTCCAATATTTGTCCTTATCACATTGCATACTTATATGTTACATTCTCATTGTCTTCATGTTTACAGACAAACTGTTAGTTTATCCTCTTGCTAATTCCTTTTCTTTCTCATGATTATTTTCATGATTTCCTCTGGACTTCTTTCAGCTCTGTCACACATATATCTCTTGCTGTGTACATCAAGGTTACAAACAGTATTCCATCTGTGGTCAACACATGATTTTGTACACAAAATAATAATATTTTCTGTGCATTTCCAGTATCCTTTCAGATCGTGCCCAGGTAATTGCTGGTCTTTTGGCAGCAACAGCAGCACATGGAGTATTTAAGGCAATGGATGCAAGGGTTCCAACATTCCTACTCTGGATTGTAACAGGTAGTGAATCCATCATCATATAAACATCCTCTGTTTTTATTTTTTTCTCTAAATGCATTCCCTACACAAGCTCATACTGAAAGTCACAGACTAGATATCTGCTTGGTCTCACAGCCTGTAATTTACTCACCTTGGCTTGGTGTATTACTGCATGGAAAGGTTTAGTCCCATTTTCAAAATAATTCTTTTAGAAATAAGATACATGCCAGTATCAATATCCTAGAGGCTTTTCTGGTTTTGCTGTAACATATAGAAAAACATCTTTTTTATTTCAGATTTGTTTCTTGTGTTTTACCAATGCTTTAAAAAACTTTCATGAAGTTTTTTCCCTTGTCCTTTCCATGCTTAATAAGCTCTAAAAAGTCCTTTAGAAAATTGACAAAAGATATCAGGAGTTTTTATAAAAATATATCCATTGGCTGTACATATTCACAATATTTACCAAGCTCATCAAATAGTTCTAGTAGATACATGAGATATGATTTCCTTTTCCAGAAGTACAATAGTTAATATTTACTTTTGTATTCAGTGAGCCTTCCCCCTTACTACAGAGTCTTCCAGCTACCTAAGGTAAGCATTACACAGGCTGCTCTGGAGCACCCTAAAAAGTGTCTAGTGCAGTGCCTGGGATATGGTGGTGTCAAGAGAGGTTAGTTGCCTTTTCTTTCGCCTCTGAAACTCAAGCCCTGATGGGTGACTTTGGTGCCATGATTCTCCACTTGTACTAATAGGTCTTTTCTTCTTTCTTCTCCATTTGTTCATTTGTAAAACCAGGGGTTTGCAATCAACTGCCTCAAAGGCTTCTTTTAAAATCATTATTCAAGGATTCTAAAACCTTTTTAGTTAGTGTTTTTGTTTCTTTCAGATATATACCCAGGAGTGGAATTGCTGGGTCATATGCTAGTTCTAATTTTTTTTTGGAGAAACTTCCATATGGGTTTCCACAGCTGTATCCATTTACACTCCCACCAACACTGCAGGAGTGTTCTCTTTCTCCACATCTTTGCTGCTATTTGTTACTTGTGTTCTTTTTTATGATAGTCATTCTGACAGGTGTGGGGTGACATCTTATTGTGATTTTGATTTGCATTTCCCTGATGATTAGTGAAGTCGAGCATCTTTTCATATGTCTTTTGGACATCTGCATGTCTTCTTTGGAAAAATGTCTATTCAGATCTTCTGCCCATTTATTAATCGGGTTGTTTGCGTTTTTTGACGTTGAATTTGCATGAGCTGTTTCCACTCCTGGGTATATATCCCAAAAAAACAAAACCACTAATTTGAAAAGATACATGCACCTCCTCAATGCTTGTTGCAGCTTTATTTACAATTGCCAAGATAGGGAAGCAACCTAAGTGTCCATCAACAGATGAATGGATAAAGAAGATGTGGTATATACATACACAATGTATGTAGATAAATGTAAAATGGAGCTTTTTGAGCAAAAACCAGGGTGAACAAATATCTCTTCTCTTGATTCCTCTATACATTTTTTATGTTCTTTTTCCTTTGTGTTTTTGTCTTCTCTCTCCCTTCCTTCCTTCCTTCCTACCTTCCTTCCTTCCTTCCTTCCTTCCTTCCCTCCTTCCTTCCTTCCTTTCTCCCTCCCTTCCTTCCTCTCTCTCTCTCTCTCTCTCTTTGATTTTTTAACACCTTTATTGGAGTATAATTGCTTTACAATGGTGCATTAGTTTCTGCTTTATAACCAAGTGAATCAGCTATACATATACATATGTTCCCATATCTCTGCCCTCTTGCATCTCCCTCCTTCCCACCCTCCCTATCCCACCCCTCTAGGTGTTCACAAAACACCAAGCTGATCTCCCTGTGCTATGCGGCTGCTTCCCACTAGCTATCTATTTTACATTTGGTAGTGTGTATATGTCCATGCCACTCTCTCACTTTGTCGCAGCTTACCCTTCCCCCTCCCCACGTCCTCAAGTCTCTCTCCCTTTCTTTCTTTCTTACTTACTTTCTTTCTTTCTTTCTCTCTCTCTCTTTCTTTCTTTCTTTCTTATAATGCAATCCCTGAATTGTGTCAAATTGCCTTTCATGGCTTCCTGCTTTTTAGATCTATACTCACAGGTTTTCAGAATTACAAAGGCATTTTAGAGATGTATGTTATAATAGTAAGAGCAACAAATCTTTTTAATTCTATGTCTCAGATTGTGAGACTTTAGGAATAATCCTACCTTCTCTGATTCTCCATCTATAAAATGAAGTTTAGGGCTTCCCTGGTGGCGCAGTGGTTGAGAGTCCGCCTGCCGATGCAGAGGACACGGGTTCATGTCCCGGTCTGGGAAAATCCCACATACCTCGGAGCGGCTGGGCCCGTGAGCCATGGTCACTGAGCCTGCGCTCCACAACGGGAGAGTCCACAACAGTGAGAGGCCCACGTACCGCAAAAAAAAAAGGAAGTTTATAATAAAAATAGTAAACATTTTTAGACTACACAAGCAATAGTAAAAAGCACACTGCAAATATTCCTACCAAAATATTGGTTATTATTATTATAATACAATCCTCTAGTCTTCTCATTGGCTGGGCAGTCCCTTGGAAATTGGTGTTTGGATTCATTTCTGAATTCTAGTTTGCACCAGAAGTTGCATTTTTAAAAAAATGGCCAGGACAAGCTTTCCTATCTCCACATGGGCTATCTTTCCCTTTTTGAAGCACAATGCCTGTGCTCTGACAAAGGCCTCTTTCCTATGATAGCCATTTGCTGAGGGTTTTGTCTGAGTGCCCATTCAAGCAGAACGTGTGATTTACTGTTGGTTGTGAAGGTGAAAGAGATTTTGACAAGTGGAGAAATGGAGCTTTGTTCATTAACATGCAATCCTCTTTGTATGTATGTAGGGGGCGGGAGACAAAGTAGGGAGGGTTAGACATATGAGTTCTAAACTTGAAGCCTAATTTGGTTATGGAAACAGATCTGTGTCTGGCAGAAACACATGGCACCCCCAGTCCTCAGCCATCAGTGTTTGGGAAGCCTGCTTCATTTAATTGGTAAGTCATTTGTCTTGAATTGTCTTCCACCAGCACTCTCTGTGAGGCAGCTGCCCACCTTGGCTAATTTAAATATGATTTAGCAGGATAGCCTCCCGTCCCTCCTGCCAGGACATTCATAGTACCAAATTAATGTTGATTGGCATTCCCCACCCAGCCTTGGGTGATTCATAGATAAGATTCTGTTACTGATGTATGCCAGGAGGAGTCATATGAGGATATCTTTATTGCCTCCTTTTCACTGGAGAGGATTTGGCCCATTACCCATGTGCTAATTTTCTTTATTTGTCTGTAAGATCTATTGTGTGACCAGCTGTCCTGCATGCAGGTGGGGGACTCCTCAAAGCCTTCTGGGCAAATTCCCACAACTCTGGGTCACTCTCCTGTTTTATCTTTCTCCTTTTGAAACAGGGCAACTAACCCTCCAAGTGACTGAGAAAATTATCTTTTCCCCTTTGTGAAATCTGATGGGAAGGTCATTGATTTGATTCAGTCAACATGCTTCTCAGGGTCACCTTTTCTGTGTAAGACATTGTTCTGGGTGCCATGGGTGATAGATATGTGGGGACACACTTGCCTTTAGGAACCAGGAGTCTACATGTGCCCACCGGTAACCAGCTACACTTGAAAATAAGCAAGAGCTGGAGCAAGATTTTAGTGATGTTTGTACTTGAACCCTCACCTACTCTTGTTACTTAGATTCTAAACCTCAATCCATTTCTTTTCTTTTCCTCTCTTTTGCTGCAATTCTCCTTAGAGGTTGTTTCAGTTCTTCTTCCCTCATTAGCTTTTTAAGTTATTGCTTTTAAAACTTAAATATAGAAAACTACAGACGATACCGTACCAATCATGTGCTTACCACTTAAAGAAAATACTTTTTCACATTTGACTGAGAAATTCATTAAAAATATTACTAGTAAAGTTCCCTCAGTTTTCCTTCATGTTCCAATGTCCTCCCTTTCTCTATAGAAGTATCATGACTATAGTATGTAGGTATCGAATCCATATTTTAAACTATAACTGCAAGTGCATTCATCAATAAAAAATATATCATATCATATGTTTTTATTATGGAAAAAATTACATCAAACTGTAAACATTCTTCTGCAGCTTGCTCTTTCTGTCAGTGTTATGATTGCCATATCTGTATGATTACACACAGCTCCATTTTACCTCTTTTAATTACTGTGTAATATGTCACATAGAGCTTTATTTATCTTTTCTTCGCCTAATGGATTTGACTTTCTCTATTTTTGTGTTTTGTTTTTGTTATGTATAACCAATAATACTTCACTGAATGTCTTGGAATATATTTGCATAGGAGGGAGAATTTCTCTAGGGCATATATTTAGAAGTGGAATTGCCAGGTCATAGGTTATATACATATACAATTTTACTAGATATTGCCAAATTGCTCTTCAAAATAGTTGTGCCAATTTATATTCTCATCAGCAGTGTTCAAGTGTTCTCTTGTCACCTCTTCCCTGCCAAAGGTTGGCACTCTCTGAGTTAAGGAACTTTGATGAGGTTAAAGAGCATCTTGTTGTTATTAGCATTCTCCTGATTAAATTGAGGTAGAGTAATTTTTCATTTTTGTTGTCACTGTGGTTTCATCTTCTGTGAATTGTCTTTTTGCGCCTTGCATTCGTTTTTCTATTTGTCTTTTCTAAATTGATTTGTAAGAATTCCTTTATAGTTTGGATATTAATATTGTGCCTGTTACATTTGCTGTAAATCTCTTCTCCCAGTTTGTGGTGTATCTTAATTTTGTTTATGGTGCCTTTTGTTCTACAGAAAGTTTATGTATTAAAGATTTCTATTTTTGTTATAGTTTACAAAAAAACACTTTCTTACTTCAAGATTTTATTATTTTCTTCTACATTGTATTCTAACAGTTTTTAAAGGATTTTTTTTTCACATTTAGGACTTTTAGTCATTTGGAGTTTGTTTTTGACTTTGGTGGGTGTGGGAATATAATTTTGTTTTCTTTTCCATATGAAAAGATAGCTGTTTCAACATCATTTTGATTCCAACTAATTTTGGAAACCTTTCCAGTCATATATCACGGTCACAGATATATTTATATCTCTTTCTGGGGTTGTAATTCTAATGCATTGACTGTTTTTTTCCATCACTATGCCTATACCATATAATCTTAATTTCTATATCTTTATCCAATTTTTTGTTATCTTTTAGGATACGTATATAATTGTAATTTTGGCTTTATGGATGTTCTGTTATTCTTTTCACTTTAACTTAAAAAATATGACAATTTTTTTTTATCTTGTATTATCTCAGTTTTAGAATCTTTGTCCTCAAATGGGTCCAACTCTTCTTTATCTCAATCGAATCCACTGCATTCTTGCTCACTTCCTTTTTATCAGTCAAAATAGACTATATCTTCAAATTTTTGTCAGAACCTGAATCTGAATCATAGTGTCTAGGATTTTGATCACCAAATCAAAAGATCCCTATGTTATTTCTCCCAAGACATCTAAAGGCCACCATGGGATTCAGATGCCCGGTGATAATGCCCTGAATTTCCACAGCAAACATGTTCTCAAAGCTCCCAACAGGTGACTTTCTGTAATGATATTACCTAATAGAAAGCCAAAATACAAATCAAGAAAGCAAACAATAAGTGTCCTAAGAGAAGTTAATGTAGAGTTGAACATTAGAAGTAAAGATCTATGAGGATTCACAGAAAGGTGATATTATATCTGGCGGAGCAATCAAAGAAAACTGTAAGTATGAGAATGTTTTAGTTTAAGTTAGAAAATAGGCAAGATTTCACATGAAGAGATGGAAAATGGCATCGTGATCTAAGGAACCCATGAATAAATCTATGGTAACAGGATATAAAAATGGAATTCTATGAAGTTTGTCTCAAGACCAAAGAGATGTTCTAGAGCACCTATATAGGATTTGCATAGAAGCTAGCCAAAAATCAGTTTCATGAAAAAAATATATTTTCAAGACATATTTTATTACTCATACCTTCAGTCTATAAAAGAGATTCAGAGAATTAGTTGAAGTGCTCTCCTTACCCCCCACCCACCCCACACAATGGAGTAGGTGTGGGGGAGTACCTATTCCCTACCTCAAGACAAATGAGGGCGTCAAAAAAGATTTATTTATTATGTCTTCCTTGACATGTTGGATTCTTGCTGACACTAGAGGGACTGTCCCTCTCAGGGCTAGCTAATTCCCAGTGATAATAAACAACTCACCTAGCAATGTGCCTTTCATATGTAAACCGAACAATCCAGAGCCTATAGGCTCAACCATCTTCTTTATCTGTCTCTGACATTCTGGACCACTATTCCCCTGCCCTAATCACCCCAGGGCAGATAGCAGGTAGCTAGGGATATCTCTTCCACCTCAGAGCCCACTTAAATTATTCAGACTAGCTGATCCTAAGCCTGCTTGGTCTTTATGGATTATTCTTTCCAGTAGAAACCACAATAAAGACTCTTGTCCACCTTTTTCCTCTACACTTCTTCTGCCTCCTGACTGACCCTGGTGCTTCCCCACATGGCACTGCATGGCATGCTGTGTCTCCTGTTTCTAACAATCTGTGAATATAACAAATTTCTTCCTTCATGACAGTCATTTTCATGTCTTTCCATACCTGAGTAAAACAAATCTCAGGTACCGTTAAGACAGAAGACTATCTGGAAACTTAATATGGAGTATGGACCCTTGATGGATTGAACTCATGCCTGTGAATTCTAAAAGATAAGAGGCTGGATGAGGGAGCCTGTAGTAGCAGCTACTGGGAGGTAACTATGCCATTTGGGTCCTCCAAAAAGCAGATGGCATGATAAGATCAAATGTGTAAGATATTTATTAGGAGAACCCCTGTGAAGGATAAAGGAAGAGGGATCAAGAGTAGGCAGAGGAGAACTTTCCACCATGATATAGGCCTAATACCTGTGAAATGTGAGAGAGAAGGAAGAACTAGGTAGGAAGAGCCTCAGCCTGCTGCTTAGTTCTGAGAAAGTCTCAGGTAGACTGATGGAACATCCTTGAGCTAAAGTTGCCCATTGGAAGAATCCTGCATCAGGTAGTACTAACTGTTTTCTAGTACCTTTGCATGCTCGGTTATTGCATAAGAGCAGCCCAGGATAATGTGGCTTGTGATAAATGCCTTGATTGACCCAAAGCTGCAGCAGTTCAGCTGTGCTCTGCACAGTGGTTTCTCTTAAGAGAGATTTGAACGGAACACTTCCATGGCCATCACAGCCAGCCCAAATTGTATATTATTCACAAACTAGACATGGCCACTTAAGTGATATGCAATACTGCCCAGGAGATGCCTGGAGGTGTAATGAGATCTCTGCAGTAAAAGGCTGAAAGAGTACCTCCGAGTGCTCAAGGGCTGAGAGGGAAATCATAATTACCAACAGGATTACACCTGAGACTTTCTCAGAACTAAGCAGCAGGCTGAGGCTCTTCCTACCTAGTTCTTCCTTCTCTCTCACATTTCACAGGTATTAGACCTATATCATGGTGGAAAGTTCTCCTCTGCCTACTCTTGATCCCTAACCCTGCCCCTTTTTGTATTTTCTTACTCTCTTACCCAGTTTAGATTCCATTGTTCATTCTTCATCCAGTCTTTTGACAGATTACTCCAGCTGCCCACCAGCAATATATCGCACATGTGCTTTGGAGTATCATGGGGAAAATCACACAGCCATGCAGATGTCACCACTATAAATTTATACTCTTCATCGCCAGTGGGTTCCTCAGTGCTGTCCAGCAGACCTCCTTTTTCCCTAGCCAGGGTTCTTCTCTATGGTTCTCAGGTCTTTGGACACTTCCTTTCCTTTTTTCTCATTCTCAGCTACTCTCTCCCCAGCTCACGCAGAAAACAAAAACCATCAGTTTTTACGCCCCAGAATTTACCACTTGCATCTGGATTGTTGCAATAACCTCCTGACTACCTCTAATTTTACCATGTTCCAAACCATTTCCCACACTGCAGCTAATCTGATCGTTTCACTTCCTTGTGTGAAATCCCTCAAACTCCTAGGATGAAACACAAACACCAAACAGGACGGGCACTCCCTTGCAAGACCAACTCCTACTTCTCTCAAGCTCTTTTCTTCCCACCCCCATATTCAAAACTGACATTTCCACCACACTGAACTTTAGTTCCTAAGCTGCCCTATGCATAGTCCCCTCTGGCTGCCAGGCTTTCCTTCACATTTTTGTGTCTACCTGGAACAGCTTTCTCTCTCCCTCTTTACGTGGCCAAGTGTCGTTTATCCTTTATGAGTCAGCCTAGTCGCGGTTTCCCCTCAAAACCTTTTCTGATCCCTCAAACCTGTGTCTGATGCCCTTTCTAATGCTTCTTAAAGCCCTGCACATCTAGATGTTAAGCAACACAGTGTATGACAATTACCTTGTCTGCCTTTCCTGCTCTAAGAGGTCAAAAATCATGTCTCTCTTCTTTGTAAATTTATTCCTAGACCTAAGCACAGTCCCCAGCACAGAGAAGTCCCTCAATAAATGCTTACTGAGTAAATAAATGTGAGTAGTCACTCAAAAATTATTTTGTCACTTTGAAAGAAAACAAAGGTAAAATGACAAACTTTATAAAATAGGTTACAATTAAGAAAACTTGGCTATGGATCCCTCAAAGAAAACAAGTTATTTAGAAACATACCAGCATAATTTGAACACTCTATGGGTATTTATACAGATGATGAAAGTTCTGAACTCAGACCAAAACTGCTGAGCTTATAAGTATCCACCAAATCAGCAGGTAATGTTGTATCTTATATCACAAAGAAACCTACTACTGCAGTTGGCTGACGTTCATAATTAATATCTTGTAATAACCCAATGTCTTTATTTCTAGCTGAATCTCTATGGTAAAACTGCGAATAAACCTCTTTCTCAACATGAATAACAATTACATCTCCTCTGGTAAAAGACGTGTGAGTGCATTTCCCTTCATAAATGAGAGTTAGAGTCAATGAAAGCAACAACTCTTTTTATTTCCAAGGCTCTGTTGCAGTAAATGGTCATACAGAGTCTAGCAGAATGCCACACATTATTTCCTTCTTAAAAATTAGCATCTTGGGCTTCCCTGGTGGCGCAGTGGTTGAGAGTCCGCCTGCCGATGCAGGTGACATAGGTTCATGCCCCAGTCCGGGAAGATCCAACATGCCACGGAGCGGCTGGGTCCGTGAGGCATGGCCGCTGAGCCTGCGCATCCGGAGCCTGTGCTCCGCAACGGGAGAGGTCACAACAGTGAGAGGCCAGCGTACCGCAAAAAAACTAAAAACAAAAATAAAAATAAATTAGTATCTTTAGTGCCACAATGAATTCTAATTTATGGACTTCTTAAATACCTTCTTATAACATTTTTTTTTTAACATAAAATAGCTAATCTCTCTGAGTTAAAACATATTAGAGTAACATTACCCAAAACAGCCACTACAGAACCGTAGCTTCCTGGCTGAAAGATGTCTTTTCCTGCTGAACTGAAAGTGAATACAGCATTAGGAAAGCCCTTGCTTTTGACTTTTATTAGGTGGTAACTACAACCAAAGAAGGCTAAATGAGTGGGAAAACTGTAATATAAATCATTTTAATCCAGAACATCTTTACATACTGAAGACAGCTAGTTGGTTGGTTGAAGGATTTTATCCTTAAATTAATGATTTCATCCTTTAAATTAATTCCAGATTTGGTTGGTTTGTGATTTTAGGTTTAATAATCAGAGAGGAAAATCATTCACACAAAAATGGATTATGCTTCAGGAAGTTGGGGATGGGAGCCCTATGGGCTCTGTGGTATCCTTGGGGGCAGAAGACTCTTGCAGCATTGGTGTGTGAGCTGGAGGCTGTGGGGTGCAAACAAGGAAACAGAAGGAGGGAGGGCTCTCTTAGATACTGTGTGCTTATCTCCTCTTGAATCCTAGTATCAGAGGAGACAAAGAAAAACCTGAATCCATGCTCCCACTGTGAGCAGGGTTATCCACCAATGAGATCCCAGGTTTCTGCCGAAAAAAACAATGCCAACAAGAGCACGTTTAAAAAAACTCTATTTGAATAGCACTTAACTGCTTTCTACCCACTGTCTAGGACATTATTTAATCTGGTCTCTACAATAACATTACCCTCCACCCCATATTTTATAAGAAAGCAAGCAGAGCTATAACTTTTCCTGTTTTACAGATATGAAATTGAGGCTTACCTGGGTATAATGGTTTGCTCAAGATCACATAATTAATTAATGGTGAAATTAATGCTGGAATTCAAATATTTGACTTCTGGTTCAATTCTGATTGTAAATACTTCCTTAAATATAATACATTCTATTGTGAATATATTACAGTCTCACAATTGGGATTGTACGTTCTTCCTAATGCCCAACTATAATTCTCCAATCTGAAGAAGGTGAAGACTGCATCACTCTTTTCCTATTCTCAGTGGAAAAACAAATGAGAACTGATACATGTATCATACAGGAAATCTTAGTTTATTTCTCTTTAGAATAAATGGCCATATTTAGCAAATGCATCATGATAAAGGACAGGCTAAATTGATAGCAAACAACAGTATAAGATAAATATTGGGGAACTGAAAGAGAATGAAACATTCTGAATCAAAATCTGAAAGTGCAGAAAAATATAGAGATGAGCTTCGGAGGACAACAAATCTGTTTCCAGTAGAGAAAGGAACTATACGAAGCCAGATAAATGCATTTACTCTGACAAGTGCTCAGAAACAAGGACCCCTCAGGGTAGAAGCTTTATCCTAATAAGGGCTGAACACCTTCCTAGCCAAAATGCAGTGCAGGCTGTTTAATCTTAATCTTCCTTGAATGGAGCTTTAGGGTGAAACAAGGCTTAAGTTTGGTCGTACATTGATGGTGGAAAGCTGTTGCAAGCAAGAAACATTGATATAAAAATTTGGTCTTCTACTGCTACACAAAGGTTAGGTTTCCAAGTCCACTGGGTACTAGGACCTGGCTTAAGCATGAAAGTGGAATTGAGGTCTAACACGGGGTGGGTAGAAGGTGAGAATAAAAAAGACAGAGTACAAAGGCCCAGCAAATAGATACTAACATCACCAACAATGGTACTAGGGGGCAAGATGAAAAGGAAAAACAGGATCAGTTACTGAAAACCTCAAGGAATATGGAATGACAATACCACTCAAGGAAGAGTGGCAGGTAGTGAAGTCTGAGGACTTGAAATTCAGAGGAAGAAAGAGAAATTTTTTTAACACTGGAAAACAAAGAACACACCTGTCTCACAAGATTTTTTTAGTTTGGCAAGGTGAAGAAACCAAAGAAGAGGTCAGGGATATAGAAAAGACAAACAATAAAGGCCATAGGTTTCACAAGGTACATTGGAAATGTGGGGAAGGCAGAGAGAGATAGATCACATACTATATAGTATAGTAAGGACTGTGGTTTGAAGTGGCTATATATGGATGACCCAGGAAGCTTTGGTAATATGTAAACTTGATGATACCTCACAGCATCAGTAGGCAGTGCTGGATGCACAGATGAATCCCCCATAGAGTTTTTAAAATGCACCAATGTCTAGGGTCTATCCTGATCACTTAACTTTAAATTTGGGGGTTGGGATTGACCATCAGTATTTCCTTAAAACCTTCCAAGTAATACCCAGTAAAGCTGAGAATGAATGTTTTGGAAGAAGATAGGTGGACAGCTGGAAGTATAGACTTCTCACGATGTTATGTGCATTTAGGTCTGGTCTGTTGGAGTAGCCTGACCATGAGTTTGAAAAGGCATTTAAAATAACTGACTTCTGTGTCTCCAGTGGTCCATGGGAGGGTGGGAAGGAAAGGAGATAGATACTTAGAACTACCCAGTGTGGAAAGGCATGCTGTATCAGCAAAGAAGAGCAGAGGGTATCATTGATATATTCTTATTTTATTTTTTAACTTCTAATTTAAAAAAAAAATTTTGGAGTACAGTTGATTTACAATGTTGTGTTATTTTCAGGTGTACAGCAAAGTGAGTCAGTTATACATATACATATATCTACTCTTTTTTTTTTTTTTTAGATTCTTTTCCCATATGGACCATTACAGAGTATTGAATAGAGTTCCCTGTGCTACACAGCAGGTTAGTTATCTATTTTATATATAGTAATGTGTATTTGTCAATCCCAATTTATCCCTCCCTCCCTATCCCCTGGTAACCATAAGTTTGTTTTTTATATCCATGACTCTACTTCTGTTTTGTAAATAATAAGTTTATTTGTACCCTTTTTTTTAGATTCCACATATAAGAGACAACCCTCAGAATGGGAGAAAATATTTGCAAATGAAGCAACCAACAAGGGATTAATCTCCAAAATATACAAACAACTCATGCAGCTCAATATCAAAAAGACAAATAACCCAATCAAAAAATGGGTGGAAGATCTAAATAGACATTTCTCCAAAGAAGACATACAGATGGCCAAAAAGCACATGAAAAAGGTGCTCAGCATCACTAATTATTAGAGAAATGCAAAAATCAGAACTACAATGAGGTATCACCTCATTCCCATCAGAATGGCCATCATCAAAAAATCTACAAACAATAAATGCTGGAGAGGGTGTGGAGAAAATGTAACCCTCCTACACCGTTGATGTAAATTGATACAGCCACTATGGAAAACAGTATGGAGGTTCCTTAAAAAAACTAAAAATAGAACTACCATATGACCCAGCAATCCCACTCCTGAGCATATACCTAGAGAAAGCCATAATTTGAAAAGATACACATACCCCAATGTTCACTGCAGCACTATTTACAATAGCCATGACATGGAAGCAACCTAAATGTCCATCAACAGAGGCATGGATAAAGAATATGTGGTACATATGTACAATGGAATACTATTCAGCCATAAAAAAGAATGAACTAATGCCATTTGCAGCAACATGGATGGATCTAGAGATTGTCATACTGAATGAAATAAATTAACTTCTAATTTTGAAATAATTTTACTCTTTAAAAAGTGTCTTTAAGGGGCTTCCCTGGTGGCACAGTGGTTGAGAGTCTACCTGCTGATGCAGGGGACACGGGTTCGTGCCCTGGTCCAGGAGGATCCCACATGCCGTGGAGCGGCTGGGCCCGTGAGCCATGGCCACTGAGCCTGCGGGTCCGGAGTCTGTGCTCCACAACAGTGAAAGGCCCACATACAGCAAAAAAAAAAAAAAAAAAAAAAAAAAAATTGTCTTTAAAAGTTACAAAGAATTTTAGTCCATCCTTTACCCAGATTCCCTCATTTTAAATTTTATTACAATTGCTTTATCATTTCATGGGTGTGTATGTATGTGTATGTGTGTTTCCTCTGTATGCATGTGTATTTTTGTATATACACAAATATTTACTAGCTCTCTCTGCTGAGAGGGCCTAGAAGCAATGTCACCCAGAACCAATGAGCAGCACATCTAGCACCTGAATCTTGATTTCTAAATGCTATTCTCCAATGAACTAAAACAGGGCTACTTGGAGAAATGGCCGATTCCAGGGAAGAGGCATTATATCTTTCCACATGACACTTATTAACTACAAATAGAAAAATAGTAAGAGTACAGAAACCTGGCAGTCACCATGTTAACCAGGTAACTGAAGTTAACATCACCAGTAATAATGTATTTCTTTACATTGAGATATAATTCACATATAATAAATTTCACTAGTCTTCATTTTTACAATTTCTTGTATTCTTCATTTCTTTGTGTAGAGTGCTGATATTATATTCCTTCTGTCTGAAAGAATTCATCTAACATTTCCTATAATACAGGTCTACTGGTAATTTATTTTCTAATTTCTTTTTGGCCTGAAAAAGGTTTTCTCTTTCAGTTTTAAAAGTTATTTTTACTGGCTATAGAATCCTGTGTTGACAGTCCCCTCTTACACCCAGCATTTTAAAGATGTCACTTAACTTACATAGTTTCTAACAAGAAGTCTGCTGTAATTCTTATCATTGTTCCTCTGTATATAATATGTCCTTTTCCCCTCTCTGCTCTAAAGGTGCTATAGCTTGATGTCTTTCATTATTTTTGGAAAATTCTGTCATTATCTTTTGAAATATTTCTTCTATCTTCTGTTATTTCTCTCTCTTTTCCTTCTGGAATCCAAACTGCATGTATGTCAGACTGTTGGATCCTGTCCCACAGCATTTAAATGTGTGTGTGTGTGTGTGTGTGTGTGTGTGTGTGTGTGTGTGTGTCTTCATGTTTCAGTTTGGGTAATTTTTATTGATCTACCTTCAGGTTGATATTTTTCTTCAGCTGTGCCAAGAGTATTAATAAGCCTGTAGAAGTTATTCCTTATCTATCACCATGTTTTTTAATGTTAGCATTTTCAGCATTTTAACTTGCTTCTTCCTTATAGTTTTCATATCTCTACTGACATTCTCCCTTCTTTTTATACATGTTGTCCCCATTTCCACTAGATCCATTAGCATATTAATCAGAATAATTTTAAGTCCTTTGTCTGATATTTCCTTCATCTATGTCATATCTGTACATGGTGATTTTGTTGATTGATGTGAGTCTTGACAGTATGGAGTTTGTGTACGTGTGTATGTGTGTGTTCCTTTTTGTGTTTCTTATAATTTGAGTTTAAAAGTCAGACACTGAGTGCAAGAGAGGTGACATTAAAGTAAATAGTTTTTATACCTGGAAATGGGCATAATCTTCTGTTAGACTTTTAGTGTGGGGAGTTGAGTCAAGGTAGTCAAGTGTTGAGCTAGTCAAGGTTTGGGTTTTGTTGTGAAAGTTACCCTCAGTAAAACACTGAGGTCAAGTTCATCTAACATTACCTTTTGCTTAAGGTGATGTCTTGGTTGATGGTGGATATTTTTAATGTTTCTTTAGCATTTCCAGCTCTGTTTTCCCTGTGAATCTGTACCTCAGAGAGGGTTTTTGTTCATGTTTTTGGTTCCAAGCAGTAAACTGCTGTTACTTGTTACTATATGATAACAGTACCAGCCTGATAGTAGGAGCCAGAAGGACTTTCTCTGTGGTCCTGGTTCAGTCTAGGACAAACCCTGAGTTCCTGGGTCCCGTGGGTGGGCTTCCTAAGTGATAGTTCCATACTGTAGTGTTAGAAGATCTGTAATGATCTGGACCTAGAATGTGTTCCTGCTTTTTCCATAGAGGTAGAGGGCTTTTTCTATTTTATTCCCCTAGGCACACCTGTACTGTGGAGAAGATAGAGTTTGCCATCCTCTCTTAGTATTAAGACTTTTCTTCTATAGGAGAGAAGGAACTGGACAGGGCTCTGTGCCTTACCTGCAGAAACTGCTATTCCTCTCCCTCAAGGCTGAAACACAAGGGTTCTTTTGGGGGCCTGATAATCTGTTCCTCAATCTTTCTAAAATAAAGTTAATGACAAAGAGGCTTGAAATGGTTTCAAACTACCCTTGTGTCTGTGGGTCTATACTCTCACTCTTTTTAGAAATTTGTTAAAAATCTTAGCTGAAATTTCTTTGCCTGCATGGTAGCACCAACTTACTTCCACGCTCTGTCCCAAGTTAGCCAGTGCTTGCCTCTTGTATCTGCTGAGAGATGTCTTTTCTTTCCTTATATTTCAGATTAGTTGGCTGTACTGTAACCTCAACTCTATTTGGGCTCAAGAAAATTTGTGATTTTTGTAAATTATTCATCTTTTTTTGTTGCTAAGTTAGGATCAACATTCCTTCCTGCTTTCTATTGATACAACCTAAGTGGAATCTTGATATTCTGATGTGTTCTATTTAAAAAAGCTGTGTCTGTATCCAAAACTTCTAAAACCATTGATGTTGAGAATCAAAATGGGTGTAAAAATGAGATGATATACGCCCATTGAGTTTTAGTATATACCATCAAAAGGTATGATTTTATTTGAGTAATTTGGTTATGGGGACTGAAAAGAGAAAAAATAAATGCTAGAAGAACTTTGGATAATAGTCTTTTGGAATTTATTAACATTCTTTTCAAAGTAACATGTGGTCGACTTTGGTAAATGTTTCATGGACACTTGGAAAGATGTATTAATTTTACGGTCTGGTTTACAGTCATTAAAGTCCCTATTTTTAAAAAAATAATTATATTATTTGAAACCTGTGTTTATTCTCATATTCTTGAATTTCCAAAATTTTATCATTTTATCCTTATAATCTTGCAAAATTGAGTACTCATCTTAATGAGTTATTGACAAAAAAACAAATTCATCTTAATGTAAAATAAAGGATTCAGTACAATTTTACTTCCTTCAACTAAACATTACACAACCTTTCTAACATAAGATAAAGTTATAAAATGAGATATTATTTTTTATACCCTACTCTCTCTAGATAGTTTTTACCTTGGCACTTATTTTTGTTACAATAACTAAATAAATATTTCAACTAACTTCATTGTACCTGCAATTCTTTTATCCTCTAACTTCTTTCTTGGGTTCCCACAACTGATTCATATATCTGTCAGCTGGATTATGCCTTAGAATAACTTTTTTCAGGAAGGATACATGCGTGGAATATTTTTTGGGTTCTTACATATATGAGAATATATTTTGGCTGTCACAACTCATAAACTCCTGTTTCATCTCCAGCCATTTTCATGGCTGAGAGTTGGAGACTTCCAAATAGTTTCAGAAACAAAATAAATACTGATGAGAGAAAGGGTTTCAATGGAGGCAGTATCATTATGCATCTCAGAAGTCAGTTCTCCGATAGAAGGAGAGAGACTACTAGGCTGTTTGGTGGTAGCTTAGACTTCAGATCTTGAATGTAGGGGTAAAATGCATGAGTAGCTAGAAACCTATTCTCGTTTGCTTTTGATGAGTTGTTTTATTTTACATATCTGGATAGTTTTTCTATCTTGCCCAGACACACCAGAGTCAGGAATATTTCCTTGAAGAAATTCACATTAGTTTGAATGATATCATTGAATGATTTCATTGGTTTCTAGCATTCTTACTGTTTTCTGCCTTTTCATAACATAGGTATTTCAATAGAAGGCTGGAAGGGACTAAATCAGGTATGGACATCTGATCTCTTTTACTATCTTTGACGTTATTTCTTCACTAAGCAAACATTTATGGAGTAAATTATTAAAGTCCAAATTATATGTCAAAAAGTTTATTTCACCATATTTGGATATTTTCACCAATAAATTTTCAACAGTAAATAGTTACCTATTAAGAAACAATATATTAGAGTAGATTCTTATATGTAAAATTTCTAGGCCAAAGGATTTGGTAATTTTAATCTCTCTTAATATATACAGTAATGCTGAATTACTCTCCTAAAAGAAAATTCCACCAGTTGATAGTTATGAAGGTTTAGTTTCCTGCTAGGGACCTGACTACCAGGAGGGAGCTAATATCAAAGGATCGACTAAGTAAAGAAACCTCCTGTCCTGCGGACAATAATGTGATAGAACTGGGCAGAGTCTGGAACACAGCCCCTGGTCAGAAGGATCAAAAAGAAATTCAAAGAGAGTCAAACCAGAGATGAAATTGGAATGCAATGGAGAAGCAAAGAATGAGTTAAACTGCTAGGAAGTAAGAGTAAGATGGGCTAAAGAGGGAAAGGGAAATGGAGAGTCCAAATCAGACACTGAAGTCATAGGGACAAAATGTAGATAATGCCAGTACAGTTTTCAAATGTGAACAAAAATTGGAAAACAAGTCAGCATAGTCAGAGACACAGATGCCTGAGTTCAAGACTTCCTGCAGGGGACTTTTGAGAAATTCATTATCCTACTCTTAAAAATTCCTTATTACTTCTCATAACAAAAGCTACGGCACCTTCTTGGGTGTCCTCACTCACTCAACACAGTGCTGGGATGAGAGTGAGTACTCAGTAAACACTTCCTGTATGCTCATTGAATCCAATTCCTATGTTTGATAATTAAGCTGTTCCCATGTTCGGTGCATTCGGGGAGACTCTTATTAAAACCCAAGCCAGCTAAGCCCACCACTTTTCACCTGCTAGGCTGTAAGTGCCAAAGGAAAAGGAGGAAAGTTCAAAATCAGCCATGGACAAAGGCCAAATGGCTCCAGGCTGGGTGTCCAAGCCCTTGAAGAAAAACAAGTTCAGAGTTCTGGGGCTGAGTTAGAAACTTAGCTTTTATTTAAAAATGTGATTAGTTGCTGAGGAGGCTGATGGTCTTTAAGGCATTCTTGACTCCAGCATCTTCAGCAGCTCTCCATTACTTGGTGGCTTAATTTGCAGCAGGCAAGTTGAGCAGTGAGCATTTTTCGGTAGCAGTGGTTGAACTAACCTTTTCCAAAACTTTTTTTTTTTCAGAATAGTGACTGAATAGCTCATTATTTCCTTTGAAAAGGCTAGACTCTGCAGGTTGTCCTTACTTTTGCTGTTCCCCCTGTGGTGCCGGCTTCATACAGTTCAGTCCTAAGTGCTTGGGTTGCTTTGGAAGCTAAAAATCTCTGACTTTGAATTTCTCCATCTGTACCTGAAAAACACCCAAAGCTAATCCAAACTACTGCAGGAGTTTCCAGGGAAATCTGATAATCCTGTACTAACAGTACTTTAAAATTGTTTTCCGCTATCTATTTTCAAAGAATATCACATATAAGATTTATTTAAAATGTAAAATTGATATCTCACTCTATGAGGAAGACAGTCCTATTTTACAGATGAAACTCTTAGATGCAGAGATGTGGGTGACCTATCCAAGATAATTAGCTGGCTCAGAGCAAAACTGGGCATAGGGAAGCAGAACTGACCAACTATATCCTTTATGATTTCAAACATTTTATTCACTGAGGATGGGAAGAAATTTAATTAAAAGAATATGCAAGCACTGGAGGGGAAGTGGAAACTCCAAACCCTTACACCAAATGTGTTGCTTTTCCAGAACATTCCTGTCTCTTCGAGGGCATGCATATTCCCGTTCCCAAACCTTTCAGCCAGCAACTTCTTTACCAAGCAGTCTCTCCAACAGGCATTTTGCTATGAAAAACCAAACTGTCCTCTGTCTGTTCAGGTGTGCCTGTGAATTACCCACAGATGATGCTAACATTAGCTTGCTTGCAGGAATGTTTGTAAGAAGACTATTTCTGGTGGTAAGATCAGAATCCCTAAAGAAACTATATAACACATGATGCAACTCCTTGGACTGTCTTGCTTTAACTAGAGAGCTGTAACAACTGGCATTCTTTCCATATGAGCAAGGTTAGGACCACATTGGAGAAACACATCTTGTGGGAAAAGGGAATATCAGAGCTTGGTAATAATTCAAAGAGTGTGAAAACCAACCTCCCCATTGGACACATGCACAAACGAGGTCTTGAGTTAGTGATGAAGTCATAAGTAGAAACCAAATTTCCCAACTCCCAGTTTAATCTTCCATCTTTCCAACCAGCCACCCACATCATTCTACTGATCCAAGTAAGAAGAGACACTATAGGATCTCATCCCTTTGCCACTCCTATGTAACTGACATCTGGAGACTTGTTTAGCTTTCCTTAGAGTGATTGCTTCTATGCTTATTGCCTCTCCACTCTGGCTGGGGCCAACTTCTGTGCTCAAGAAGCATAATGCCACAGTACTAGTGCCAAGGAATGCCTTTCACTTTCTAATGGTGATGAGAGCATTAATGCTGATGATACCATTATGAAAAGAAAAACAAGAAAATACAGATTCATTGACCTGGTCTGCTGAATGGGAAGTTGGGTGTTTTAGGGAGCATTGAAGGAGAGGGAAAACCAGTCTCTCTCTTTTATTCTGTCCATCATCCTGGTTTCTAAGTTTGCATTGCATTTCAAAGCATGAGTCCATCTCTTCATCCTTTAACAGAGGCCAGAATAACATTAACCAGATTGATTTCTACTCTCTTCTCTCTGTGTAGCCATTAGACATGTGTTCCACTGGAGGCAGCCACAGTGGCCTTGAGTAATGCCCACTAGTTATTGTGTACTGCTTTCCTTCCTACTGGTACTTTTTGAAACGCTGATCATGGGCAGACAGCATAATACAGATGCATGCCAATGAATCCTGATGCTGTAGATTAAGTCAAACTGGAGGCATAGACCCATATCTCTCTGTCTTTTGTCTATAGAGACATGGCTCATTCTTTGCCTCCTGTGAAAGGAAGGACACTTGTTCAAAGGCCCATATTTGTGGTTAAAAAAAATCATAATGCATTGACCAATCTTATTCAATACCCCAAACCTTGAATATTTCTGATTGATTCAGTGATTTGCTTCTGTCCAATTTCTTGCTTCTGCAAGAGAGACCTATAGAAATGGCACAGAAACAGAAATGAGAGACAAATCATGGATAAATAAAAAGAAATTTAGGATAAAGGAGCTCAGCCTAGCCCAGGTTCTAATAGGTGACCTGAGTATAAGGAGGAAAAATATTGTTATATACATATGATAAATATACATTTTACCTTACCCATGAATTCATATGCAACTCTACTCTTTTCAAGGATAATTTTAATACAACATTTCCATAAGGAAGGCCAGTTGATTCCTGTGGCAAATTATAATTATCAAATATGTCCACAGCAATATTTCCATCCAATATTCTCTTCCATACTTTGCCACTCTCCATCAAGAAGTAAAGGTTCTTTCCCATCCATTTACCCTGGACAGACTTGGATGGAATATGGTAGAAATGACATTATGTGACTTCTTAAGCTACCTTAGAACAGGTGACAGAGCTTCTGCCATGCTTTCTTTCTTTGCCCCCTTCATATGCTTGCCCTTGGAGCCAAGCCATCAGGCTGTGAGGAAGCCTAAACCACATTGAGAGGTGCCTGTATATCTTCTGGTTAACATTCTCTGCAAGGATTCCAGCTGAGCATCAACATCAACTTCAAACACGTGAGTGAACAAGACTTCAGATGACCCTAGTTGTCACTGTTCAAGTTGTACAGCTGCTGTGAGGTAGAGGTGAGTTATCCTGTTGAGCCTTGCTCCAATTGCAGATTCATGAGTAAAATAAATGCTGTCATTGTTTAAGCTACTAATATTTAGAGTAGCTTGTTATGTAACCACAATAACCAGAATGGATTTAGTATCAGAAGTAGAGACCTATCATAACAAAGACTTAAAGAGCCTTTGGGACTGAAGGGAGGGTAGAAGTCAGACAGCCTTGACAAGTCTATTAACTTAGGTCTGATGGTCCTGAGGAGGTTGTTTCTGAGGGCATTAAGATATTGAGGGCAATGTTATTTGAAGCTGGAGGAAAGGACATCCTTATTATGAAGTGACAGAAAACTTAGCAACATTATCTCTGATGATAACATAGGGAATATATATTTCACCTAATGAGCTACACGATCCAGCTGAGGAGATTTCCAGGAATAGTGTTAAAGGTGTCACCCAGCTTATTCTAGTTGCTTACATACAATAGGAAAGCAATAAACTGAAGAGCTGATAAATATAAAAGATCCAGGATTTGCTAGGTTTGAAAACTAAAACTGTTTCTCATTACTAGTCTCTCCAAATGAAATACAATGCTAAAATTAAGAAATAGTTTCTGGGCAAAGGTCAAATCTAGAGTTGCATCAGAAAGGTCAAATACAGAGCTTCCTATAAATAAAGAGGAAACTAATGCTGTAACTAAAATTTCTATGTTAAAACCTCAGAAATATTTAATGTGGCATCTCAAACCCCCAAAATACATTGGCCCTATAATCTTAAGGTCATTCCTCACAGATAATTTCTATTAAAATATGACGTTTCTGGGAATCTTAAGGGTATTATCTCACAGCAGCCTTACCAGAAACCCAAGGTACAAAAGGCCTTACCTCAAAGAAATTTTATGGCTATGACTTTTGCTGATGGAATAAAACTTAATAACATTAAACTAGAAAAAAAAGAGATAACATAAAATGAAAGGAGCTCAATAAGCTAGGAATAGTTTATCAATCTGATAAAAGGCATCTACAAAAACTCCATAGCTATAACATCACACTTAAGGGTAAAAGATTGAATGTTTTCCTCCCTAAAATCAGGAACAAGTCAAAGATGGCCACTTTTGCCACTTCCACTTCTGGGTACTGGTATCTCTACCCAAAACAATTATAAAAATAGGGAAAGGAAACAAAAGAAAGAAAGAAAGAAAGAAAGAAAGAAAGAAAGAAAGAAAGAAAGAAAGAAAGAAAGAAAGAAAGAAAGAAAGAAAGAAAAGAAGGAAGAGAGAGGGAGGGAGGAAAGAAGGAAGGAAGGGAGGGAAGAATAAAGAGAGGGGGGAGATATCAAGATTGAAAAGAATGAAATAAATCTCTCTCAATTTGCAGATGACATGATACTGTATATAGAAAATCCTAAGGAATCCACAAAAAACTCTTAGAACTTAATTATCAAGTTTAGAATACAAGACCAATCTATAAAAATTAATTGCATTTCTATACACTAGCAAGGAATAATCTGAAAATGAAAATAGAATAAAATTTCACTACAATAGCATAAAGGTGAATAAAATATTTAGCAATAAGTTTAGCAAAAAATACTCAAAATGCATACTCTGAAAACTACAAAACATCATTGAAAGAAATTAAAGAAGACCCAAATAAATAGAAATATATCATACGTTCATGGAATAGAAGTCTTACTATTGTTAGCCAAGAGGCACAAGAAAAGATGTTCAACATCACTAATTATTAGAAAAATACAAATCAAAACTACAATGAGATATCACCTCACACCAGTCAAAATGACTATCATCAAAAAATCCACAAACAATAAATTCTGGAGAGGGTGTTAAGAGAAGGGAACCCTCCTACACTGTTGGTGGGAGTGTAAATTGGTAGAACCACTATGGAGAACAGCATGGAGGTTCCTTAACAAACTAAAAATAGAGATACCATATGATCCCGAAATTCCACTCCTGGGCATATATCCAGAGAAAAACATATTTTGAAAAGGTAGATGAACACTAATGTGCATTGCAGCACTGTTTACAATAGCCAAGACATGGAAACAACATAAATGTCCATCAACAGAGGAATGGATAAAGAAGATGTGGTACATATGTACACTGGAATATCACTCAGTCATTAAAAAGAATGAAATAATGCCATTTACAGCAACATGGGTGGACCTAGAGATTGTCATACTGAGTGAAGTGAGTCAGACAGAGAAAGAGAAATATCGTATGATCACTTATAAGCGGAACCTGAAAAGAAACCATAAAAATGAACTTAAAAAGCAGAAACAGACTCACAGACTTAGAGAAAGAACTTGTGGTTACCCAGGGTGAAGGTGGAGGGAGGAAGGGATATTTAGGGAGTTGGGGATTGACTTGTACACACTGCTATACTTAAAATGGATAACCAACAAGGGCCTACTGTATAGCACAGGGAGCTCTGCTCAAAATTATGTAACAACCTAAATGGGAAAAGAATATGAAAAAAAATAGATACATGTATATGTATAACTGAATCACTTTGCTGTACACATGAAACCAACACAATGTTAATCAGCTATACTCCAATATAAAATAAAAAGTTAAAAAAAAAATCTCATTTTCTATGGAACAAAAAAGAAGTCTTACTATTGTTAATATGCCCTAATTGATCTACAGATTCAACGCAATTCCTATCAAAATCTCAGATGTCATATTTTGCAGAAATTGACACTCTTATCTGGACATTCATATGGAAATCCAAGGGCTCATGAACAGCTAAAATAATCTTAAAAAAGAACAAAGTCAGAAGACTCACATTTTGCAATTTCAAACTTACTGCTAAGCTACAGTAATCAAGTCAATGTCATCCTGATACAGGATAGACATTTACATCAATGAAATGTAACTGAGTCCACAAAAAAACAATTGACCTTTTATGGTCAATTGATTTTGTGTTTGTTTGTTTTAAATTTTTTTAAATTGGTGTATAATTGCTTTACAATGTTGTGTTAGTTTCTGCTGAACAATGAAATGAATCAGCCATATGTATATCTATATCCCCTACCCCTTGGACCTCCATCCCACCATCACATCCCACCCATCTGGGTCATCACAGAGCACCAAGCTGTGCTTCCTGTGCTTTATAGCATGTTCCCACTATCTATTTTACTCATGGTAGTATATATATATGTTAATCCTAATCTCCCAATTCGTCCCACACTTCCCTTCCCCCACTGTGTCCACATGTCAGTTCTCTACTATTCCTGCCCTACAAATAGGTTCATCTCTACCATTTTTCTAGATTCCACATATATACGTTAATATACTATATTTGTTTTTCTCTTTCTTGCTTACTTCACTCTGTATGACAGACTCTAGGTCCATCCACATCTCTACAAATGACCAAATTTCATTCCTTTTTATGGCTGAATAATATTCCATTCTATATATGTACACATCTTCTTTATCCATTCCTCTGTCATTAGACATTTAGGTTGTTTCCATGTCCCGGCTATTGTAAATAGTGCTGCAATGAACATTGAGTTATACATGTCCTATTGAATTATGATTTTCTCAGGGTATATGCCCAGTAGTGGGATTACTGGGTCATATGTTAGTTCTATTTTTAATTTTTTAAGGAACTTCCAAATTGTCCTCCACAGTGGCTGTAGCAATTTACATTCCCACCAACAGTGTAGGAGGGTTCCCTTTTCTCCACACTCTCTCCAGCATTTATTTTTTGCAGATTTTTTGATGATGGCCATTCTGACTGGTGTGACGTGATACCTCATTGTAGTCTTGATTTACATTTCTCTAATAATTAGTGATGTTGAGCATCTTTTCATGTGCCTCTTGGCCATCTGTATGTCTTCTTTGGTGAAATGTTTATTTAGGTCTTCCGCCCATCTTTTAAATTGGGTTTTTATTTATTTATTTATTTAATTTTTAAATTAATTAATTAATTTATTTTTGGCTGTGTTGGGTCTTCGTTTCTGTGCAAGGTCTTTCTCCAGTTGCGTTGAGCGGGGGCCACTCTTCATCGTGGTGCACCGGCCTCTCACTATTGTGGCCTCTTGTTGTGGAGCACAGGCTCCAGACGAGCAGGCTCAGTAGTTGTGGCTCACAGGCCCAGTTGCTCCGCGGCATGTGGGATCCTCCCAGACCAGAGCTCGAGCCCGTGTCTCCTGCATTGGCAGGTGGATTCTCAACCACTGCGCCACCAGGGAAGCCCTGTTTGTTTTTTTGATATTGAGCTCCATGAGCTCTTTGTATATTTTGGAGATTAATCCTTTGTCTATTGCTTCTTTAGCAAATATTTTCTCCCATTCTGAGGTAGTGTCTTTTCATCCTGTTTATGGTTTCCTTTGCTGTGCAAAAGCTTTTAAGTTTACTTAGATCCCGTTGGCTTATTTCTGTTTTTATTTTCATTACTCTAGGAGGTGGGTCAAAAAAGATCTTGCTGTTATGTCAAAGTGTGTTTTTACTATGTTTTTCTCTAAGAGTTTTATAGTGTCCAGTCTTACATTTAGATCGTTAATCCATTTTGAGTTTATTTTTGTGTATGGTGTTAAGGAGTGTTCTAATTTCATTCTTTTACACATAGCTGTCCAGTTTCCCCAGCACCACTTATTGAAGAGGCTGTCTTTCTCCATTGTATATTCTTGCCTCTTTGTTGTAAATTAGGTGACCATAGGTGCATGGGTTTATCTCTGGTCTTTCTATCCTGTACCACTGATCTAAAATGGACATAGAAGGAACCTACCTCAATATAATAAAGGCGATATATGACAAACCCACAGCAAACATCATTCTCAATGGTGAAAAATTGAAAGCATTTCCACTAAGATCAGGAATAAGACAAGGATACCCACTCTCACCACTGTTATTCAAAATAGTTTTGGAAGTCCTAGCCATTGCAATCAGAGAAGAAAAGGAATCCAAATTGGAAAAGAAATAAAACTGTCACTGTTTGCAGATGACGTGATACTATACACAGAAAATCCTAAAGATGCTACCAGAAAACTACCAGAAGTAATCAATGAATTTAAGGTTGAAGGATACAAAATTAATGCACAGAAATCTCTTGCATTCCTATACACTAATGATGAAAAATCAGAAAGAGAAATTAAGGAAACAATCACAGTTACCATCGCAACAAAAAGAATAAAATGCCTAGCAATAAACCTACCTATGGAGGCAAAAGACCTGTACTCAGAAAACTATACAACACTGCTGAAAGAAATCAAGGATGACGTGAACAGATGGAGAAATATACCACATTATTGGATTGAAGAATCAATATTGTGAAAATGACTATACTATCCAAAGCAATCTACAGATTCAATGCAATCCCTATTAAATTACTAATGGAATTCTTCACAGAATTATAAAAAAAAACTTTACAATTTATATGAAAACACAAAAGACCCCAAATAGCCAAAACAAGCTTGAGAAAGAAAAATGGAGTAGGAGGAATCAGGCTCCCCAAGTTCAAACTATACTACAAAGCTACAGTAACCAAGACAGTATGGTACTGGTATGGTCAATTGATTTGTGACAAGGGTGTCAAGATAAGTAAATGGGAAAAGGATAGTTTTTAACAAATGGTATTAAAGCAACTGGATATTCATGCACAAAAATACACCAGACACAAAAAATATCTCAGAATGGATCACAGACTTAAATGTAAGAGCTAAAAATACAGAAGTCTTAGAAGAAAATAGTAAATATTTATGGCCTTGGTTTAGACAATGGTTTCTTAGATATGACACCAAAGGCAAGAGTGATAAAATAACAAGTAGATTTCACCAAATTAAAAACCTTTTCACTGAAAATGATACCATCAACAAAGTGAAAAGACAGTTCACAGAATAAATTAAAATATTTGCATGCAATGTTTTTCATTTTCATTACATGCATTTCTGTATCTAGAAAATATAAAGAACTTTTATGACTCAGTAATAAAATGATAAATAACACAATTTTAAAATGGACAAAGGATCTGAATTTATATTTTTCCAAAAAAGATATACAAATTGTCAATAAGCACATGAAAATATGCTTAACATCATTAGGGAGATGCAAATCAAAATCATGATGAGATATCATCACATTATATCCATCAGGATAATTATAATCTAATAAAGATATAGGAATAAGTGTTGCTGAGGATGTGCAGATATTGCAACCTTCATGAATAGCTGATGGTATGTAAAATGGTGCAGCTGCTTAGGAAAACAAGTTGACAGTTCCTCAAAATGTTAAACATAAGTTACCATATGACTCAGAAACTCACAGAGTTACCAAATAATTCCTTAGTATATACCTTAGTGAAATAAAAGCAGACTTCCACCAAAAGAAAGTGTTTACACAAATGTTCATAGCAGCATTACTTGTAATAGCTGAAAGGTGGAAATGTCCATCATCTGATAAACTGATAACTAAAATGTGACATATCAATCCAATGGAATGTTATAGGGTGTTTAAAATGATGAAATACATGGATAAATTATGAAAATGATATACTAAGTCAAAGAAGCCTGAAACAAAATACCTCATATTGTATGAATTAATTTATATGAAGTTTCCAGGAAAGACAAGTCTTTAGAGAAAGAAAGTAGATTAGTGGTTGCCTGGGGCTGAGAGGTTTGGGTCAGTGGGGAGGAATAGGCAATGAATGCTAGTGGATAAGGAGTTTCTTTTAAGCGTGATGAAATATCCTAAAATTAGATTATAGTGATGATTGTACCACTTTTTGTATATATTAAAAACCATTGAATTGTATACTTCAATGGGTAAATTTCATGATATGTGAATTTTATTTCAATAACGATTTTTTTAAAATGCAAGAAGTATCAAGGTTGTGAAAGACAAGAAGCCGCCGAATTTCTTCATGACTCTTGATAATGTATTTATCACTTCACTCCTGTTCTTAGGTGACAATTGAATTGCTTTTTGTCACCATAGATTAGTTTGCATTTTTTCCAATTTTATATAAATGAATTATTATAGCATGTACTCTTTTTCTATCTAGGTTATTTCATGTAGCACAATTATTTTGATTTTCATTCACACTGTTGCCTATGATTTCTTTGTTATTGTTTTTTATTATTTTTTGTTATTTTGTTATTTTTTGTTATTGTTGTTCTTTACTTGTTCTTTTTGTCAAGTAATATTCTATTTTATTGCTATAACCACAATTCTTTTATCCATTCACATGCTGCTTGACATTTGGGCTGATTCCAGTTCCTAGATATCACAAATGAAGCTGCTATGAAATTCACATACAAGTCTTTGTACAGACATATACTTTCATTTATCTGAGGTAAATACCTGGGAATGAAGTGGCTATGTTATATAGTGGGTATATGATTAACTTTAAAAGAAAAACTCTACAAAACCTTTTTAAAAAATGACTGTATCATTTAACATCTCATTAGAAATTGAGACTTTATCAATACTTGCTCCACAACCACACCAAAATCTAGTATGATCAATCTTTTTAATGTTGGCATTCTAGGGGGAATGCAGAGATATCTCATTTTCAGTTTCATGTTCCCTAATGATTAATGATGTTGAACATTTTTTTGATATCTGTATTTATTTTCTATTTGTACCTCTTCCTTAGTGGGGTGTATGTTCAAATCTTTTGGCCATTTTTGAATTATTTTTTGTCTTCTAATTATTGTATTGTAACAGTTCTTAATATGTTCTAGATAGAATTCTTTTGTCACACATATTTTTTGAAACTATTTTCTCCCAAAGTGAGGCTTGCCTTTTCATTTTAGTAATAGTGCTCTGAAAAGATTTTTTTAAATTTTGAATAATTTCATGTTATTAAATTTTTATTTTATACTTTATGTTTTTTAAGTTTAAAAAACATTTTACAAACCCAGGATTACCAAGACTTTCTCTTAATTTTATCTAGAAGATTTATATTTTTAGTTCTCATATTTGGTTGATCATTTATTTTTAGTTTTTTTATTATATATTGTGGGAGATAAGAATTAAAACTCATTTGTATATGGCTATCAAATTGTTGCAAAATCATGTTTCAAAAAATTATCTTTTCTCTATTAAATTTCCTTAGCAGCTTTGTTGAAAATCAATTGACTACATATATGTGCGTCTGTTACTCAATTTTCTACTTTGTTCAATTGATGCCTATGTCCATATTTTTGTCAAACCATGCAGAATCAATTACTCTAGCTTTATGGTATTTGGTTTCATAGAGTTTCTATTGATATGTCATCAAGTTCACTAATTTTTTTCTTCTGCAATGTCTAATTTGCTATTAAACCCTCTAATGTATTTTGAATTTCAGATATTATATATTTTATTTTTTGAAATTTGATTTGATTCTTTTAAAAATATATTTCTTGTGTCTATTTAATATGCTTAAGTATTTTTATATCTTCTTTAACATATAGAGTATAATTAGAATAACTATATTAATGCCTTTGTCTATTAATTCTGTATCATTTTTGTCTGTTTTTACTGATTTTTCTCATTATGAATGATATTTTCCTACTTCATTGTAGTACTGGTACTTTTAAATTTGAATTTTAATTGTGCATTGTACCTTTTTGAACACCTTATTGAATTCTTTAAAATATTCTTAGGCTTTTTTTCAGGAATGCACTTAAGTTACTTTGAAATTATTTGATTATATCAAAGTTTGTTTATAAGTTTTGTTAATTGGGACCAGAGCAGCCGTTAGTCTAAGGTTAATTTTTCTCTATACTGGTGTTATATGATTTATGAGGTTTTTCCTCTCTGGATGGTGGAAACACATATTGTGTTAGCTCTGTGAAAGCTCCAGGGCTTGGTGTCTCTTTAGGTGATTACAGTTTCAAGTAGTGTCTTCACACACACACACACACACACACACACACACACACACACACGTGTTGACCTTTATTCAGTTGAACACTGAAGAGGAAGCCTCTGAAAATTCATTTGATTCTTTTCATACTTGTGAAATTTTTCATCTGTTTCAGCATGTGTCCAATATTTATCCAAATTCATTAATATATTTGCTATAGTTATTTTAAAGTCCTTTTCTGATAATTCCTATATCTAGATCATCTCTGTATCTACTTAATTGATTGTTTCTCTCTGGCCAAGGGGTTTCATTTTCTTGACTGTGCATTTTTTATTGTATACCTTAATTATATACAAAGGAATAGTAGAGACTGAAATGAATAATATTATAACTCAAGGTGGACATGCCTATTCTTTCAGACTGTGGTTTGTGGGAATTAAGTCAATTTAATCTCTAATTGAGCTGGGCCTGGCCTTTGTTGCAACTTAGATTTAGTTCACCACTGACTTCATATATTTGGAAGGCTGGATCATGACTTTACTTCTAGCAAGTGTTAAGACCTGAGAATCTGTCTCTTTTTTCAGGAAAGTGGCCAGTGTTTTGTTTGTTTTTGTTTTCATTTTTGTCTTTTGTTACCAGAAGTTCTCTTTGCTCTCCAGTCCCACCCTAAGACCTCTTAACCTCAGATCTATTTCCATTAGGCTACCCTGCCACTAGCCTTTGGAGGACAACTGTCTTACATTCTGTATAAGACCAGAATGCCTTGAATGGAATTTTATCATGTATCCTTTCCTATCCACAACCTTCTAAGTTGCTGCAATGTTCCTAATGATGTTCTTGCATGCCCAAAGGAGGATTTCTCTCAGTTTTTCTGATCCACTCTAATCCTTTAGTATACTTCCATTTGTACTCAGTAAAGGCTCAAGAGAAGGAGTTAAAAGTTTCTCCTCTATCCCCATTTCCTAGGGATTCTCCCTCATCCCACAGTGATGCCAGAAATAAAAGCAGTCATGGATTTCTACTTTCCTAGGAAGATATTTCCAGTTTCTAAAATTTCATTTTCTTTGTATTCTCATGTCTCTGATGGACTTGAGAAAAATTTTTCCTGTGGTTTACCTGTCTTTTCTTTTTATTTAGATAGAAGTAATAGTCTTTTGACCACCATTTCACCAGGAATGAGAGCTGTTATGGGACTCTTCTCTTTCTGGGAGGGGTAATCACTTTCTACTTTAGCTTCCTTTGCATTCTTAGCTGTATAATGTGGTTAAACACACACACACACACAACCTATGTTATTGTAGCATATTTGGCCTTTTCTCCTTATAAAGATCAAAGTGATAGTCTCTTGTGACTTTTAACATACTAACCAGATTACACCTGAAACTATCATAACACTGTAAATTAACTATATTTCAATTTAGAAAATGGTTAAAAAACAAATAAATATTAAATGAAAAATAAATAAATAAATACCCAATGTATATTTTTTCTATCTAAAATAATCTATAAGCTCTTTGAGGGTAAGCAATATGATTTTTAATTTTTAAAAATTTCCCACAATGCCTAGCAGCTAGTCAGTATATATTTAAAATTAATACCTCGCATTATCTAATTTTATCAACTCATTGGTGGCCAAGGAAACCCAGAACTGAGAGGTAAAATTATTTACAGAGATAGATTTCCTGGCTCTAATTTTTTTCTACTGTACTGTATGTGACTTGTAATCTTAATGATATTCAATGTGATATTTACCTCCCAAGTGCTATGTCATCACCATCATTATCATCCTCATCTCCTAGACATCAAGCTTATATCTAGGTCAATGTCTTTGTTCTCCCAATGAGTTTTTCATGCCATATTTGATATCTTTAATGGAGTTCTTGCCCACATGACCAGTTATTGAAAAGGTAAGAAATGTTATTGATGGAATTAAAAACTCATTAGGAGAACAAAATATGTATATATTGACCTAGACATAAGCAGTATCTCCTATATATACATATAAATGATATATATATATCATATATATCTCAACTTGCATCAAATAAAGAATAAAGAGTTAAGCAATTTAAATGACTTTAGTGTGCATAATTTAAACCCTTGCTCTTATTTTCATAGCCATTTCATTTTTAATGTTTTATATTCCAATTTCACTTCTTTTAATCTTGTTTTTCTTTTCTGATACAACTATCACACCTCAAACAGGAGAGCTGTTGCTGAACAGGCAAGGAGTTATTTAATTGAAACACTTACGGGGTATGCTAGAAAACTATAAAGACTTTTAAGAAACAGCAAAGCTTTAATAGGTTCTTGTGTACTCATGTTGTAACCTAATTCAGTGCTCTTTCAGCAATGCCAGAGGATGTTGCTAATTATAGTTGTGATAAGCAATAAAGCAATAATAGTGATCAAAATGTGTGATATTCCTTGTTTAGGGGGCATTTATGGTTATGTATCAAAACTATAAATACTTCAAGAAGCTGTGAAACTGACCTATAGAAAATGAAAGATAAGATCTCACTGCCTTCAAAAAGTTCTTTTCTAGCAGAAATCTGAGCTTGACTTCATGGTTTATAAATATAAACAAACCAGAAGTGAAATGCTCGACGTGTCCACCTATGCAAAGGGACCACTAAATAACCACCTGCACTCAAACCTAATAAGGGTTGGGAGTTTCTTTCCTTCTTTCATTTTCAACTTTCCATTTCCTTCCCCTGTTCCTTTATAAAGACTGTTCCTCTCTCATTCACATCCTTTGTACTCATCTTCCTCTTTCTTTGTTTCTTCTATTCTCTCTCATCTTCTCTCACATTAAATATTGGGTGAAAGAAGCAAACTGTGTTGGGGTGGAAACAAGTCCAGAATGTAGTCAGCATGACAGAGGATCCCAGGACTCCAGGTACTGTTCCCCTTAGAAGACCAGCCCTGACCTCCAGATTGCCTGTCTAAGAGAGCCCTAACATTAATGCCTGTCCTACAAAGTTATCCAGTATCCCTGAACGTTTTTCCTTCCTTCTACCACTCTACCCTGCTCTTGTGCTCATCAACCTGGATTCCTTTGTTCACACCCTGCCTTTAATATCTGTTTCTGGCATATTTGTTTAGTGGTCCATAGCAACTTAAAAAAAAATCTAATTGGATTTCTATTTTCTAAAATATGTGTTTTTGGTTTTCTAATACCTCTGGCTGCTATCTCAGTAACCCCTGGGTCCCTCAATCCCATTGAGGAATAAGGGAAATGCAGATCATTGTTTTCTAATCAAATAAATATTCTACTCATTCTTTTAAGTTTGGATCAGATAGCTCCTCTGGTTAGGAACCCGATTCTCAGTATTCCTATAATTTCCTACAAACTCCTCTATCACCACACCTTTTGGGTTATATCTAATCATGTGTCGGTATCTCACATTGGAATAGGAGATCCTGTTTTATTTCTAATACAGGGTCTAACCACGGTGGTCAGTCCATAAATGTAAATTAAATGAAAAATACAATGATCACCTTTATTTGTTCAACAAATATTTATTGAGCACCTGTTTGGTACCAGGTACTATTTCCAGATACTAAGACTTTAATAGTAAATAAGACAAGTGAAGCCTCTGCCATCATCAGATATACATTTTAATGGGACATTCATACAATAGATAAACAAGTAAATGTAAAATGGAATGTCATATAATGATAAATGCTATAAAGAAGAAGAAATCAGGATAATGGAATAAGAATGACAGGGTGATAGATAATCAAATTCTAAGCATGAAGAAACCTAATAGAATTATACCAGTCTGTCTCTCAGAAAATAAAGGATCCATAGCCCCCTAACTTGGGGTTTTTAATCTCATTGCCTATACCTCTACTTTTTCCATTGATACAGAAATATTAGAAAAGCTAAAACAGACATATTCCCCACCCGATTTCCTCCAGTCTTATCTCTCTTTTCCATAAAGATACTCCTTTGGAATCAGCATCAAATGAACTCCTCAGGGCTGAAAATAAAGAACAATAAATCCCAGTGGCTATCATGATTTTTCAGACTCTTGGTCCCATGCACACATTTTGACAGAGGCTCCCAGAAGTACCTGCCTGGGAAGGTCACATTCTGCTCTACACTGTAGTTGAGACTCCAGGAATGACAGAAAAAGTGAAGATCATTCAAATATTCATGAGAGGGAGGTTCATGCATATGCTCAATAAGGATAAAGTGAAGAGCTTTTTAAACACAGTCTGACAGACTGAATGAAAATACCACTTTATTTCACCTTTTGCCTCCCTTTTGTTCTTCTATAGAAGCTCAGGAAAAGAAAACTAAAAGAAAAGAGTGCATTGTATCTGTGTTAGGTCAACTGATGGGCCCAGGGATATTCTAGAACCCATACTTTGTTAGCTGTATTGTAGTGAGAAAAACTGGAGGTGGGGGGCAAAATCTCTGATATTAAAGACTTTTTAACAATCTTCCTCCACCCAGGGTGGCAAAATAAGGGACTTCCCTTAGGGAGATGAAGCCTTGACCATCTCCATCTCTAGTGCCAAGCTGATAAAAGTCACTAATAGCCCCTTATTCTGAAGGAATCATACTTAGATGTTCTGGTTCTTTCCAGACCACCCAAACCAGGATGGCTTCACATTCCCTGTCCAGCAGTATCTCCTGGGCTCCTCTATACACATGCTCTGTGCATTTGAGTGGGTTGCCTCACTGTCTCATAATGCAGCATATTCATTTTGCCCCTGGACAGGTAGTGGGGTTCAGTTGGGAAGAATATGATCTCTGGAGTCAGAGAGATGTAGTTTCCCATCTAGGATGATCATTTAC
Source organism: Phocoena phocoena (assembly GCF_963924675.1). Classification (NCBI taxonomy): domain Eukaryota; kingdom Metazoa; phylum Chordata; class Mammalia; order Artiodactyla; family Phocoenidae; genus Phocoena; species Phocoena phocoena. Next base: position 148,983,033 of record NC_089219.1, read on the forward strand.
CGTGCGACTGTGGTTCAACATCTTAACCTCCTTGAACTATATTTTCATGTCTTTAAAACAAGGAAAATAATACATCTCCTTAAGGTGTGAGTACTAAATGAGGCATCATATACATTTAAATCACGTAGTGCTGTTTCGAATACATGGTCACATCCTTGTCTTACTGGTACCCAGTGTGCCCTCCCCCTGCCCTTGTCATCATTCAGACTGAGCTCTAGACCCAATTCCAGTAACCTTCCTGACTGATTTGCTGGGCTCTGGTTTCCTCCTCCTTTGAATACCTACAGCAAGTATGCCTTTTACCAAAAAACTGACTACTTAATGACCTCCTGTCTTGGCTCTTAACAAATTATTTCTTTGAGAACAGGAGCATCTACTCTTCTATATAGTAGTTGTGCTAAGCACAAATCTTGAGCACAAGCTTATTGATGAAAATGAGACACAAACCATGTCAGCTTTCTCTAGGGATATCTGTGTTTATTTTGATTCAAACTGAGTAAAGCATTGTTTTGAAATTATACAGATAATACAAAACCTGAATTCCAGAGACTGGCTACCTCAGGGAATTAAGGCAAAAAGGAAACCTAGGTTTGTTATGACATTTCACATACACTGTTTCATTTAATCAACACAACATTTCTGTGTATTAACTGTATTAACTATATCTATTTTATGATGAGGACATTGAGGAGAAGTAATCAGGTCACAATTATACAACCAGTAGAGGTGGAGAGAGGTGATGCTGTGGAAGGAAAGTTGAAGCTAGTAATTCTGATCCCACAAACCCATGCTTCTTCCTTTATGCAACCTTGCATCTCTCCCTCAATTTCTTAATTTCTTTTAGGTAGACATTGCCATTGTTTTCTCTCTATATCCAAACCCCTATATTCCAAACACTTAACTTGTTAACATTGAGGATAAAGGACATACAGTTTGGCCCATTGTATCAGAGTTTTTACAGGTTCTTTTCTGGCTTTCCCATTAGAAACAGGTGCCAAAACATCAAAATAACCCACATTTTGATCAACTAGAGTCCATTTGTATGGTGCTCTGGTGTGTCAAGTTCCTGAGAATTCTCCAGATAGTTGTTTGCACTCTTCCTTCTCTCTCTAACAAAAGAAAGGAAGGGCTTCCCTGGTGGCGCAGTGGTTGAGAGTCCACCTGCCGATACAGGGGACACGGGTTCGTGTCCTGGTCCAGGAAGATCCCACATGCTGCGGAGCGGCTGGGCCCGTGAGCCGTGGGCACTGAGCCTGTGCGTCCGGAGCCTGTGTCCGGCAACGGAAGAGGCCACAACAGTGAGAGGCCCGTGTACCGCAAAAAATTTTTTAAAAATTTTAAAAAAAGGGAAAATGACCATATTTTACTATTTCAAAAGCTCAGAGATACTGGTTTTCTATTTGTATTCTCACTCTATTAGACACATCCCTAGACACTGATGGGAGAAGGACTGTCAGTGATTGAGAGAGACAGAGACAGAGACAGAGACAGAAAGAGGTGGGGGTGCACAAAGCAGTAGCTTGAAGGAACGATGTAAGCTTAGGCCTATTTCAAAAAAGACAACCACTAATAATGTGTCAGCATGTGTGGAGACAACAGAGGCAACAGGACTAGAATATTTTTTCTTTTCTGTGTCTTCTTACTCTTCAAGTGTGATGCTCTGCTACTGAGGGAAAAAAAACATTTTTCAAATGATGGGGAATAAACTAAAGGTGTATCAGTTAGATATTGCTGAGTAACACACACACACACACACACACACACACACACATACAACTCAGTAGCTTAAACAGTTAACTATTTATTATTTCTCATGGGTTTCCATGTCAGCTAGATGGTTTTGATAATTTATTGTAGGCTTTGCTTTTCTCAACAGGGCTTAAGCATACCTCTTTGGTCACCTGTTGGGTAAGCTGTGGGCTGGCTAGTCTAGGATGGCCTCTCACATATCCAACTGTCAGATGAGGTGCTGGGAGTGACTGAGCCATATGTCTTTCATTACCCAGAATTCCAGTGAGGCTTGTTTTCATGGCATAGGCAGGAATCCCAAGAGAGAATGGAGTTAGGCAAGGCCTCTTGAGGTCTGGGCTGAGAAATCGTCCAACATCACCTTTGTGTATTCAATTGACCAAAGCAAATTAAAAAAAAACAGCCCAGATTCAAAATGTGGAGAAATTGACTCCACCTGTTGATTGAAAGAACTTCAAAGTCACATTGCAGAGGACATGAATTCAAGGAGGAATAAAGAATTGCAACCAGTTTTTGCAATCAACCTTCCACAGTCTGTCTTTTAATCACAATTATTTATATCCTTCCCAAAATCTTTCTCAAGTCTCTCTCAAGATTTTTACAAGTCTCATCTAACCATGGCAACACACTGGAAGTCTAGGATCTTGTGACTGACATCAAGTCTGGATGCAGCTTCCTATAGTCCAGAACCTATGAAATTAAAAAAAAAAGTTATCTGTCCTCCAAAGACAAAAGATACAATGATGAATAAGAATAGGATGAAAAAAAAAAAAAAGAATAGGATGGCTACAACAAATAGTTCCATTCAAAAAGGGAAATGATAGAAGGCAAACAGCCAGGCACTGATCAAAGCAGTTCTGAAATCCTGAAGAGTAAATATTTCCAGGTCCCCTCACTCTGAAGGTAGGGAGAGTTCCTTGATTAGGTCCCAGTTCTGCTGCCTGGAAGTGGCTTCCCCAGTCTATTGCTCTTCATGACCCTTGAATTTGCTCATAGGTGCTTACCTTCATTTCTATACCCTTTCTTATCAACTTGATCAACTTTCTCATCCAGCCTATAGGCTACCAGACAAAGACTATGGTATACTGATTACAAAAATGGACAAAATGCTCCACTCCTCCCTATGTTCATGCCATTAATAATTGAAGTCAATTTTTCTATCTCTTGGGCTTGGCCTTATTATTTTCTTTGGACAATACAATGCAACAAAAGTGTTGGATGTGTCAATATGTACCTAAGCTCCAGGAGGCCTTCTCTTGGGCACCTATAAACACCTGTGAATAAGCCCAGGTTAGCCTGCTAGAAGATGAGAGACCATGTAGAAAGTTGTCCCATGTGAGACCATCCCAGACCAGCCATCCCCCAGTGGACCTGCCAGCTGACTGCAGACACATGACTAAATCAAACCAAAATTAGCCTCACCAGACCAGAAGAACCCTCATCAGATCCTTAGCTTATGGAGATAAAATAAATGTTTATTATTGTGCACCTAAGAGTTTTATAGTTGTTGTTGTTGTGTGATATTACTGTAGCAATAAATACAGGGGAGTTTCCTTGAATCACAGCTATTAACCTTCAAGCTCAATTGTTTCTTGAGCTGGGCAGTTGATGTCTGCTTGTGCTGAAGCTTATATGTCATTTTTCCTATTCTATCTTTTCAGGTTTCCTGTATTTAAGATGTGCATTGTACTTCAGCCTTTACTTCAGTTTTTTCTCATGACAACTCTGTGAGGTATACACCGCAGGCATCCATTTCATTGACACAAAAATTCCTGCGCAGAGAGGTTAAGTGACTTATCTGGGTCACAGAGTTAGAAGCAAAATACAGTATGCATTCTTCTACATTAACAATCTTTAAATGTTTTTTTTTTTTTTTTTTTTTTTTTTTTTTTTTTTTTTTTTTTTTAAACATCTTTATTGGGGTATAATTGCTTTACAATGGTGTGTTAGTTTCTGCTTTATAACAAAGTGAATCAGTTATACATATACATATGTTCCCATATGTCTTCCCTCTTGCGTCTCCTTTCCTCCCACTCTCCCCATCCCACCCTTCCAGGCTGTTCCAAAGCACCGAGCTAATATCCCTGTGCCTTGCGGCTGCTTCCCCCCAGCTATCTACCTTACTACGTTTGTTAGTGTGTATATGTCCATGACTCTCTCTCGCCCTGTCAAAACTCACCCTTCCCCCTCCCCATATCCTTAAGTCCGTTCTCCAGTAGGTCTGCGTCTTTATTCCTATCTTACCCCTAGGTTCTTCATGACATTTTTTTCCCTTAAATTCCATATATATGTGTTAGCATACGGTATTTGTCTTTTTCTTTCTGACTTACTTCACTCTGTATGACAGATTCTAGGTCTATCCATCTCATTACAAATAGCTCAATTTCATTTCTTTTTAAGGCTGAGTAATATTCCATTGTGTATATGTGCCACATCTTCTTTATCCATTCATCCGATGATGGGCGCTTAGGTTGTTTCCATGTCCTGGCTATTGTAAATAGAGCTGCAATGAACATTTTGGTACATGACTCTCTTTGAATTTTGGTTTTCTCAGGGTATATGCCAAGTAGTGGGATTGCTGGGTCATATGGTAATTCTATTTGTAGTTTTTTAAGGAACCTCCATACTGTTCTCCACAGTGGCTGAACCAATTCACATTCCCACCAGCAGTGCAAGAGTGTCCCCTTTTCTCCACACCCTCTCCAGCATTTATTGTTTCTTGATTTTTTGATGATGGCCATTCTGACTGGTGTGAGATGATATCTCATTGTAGTTTTGATTTGCATTTCTCTAATGATTAATGATGTTGAGCATTCTTTCATGTGTTTGTTGGCATTCTGTATATCTTCTTTGGAGAAATGTCTATTTAGGTCTTCTGCCCATTTTTGGATGGGGTTGTTTGTTTTTTTGTTATTGAGCTGCATGAGCTGCTTGTAAATTTTGGAGATTAATCCTTTGTCAGTTGCTTCATTTGCAAATGTTTTCTCCCATTCTGAGGGTTGTCTTTTGGTCTTGGTTATCGTTTCCTTTGCTGTGCAAAAGCTTTGAAGTTTCATTAGGTCCCATTTGTTTATTTTTGTTTTTATTTCCATTACTCTAGGAGGTGGGTCAGAAAGGATCTTGCTGTGATTTATGTCATAGAGTGTTCTTCCTATGTTTTCTTCTAAGAGTTTGATAGTTTCTGGCCTTACATTTAGGTCTTTAATCCATTTTGAGCTTATTTTTGTGTATGGTGTTAGGGAGTGATCTAATCTCATACTTTTACATGTACCTGTCCAGTTTTCCCAGCACCATTTATTGAAGAGGCTGTCCTTTCTCCACTGTACATTCCTGCCTCCTTTATCAAAGATGAGGTGTCCATATGTGCGTGGGTTTATCTCTGGGCTTTCTATCCTGTTCCACTGATCTATCTTTCTGTTTTTGTGCCAGTACCATACTGTCTTGATTACTGTTGCTTTGTAATATAGTCTGAAGTCAGGGAGCCTTATTCCTCCAGCTCCTTTTTTCGTTCTAAAGATTGCTTTGGCTATTCGGGGTCTTTTGTGTTTCCATACAAATTGCGAAATTTTTTGTTCTAGTTCTGTGAAAAATGCCAGTGGTAGTTTGATAGGGATTGCATTGAATCTGTAGATTGCTTTGGGTAGTAGAGTCATTTTCACAATGTTGATTCTTCCCATCCAAGAACATGGTATATCTCTCCATCTATTTGTATCATCTTTAATTTCTTTCATCAGTGTCTTATAATTTTCTGCATACAGGTCTTTCGTATCCTTAGGTAGGTTTATTCCTAGATATTTTATTCTTTTTGTTGCAATGGTAAATGGGAGTGTTTTCTTGATTTCACTTTCAGATTTTTCATCATTAGTATATAGGAATGCCAGAGATTTCTGTGCATTAATTTTGTATCCTGCTACGTTACCAAATTCATTGATTAGCTCTAGTAGTTTTCTGGTAGCATCTTTAGGATTCTCTATGTATAGTATCATGTCATCTGCAAACAGTGACAGCTTTACTTCTTCTTTTCCGATTTGGATTCCTTTTATTTCCTTTTCTTCTCTGATTGCTGTGGCTAAAACTTCCAAAACTATGTTGAATAAGAGTGGTGAGAGTGGGCAACCTTGTCTTGTTCCTGATCTTAGTGGAAATGCTTTCAGTTTTTCACCATTGAGGATGATGTTTGCTGTGGGCTTGTCATATATGGCTTTTATTATGTTTAGGAAAGTTCCCTCTATGCCTACTTTCTGGAGGGTTTTTATCATAAATGGGTGTTGAATTTTGTCGAAAGCTTTCTCTGCATCTATTGAGATGATCATATGGTTTTTCTCCTTCAATTTGTTAATATGGTTTATCACATTGATAGATTTGCGTATATTGAAGAATCCTTGCATTCCTGGAATAAACCCCACTTGATCATGGTGTATGATCCTTTTAATGTGCTGTTGGATTCTGTTTGCTAGTATTTTGTTGAGGATTTTTGCATCTATGTTCATCAGTGATATTGGCCTGTAGTTTTCTTTCTTTGTGACATCCTTGTCTGGTTTTGGTATCAAGGTGATGGTGGCTTCGTAGAAGGAATTTGGGAGTGTTCCTCCCTCTGCTATATTTTGGAAGAGTTTGAGAAGGATAGGTGTTAGCTCTTCTCTAAACGTTTGATAGAATTCACCTGTGAAGCCATCTGGTCCTGGGCTTTTGTTTGTTGGAAGATTTTTAATCACAGTTTCAATTTCAGTGCTTGTGATTGGTCTGTTCATATTTTCTATTTCTTCCTGATTCAGTCTTGGCAGGTTGTGCATTTCTAAGAATTTGTCCATTTCTTCCAGATTGTCCATTTTATTGGCATAGAGTTGCTTGTAGTAATCTCTCATGATTTTTTTTATTTCTGCAGTGTCAGTTGTTACTTCTCCTTTTTCATTTCTAATTCTATTGATTTGAGTCTTCTCCCTTTTTTTCTTGATGAGTCTGGCTAGTGGTTTATCTATTTTGTTTATCTTCTCAAAGAACCAGCTTTTAGTTTTATTGATCTTTGCTATTGTTTCCTTCATTTCTTTTTCATTTATTTCTGATCTGATTTTTATGATTTCTTTCCTTCTGCTAGCTTTGGGGTTTTTTTGTTCTTCTTTCTCTAATTGCTTGAGGTGCAAGGTTAGGTTGTTTATTCGAGATGTTTCCTGCTTCTTAAGGTGGGCTTGTATTGCTATAAACTTCCCCCTTAGGACTGCTTTTGCTGCATCCCATAGGTTTTGGGTCGTTGTGTCTCCATTGTCATTTGTTTCTAGGTATTTTTTTATTTCCTCTTTGATTTCTTCAGTGATCACTTCATTATTAAGTAGTGTATTGTTTAGCCTCCATGTGTTTGTATTTTTTACAGATCTTTTCCTGTAATTGATATCTAGTCTCATGGCGTTGTGGTCGGAAAAGATACTTGATACAATTTCAGTTTTCTTAAATTTACCAAGGCTTGATTTGTGACCCAAGATATGATCTATCCTGGAGAATGTTCCATGAGCACTTGAGAAAAATGTGTATTCTGTTGTTTTTGGATGGAGTGTCCTATAAATATCAATTAAGTCCATCTTGTTTAATGTATCATTTAAAGCTTGTGTTTCCTTATTTATTTTCATTTTGGATGATCTGTCCATGGGTGAAAGTGGGGTGTTAAAGTCCCCTACTATGAATGTGTTACTGTTGATCTCCCCTTTTATGGTTGTTAGTATTTGCCTTATGTATTGAGGTGCTCCTATGTTGGGTGCATAAATATTTACAATTGTTATATCTTCTTCTTGGATCGATCCCTTGATCATTATGTAGTGTCCTTCTTTGTCCCTTTTAATAGTCCTTATTTTAAAGTCTATTTTGTCTGATATGAGAATTGCTACTCCAGCTTTCTTTTGGTTTCCATTTGCATGGAATATCTTTTTCCATCCCCTTACTTTCAGTCTGTATGTGTCTCTAGTTCTGAAGTGGGTCTCTTGTAGACAGCATATATAAGGGTCTTGTTTTTGTATCCATTCAGCCAATCTGTGTCTTTTGGTGGGAGCATTTAGTCCATTTACATTTAAGGTAATTATCGATATGTATGTTCCTATTTCCATTTTATATATTGTTTTGGGTTTGCTACTATAGGTCATTTCCTTCTCTTGTGTTTCGTGTCTAGAGAAGTTCCTTTAGCATTTGTTGTAAAGCTGGTTTGGTGGTGCTGAACTCTCTCAGCTTTTGCTTGTCTGTAAAGGTTTTATTTTCTCCATCAAATGTGAATGAGATCCTTGCTGGGTAGAGTAGTCTTGGTTTCAGGCTATTCTCCTTCATCACTTTCAGTATGTCCTGCCACTCCCTTCTGGCTTGTAGGGTTTCTGCTGAGAGATCAGCTGTTAACCTTATGGGGATTCCCTTGTGTGTTATTTGTTGTTTTTCCCTTGCTGCTTTTAATATGCTTTCTTTGTATTTAATTTTTGACAGTTTGATTAATATGTGTCTTGGCGTGTTTCTCCTTGTATTTATCCTGTATGGGACCCTCTGTGCTTCCTGGACTTGATTAACTATTTCCTTTCCCATATTAGGGAAGTTTTCAACTATAATCTCTTCAAATATTTTCTCAGTCCCTTTCTTTCTTTCTTCTTCTTCTGGAACCCCTATAATTCGAATGTTGGTGCGTTTCATGTTGTCCCAGAGGTCTCTGAGACTGTCCTCAGTTCTTTTCATTCTTTTTTCTTTATTCTGCTCTGCAGTAGTTATTTCCACTACTTTATCTTCCAGGTCACTTATCCGTTCTTCTGCCTCAGTTATTCTGCTATTGATCCTATCTAGAGTGATTTTAATTTCATTTATTGCATTGTTCATCGTTGCTTGTTTCATCTTTAGTTCTTGTAGGTCCTTGTTAACTGTTTCTTGCATTTTGTCCATTCTACTTCCAAGATTTTGGATCATCCTTACTATCATTATTCTGAATTCTTTTTCAGGTAGACTGCCTATTTCCTCTTCATTTGTTAGGTCTGGTGGGTTTTTATCTTGCTCCTTCATCTGCTGTGTGTTTTTCTGTCTTCTCATTTTGCTTATCTTACTGTGTTTGGGGTCTCCTTTTTGCAGGCTGCAGGATCGTAGTTCCCGTTGTTTTTGATGTCTGTCTCCAGTGGCTAAGGTTGTTTCAGTGGGTTGTGTAGGCTTCCTGGTGGAGGGGACTAGTGCCTGTGTTGTGCTGGATGAGGCTGGATCTTGTCTCTCTAGTGGGCAGGTTCACGTCTGGTGGTGTGTTTTGGGGTGTCTGTGGCCTTATTATGATTTTAGGCAGCCTCTCTGCTAATGGGTGGGGTTGTGTTCCTGTTTTGCTAGTTGTTTGGCATAGGTTGTCCAGCACTGTGGCTTGCTGGTCGTTGAGTGAAGCTGGGTGCTGGTGTTAAGATGGAGGTCTCTGGGATATTTCCACCGTTTAATATTATGTGGAGCTGGGAGGTCTCTTGTTGACCAGTGTCCTGAAGTTGGCTCTCCTACCTCAGAGGCAGAGCCCTGACTCCTGGCTGGAGCACCAAGAGCCTTTCATCCACACAGCTCAGAATAAAAGGGAGAAAAAGTAGGGAGAATTAGTAGAAGTATGAGTAAAGAAAGAGGGAAAGGAGGAAAGGAAGGAAGGAAGAAAGAAGCAAAGAAGGAAAGAAAGGAGGGAGGGAGGGAGGGAGGAAGGAAGGAAGGAGGGAAAGAAGGAAAAAAAAGACAGAAAGAAAGATGATACAGTAAAAATAAAATAAAGTATAATATAGTTATTGAATTAAAATATATTTAGAAAAAAAAAAAGGGATGGATAGAACCTGAGGACAAATGTTGGAAGCAAAGCTATACAGAGAAAATCTTACACAGAAGCATACACATACACCTTCACAAAAAGAGGTAAAGGGGGAAAAATCATAAATCCTGCTCCCTGAGACCACCTCCTCAATTTGGGGTGATTCGTTGTCTAAAGGAGGGAGGGAAGGAAGGAAAGAAAGAAAGAACGAAGGTAAAGTATAATAAAGTTATTACAATTAAACTTAATTATTAAGAAAAGGAATTTTTAAAAAAAAGTCATGGACGGATAGAGCCCTAGGACAAATGGTGGAAGCTAGAGTATACAGACTAGATGTCACACAGAAGCATACACGTACACATTCACAAAAAGAGGAAAAGGGAAAAAAATCATAGATCTCGCTCCTAAATTCCACCTCTTCAATTTGGGATCATTCCTTGTCTATTCAGGTATTCCACAGATGCAGGGTATATCAAGTTGATTGTGGAGCTTTAATCCGCTGCTTCTGTGGCTGCTGGGAGAGATTTCCCTTTCTCTTCTTTGTTCTCACAGCTCACAGGAGCTCAGCTTTGGATTTGGCCCTGCCTCTGCGTGTAGGTCGCTGGAGGGCGTCTGTTTTTTCGCTCAGACAGGACGGGGTTAAAGGAGCCGCTGATTCGGGGCCTCCGGCTCACTCAGGCCGGGGGTTGGGGGATGGCGGAAGGAGGGGCACTGCGTGCGGGGCGGGCCTGCGGCGGCAGAGGCAGCGTGACGTTGCGGCAGAGGCCGGCGTGACGTTGCACCAGCCTGAGGCCCGCCGTGCGCTGTCCCGGGGAAGTTGTCCCTGGATCCCGGGAACCTGGCAGTGGCGGGCTGCACAGGCTCCGCGGAAGAGGGGTGTGGAGAGTGACCTGTGCTCGCACACAGGCCCCTTGGTGGCGGCAGCAGCAGCCTTAGCGTCTCCCGCCCGTCTCTGGGGTCCGCGGTTTTAGCCGCGACTCACGCCCGTCTCTGGGGTTTGCGCTTTCAGCCGCGGCTCGCGCCCGTCTCGGGGGCTCGCGCTTTTAGCCGCGACTCACGCCCGTCTCTGGGGTTTGCACTTTCAGCCGCGGCTCGCGCCCGTCTCGGGGGCTCGCGCCCTCAGCCGCGGCTCGCGCCCGTCTCTGGGGTCCGCGGTTTTAGCCGCGGCTCGCGCCCGTCTCTGGGGTTCGCGCTTCTAGCCGCGGCTCGCGCCCGTCTCTGGAGTTCCTTTAAGCAGCGCTCTTAAACCCCTCTCCTCGCGCACCAGGAAACAAAGAGGGAAGAAAAAGTCTCTTGCCTCTTCGGCCGGTGCAGGGTTTTCCCCGAACTCCCTCCCGGCTAGTCGTGGTGCACTAACCCCTTCAGGCTATGTTCAAGCCGCCAACCCCAGTCCTCTCCCTGAGCTCCGTCCAAAACCAAAACCCGAGCCTCAGCTCGCAGCCCCGCCCGCCCCGGTGGGTGAGCAGCAAGCCTCTCGGGTTGGTGAGTGCTGGTCGGCACCGATCGTCTGTGCAGGAATCTCCCCGCTTTGCCCTCCGCACCCGTCGCTGTGCACTACTCCGCAGTCCCGAAACTCCCCCCTCTGCCTCCCGCAGTCTCCGCCCGCGGAGGGGCTTCCTAGTGTGTGGAAACTTTTCCTCCTTCACAGCTCCCTCCCACTGGTGCAGGTGCCGTCCTTATTCTTTTGTCTCTGTTTTTTCTTTTGCCCTACCCAGTTACGTGGGGAGTTTCTTGCCTTTTGGGAGGTCTGAGGTCTTCTGCCAGCCTTCAGTAGGAGTTCTGTAGGAGTTGTTCCACGTGTGGATGTATTTCTGGTGTATCCGTGGGGAGGAAGGCGATCTCCGCGTCTTACTCTTCCGCCATCTTCAAGGTCCCCCCTCTTTAAATGTTTTATAAACTGTATCATCTCACCTTGACTCTTGTGCCCTACTTCTCATTTTTCATACTGAATCAAAAAGGAAAATGTGGTTTGGATGATTTATTCTCCAACTGGGAATTTGAATACCTAAATTCTGACCATTTTGGTCCTTCTACCAGTTACTTCTTATGCAAACTAAGTGTGCTTTATAAATCAGTCACCACATGGAAGCAACCTAAATGTCCATCAACAGATGAATGGATAAGGAAGATATGACACATATATACAATGGAATATTACTCAGCCATAAAAAGAAACGAAATTGAGTTATTTGTAGTAAGGTGGATGGACCTAGAGTCTGTCATACAGAGTGAAGTAAGTCAGAAGTAGAAAATCAAATACTGTATGCTAACTCACATATATGGAATCTAAAAAATATGGTACTAATGAACCTAGTGGCAGGGCAGAAATAAAGATGCAGACGTAGAGAATGGACTTGAGGTCACGGGGGGAAGGGGAAGCTGGGATGAAGTGAGAGAGTAGCATTGACATGTATACACTATCAAATGTAAAATGGCTGGCTAGCCGGAAGCTGCTGCATAGCACAGGGAGATCAGCTCAATGCTTTGTGATGACCTAGAAGGATGGGATAGGGAAGCTCAAGAGGGAGGGGATATGGGGTCAGCTATATGTATATGTATACATATAGCTGATTCACTTTGTTATACAGCAGAAACTAGCACAACACTGTAAAGCAATTATACTCCAATAAAGATATTTTAAAAAACAGGTACCAGCCCAAACTACTATTTAATGATGCTGTAAGGTTGACTGGGGAACAAAAAGAAAAGCCTTACTTTGTCTGATTTTGGAGGGCAGAAGTAGGGCCATGGATATATTACAAAGAGAAAGATTTCAGGTTAATATAAGATAGAGCTTTGTAACATGTCACTGTGAAAGTTTCAACATTTGGTGGGAGGGTAAACTGGCTGATCTCTGAGGACCCTGTCAGCTCTAGGAATTGATGACTTTAATATACTAAATTTTTAAAAAAGGAAATGTGTATGGATCCATCACTATCAGAACAGCCCAGCTACTGCCTAAAAGAGAGATTCAGTCAGTCACTAGAGAAATGCTCACTGAGTTTTCACTCCCTTGTTGAAATGTAACTCTCTTAGTCTTTTGAAATGCCACTCTAGTTTTCATGATAGTTTTTTGACCACATCTACTTGTCCTCTCTTTGTGGTTTTATCTCCTCTATACAGTGTACCCTAAATGTAGGTACTTTCCCAGGACTCATACATAGTCCCCTTCTTTTCAAACTGAATGTAGTTTTCCCTGCATTATCCACTCCCACAGCTTTACCACCATCTACATGCTGATCATTCTCATATCTTCACTTCTGGTCCTGCAATAGTCATTACTGCTATTGCCAACTATTTCCAGCTCTCCCTCCCTCCAAGATGAGTACACACCTGGCTCCCTGTGGTTGGGTGCAGCTATTGACTACTTCTTTGCAAAAGTGTCACGAGTCACTTCCCAGTCAAACATTTAGTTGTCAGGGCAAGACCCTCAAGACCTCTCTTCTCTCCTTGGCTTAATAGCCAACAACTTTTGAAATGGTGGCTGCCCTTTTAGCTTGAGACCATGACTGACTACAATGAGCTAAGAACCCCCCCTCCCACAGACCTACAATAGATGGTAGAGTGAGGAAGAAAGTAACCTTTGTTGGGAATTCCCTGAAAGTCCATTGTTGAGGAGTCAGCACTCTCATTGCCAGGGCCCAGGTTCAATCCCTCGTTGGGGAACTAAGATCTCGCAAGCCATGCAGCATAGCAAGAAAGAAGGAAAGAAAGAAAGCAAGAAAGGAAGAAAGAAAGAAAGAAAGAAAGAAAGAAAGAAAGAAAGGAAGGAAGGAAGAAAGAAAGAAAGGAAGGAAGGAAGAAAGGAAGAAAGAAAGAAAGAAAGAAAAAAGGAAGGAAGGAAGGGAGGAAGAAAGTTTTGCTGTTTTAAGTCCCTGAGATTTTATTACCACTTCATAACCTGCTTCATCCTGACTGACAAAAGTCTTTACCTCTGTCTTTCAAGCTCCAAATCTATTTGTACCACACCTTAATATGCCCATTAGGAGGTCAAATGTGCACCTCTAATACTGAATCCCAAGCCAACACCACCAGCCCAAACTGAATCAATAATCTTTTTCCAAGCTCTGCCTCTTCATTTGCTCTCTATGATGCTGTGCTATTACACCCATTTACCTGACCAGCCAAAAAACAAGAAAACTTCTCAGCCAATCAGGGACTGTCTTTTCCTTCATCTTCTTTCACGCCCAGACTCTTCTCTCTCTGACCACTATCACTGCTCTAGTTCGGGTCCTCAATACCTCTGGGTGGGTAATTGCATTTGTCTTCTAATGGCTCATTCAACAAAACAACAAAGTGAACTTTCTGAAAAGTACATCTGATCATGTAACTGTTCTGCTTAAAATCCCTTTATGTTTCCCAAGACCTTCAAAATAAGGTTCAGATTGTTCAACATAGTCTAAAATGTCCTCCATGGTTTTAGAAACTCAAGGGAGAAGGAAGGAAAATCCAGACAGAAAGAGCACCATGAGCAAAGACCAGAAACAGGAGCCAGTGATGCTTTATAAGGGAACTGCATGCCGAGGAGTATGACTTTAGCAGGGGTCCAATGGAGGTTGAAATGAGATAGGACTAGAGAGGTCCTCCTTGTGATAGGACTAGAGAGGTCCTCCTTGTTCAAGCTGCATTCTCTGCCTAAATCCTACTTTCTTTCTTTTCCCAGTTATAGTAAATATCTACGGATTTTCCAAATATTTATCTTGTCACCACTGCTATAAAGTCTTTCCCACTCACAATAACACTTCATCAAGCCTACTTTTTCACTGTTCTTCTCTCTTACTAATCTGGGAGCCTCCTGAGGATAGAAACAATCCATTTCTCCTATGACTTCATATCTTGGCAGCCAGCACAATAGCTGCCATATATCAGGTACTCAATCAATGGCTGTTGAATGAATGAATAAATGAATGAATGAATTGATGCTTTTCTTTAGCATCTCTTGGAAACTCCATTCACTGTTCAGAATGAATTGCTTCAAGCCCCTGCTTCATGGGTGGATAAGGGAGAGGGACAATTTTTGGTTTCTACTCCTCTACCCCCATATTATGGACTCCTGCCACCCAATGCCAATCTCAGCCTCTAATCCTGTCAGTAACCAGCTGCTTAGCACCAACACTGCCAACACAGCAGCTTTCCCAACACATCCCTGGGGGAAACCATTCACCTTATCACCAAAGAGAGAGAAAAAAACTCCCATCTGTTACAGCTCAGAGCCAGAAACCTCATAATTGTATCAGCACACAGGCTGCATATCAGACTTTCTTGTTTTTAGGGAGCACTTAGGGAGATTTTGCTCTCCTTTTATAGTTGTTTTCTCCCCAGCAACTGACCATATTTCATCTCCACTGAGACAGAATGAAAGAAAATTTCAAGCAAATTTGTTACCTAATGATTTTAGGGAAGGTGCTTAGAACCATAAATGCCTTCTTGAAAATCTGTAGAGTAGCCCAGTTCTGTAAACTTTCAAAATTAACACATAGTAAATGCACAACTCTTGTTCTGGGTCAACACTGCAAATGAAGGTAATTATGGCATCAGAGGAGCTCCCAGAATAAGCATCACCCCAGCACACAGGGTAGTGTCCTTTGAAAATTTACTGGAGGGTTTCCAAAGACATCAGCAAGGACAAAGTTGAAATTACATGGTAATTCCTCAAACATGAACTTGTGGGACTTCTAAGTGTCTTTGGAAATTACTAAGCTGAGAAAACATGCTTGGACTTATAATCAAACACCTCCTGATGACATGTGTGATCATAGCTGGGCTTGTTTCTCCATTTGTAATACTACAGAAAAAAGAAATCCTCCTTGCTCCAGACTTTTTTACTCTCCCAAAGAAGAAAGATGATTAAATTTCATAAAGTTCTTTGAACACTAAGAAATAAACAGTATGTTTGTTCAGTTATCATGCAACTGTTGAGTACCCATTGTATGTTAGGAGTATGTAATAAAGAAAAACAATATGACTAATCCTTTCAGGCATGGCCCTAAGTCTGGTAGAGAGATAGCTATTAAACAAATCTTCACATAAATATATATTTAATTATTAATTAATTAAGTGCTCTGAAAGAAGAGTATAGATTTACTATGAGAGGTATGGGAAATTATCTAATTTGGATTGGGAACTCAGGGATGCTGAGTGGGGAGGAGGACTTTGAAGGGAAGGGAACAGCATGTGCAAAGGCCCTGAGGTGGCACATTGAAAAGTAACAGAAACAAAGCCAGTGAACTGAAGTGAGCAAGACATTAGATAATACTCAATGAGGAGGTAGTTCCTGAGATGTAGGCCTTGAATGCTATGCCAAGAAATTTAGCTTCTAATCTAAGTGCAACAAGAATGCATTGAAGCATTTTAAACAAGGAAACAGCATACTTATTTAGAATGAATTGGAAAAGGCTCAGAGAGAAGAAACAAGAGCAGTATATGAAAAAGGTGAAAGCTGACAGTGGTTTACACCAGGGGTTGACAGACTATGACCTGTGGGCCAAATCTAGCCCATTGCTCATTTTTTGTAAATAAAACTTTATTGAGACACGGCCACATTCATTTGTTTACACATTGTCTATGGCTGCTTTTGTTCTACATGGCAGAGTGGAGTAGCTGCTGTATAGACTGTATAGCCTGCAGAACCTACAATATTTACTATCTAGTCCTTTCCAGACAAAGCTTGCTGACCCCTGGTTTAGAGGGTAGGGTTGTTGATGTCTCTGTTGAGAAATAAACTGATTCAAGGTATACCTTAAAGATTGACAGTAAGACTTGTCAGCCTAAACTCCCACCTTATTCAGAAGAATTGTAAGGGGAAGTCTAGAATTTAAATGAGTTTCAGAGACTCATCTCAATGGTGGTAGAGATTTGTATGAGTTTATTCACTTATACATGTATACTTTAGTCTTACTGGACTGATTTCACATTATCTTCAAATTGGGGAAGGATGACACATTAACTATATATGATTGCATTTCTTTTGGTCATGAGCATTTACTGTTTGGGTTATAAATTGTTCAGACATAGACAGTGACTGCAGGTCTATCTCTGTTTTTTTAAGATGCTGATTAGAATTCCACAGATATCTGCCAATTTGGTAACAGGTCCTAAGGGGAGGTGTGAAAGACTGTTGTCAGCCCCATTATTCCCATGGCAGTTCTGTCTAGAAGTGTACCAGGAGCTCAGGAGCTTTGGGACAGGTTTGCCTTACTTAAGTTCTCATTCTTTAATGGGAAAATGGAGGCACAGAATGTTCTGGGTCATTGTTCCTGTTCACCTACTTGGTCAAGAGCCCATTGCAGAGCTTTGTGGTTAAGCATTCACATTTACAAGCCAGGCTTCCTTGGTCTGAATCCTGTCTCTATCACTGGGTATATGATCAGAGGGTCACAGTGTTAAAACTTCTAAGTCATTCAGCATGGCTCACACACATAGAAACATTCCAAAAACCTGAGTTATAGTGTATTCTCATGCTTTGTAAGAAAACCTTCTTATAATTGAATGATTACTATGTGTCCAAAACTTTATAAGTATCACTTCATCCTTTCAGTGAGACTGGGAGGTAGGCAGTATTCTCATTATTTTACAGGTGACAATACTGAGGCATTTTCAAGCCCCTTGTACCATTTCTTGTGGCCTGTGAGGGTCAAGCCAAGTATCAAATGCAAGTTTGCTTGATTCCAAAGCTCGTATTCACAACAGTTAGGCTGACTGCTTCCTTGACACTCGTTTGTTCTAGGGAGTTTGCCCAGGCCTTCTGGAGGGTTATCAGTATGTGAAGACCCAAAGGGGATATGAAGTGATGTCAGGGCTGCTGACATCTTATTTTTTTCCCTTAACTCCCACAGGAATGCTGAGGTTGATCTTTTGCTGATCTTTCAACTTCACGGACAAAGCCAGTTTCCTTGATTGAATGTCACAATCTTGCATTTTGAGCAAGAAAGGGGTTTGGGAGACCCATAAGTCCATGATGCCAACCACTACTGGAGTTAATACGACCTTAATTGGATTAAAATTTTAAATTTACATGGAAATGACTTCAGCACATTTTAGACACCATGCAAGGGGGCTTAGTAAGTCTGTTACTTATTTAGAGGTTTCTAATCTAGTCAAGCTAGGACCACAATGCTAACCTAGAAGAACAGTTCTAAGCCACCTAATTTCCTGTCCTTTAAAAATACAATCTTCCTAATGTCAATATATGTCCCAGAAGCCCTCACTATTTTAGATTTCCTTGTGGGAAGAAAGGCTATAATTGCACAAACGTTCCAGGAAAAACTATGGCAACGACATAGAATATTTTAGATATTTTCTGTTATTACTAGCGAAGAAAATTAAATTATATTCCTTGTTTACACACACCTAAAATAAGCATTTAAAGGGTAAATGGCTAATACCCATACATTTTGTGATTAGTCTAATTCTAGCTTCTTAGTGTAGCCACCTTCATTTGATATTCCATCCATAAATAATGCACAATGTACCACCCAACACTGACATGAAATTAGAGGTGAAAAACATGTGACTCCTAAGGGGAAGAACAAAAGAGGTTGTAGCTCAATTTATTTATATATATATATTTAAAAAATAGTTATTATTTGGGTAAATTTGCAGCAGTCAGTAAAGCATTCCTGTAGGGCTCCTTCATCCCTGGGTGGCCTTTAATTTCATTTGCATATTGGAAATTCAGCACTTTCTCTTGCTCTAATCACACTTGCCAAAAAAAAAAAAAACCCCAAAACAAAAAACAAAACAAAACAATCTGGCTTTCTGTAAAGAGGGTGTTTTAGACACTAGTAAAGCATTGCAGAAAATAAAAGAATATTGTAAGTACATCCTTATGAGTGTCCACCTCCTTTGTTTTTTGGCGATTCCCCCAAGGCCCAGTGCCTAGGCTTAAAAGGCTGTGAACTCAGAGGCAGCACTGGTAAGAAGAAGCACAAGATCTGGGCTCTCCATTTATGTTGCTACTCACTAGCCACTGGTCTTGGACATGTCCTGAATATTTTTTGTGTTTCACTTTCCCTATCTTTAAAATGAGGTTGTTGTCTTATAGCCTCCCACATACCACTCTCTTTGATACCTTTCTTTCCTCATATTCTTTCATCTGGAAAATATACCTTTCTGCCCATCTTCATGGCACAGAGTCATTCTCTTTTTATGGCCCAGATCAGAAATCACTTGGATGGCTATTGTGGAGCTCAGCATCCTGCTTATATTGACAGTTCCTTATGTGCATTTCTATCTGGTTTTAGGAATATTTTTGAAAATCTCCAAGAGAGGGAAGGGCTAAATTTTCCTTCCAGCATCAGGTGAAGATTGTTTTTCTTCTTAAGGGAAGAAAATGGTATGAACAAATTGTCGATTGGTTATTTTGAGATCACTTCCAAAAAGGTCAGGATTCTGTATTGAAGGAGAGAATAATGAGTGCTTGACAAATTCCTGTTTAAAGGATCTTGTTGTGGAATTCTAATTCTTTGTTCTTCTCCATTAGTTTCTATACACAAACTGGGAAATCTTTGTCCTGTATTTCCCTAATAAAGCAAAAATTAGGTGTGATTTCACACCATCATGAACCCTCAATGTGTCCAGGAGTCAGAATACCCTCCCCTACCCTCTTGTTGCAACAGTTACCCAGTTGTCCTTACAGACACTTGACTGTGGGCTTTAAGGAGACACATAGATCTGGGGATCCAGAATTGTCCACTTTATTGGAGACAGTCGGCAACACAGTAAATAATAGCTGTGTATTTCTTGCCATTGTATTTAATGGGAAGGACAATAAGAATGAAGCCCTTTGAATGTTTTGTTTTTTCTCTTTGTGATCAAAAGATTAAGAGTACACTCTATCCTAGAAAGAAAATATGTCCTTAAATTTTGTTTTGCCTGAAGCAAACATTAAATCAAAATTATTTTTCTTTTGTACTACCTTAAAGTTCTCAAAATCACTACCCTTAAAGTTCTCAAAAGCAGGAATTTGTTTTATTTTTCTGTGTATCACACCCCTAATCATATGTGGTACATAATATGTGTACAATAAACGTCAATGGAATGTGTGTGTGTAGAATGTGTGTGTGTGTTATAACACTTTTTAAAAAGTAAGAATGTCCAGATAATGTGATCTGACATAGGTAATTAAATATTTGCAGAAGTTCCATTTTCAAATGTCTTTAGAGGTCATGGAGATAAAGTGTGTGTGTAAAGCAGCCAGGCAAAAAAAAAAAAAAAAAAAAGTGTAGGGAAGACTAGAACAAACTGCAGAGTGTACAGCTGACTAACAAATACTATTCTGGCCAAACAACACATTTACAGGCCCTATTTCCACCAGTGTTCAATCCCTGGTTTGAGGCTATTGTTGACTATCTCTTAGAGCCCACATTTGTTAACTCAACACCTGTATATTGAAGGATTATATACCATGTGTTGGGCTAGACACCAAATGAAGAGTAATAAAGGATATAGATCTGGAGTTTGAACTATTTATGCATGTTGGCTAGCTAGCTTTTATTAAAAGCATTATCAATATTTTAAATTTAATGTAAAGAGAATAATGTAATACATAGTATAAGGTATTAAAAAGAAAAGACACTTCAGTTTGAACATGGTAATGTAAATCAGCACTTTCTCCTTTTCTTCCTGGAAGTTATCCCAAAGCAACAAGAATGGGAAATAAAAACACACATACCATTTTGGATGCAACAAGGTGACTGCTAAAATCTGAAACAACAAAATAGGTGGGAGTCCTGCTCAAAGCAGAGGGGTGCAAGAAAGAGGACATGAAACTGGGGTGCAAGAAAGAGGACATAAAGGGGGTCCAGGGCTCCTGAGTTTGCAGCAATGACATAGTCTGGCCCCAAGGAGAGGCACCAAGGCTGTGCAGAGAACCACAAACTCCAACCAACTACTTCCTAGCAGTTTGGTAGCAGATCAGTCTTTGAATTATGGACGCCCACACACCTTTGCTTATCATTTGGCTAGGGAGAAATTGAAAATAAAGAACTCGCATATAAGGCCCTAGTAACAAGGCAAATTCTGGCTAGCATGGGACATGGCCCTAACTTCTCCCAACATAAACCTTCAGGATATAGCTTGTTTGGGAAATGAATCTCTTTCAATCATGAATAATACAAAAGAAACTGCTAGAGAATCTAGAAATTACAGTCAAATATTTCCCCCCCAAAAAATATAAAAAACAAGGAACAGATAACCTTAAAGCAATCATTTCTATAAAACAAGAGCAGAAAAAAAAATAGTACAAGAACTCAGGATAATAGACGGAGTTGAAAAACTATCTAGAAAAACACAATAAAAAATTAAGGGGAAAAATGATCAGAGCAAGGAAATTGAAACTGAGAAAAGAGCAAATAAATCCAATAATATAAAATATTTAAACTGTTGGCTAATCTAAACAAGAAAAAGGGGGAAATTTCAAATATACAAAATAAGAAATGATAAGAAGCAGCAATAAAGCTATAGAAGAAATAAAAAGTAATTACTCCTAATTAGTAGTTTGGGATTAACATATACACACTACTATGTATAAAATATGTAAACAACAAGGACCTACTGTATAGCACAGGGAACTATAACCTATAACCTATAATGGAAAAGAATCTGAAAAATAATAGATACGTATGCATAACTGAATCACTATGCTGTACACTTCAAACTAACACAACATATACTTCAATAAATCAAAACTACAAGAAAAAAAAAGAAATTACTGAGGTCAATTTTATACAAATAAACTTGAGAACACAGGTGAAATGGAAAGTATACTAGAATGGAAAATACACTAGAAATATTAAACAGACCAGTTACCATTTTTTCCTCTCCCACATACCAAAGGCATAAAATCCACTTTCAGAAATTCTAGTAAAACTTTGAAGAACAAAGTTAAACTTATTTAAACCATTCCAAAGCATGGGCTGTGTTATGGGGATGACAGGGAGAAAGGCTTCTAAACACTGAGGATAAACTTTTCATTATACTTTACATCAAAACTTGATAAGGATTGAGAAGAAAAATAAAACTGTAGATGAATCCCATGTGAAAATATTGATGCAAAAATCCTAAATGAATTAAGAATATAAACTACTCCAAAAAGTGAGGGTTTTTTTTAGGAAGAGAAAAATGGTCCTTAGAAAATATATTTCACCATTTTTATGAAACAAAGAAGAATAGGCTTCTCCATATATATTGGAAAAAGGCACTTTACATTCTAGATTTTCTTTTCAAAAAGGAAAGTAAAAGGAAGAGTTCATAAAATACAAATAGGTGGAATTTCTTTAATGCAATGAAATATATCTCAGCTGCAAAGCCAGCATCGTGCCTAATAAGGAAACACTAGGAACGTTAACAGAAAGCATTAGAGTCAGGAATAGAACAAGAATGTCTGCATCACCACTGCTCTTCAACATCATCTGGAAGTATTAGCCAAAACCATCATACAGCAGGCACACAACTTAGAAAGGAATTTGTAAAGTTATCATTATTTGCATACGATGTAACTAAGACCTATTACAAACAAGAGAATTCAGTGAGATGAAGAGGAAAAAAATCAGTGGTTTCCTTATGTAAAAACAACTAGTTAAATCTCTAATAGACACATTTACAGTTGATTTAAAAAATACAAAATACCTAGTAATAAAGTTAATAGAAATATGTGTATGTTTGTGTGCATGTGTATGAGTGTAAGACATCCTGCTGAGGACATGTGGCAACTTACACAAAGTGATAGGCCTGCCAATGTGTTCACATAAAAGGCCTCAACAACATAAGACTATAAACTATTCCTCAGCCCAATTTATACATTTAACATAATCTCATTTTTTAAAATGTTAAAAATTTGTTTCTGGAAGCAGACAGGCTGATTCTGAAATTCAGATGGAAAAATAAATGAAGAAAGGAAGAAAATGGGAAAAAATAAAAAGGAGAGAGAAAGACTAGCATTACCAGATATTAAAATATATTGCCAGGCTACAATAATTAAATTTTTAGCCCTGGTACATGAATAAACAGGCAAACAAAGGACAAAATTGGAAATCTAGAAGTAGGCCTAAAGATTTATATTACTTTAGTATATGATAAATTTCCATTTCAAGTCAGTGAAAAAAGATGGATTATTCAATAAATTTTGCTGGAAAGCTGGGTCACTATCTGGAAAAAAAATTAAGTTGTCTTCATCCTTTAAGTCTTATACCAGGATAAATTGAAAATAGATCAGAGACTTAAGGATAAAAAATAAACCCAAGGAAGTACTAGAAGAAACCAAGGAAAAAGTTATTTTATAATCTCAAAGTGTGAAAGGCCTTTCTAACCATGTCAAAAATCTCAGGCAAGACTGAGGAAAGACTGATATTTTAAATTACAGTAAATTTTTTAAAAGTTTATTTAGGACAAAAGCACCACATGCAATCAAAATTTTATGATAAACTTTGAAAAACTACTTCCAAGTCTTATCTTAGACAGAAAGCCAATCTCCCTAATATATGAAGAATTAATATAAATCAATAACAAAGAGACCAACATTTCAAAAGAAAAAAAAATGGATGAAAGACATGAATGTACAGTTCACGAGAAAGGAAATACAACTGGCTATTAAGCATGTGAAGAGGTGCTCAACTTCATTCATGTTAAGAGAAATGGAGATAAAACTATAAAAAGACATTTTTTGCTGATCATATTGTCAAATATACAAACGTTTTATAACTTACTGTCCTGAAAAAAGTGTGGGGAAACAGATTCTCATGCTTTGGGGCAGAGTATAAGTTGGAGCTACATCTATGAAGGGCATTTGAGCAGTATTGAGCATACTTTTTTGCTAAGGAATTTCACTCTTGGAAATTTATTCTAAATATCTACTTGTGCATGAGTAAAATAGTGACTACACATGATTATTCCTTGATGGTTGTTTTAAATAGTGAATGAGTGGTAACATCTTACAAGTCTATCAGTAGGAAACTGGTTAAATAAATTATGGGACATCCATACAATGAAATACCACATAGCCATAAATAAGAACAAGAAACTCCTTATGGGGATCTCTAAAATTGGTTAAGTGAGAAACGTGAAGTGATGTAGTATAGTGGATACCTTTTGCTACCATTTGTGTAATGAAGCTAACACATACACACACACACGCACACAAACGTGTGTGTACATAAAATCTCCAGAAGTATTTACCAGAAACTGATAATAATTGCTTAATGGAATGGGAACTAAGTAGCTGAGGGACCAAAGTGGTGAGAATTTTGACTAAATGCTTTTTTATCTTTTAAACGTTAAACCATGTTAAATGTACTGTTTTATAAAAATAAAATTCAGGGCTTCCCTGGTGGTGCAGTGGTTGAGAGTCCACCTGCCGATGCAGGGGACACGGGTTCATGCCCCGGTTCGGGAAGATCCCACATGCCGCGGAGGGGCTGGGCCCGTGAGTCATGGCCGCTGAGCCTGTATGTCCGGAGCCTGTGCTCTGCAACGGGAGAGGCCACAACAGTGAGAGGCCCGTGTACCACAAAAATAAAATAAAATTCAAAATATTAATTGAAACAAAGTTAAACATCAAAAAGAGGAATTTTTGATAAAGCCAAATTTATTCAATGTTCAATTTATTTCAAAGGGTCTTACATTATAATATGGCAGTGATAGTAAACTGTAGATATTCTTTCTGTTTTCTGTTTAAAGTCTTTAATTTCCAAAATAAAAAGGAGACAACCCTTTAAAGAGATGTTATATATTGGTATCCGGGTCTGGGGCACCTAGCTATAATCTTGAATTTTTAAAACAATGGAATAAATAAAGAAGATCAAATAATATACATAAAATATAGGAAAATGTGAATAAGGAACAACAGTGACTTCTTATATCTTCATAAATAGTATCGAAAAGCATCAACATATTCTTAGATGATAGAGATGCAGACATCCAATTACTGAAAAATAAGAAGCATAAAATATGAGGAAAACACAAATACCTCAGAAGAACTATGGAAACAGCTGTTGCTGAATAGTCAAGGAATGTAAAATACTGAAAGTTAATTATATGTTTTTTATAGCAATTTGAAATGGACCCAGTGATCTGATTCCATAATTTTGAAAACACTGACATATTTTTTTCTAGCTCTGAAGGGTTGGGCTCTTAGAATTTGACTGAGGCTGTAGTGAAGCTTGCTTGAAACGCACTGACACATTCCACTTTACAGTTTGCCAGTCATTTCCATTGGCATGATCTCGATGCTTCATTCTCATCACAGAGGTTATTTAAGGCAAATATTTTTGTTTTATTTTTACAGATCAGAAATTGAAGTTTGTTTGGCTTAAGTGACTTGCTCAAGGGCACATAGCTAGCAATTGTAGAGCTAGAACTCAAAAACATTCTGGCTCTTTGTCTAGTCTTTATTGTTCTGAATCAGGCTGTCTAACTTAAATATTTTATTTCATGAAGTCTGCAGGGAAGTCTGCCCTGCAGAAGCAGGCCGCCAGTGTCTGAGGATACATCCAATCATTCTTACATTAAACCCCAATAGATTTCTCAAGCACAATCTTCCTTTAATTGTGTCTTCTATGTGAGCAGTCATTTCTTTGGTGTGCAAGTATGAGTGTGTATGTGTAATGATGTTATCTATATGCCATCAGGGCACCTGCACATTTGCATATTAGGAAAGAACTGAATAAAACATGAGATGTTTTATTCCAAGAGGATGCAAGATCCTCAAAGGATATTTACAAATGTACTCAAGTCCCTCAGAATCAATCAATCCCTCAATCAACAAATGTTTTTTTGATCCGCTGGTATGTGCCTAGCACTAGGATAAAGGCTGTAGAGAGAACAATGAAGCAAGGAGAGGAGCTCCCCACCCCTACCCACCACCCGCCACCAACCTTGGAAAGCTCCAGTTTAGATAAGACAAAATAATTAGATTTATGGTGGTCTCTAACCAGTGTCTGCAGAGCACACATTTCCTGGGTTCCCTTCAAAGGGCTCCAGTTGGAAAGAAAGGAGGAGCAGGAAAAGCTGCTGAAATTCAGTTATCTACACCCTAGTGACCATTCATTGGAAGGTTATTTGAGGAGGCGATTTAGACTTCCCTTGTATCTGATGAAATATGGAACATTGCCAGCCTGGGGAGCTAGGCATGTAGGTGGGCTTTGCCCTGAATAATCCTTAGTACAGTCGCCCTGCTTCCACTCCTGCCTTTCTATAGTTTATTCCCTACCCAGCTGAAATGACATTTTTAAAAAGTGAATCAGATTGTGTGGTTCTTTGCTTGTAATCTTAAAAATGACTACCTCTCTTATTCTTAGAATAAGATTCAAGCTCTTTACTGTGGCCAGCAAGACCATAATTGGGCCCCTGACTCCCTCTTCTATCCATCACCACCTCTCTTCTCACCCATGATGCTCCAGACACATCTCTGATTTTCTTCCTAGCCCAAGCTCTTCCCCAGCTACAGGCCTGTGCATTTGCTTTGCTTTCTCCCTGGAGTGTTTGGCCCCAGATCTTTGCATTGATGGCTCCTTGTCATCATTCAGGTTTCAACTTAAATATTAACACTAAGAGATACCCTCTCTACTCAACCAATCCAAATCAGCTACCCCATCTCTTGCCCTGCTCCCTACACATCAACAATGTGTTCTTTTCTTAAAGTAATTATCCGTGTACATGTAATTACCTTATACATTTGTGTGCTTGTTCATTGTCTCCC
The DNA here is from genome assembly GCF_963924675.1 of Phocoena phocoena. Lineage (NCBI taxonomy): Eukaryota > Metazoa > Chordata > Mammalia > Artiodactyla > Phocoenidae > Phocoena > Phocoena phocoena. Next base: position 149,009,249 of record NC_089219.1, read on the forward strand.
CCAACTAGAATGCAAAAGTGTTATGAAAGTAGCAGCCTTGTTTGCCTTGTTTATTGCTGTTCGTGCAGTTCTTAGGATGACAAGTAGTAAGTGTTTAACAAATATTTATTGAATGAATGAATGAGATGCCTCAGAAATTTTTTATTATTTTCACTATCATCTGCATCTCTTTATGGCCTATGACTATTTTGAGATATTACTTAAGAGTCTCCCCACCTCCCACACACCCCTCACCTCCACAAAGCATACTGGGATTCTCCCTCTATTTAATCAATGACATCATTGTCCCAGGGAAGATTAAGATTATTAAAGCGGTAGTACAAAGAGAAAAGATGGATTTTCTGAATTATAGCTGCCGCTTTGCAAGATGCAGGCCGTTTTGAGTATCAGAGGTAAAGCCCTGAAGGAATCATGTCAAAGTGTGTGGAAAAAGAATAGAAGAAGAATCGTTTTATCCAATCATGGAGACATAAAGATGGAAGTTGTTTGTCAGGGGCAGAGAGGATGTTGGCAAGTATCACGGAGGACATGATGAGATATTAAATGATAGTTGACAAGAGGTCCAGTGTTCAGCCAGCTCCTCACTGGGCCATGAAAGACCAAGGGGTCTCCGACTAGAGAAGAGTGAGGCTTCATCATGCTAGTGAAGTCCAAGGAGTTGGGGGAGAATTGCCCCATGCCAGTTCAGAGCCACAGTCATAAAGCAGAAAGGGGGTGTGGCATGTCTATCAAAGTTGGATCTGAAATAGTCTTCCAAGTTTCGTTAGAAGTAGCAAATGAAGCATATAGAATTTTCTGAGCTCCCAGGAAAGGAGTGGAAGTGCTTGAAGGATACCTGGTGGACTTAAAGGGAACTTTTAGTCAGGATTAGGACAGAAAGGTGCCTGTGAGTTCTGATAAAGAGAGGTCACTCCAGGACCATGGACAATAGCAGCAGATGCACTGGGGAGTAAAGCTAATGACCAAAGTGCAGGTGACATCATGTACCAGCAGAGAGTGGAAGGCAGTGAGTGGTGTATCTGATGCTTCTCCCTCATTCTTACCTCTTCACCCCTTGTATGCTCATAAGCCCTGCTTTTCTTCCAAATATTAGATGGCATCTGAGTAGAAAAGGAGATAGAAGAATTAACTCTTAATATGGCTGAGTTTATACCCAAAATGTTTTGGCCTAATTTTGTGAGATCATACAAAAATGTCCAGGTGTGTGTGTGTGTGTGTGTGTGTGTGTGTGTGCGTGTGTGTGTGTGTGTGTGTGTTTAATTAATCAGGTGGAAAGGGGACTTGATGTACAAATGAAGATCAGCTTGAAGAAAGAAAGGTTCATTATTTTTCACATTTGAGTTTGTGACGTGAAAATTTTACCCATTACGTATATTTGAAGAGATGTTCAGAAGACTTGAAGGTAATGTATAGGCAGAAGTTAGTCACTATACGGTTGGCTAGTTACCTGGCAGAGGCCACTCTCTTGCAGCTGACAGTGGGATGAGGGTTCTGAGGCAGGTAGCAATACTACTTGAAACCCAGGCTTCAGGTCTGGAGTTAGACAGACCTCAGTTCAAATCGCTGCTTCTAATTTTTACAACATGGTAATTTGAGGCTAGACATTTAAACTTTGGGAGCATCAGTTACCTCATCTATGAAAATAATCCTGTCTTTAAAAAACTTTTGGGAATTAAATAACATAACACATACAATTGTTTAGAACATTTCTTAACTCTTAATTGGAGCTCAAAATGAGAATTACTATTGTCTTCATAAGCAGGAATGATTTGTATTTTGACCACACTTGATGTGTTCTTTTAAACACAAACATTTTATATATTGTTTATGAATTTCTAGTTGTAGAAAGCAATATTTCTATTAAGTAGAGCAATTCACTGATGAGGAATTAACAACCAACATGGTAAATACATTCATTCAGATTGTGAATTAGTGAAATATACATTAATTATCATGTTATAAATAGTAGCATTTGTATTTTCACATTTAATTTAACCTGCTCTTAGAGGGAGAACAAATAACAGCAATAAGCAAAAACTCATTCTCTGGTTCCGTTCTCCTTAGTAAATAATAGAATCCACTTATGCAAAGCTTTCCTAGGAATTCATGTCACCCATTGTAGACACTAAGTTCTAGAATTTGAAGAAAACTTTAAGAGACTTAGAGGTCATCTGGCTTAACCTTCACATTTTACACAGGAGAAAACTGAGACCGAGAGCAGAAGTGACTTAGTTAGGATTAGCTGGTTATTGATGTGGTTGGGATAAGGTCTATTATTCAGTTTCTGCTCTGTTAACAATCCACTCCAACACCCAGCTGCTTAAAACAACAAGGGTGTATTTTTTGCTTACATGTCTGCAGGTCAGTTGTGGCCAGGCTGATCCAGGCTGGGCTCTGCTGGACTTGGCTCCACGCTTCTGGCTGGGTCCAGCTCTGCTCCACATGTCTGTCACCCTTGTATTAACAACTGCCAGAGGAATGTTCATCTTACAGTGGAGCACAGGTGTGCAGGAGGATAAGCAATAAAAAGTTATGCTTCTTGACACCACAGCCCAGAACTGAAAAACTTTAGCTTCTACCCCCATTCCAGCAGCTAAATCAGGTCACATGGGCTAAGCTCCAAAATCACTGGGTCAGAGAAATATACTCCATTCATTCTAGTCGACATTACTTCAAAGTCACATGGCCAAAGATGTGGATATGTAATTCTAATAAAGAGAAGGCATGAGTGACTTCAGTGACTCAGTTTATCATAGGGTCCCAAGTCTTCAGAGTCCCACATGAGTGTTCCTTCCCTTCCATTATCTAAGCAGCTCTCCAACCTAGTAAGAAAACAACCCAGTTGAAGCTGTTTGATGCAAAACCACATAGGGCCAAACATGCCAATAAGTTATCAATATCACCTTTAAAGAAAACAACCATAAAGTCTAGGAACAGTTATACAGAGATAAAAAAATAAAAAAACAATTGCTCATCAGCCAAGAATATTTTCTACATCCCATCTACAACACTGAAACTCTCCATAAGTTTTCCCTTCAGCAAAAAAGAATTTAAAGCTTCAACACTATCAATTGTTTTTTAATTAAAAAGGTATTGAGGTCCTCACAACTGGAGCACATAAACTAGACATGCCAATGCTTGGCACAAACAGCCCACCGGGTGTATATAAATTATATCCAGGCTGACTTGGGTCTGGCCAGGAGACACTGCAGCAACTCTGAGTTAGAACTAATGAAACTCACATACTTAGAATATATAAAACATCTATCATAAGGCTGCAAATGGATGCCTTCTCCACCCCATTAGGGCTTCTTCCTTCAGCAGTTTCAGATGCTGACCTTACCTGCCGTGAAGTGAGTTTGCTCCCGTCAGTCCATCAGGCTCTACGTTGGTCCAAGAAGAGATGACCTGGAAGCTCTTCTGTGTCTTGCACTAAAATCCAAATTAGCATCAAAACTCTGGCTGCAAAGCCTTCATTGCCTTTGGTGACACTGAAGAGTGAAAGGTAAGACCTGATACTGGGCTTCCAAGGTGCACAAGTATAACACAGGGATCTTCCATCTATCCATTCATTGGCATAAATATCTGTTGGGATTTTGTTATGGACAGCCCTGCACAGAGCTAGGAGCTGAAACTTGAGCCCAGGAAAAGAACTGAGCTCTTGGAAAGAAGGGAGAGTGGGGAGCCCAGGCAGACAGCCACAAGTGAAGTCTAAGGAGTATGCAGGTCTGTTTTCAAACACAAGGAGAAATTATGTCAAGTTCCCCTCTTTCTTATTTGCAAAGTATAATGAGGAAGTGATAAATATGTGCCCTTTACCTGTGTCTAAGTGATTTTGCTGAATCCATGCATACAAACTTTATAGACTGTTATTTAAATGTTAAGGATATTCAGTAGGTAAAGAAGGGTTACCTGTCTGTCTTCTCCTGCAGATGCTGTAGGTTGTTGGTTTCAGTAAGGAACAGAATAAAAAACCATCTCGAATGTGAGGAAGATGCTCAGGATACCAGGTCAGGAAATGAATTCATATAGTAGAATATGCCCTGTGGGGTCTTTCCTGGTGGTGCAGTGGTTAAGAATTTGTCTACCAATGCAGGAGACATGGGTTCGATCCCTGGCCCCAGAAGATCCCACATGCTGTGGAGCAACTAAGCTCATGGGCCACAGCTACTGAGCCTGAGGTCTAGAGCCCGCGTGCCGCAACTACTGAAGCCCACATGCCTAGTTCTGCAACAAGAGAAGCCATGACAATGAGAAGCCCATGCACCACAATGAAGAGTAGCCCCTGCTCGCTGCAACTAGAGAAAGCCCACACACAGCAACGAAGACCCAACACAGCCACAAATAAAAACAAACAAAAACTCTTCTGTTTAAAAAAAAAAAAAAACAATGTGCCCTATACTGAGAGTCATAACTTTGAGACCTTGGACAACTTTCTTCCCCTCCCTGGGCATCTATTTCCTAATTTGAAAAATGAGGGGTTGGGTCTGATGAACTATGAGTTATTTTTCCAATCTAATAGGTTGTGAGACCCAAATTATTTTTGACTACCTACCTATACAGAGTGTTCTCTACATAATAACCTCACCACGTGCTACTCAGTGTGATAGAAAGAGTGCAAAATTTAGAGATGGGCCTTTCTAATTTGAATCACAGCTTATATGTGATCTTGGGCAAAACATAACATCTCTGAATCCCGCTTGGACTAAGAAGACTTAGATTTAAAAGGAAGAAGCTAAAGATAACTTCTATCAGGTTACCTCACGAGTTCTCAAGAAGTGGTGAAGCAAAAACTAACCAGCTCACAATTGCCATGCATTTGTAATTTACTTGATTTCATGGTGATCTTTGAGGATAGCATGGTTAACTACTTGAAAGAGGGAAATAGATCCAATGCCTTTTGGACATGCCACCTGCCTCCTCCTTCTTCCACATAAGAACTTTGGGCAATGAAAGACAGGCACAGCAAGCTGTAGTGAAAAGAGCATAACATTTGCCATCGGACCTACTTCACCTCCAACTCTACCTAGGAATGTACATTGAGAAAATCCATTCATTCATTCACCAATTATTTACTGAGTGACCACTGTGTTCCAGACACAGCTAACTGGGCCCTGGAGCTACAGTGATATATAATCACACTGTTTCTGCCTTCTGGGGAATCACCATTGAAGGAAGAGGCAGGTAGGCTCATAGTTGTATTACCATGTGATCAGTGCCAAGATTGAAGCTAAAATAACATGCTCTGGGGTTATAGAGTGTTTTTATCTTTGTTTAACAACAGCAACAAAGCAAGAACCCCTTAATACAAAGTAATATTATAAAGTATTGATAATTTAGTAAATAACATTTTCTGAATGTTTATTATGCCCTAAGTTACATACACACATTAATCTTCACAAGTAGTTTTTTTTTCAATTATTGCTTCATTTTATGCATGTAGTAACTGAGGTTCAGAAAGATTACATAGTTTTCTCCAGGTTACTCAGCCATTAGTGGAAGAACTGGGATTTGAAGCCCGTTCTGTGTGACTCCAATGCATATACTTATTTGTCATACAATGGCACAATGATTTCTCTTTGATAATAGACCTAATCCTTCTTACCTGGCACCATGACACAGACGTCACCAAAAGACAATTTTTTCCTTAATATAATAGGACCAAACCATGTGAAAGCCCAGTTTAGGTTAACTTCTTTGCCCTGAAAGTTATCTCAGATTAGGAGTGAGGGGGGAACCTGTGGGGAAAGAGGGTAAGGGGATTTGGCTTCAATTTAGTGAAGGTGTTGATGGGTGTGCTTTCACTCCAGGAAGTCCCCATTCACATTTCCCAGTTATCTCCACTTTGCAAGACATGCTTTTCCATGTTACTGTGTCTGGTGAACACATAGTGCTAGAGCAGCTGCATTTTATCCCTCTCTTTATGCACAATCTCTAAAAAACTGAAAGAGTATGTAGAGAAGGCCAAGTACAAATGATAACTCAGAAATGGTAATGTAAGAGGGTCCACCATGGCTGCTGACTAGTTGCATTCGTAATGATTTTCTTCAAATAATGCAAACAATATTTTTTCCTGAGAAATGAAATATGGGAGTGCCACATTCCACACATGATGGGGGAGAACTCATAAAGGATTTTAATCTTTCCTTGTCAGCCTTCAGAAATGCGAACAGCCTCGTCCTCATTTTCTTTATGGCTTGGACTTCTAATGGAGGAAGCTGGCATCAATTATGTATGTGTGTATCGCTGGGGAGGGAACGAGAATAAATATTTGGATGTATCGTTAGCCAGAATATCACTGCATCTTTGTGTCACCATAATTTCCCATATTGTAGTTCTTTAGATTAGAACATATGGCAATAAGGTAGGTAATGAGAACAACAATTTTCTGAAACAACATTATAACTTTTACCGCTTTATGGTCACATTTAGTTACAGTACATGCTGCCATTTAGGTATAGAGCTTTATAAAAGCAAACCTCAGAGAGAAGAGAATTCAGGGGCAAGGGCCTAGCAAGTTTGAATGCCTGGGACAGAAGCCAACCCTGCAGATGGGAATTTGGGGGTGTGAACTAGTTAGCATTTGCTGCAGCAATAATCCCAGCTTTGAAGGGGCTGATAACAGGAAGCTTTCTTTCATTTTTATGTTCCGTGAGGTCTGTGAGTGGCTATGAGATGTCTGGGCTCATCTTCACCTATCTTCTCATTCAGAAGCCAGGCTGAAGGAGTGACCACTGTCAAGACACACTGCTGTCATGGTGGAAGACCCTGAGACCAATGACTCAAGAGCATTTAACCCTTCTGCTTAGGAGTACATATTTCATATCCACTCCCAATCCACTATCCAAAACAAGTCATGGGCCGAGTCTATCAATAAAGCAGGGAGTCATAGTAAAGATGGAGATGTGTAATATACACTAATGGAGAGAGAGCAGAAAGTGTGAACAATACACTGAAACACAGGGTGATCTCTTAACTCTACTTCATCATCACTGGGAAAGCTTTGTTGAGGCAATCTAGTAACTCAGTAAGTGAGCAAAGAAAGTCACCATTAATTGGTGCTAAGGTAGATCTGAAGTTCACATAAATACAAATTCAGCAAGCATCTCTCAAATACCAGTCTAAATGTCAGGTACCATGCAATGTATTCTGGGGAAATAATGCTGAATAAGATATCTCTGCCATTCAGGAGCTTTCAGTTTTGAACAGATGATAGCCAGGCCAAACCAAGAGTTAATCAAACTAATGGCTAGAGTGAAAAAGTGTGACAGAGGAACAGAAAAGGGAGAAAAAGAAAAGTTTAACTGCACTCTTAGGTATATTACATATATTATCTCAATCTCTACAACATTCTGAGGTAGGAGTAATGCAAATGAACAAACTTGAGTATCAGACAAGTTTAATGACCTGCCCACCCAAAAGCTGGTAAGAGGTAAAACTGGAGTCAAATAAAAGTGTCAAGAAGCAGGTTATTCAGGGTATGCAGTTTGTGTCATATTGAATAGTTAAACATTTTTCTGCAGGCAGTGGAATCATTAAAGACTTCTGAAGAATGGTTGATAAGCTCTCAACTTTATCTTTAAAAAGATCATCTATGGTAATTCTATTTTTAGTTTTTTAAGGAACCTCCATACTGTTCTCCATAGTGGCTATATCAACTTACATTCCCACCAACAGTGCAAGAGGGTTCCCTTTTCTCCACACCCTCTCCAGCATTCATTGCTTGTATATTTTTTTTATGATGGTCATTCTGACTGGTGTGAGGTGATACCTCATTGTAGTTTTGATTTACATTTCTCTAATGATTAGTTATGCTGAGCATCCTTTCATGTGTTTGGTGGCAATCTGTATATCTTCTTTGGAGAAATGTCTATTTAGGTCTTCTGCCCATTTTTGGATTGGGTTGTTTGTTTTTTTGATATTGAGCTGCATGTGCTACTTATATATTTTGGAGATTAATCCTTTATTAGTTGCTGACCCAGCAATCCCACTATTGGGCACATACCCTGAGAAAATCATAATTCAAAAAGAGACATGTACCACAATGTTCATTGAAGCACTATTTACAATAGTTAGGACATGGAAGCAACCTAAGTGTCCATCGATAGATGGAATGGATAAAGAAGATGTGGCACATATATACAATGGAATATTACTCAGCCATAAAAAGAAATGAAACTGAGTTATTTGTAGTGAGGGGGATGGACCTAGAGTCTGTCATACAGAATGAAGTAAGTCAGAAAGAGAAAAACAAATACTGTATGTTAACACATATATATGGAGTCTAGAAAAAAAAAAGTTCTGATGAACGTAGGGGCAGGACAGGAATAAAGACTTAGATGTAGATGTAGAGAATGGAATTGAGGACACAGGGAGGGGGAAGGGTAAGCTGGGATGAAGTGAGAGAGTAGCATTGACATACATACACTACCAAATGTAAAATAGATAGCTAGTGGGAAGCAGCTACACAGAACAGGGAGATCAGCTTGATGCTTTGTGACCACCTAGAAGGGTGGGATAAGGAGGGTGGGAGGGAGATGCAAGAGGGAGGGGATATGGGGATATATGTATACATATAGCTGATTCACTTTGTTATACAGCAGAAACTAACACAACATTGTAAAGCAATTATATGCCAATAAAGATGTTTAAAAAATTTTTTTAAAAATCTAGTAAAATGTTCTCCAGAGGACAGCTCAGGGACAGGCTACCTGATCCTCTAAGATATTACACATTTCCCTAAATCTATGTGTCTCTCTGTGAAAGTTTTACAGGAAAAGGGAGAGAACTTGTGTGTGTGTGTGTGTGTGTGTGTGTGTGTGTGTGTGTATGTATTTCTGAATTCAAGGCTGTATTTGATTTTGATATTTGTATGTGATTTTAATCGTATGTTTGCTTGTTAAATATGAGGTGGTGCTGTCCACATAGATAGGTTTAGAGTAAGGCAGCTTCTCAAATTCTTTAAAGTTGCCTTGCCTGGTTCTTCATCCTTGTTCTGTCAATTATCTTCATTTTCAAGCTCCAGATCAGCTTCTAAAGAATAGGCTCTATTGTGAATATAAAGCACAAACACTTCCCCAAGCTCACCATACAAAATACACACACATACACATATACACACGCACACATTCATCACACAAACGCAATACATAGAGACAAAAACTATTGAGAAGAAGCTCCATGTGAAAAGAAGCAGGATCCTACAGGTTTTCCTTCTGATTCAGTCAACCACCCTCTAACCAGGCCCTCAGGAATCTTAATCTTACCATCAACACCCAGCCCAAAAGTAGGCAAATATTTTTCCCTTGACCCTTTAGTGGAAAGATGAGGCTGGCCTTTAAAAGATAATTGTTTAAAATTTAAGAGAAAAAATGAGGTAATGAAGCTTAATACCTTTTCTGAATCTAAGAATCCTAATTCTCTAATCTTTCTTAGATCCCTCTTCTCTGAATTTCCTGACTTGTGACAGGGGAGCCACCATTCTTCACCTCACAGTTATGGTCTACTTCAGTCTCTCCCCTTTATCAGAGTAAATGTCAAGAATCATAGCTCACCCACTCACCAGGGGACTGGCACCAGCCCCAGGACTCCCTGGACTGTGCAGCTACCTGCACTGGACACAGTCTTGTACAACAGTGTCTGGCAGCCTCTGCAAGAATCAGGGCCTGATAGCCAACCAGGCTGGGGGCCAGCCCCACCTATCAGCCCACCCATTGTAGTGGACTGCACCACAACAGAAGTGTCCATGCAGCCAACATAGGAGACACCCAGAATATAGCTCTGGTGACCAAAAAGGAGTATACTACTGGGGCCCATAGGATGTCTCTTATATAAGATCACTTCTCCAGATCAAGAACATAACCAACCTACCTAATACATAAACATGAACACAGGGACTTAGGCAACATGTGGGGACAGAGGAATAAGTTCCATATGAAAAAACAAGATAAAATCCCAGAAGAAGAACTAAGCAAAATGGAGATCAGCAACCTCCTTGATAAAGAGTTCAAGGTAATGATCATAAAAATAATCGACCATCTCAGGAGAAGAATGCATGAACACAGTGAGAAGTTTAACAAAACATTAGAAAATATAAAGAAGAACCAAACAGAACTGAAGAATACAATAACTGATATTTTAAAAATACACTAGGAGGAATCAACAGATTAGATGATATAGAGGAACAGATCAGTAAACTGGAAGACAGAGTAATGGAAACAACTCAAGCTGAACAGAAAAAAGAAAAAAATAATTTTTAAAAAATGAGGATAGTTTAAAATACCTCTAGGACAATATTAAGCATGCTAACATTTGCATTATAGGGGTTTCAGAAGGAGATGAGAGAAAGGAGAAGAGAACTTATTTGAAAAAAATAAAAGCTGAAAACTTCCTTAATCTGAGAAAAAAAACAGACAGCCGGGTCCAGGAAACACAGAGTCCCAAACAAGATGAACCCAAAGGTATACACACCAAGACACATTGTAATTAAAATGGCAAAATTTATAGATAAGGAGAATCTTAAAAATAGCAAGGGAAAAGCAACTAGTTATGTACAAGGGAACTCCTATAAACCTATAAGCTGACTTTAAAGCAGAAACTATGCAGGCCAAAAAGGAGTGGTATGAAATATTTAAATTGATGAAAGGGAAATAAAAATAATCTACAATCAAGAATAGTCTATCTGGGAGAAAGAGAAGATGATGGAGGAGTAAGACATGGAGATCACCTTCCTCTGCACAAATACATCAAAAATACATCTACATATGGAACATTCCTACAGAACACCTATTGACTGCTGGCAGAAGACCTCAGACTTCCCAAAAGACAAGAAAATACCCACGTACCTGGTAGGGCAAAAGAAAAAACAGAAACAAAAGAATAGGGACTGGACCTGCACATCTAGGAGGGAGCTGTGAAGGAGGAAAAGTTTCCATACACTAGGAAGCCCCTTTACTGGCAGAGATGGGGGGGAGGTGGGGGGGAAGCTTCAGAGCCATGGAGGAGAGCGCAGCAACAGGGGTGCAGAGAGCAAAGAGGAGAGATTCCCGCACAGAGGATTGGTGCCGACCAGCACTCACCAACCTAAGAGGCTTGTCTGCTCACCTGCCAGGGCAGGTGGGGGCTGGGAGCTGAAGCTCAGGCTTCGAAGGTCAGATCCCAGGGAGATGACTGGGGTCGGCTGTGTGAAGACAGCCTGAGGGGGCTAATGCACCACAGATAGCCAGGAGGGAGTCAGGAAAAAGTCTGGAAGAGCTGAAGAGGCAAGAAACCATTGTTTCAGGGTGCACGAAGAGACGGTATTCCTTCCCTGTGTGCCCACAGAAGGCAGAGCACTGCCTAAGCAAGCTCCAGAGATGGGTGCAAGCTGTGGTTATCAGCTTGGACCCCAGAGACAGGCATGAAGTGCTAACACTGCTGCTGCTGCTGCTGCTGCTGCTGCTGCCACCAAAAATCCTGTGTGCAAGCACAGGTCCCTATCCACACATCTCCAGGAGGCTGTGCAGCCTGCCACTGCCAGGGACCCATGATCCAGGAACAGCTTCCCCGGGAGAACACACAGTGCACCTCAAGCTGCTGCAACATCACAGTAGCCTCTGCCACCGCAGGCTCGCCCCACATTCCAATTATGACTAAAATACTCCTCCCTCCCCCTGGTCTGAGTGAGCAAGAGGGCCCTAATCAGCCACTGCTTTAATCCCCTCCTGTCTGGGCAGGAAACAGATGCCTGAGGGTGGCCTACATGCAGAAGTGGGGCCAAAACAAAAGCTGAACCCCAGGAGCTGTGCAAACAAAGAAGAGAAAGGGAAACCTCTCCTAGCAGCCTCAGGAGAAGTGGATTAAATCCCCACAATCAACTTGATGTACCCTGCATGTGTGGAATAACTGAATAGACAATGAATCATCCAAAAATTGAGGGAGTGGACTTTGGAAGCAACTGTAGACTTGGGGTTTGCTGTCTGTAACTGATTTGTTTCTGATGTTTATGGTTATCTTAGTTTAGTTTTTAGTGCTTGTTATCATTGGTGGATTTGTTTATTGATTTGTTTATTGATTTGGTTGCTCTCTTCTTTATTATTTTTTTAATTTTAATATTTTATTATTATTATTATCTTTTTTTTCTCCCTTTTCTTCTGAGCTGTGTGGCTGACAGTGTCTCGGTGCTCCGTCCTGGTGTCAGGCCTGAGCCTCTGATGTGGGAGAGCCAAGTTCAGGACACTGGACCACGAGAGACCTCCTGGCCCAACGTAATATCAATTGGCGAGGGCTCTCTCACAGCTCTCCATTTCAGCACTAAGACCCAGCTCCACACATCAGCCAGCAAGTTCCAGTGCTGGACGCCACATGCAAAACAACTAGCAAGACAGGAAAACAACAACACCATTAGCAGAGAGGCTGCCTAAAATCATACTAAGTTCACAGACACCCCAGAACACACTACCAGACACGACCCTGCCCACCAGAAAAACATGATCCAGCTCCACCCACCAGAACACAGGCATCAGACCCCTCCACCAGGAAGCCTACACAAGCCACTGAACTAACCTCACCCACTGGGGGCAGACACCAAAAACAATGGGAACTATGAACCTGCAGCTTGCAAAAAGGAGACCCCAAACACAGTAAGTTAAACAAAATGAGAAGACAGAGAAATATGCAGCAGATGAAGAAGCAAGGTAAAAACCCACCAGGCCAAACAAATAAAGAGGAAATAGGTAGTCTACCTGAAAAAGAATTCAGAGTAACGATAGTAAAGATGGTCCAAAAAGTTGGAAATAGAATGGAGAAAATACAAGAAACATTTAACAAGGATCTAGAAGAACTAAAGAGCAAACAAACAATGATGAACAGCACAATAAATGAAACTGAAAATTCTCTGGAAGGAATCAAGAGCAGAATAACTGAGGCAGAAAAATGAATAAGTGACCTGGAAGATAAAATAGTGGAAATAACTATCACAGAGCAGAATAAAGAAAAAAGAATGAAAAGAATTGAGGACAGTCTCAGAGACTTCCAGGACAACATTAAATGTACCAACATTGGAATTATAGGGAGGCCAAAGGAAGAAGAGAAAAAGAAAGGGTCTGAAAAAATATTTGAACAGATTATACTTGAAAACTTCCCTAACATGGGGAAGGAAATAGTCAGGCAAGTCCAGGAAGCAGAGAGAGTCCCATATAGGATATACCCAAGGAGAAACATGCCAAGCCGCATGTTAATCAAAATATCAAAAATTAAATACAAAGAAAAAATATTAAAAGCAGCAAGGGAGGGCTTCCCTGATGGTGCAGTGGTTGAGAGTCTGTCTGCCGATGCAGGGGATACGGGTTTGTGCCCCAGTCCGGGAAGATCCCACATGCTGTGGAATGGCTGGGCCCGTGAGCCATGGCTGCTGGGCCTGCATATCCGGAGCCTGTGCTCTGCAACGGGAGAGGCCACAACAGTGAGAGGCCTGCATACCATAAAAATAATAAATAAATAAATAAATAAATAAATAAAAGCAGCAAGGGAAAAGCAACAAATAACATACAAGGGAATCCCCGTAAGTTTAACAGCTGATCTGTCACAAGAAACTCTGCAAGCTAGAAGGACATATTTAAAGTGATGAAAGGGAAAAACCTACAACCAAGATTATTCTACCAAGAAAGGATCTCATTCAGATTAGACAGAGAAATCAAAACCTTTACAGACAAACAAAAGCTAAGAGAATTCAGCACCACCAAACCAGCTTTACAACAAATGCTAAAGGAACTTCTCTACGCAGGAAACATAAGAGAAAGAAAAGACCTACAAAAACAAAACCCCCCAAATTAAGAAAATGATAATAGGAACATACATATTGATAATTACCTTAAGTGTAAAAGGATTAAATGCCTCAATGAAAAGACATAGACTGGCTGAATAGATAAAAAAACAAGACCCATATATATGCTGTCTACGGAGACCCACTTCAGACCTAGGGACACATACAGACTAAAAGTGAGGTGATTGAAAAACATATTCCATGCAAATGGAAATCAAAAGAAAGCTGGAGTAGCAATTCTCATATCAGACAAAATAGACTTTAAAATAAAGGCTATTGCAAGAAACAAAGAAGGACACTATATAATGATCAAGGGATCAATCCAAGAATATATAAAAATTGTAAATATATATGTACCCAACATAGGAGCACCTCAATACATAAGGAAAGTGCTAACAACCATAAAAGGGGAAATCAACAGTAACACAATAGTAACAGGGGACTTTAACACCCACTTTCACCAATGAACATATCACCCAAAATGAAAATAAATAAGGAAACACAACCTTTAAATGACATGAGAAATGATGGACTCAATACATATTTATAGGATATTCCATCCAAAAACAGGAGAATATACTTTCTTCTCAAGTGCTCATGGAACATTCTCCAGGATAGATCATATCTTGGGTCACAAATCAAGCCTTGGTAAATTTAAGAAAATTGAAATTGTGTCAAGTATCTTTTCTGACCACAATACTATGAGACTAGATATCAATTACAAGAAAAAAAATGTAAAAAGTGCAAACACATGGAGGCTAAACAATATGCTACTAAATAACAAAGAGATCACTGAAGAAATCAGAGAGAAAATCAAAAAATACCTAGAAACGAATGACAATGAAAACACGACAACCCAAAATTTATGGGATGCAGCAAAAGCAGGTCTAAGAGGGAAGTTTATAGCAATAAAATCCTACCTCAAGAAACTAGAAAAATCTCAAATAAACAACCTAAACCTACACCTAAATCAATATGAGAAGAATAACAAAAAAAAACACCCCAAAGTTAGCAGAAGGAAAGAAATCATAAAGAGCAGATCAGAAATAAATGGAAAAGAAATGAAGGAAACAATTGAAAAGATCAATAAAACTAAAATCTGGTTCTTTGAGAAGATAAACAAAATTGATAAACCATTAGCCAGACTCATCAAGAAAAAAAGGGAGAAGACTCAAATCAACAGAATTAGGAATGAAAAAGGAGAAGTAACAACTGACGCTGCAGAATTACAACGGATCATGAGAGATAACTACAAGCAACTATATGCCAATAAAATGGACAACCTGGAAGAAATGGACAAATTCTTAGAAAAGCACAAACTTCTGAGACTGAACCAGGAAGAAATAGAAGATATAAACAGACCAATTACAAGCACTGAAACTGAAACTCTGATTAAAACTCTTCCAAAAAACAAAAGCCCAGGACCAGATGGCTTCACAGGTGAATTCTATCAAACATTTAGAGAAGAACTAACACCTATGCTTATCAAAGTCTTTCAAAATATAGAAGAGGGAGGAACACTCCCAAACTCATCCTATGTGACAACCATCACCCTGATACCAAAATCAGACAAAGATGTCATAACAAAAGAAAACTACAGGCAAATATCACTGATGAACATAGATGGAAAAATTCACAACAAAATGTTATCAAACAGAATCCAACAGCACGTTAAAATGATCATACCATGATCAAGTGGGGTTTATCCCAGGAATGCAAGAATTCTTCATTATATGCAAATCAATCAATGTGATACACCATATTAACAAATTGAAGGAGAAAAACCATAAGATAATCTCAATAGATGCAGAAAAAGCTTTCAACAAAATTCAACACCCATTTATGATAAAAACTCTCCAGAAAGTAGGCATAGAGAGAACCTACCTCAACATAATACAGGCCATACATGACAAACCCACAGCCAACATCGTTCTCAATGGTGAAAAACTGAAACCATTTCCTCTAAGATCAGGAACAAGACAAGGCTGGCCACTCACCACTATTATTCAACATAGTTTTGGAAGTTTTAGCCACAGCAATCAGAGAAGGAAAAGAAATAAAAGGAATCCAAATCAGAAAAGAAGAAGTAAAACTGTCACTCTTTGCAGATGACATCATACTATACATAGAAAATCCTAAAGATGCTATCAGAAAACTACTAGAGCAATCAATGAATTTGGTAAAGTAGCAGGATACAAAATTAATGCACAGAAATCTCTTGCATTCCTATACACTAATGATGAAAAATCTGAAAGAGAAATTAAGGAAACACTCCCATTTACCATTGCAACAAACAGAATAAAATACCTACAAATAAACCTACCTAAAGAGATAAAAGACCTGTATGCAGAAAACGATAAGACACTGATGAAAGAAATTAAAGATGATACAAACAGATGGAGAGGTATACCATGTTCTTGGATTGGAAGAATCAACATTGTGAAAATGACTATACTACCCAAAGCAATGTACAGATTCAGTGCAGTACCTATCAAACTGCCAATGGCATTTTTCACAGAACTAGAACAAAAAAATTTCACAATTTCTATTGAAACAAAAAAGACCCTGAATAGCTAAAGCAATCTTGAGAAAGAAAATTGGAGCTGGAGGAATCAGGCTCCCTGACTCCAGACTATACTACAAATCAAGATAGTATGGTACTGGCACAAAAACAGAAAGATAGATCAATGGAACAGGATAGAAAGCCCAGAGATAAACCCATGCACATACGGTCACCTTATCTTTGATAAAGGAGGCAAGAATATACAGTGGAGAAAAGACAGCCTCTTCAATAAGTCGTTTTAGGAAACCTGGACAGCTACAGGTAAAAGAATGAAAGTAGAACACTTCCTTACACCATACACAAAAATAAACTCAAAATGGATTAAAGACCTAAATATAAGGCCCGACACTATAAAACTCTTAGAGGAAAACATAGGCAGGACACTCTATGACATAAATCACAGTAAGATCCTTTTTGACCCACCTCCTAGAGTAAGGGAAATAAAAACAAAAATAAACAAATGGGACCTAATGAAACTTAAAAGCTTTTGCACAGCAAAGGAAACCATAAACAAGACAAAAAGATAACCCTCAGAATGGGAGAAAATATTTGCAAATGAAGCAACTGACAAAGTATTAATCTCCAAAATATACAAGTAGCTCATGAGCTCAATATCAAAAAAAAAAAAACAAAAAAGAAATTCAAAAATGGGTAGAAAACCTAAACAGACATTTCTCCAAAAAAGATATACAGATTGCCAACAAACACATGAAAGAATGCTCAACAACACTAATCATTAGAGAAATGCAAATCAAAACTACAATGAGGTATCACCTCACACCAGTCAGAATGGCCATCATCAAAAAATCTATAAACAATAAAATCTGGAGAGGGTGTGGAGAAAAGGGAACCCTCTTGTACTGTTGGTGAGAATGTAAATTGATACAGCAGAGGTTTCTTAAAAAACTAAAAATAGGACTACTGTATGACTCAGCAATCCCACTACTGGGCATATACCCTGAGAAAATCGTAATTCAAAAAGAGACATGTACCATAATGTTCATTGCAGCACTATCTACAATAGTCAGGACATGGAAGTAACCTAAGTGTCCATCGACAGATGAATGGATAAAGAAGATGTGGCACATATATACAATGGAATATTATTCAGCCTTAAAAAGAAACGAAATTCAGTTATTTGTAGTGAGGTGAATAGACCTGGATTCTATCATACAGAGTGAAGTAAGTCAGAAGGAGAAAAAAATAACGTATGCTAACACATATATATGGAATCTAAAAAAAAAAAAAAAAAGTTCTGATTAACTTAGGGGCAGGGAGGATAAAAGATGCCGAAGTAGATAATGGACTTAAGGATACAGGGAGAGAGAAGGGTAAGCGGGGACAAAGTGAGAGAGTAACATTGACATACATACACTACCAAATATAAAATAGATAGCTAGTGGGAAGCAGCTGCATAGCAGAGGTAGATCAGCTCAGTGCTTTGTGACTACCTAGAGGGGTCACAAAGGTAGTGTACGAGGGAGACACAAGAGGGAGAGGGTATGATGATATATGTATACATATAGCTGATTCACTTTGTTATACAATAGAAACTAACACAACACTGTAAAGCAATTATACTCCAGTAAAGTTGTTAAAAGAAAAAGAAAGAATAGTCTACCTGCCAAGGTTATTATAGAGATTTGAAGGAGAGATAAAGAGTTTTACAGACAACAAAAAGTAAAATAGTTTAGCACCAATAAACTGGCTTTACAAAAATGTTAAAGGGATTTTTCTGAGTGGAAAAGAAGAGATCACAACTGGAAGCATGAACGTTCTGAAAGAAAAAGTCTTTCTGGTAAAAACAAATATACAGTACATGTAGTAGGTCAGCCACTTATAAAGTTAGTAGGAAGGTTAAAGGACTAATGTAGTAAAATTATCTAAAAATAGGTAGTTAAGGGATACACAAAACAAAAGTTTGTAAAATATGAAGTCAAAAATATTGAATGTATGTTGGGGAGGAGATGCATGGTTGGTAGAATATGTCTGAACTTAAAAGAGATTATCCACTTTAAATAAACATCATGGTAACCACAAAGCAAAAATCTACATACATACAAAAAAGAGAAAGGAATCCAAACTTGATACTAAATATAGACATCAAATCACAAGGAATAAAGCAAAAAAAGAAGAAATGAACTCCAAAAACAACCAACAATTAACAAAATGGCAATAAGTATGTACCTATCACTGTTTACTTTAAATGTAAATGTACTAAATGCTGCAATCAAAAGACAGATTGGCCGAATAGATTTATTTATTTTTTTTAAGACCTGTATGTATTCAGCCTGTGCTGCCTACAAGAGATTCACTTCAGATCTAATGACACACACATACTGTAAGTGGAGAGGTGGAAAAAGCTATTTCATGTAAATGGAAAAAAAAAAGAAAGCTGGGATAGCAATAGTTATATTTGACAAAATAGACATTAAAATAAAGACTGTCACAAAAGACAAAGAGAGACATTACATAATGATCAAGAGATAAATCCAACAAGATATAACAATTGTAAATATATATGCACCCAACCTAGGAGCACCTAAATACATACAACAAATATTAACAAACATAAGGGGAGAAACTGACAATAATGAAACCCCAGTAGAGGACTTTAACACCCCACTTACATCAATGGACATGTCATCCAGATAGAAAGTCAATAAGAAAACACTGGTTCCAAACAACACATTTGATCAGATAACTTCATATATACATTTAGAACATTCCATCTGAAATACAGCAGAATACACATTCTTTTCAAGTGCACACAGCATATTTTCCAGGATAGATCACATGCTAGGTCACAAAACAAGTCTCAATAAATTTAAGAATATTGAAATATCAAGCATCTTTTTCAACCACAATGTTATGAGACTAGAAATCAACTACAAGGGAAAATATTTGCAAAAACCACAAATACATGGAGGCTAAACAATATGCTACTAAACAACAAATGGGTCAGAGAAAAGATCTAAGAGGAAATTTTAAAAAATTTAAAGACAAATGAAAATGGAGACACAACAATCTAAAACCTATGGGACCCAGCAAAAGCAATTCTGAATGGGAAATTTGTAGCTACTTTAGGAAATAAGAAAAATCTCAAATAAACAACCTAACCTTACACTGAAAGGAAGTTGAGAAAGAAGAACAAACAAAACCCAAAGTTAGTAGAAAGAAATAAATCATAAAGATCAAAGCATAAATAAATGAAATAGACACACACAAAAAAAAATTGAAAAGAAACTAAAAGCTGGTTCTTTGAAGAGATAAACAAAATTGATAAACCCTTAGCCAGAGTATCAAGAAAAAAAGAGGGAGAAGGGCTTCCCTGGTGGCACAGTGGTTGAGAGTCTGCCTGCCAATGCAGGGGACATGGGTTCGTGCCCTGGTTTGGGAAGATCTCACATGCCACAGAGCGGAGTGCTCCGCAATGGGAGAGGCCACAGCAGGGAGAGGCCCGTGTACCGCAAAAAAAAAAAAAAAGAAAAGAAAAAAGAGGGAGAAGGCCCAAATCAGTAACATTAGAAGTATAAAAGAAGTTACAATAAACACTGCAGAAATACAAAAGATCATAAGATACTACTATAAAAAACTATATGTCAATAAAATGGATCACCTAGAAGAAATGAACAAATTATTAGAAATGTACAATCTCCCAAGACTGAACCAGGAAGAAATAGAAAATATGAAGAGACCAATTATCAGTAATGAAATTGAATCAGTAATTTAGAAACGCCCAAGTTCAGGATCAGATGGCTTCACAGGTGAATTCTACCAAACATTTAGAGAAGAATTAACGCCTATTCTTCTCAAACTATTTCAAAAAACTGCAGAGGAAGGAACACTTCCAAACTTTTTCTATGAAGACACCATCACCTTAATATCAAAACCAGACAAACATATCACACAAAAAAGAAAATTACAGGCCCATATCACTGATAAACATAGATGCAAAAGTCCTCAACACAATACTATCAAACTGAATCCAACAATACATTAAAAGCATCATTCAACATAATCAAGTGGGATTTAATCCAGGGATGCAAGGATTTTTCAATATCCACAAAACAGTCAACGTGATACACCAAATTATCAAATCAAAGGATAAAAACCAGATGATCATCTCAATAGATGCAGGAAAAGCTTTTGGTAAAATTCAACATCCATTTATGATTAAAAAGACTCTCAACAAGTTGAGTATAGAGTGAATATACCTCAACATAATAAAGGCCAGTTATGACAAAGATCACAGCTAAAATTATATTCAATGGTGAAAAGATTAAAACATTCCCTCTAAGATCAGAACAAGACAAGGATACACATTCTTGTCACTTTTATTCACATAGTACTAAAAACTCTAGCCACAGCAATCAGAAAAGAAAACAAAAATGAAAGGAATCCAAATTGGAAAGGATGAAATAAAGTGACAGTTTTATTTCTTCCATTATAAGTAAAACTGTCACTATTTGCAGAGGGCATGATACTATATAGAAAATACTAAAGTTGCCAAACACACATAAAAAAAAAACTATTAGAACTAATAAGTGAATTCAGTAAAGTTTCAGGATACAAAATTAATATACAGAAATATACTGCACTTCTATACCCTTATAATGAACATAACAATCCTATTTATAATTGCATCACAAAGAATAAAATACATATGAATAAATCTCACCAAGGCAGTAAAAGACTTACACTTGGAAAACTGTAAGATACTGTGAAACAAATTGAAACAAGACACAAACAAATAGAAAAATATACAGTGCTCATGGACTGGAAGAATTAACATTGTTAAAATGGCCATCATTCTCAAAGCAATCTACAGATTCAATGTAATCCCTATCAAAAAAACAATGGTATTTTTCACAGAACTAGAACAAATAATTCTAAAATTTGTATGGAAACAACAATGACTCCAACTAGCAAAAAAAAAAAATTTAGAAAGAGGAACAAAGCTGGAGGTAACATGCTCCCTGATTTCAAACTATGCCACAAAACTGCAGTAGTCAAAACCATGGTACTGGTACAAAAACAGATAGATAGATCAATGGGACAGAATAGAGAGCCCAGAAATGAACCCACACATATATGGCCAATTAACCTATGATAAAGTGGGCAAGAATATACAATGGGGAAAAAATATCCTCTTCAATAAATGCTGTTAAGAAAACTGGACATCTATGTGCCAAAGAATCAAACTGGACCACTTTCTCACACTATATACAAATATTATTTCAAAATTAATTACAGACTTAAATGTAAGACCTGAATCCATCAAAATCATAGAAGAAAACATAAGCAGTACACTCTTTGACACTGGTCTTAACAATACTTTTTAGGATATGTTTCCTCAAGCAAAGGGAACAAAAGCAAAAATAAACAAATGATACTACACCAAAATAAAATTCTTTGCACAGTGAAGGAAACTATCAACAAAACAAAAAAGCCACCTACTAAATGAGAAAAGATATTCAAACAATATATCTGATAAAGAGTTAATATCTAAAATATAGAAAGAACCCACACACCTCAACTTCAAGAAAACAAATAACCCTATTAAAAATGGACAGAGGACCTGAATAGACGTTTTTCCAAAGAAGACATGCAGTTGGCCAACAGACACATAAAAAAATGCTCAATATCACTAGTCATCAGGGAAATGCAAATCAATAAAACCATGATAAGATATCACCACATAGCTGTCAGAAGGGCTATTATCAAAAAGACAACAAATAGCAAGTGTTGGTGAGGATGTGGAGAAAAGGGAAGACTTGTGCACTGCTGGTGGGAAAGTAAATTATTACAGCCACTCTGGAAAACAGTATGGAGGTTCCTCAAAAAATTAGAAATAGAACTACTGTATGAACCAGCAATTCCACTCCTGGTTATTTATCTGAAGAAAATGAAAACAGTAATTGGAAAAGGCATATGGACCCCTATGTTCATTGCAACATTGTTTACAATAGGCATGATATGGAAGCAACCTAAGTGTCAGCTGATAGACGAATGGATAAAGATGTTATATATACATATATAAAATAGAATATGATTCAGCCATTAAAAAGAAGGAAATCTTGCCATTTGTGCCAACATGGATGGACTTAGAGGGTATTACGCTAAGTGAAATAAGTCAGACAGAGAGAGACAAATGCCATATAATTTCACTTATATGTAGAATTTAAATAACAAAACAAAACAGACAAACAGAACAGAACAGAAACAGACTCATAGATACGGGAACAAATAGGTGTTTGCCAGAGAGGGGGAATAGTGGTATGAGTGACATAGGTAAAGGAGATCAAGGGGTACAAATTTCCAGTTACTAAATAAATGAGTCACAGGAATGAAATGTACAGCATGAGGAGCACAGTCAATAATATTGTAATAACTTTGTATGGTGACAGATGGTAACTAGACATGGTGGTGATCACTTTGTAATGTATACGAGTATTGAATCACTATGTTGTGTACCTAGAAGTAACATAGTGTTGTAGGTCAATTATACTTCAAATAAATAAATAAATAGGTAAATAAAATTTAAAATAAATAAAAGCATCCTAGCTCAAATTTCTCAACCAACTAGAGTCTTCTCACCTAGTTCCAACTTCAAGAGAGGAATTTTCCTACTTCTCAGTTGATATGCAAACGATAGTGATTATCATCCATTGAGCTTCAAAGAATGAGATAGGCCAATGATTCTCAAACTTTGGTCTATCTGGAGGACTTGATAAAATTGGATTGCTGGGCCCCACCCCCTGGAGTTTCTGCTCCAGATAGCCTGGAATGGGACTCAAGAATGTGCATTTCTAGCAAGTCCAGGTGAAGCTAATGGACTGGTCTCCCACATGTTGAGAAGCATAGGTCACCAGCTCTACGCTCTCCTGGTGTCTTCTATAAATCAACACAGTATGTGGGGGAAGGCAGTGGGAGAGTTTCATTGCCTTTTAGGCCTGATTCTGAATCCTGCCTCTTTCCCTAGTACCAAGTCATCTTGGACAAACTGCTTAATCTCACTGGGATTCAGTTTTCAAATTTTAAAAATAGCAACCATAATACCTCTCAAGTATTTTTGGTAACGAATAAAGAATATAGCATATATAAAATCCCTAGCACAGAATCTGATACCCGGTATACGATTCAGTAGTATTCCTTCTCTAATTCTCCCCTTACTAAGGGACCTCATTCAGGTGAGAGTCTTCCTACACTCTCCTATAGGACCATAACCTATGCTAGTTCTTCCACTAAGGTGGACAATGGAGCAGCACAGTGACCATAACATGTAAATAACAAAGGTTTGTGTTATGTTCACATGTTAGATTGAATATAGATTATGCTAGTGTCCATTCTCTTGCTCAGCCCAAAGAAATAATATTTCCATATGGAAGTTACAAGAAAGTCATAAACCATGCTAATAGAAGTCTAAATTCTACTTTAATGATAGCTATATATGCACAATTAATTACAGAATGCCAAAGAAGGATGGCTCTGTTTCACAGAGCAGGGACTGTGGTTATTTCTTACCAAGTCCTATATGAGTCACACACAATGAAGTATGGTCTGGGGCTGGAACTCAGCACTAAAGAGGAGGATCATCAATGGCTTCAGCCCCAAAGGGAAAATACTGGGAGAAACTGGGCAGAGTCATGAAATAAAAATGCTGTGACTTTTGGAAATTAAAGTGTCTTGGAAGCTGAATTTTATCAGGCTTCCTTTGGAGCTAGAAGTGGATAAGGGAAATATGTTGGCATTAAAATTCAAACAGATACAAAGAAATGTACAAAACTTCCAAGTGATTGTGAGTGGGAAGAAAAAGTCTGAACTACCTCTCACCTTCTCATTTAGGATGAGATTTCTGGACCAAAGCCATTAAATAAAGGATATAATGCATAATTCATTGTGTTTTATAAAGACTAATGAGATAATTCATTAGGTACTCACCCAAATACCTTATGTATGGTAATCCCTCAATAAACAGTAACTATTGGTAGTTACTATTATCTTGAAAAGCATATTTGTATTACAGTTAATTATTTTATTCCATCCTCCTCCCCAACAACTAGATTGCATGCTCCACAAAGTCAGGGACCGGATCTATCTTTTCAATATCTTTCTTTGTGTCTTGTACTACTACAGTGCCTGGTGCATAACAGAGGCATGATAGGTATTTGCTGACGGTAGAAAGGATGGAAAAAGGCTCAAGAGGAGATGGAAGATTTGGGTATGGGTTCTACCATGTAGAACACAAAGAGAAAAATTAGAACACAAAGAAGAAAAATTATGAGGAGCTAAGTACAAGAAATGGGACAGAAAACTTCCTTTGACTCCAGATGTTAAAGAGCATTTCCTTGGAGACTAAATCATTACTGTTGCTTGCCTTTGGCTTTCCCCTCATTACCCATCCTGCAATGGCAAGTTGGGACCTTGATCCCTCTAGTAACTGTCAGTGTGCTCACCCTGGGACTTCCTAATTGTCTGAATCACCTGAAGCTCCATCAAGGCCACCATTAACCTATATGACATCTTTGTACAAATTTGAAAAATGTGCCTCTTCTTCCACATGGATGTAGCCTCAAGCTAGGAGCTCTGCTTGGTGAGTGGAGTGTGGGATTGGGTTTTAGCCTTCTCCCACCCCTTCTTCCTGCTATCCCTTCAATCAAGTACAAGGTATAATCTAATACAATAATACTTGGTAGGCCAGGGCTCCATTGTACTTCAGCTACAGCAACACACATTTATTGAGTGTGTATTTACAATGTGTAAGCACTGGGGCTACAGTGGTGGTTAAAGCATGGCTCCTGTCTTCATAGAGTTTGTTCTATTACTAAGGAAGTGGCAATAGGCAAAATGGTTGAGCAAAAAGAAGAAAAAATAAATAAATGTCTATTGTTTATAAACCACTCAGTCTATGGCATTTTGTTATAGCAGTCTGAATGAATGAGACATACCTCACTTGAACACAGCGCCTGCCGGTCACCAGCTATGCTACTTTGAGCAAGTGGTTGTACCTTTCAAAGCCTCCATTCTCTCATCTGGAGAATGGGGATAATGACATTATCTGCCTCAGAGGCTTGTTGTAAACATGACATGAAATGAAAAGATATGCGATAGCCTAACTATTTGTATCTCTCCCCCATTTTATATGTTGAAATCCAATGCCCATTGTGATGGTATCAGGAGATAAGGCATTTGGATTGTGTTTAGATTGTGAGGGTGGAGTCCTCATGAATGGGATTAGTGCATTTATAAAAGAGACCCCTTCCACCACATGAGGGCACAAAGAAGTCAGCACTCTGCAACCTTGAAGAGGGCCTTCCGCAGGCACAGCTGGAGGAAGTAACTGAGAGGACATGACCACAAATTGACCCACAAGCTGGATCCCAGCAATCAGAGGCTCCCTCCCAAAACTACAAAAAGCAGAGCCACTCTGTATTTAAACTCCAAACAGCGCTCCATGCCAAACTCTCAGAAATTCTAGGCCTTTCCTTTCCCCTCACCCCCGACCCCCACTAAATCTGAGATGAACTGACTGCAGAGACTTCTCGCTCAGAGTACATTGTTTGAAAGTTGTGTCATAAACGTATCGATCCTGCCTGGTGCTCCCAAACAGAATCTTGATGTTGAAGCACTCCTTTAATCAAAAGTAAATTATGTACGGGCCATATAGGTCAGTTCAGCCAGCCTCACAAAGAAAGGCAATCCATCATTTATTCGTAAATGTCAGTGAAATCTGGGGATCAATATGTGCGCCAATGTGGGTTTTGTTTATTATTTTTCTGTAAATATCAATGCTGAGAAATATTTCGAGGGAGCACACGAGCACCATGGGAAATCAGAACCTGACCTAAGGTAGGCAATGGACTCTTTCTGAGTGGATTTGGTCTGCCTTCTTGGAACTCCTTTGCAGGTGAGACCTGGACCCATGGGAAATACAAAGGAGAGAAAGAAAGAAGAGGAACATTCTTACAGGTTTTGAAAAAGTTACAGAATTATCTCTCCTACAATGAGGTGGAAATGGCTTCTCCTGATACACTCTGAGGAGTGAGTTTGGGCATAGAAAATAAAAGTGACTCCAAAAGATCTGGTTTATCCACAGAATCCCTGGAGTCAGAAGGCAAGGGAATCTACAGTCCAGTCCTATCCTATTCCTTTTCTTGGCTCATCCTGATTAAAGTACCATATTTGTGATGTCAGAGCCCTGGCAGTAGAAGCAGCAGCAAGCCATTGTTTGAGAGGAAGGACCTTGTTTCAAACTTCCTATCGTTTTCTTTCCATTCCTTTTAGAGGCAATATAAAGGTTTTTGAGTCCGTCAAAACATGGTCACAGTGACACTTAGGAAAGACATTTTAGTAAAGAATGTAAAAACATTTTAGTAAAGCATATTGGAAAACGTGAAAGACTGAAGGCAGAGAGGCCAATTGTGAAGCCCAGGCCAGATGGGGAGACCTCCCTTTGCAGTGGAAAGATCAGAAGATTTCAGATCAGACACCAGGGCTTTAAGTTGAATCCTTGCTCTATTAATTACTAGATGTAAAAACTTGGGCATATTACATTACTCTTCTGAGCCTCAGTGTCCTGTTGTAAAATGAGGTTAATAAGAGCAGCTGTATTAGTCAGTCTAGGTTATACTGCAATAACAAGCAACCCCTTGAATCTCTTAGAAAGGTTTCTATTCCTCTCATGCTTCATGACCATCCTGGGGGTGCCCTGTGAATCTGTGCATGCTCTTCCTCTCAAATTGGGCATGTTTTACTTCAAGGGGTTCAGGAAAGTACAATCTTACACTGTATTCAGAAGGAGAAGAATTGGATACACTTGGCAAACAACACCCATAGCGATCACACTGAACTCATAAGGTTTGGGGGCAAATTAGAGGTAACAGAGTGTCTTACACAGTACAGAAAGTCAGTAAACCATGGCTGCTCACACTGAGCCAGTCCTTTGATGTCAGAGTCTGAAGGCTGGGTTTAATCTGAGACACAAAATAGTGACTTTATAGGTGTGAAGAAGGAGAACGACTAGATTGTGGGCTGTTGAGATTAATTTAGTCCAAGTATGGTGAGGCTAGAGACTTTAAGACCCTCCTGGAAATTATGCTAAAGGCTTAGACATGTAACAAGGACAGTAAGTACCTACTGGCATATTTGGGATCGACAGTCCTGCTGGATGTGATGCAGAGACGTCTGGAAAGGGATGCCATGAACATACTATTTTCATGGGAAGATCAGTTTAAGCTGTGGAAATCATACAGTTAGCACCCAGTGTCCTTGAGAACATTTACACTGGTTTCTTCCGGTAAAGTTTCTTCCTGGTCTTTGCATCTCCACTGGGAGTCTTGCAATTGTGTCATCGTGGATTAGGTAATAAGAGACCTAAGATTGGGCCTATTACTCAAACTGTCTCTGTGACCTTGATAAAGTACTCCTGTTCCTTCTCTAGGCTTCAGTAGACTCATTTGTTATACAGGAAAGTTAAAATCCATCATCTCTAAGGTCTCTTTCAACATCAGGTTTACAGTTTTTTGATTAGTGTTGGCAATGAGCACAAGATGACTCTCCTTGTGTGCAAGTGAACTCTAATAAAAGGGAGTCTAAAGACATCTGATTTGGTTTGAGCGTGTGCTTCGCAGAGTCTATTTTCTCCATCCTATGAAAGATTAGAAAAACAAAATGGTAAAATAAAATCAAGGTGTATATGATTTCTTGGAGTTATTTTAAAGTATTAGAAATAAAAGAACAGAACCCAATTCATGCTTTCTTTGCTTTCAGGTTTGGGAAGTTCCCTGAAAACCCTTCAGGAGGGTGCCCTCAACCTCTGTTAGCAGGGCTGAGAGAAATATGTGAGTTTGGCCAGATCCATGGTGTCCTAGTAGCACCCAAATTCTGTAATAAGGGCAGGGATATTGTCTTGCTCATTGCTGTATCCTCAGCACTAGGAATAGTGGATAACACAAAGTAGATGGTCAACAAATATCCATGGAACCAATATATGAATTGTAGAGAAAAAACTAATCATGTCCCAGGTCCTCCCATTCATGGCCTCTTTCCAATCCCTTTTTTTTTAGGCCCAAATTCTTTCTCTTATGCATGCCTCCTGTGGCCCCCCTCTCCATCCTTCAACCCATACCTACTAAATAAGCATTTAATCCATGCTTAATCCTAGTACATATCCTTAATGAGACATATGCTAACCTGCTTTTCTCCACCTAGTGTAAAAACTTGCAAACTGACTTATGCTGAGACTTCCTTTGCAGAGAAATAGAAGGTTTGACCTCTTCACTATGTATATCTGGGGAACCAGAGGAGCATCTTTCCCTGCTCTTTTCTCTCGACAGAAAAAATCTATTAACGGATAAAAAAGAACAGTACATATTCTTGCCTCAGATGAGTAATCAAAGGAAACAATGAAGTGTTTTCAGAGACTACTTAACTTTAGGGGAGATTTTGGAGCCAGACAAGATGATGAAGTCCAGTACTGCCCATGCTAGTTGTGAGAACTTGGCAAGTAACTTATGTTTTCTAAGCTTCTGTTCTCTCATTCCTAACATGGATGAAAATAATAGTAACACCTCTTGAGACAATCTGTAAAAGAAAGCCCATAGTGAGTCTTCCTTCATTTATTTATTAAACAAGTATTTATCGAGTGCTTTCTATGTCCCAAACATTATTCAATACTCTGGGATATGGCAATTGGCAAGTAGACAAAAACCTCTGTTGTTTTTTTACTTACCTCCTAATGTTTAATAAATATTAGCTATTATTTTTATTGTTATTAATGTTAGGCTAACTATGAGTATTCCAGGACTTTTATCTAGATGAAGCCTTTTTTTCTCTAATTGTTGTCAGTCAGTCACCTGTATTTACTAACGAATCACAAGCCCAGAGCCATGCTTTGGCATCTATAAGGAGGCTAAGGAAGGAGGGAGGACAGATTGAAGTCTTCGCCTCTGCCTTGAAGGAGTTCACATGCCTGTGTAAAGACTAACAAGGACAGAGTTCTCCTGGATTTAGTTATTTTTTTGGCTGTACTGTGCAGCATGTGGGATCTTAGTTCCCTGACCAGGGATTGAACCGTTGCCCCCTGCAGTGGAAGTATGGAGTCTTAACCACTGGACCACCAGAGAAGTTGAGGTCTCCTGGATTTAAGAAGCACACCTAAATTAACACACCACCCCTTCTTGCTTGTTTCTAATTACCTTGCAGTAATAATAAGAACTTGAGTGGATTTTCATCCTTGTCCATTGTAATCTGTCAAGAAAAACCACTGAACCATTCTAAGAGTTCCTGGAGGAGAAAAATCAGTGGCTGTATGTGAACATCTTGGGAAGAGCATACTTTAATAAATAAATGGATGCATGTTTCTTAAACTGACAAGAGTCCTTGTCAAATTCCCTGACAAGGGAACAAGTAGACGCATCTCAATGGTATGTATCAGATACATAACCTATCCATGTAACTACGTGACTTCAGACAGTTTGGACCTCCGAAGGGGATATCAACAAACTCTTTAATCAAAGACTTTATTTGATAGGTAACAAAACAGATGCAGAGAGGGCAGGTGACTTTAGCCAAGACTGTGCAGCTGGTGTATGGACCGCCTGGACTACAGCCTCAACTCAGTGTTTCTGTAGCCTCTTGATATCCTCTTTTGTCTGAGTGAAAACTCCTAGAGCTCAATGGTCTTTTTACTAAATGGTTTGTTCTGGACTCAGCCTAGCAGCACGACCTGAGGAAATCTGAGAAGGAGCTTTCCGATGCAGAGGGTGCTGACGGTGGGGTTAGACACATTTCCAGTTGAGGATGAAGAAAGGGGCTTTGCAGGTACCGCCTCAAACCACTCACTTTCTTAAGGAGTTCAGAAAACAGCTGCTGGCTTTTCTTCCCAGACCCCTCAGAATAGTTCAACGTTTTTTTTCTGGACAGATCGTAACGAACAGGGATGAAAATCCACTCATGTTCTTATTACTGAGAGGTAGCTGGGAACAAGCAAGAAAGGGGTGTGTATTTAATTTATGCATTTTCTTAATTCGAGTCCTTTTAATCCTTGCAAAGGGCTTCTGTCATCATGGAGGAGACAGTACTCCAAACTCCCCCAGTGTTGACTAAATTCCTCTCTAATGATTTTTGTTTCTGAAAAGATCCAGATTCACTTGTGAGGAGAGATTTTAAAAGGAGGTGCCACCTAGTGGCCTCTTTGATGATCAGCAGCCGACAGCAAAAAAGGCCAGTCGTTAAGGATAGCAGCTGCAGCCATTTATCTCAACGCTGACTAAATGTCCGGAAGAATCAGTACGTTTATGTTGGGAGCAACCTCCAGAGATTTCCTATCAAGACATCTGCCTCCCGTCAGCACGAATAATATGTCTTACACTTATAATGTTGTATAAAACACTTTTACAAATATTATCACATTTAATTCTCACATCAGCCCTGTGAATTCTGATATAATCATTATCTCTGTTTTAAAGATGAGGAGATGATCAGTCTTAATATAGGTTTCTTCAACAAAAGCACTCGACAAGCGAGAAATTAATTAGGAGCTTGAACCCAGGCTCTCCACACATAATTTACCACTTGAAATCACCCATCTACCAACCCCAGGAAAATCTAAGGAGACTTAAAGACTTAAAAGAGACATGTCCGGGCTTCCCTGGCGGCGCAGTGGTTGAGAGTCCGCCTGCCGTTGCAGGGGACACGGGTTCGTGCCCCGGGCCGGGAAGATCCCACATGCCACGGAGTGGCTGGGCCCGTGAGCCATGGCCGCTGAGGCTGCGCTTCTGGAGCCTGTGCTCTGCAACGGTAGAGGCCACAACAGTGAGAGGCCCGCGTACACAAAAAAACAAAACAAAACAAAAAACAAAAGAGACATGTCCGTGCCCGGTCTTACACTCCAACCCTTGCACAAGGATTGGATCAGTGTTTGGAACCAGTTTTTCATTAATGTTTTTGAGTTAGGAGGGGGTTTCTACCACCTGCAAATTCATCTCCAAATATTCCTTCAACAAATGAGCAAATCAAACTGTTTTGGCCGGCAGGAACGAGGCAGAATTGACATGGACTGGTGTTGGCAGGGAAGGGCTGCCGTGTCCATGTGGCAGTGACAGATGGGGCCATCCCAAAATACAGAAGAGGCTGCTGGCCACGTCAGAAGAGCCTTGTAAGAGGAAATTAAGCTGGATATCACCCCGCTATGGAATCACTGGGCACATCTCAGGTCCCAGGTTTAAATGTTCAATAGTCTTCAGGAGGAAAGTGAATTCATGAATAGGTCATCTGATAGTAGGATGAAAAAAAAGTGTTTGAAAAGTAAAAAAGAAAAAAAGTGTTCTACCCCCATCTGCTTGCCCAGCCCCTCATAGGTAAGGAAATATGTCTAGTCTTGTCTACCATTCCCTGCTGTCACCCTAGCCCAATCCTACTTTTATCACACCCTACAGGGTCTTCTGGTACTTGGATATTCAAGGACAGCAGCCCTCAGCAGCCTGTGCAATCACAGGACATTCTCTGAAAGAGAAGCAGTCTTGGGCAGTTTGGTTGTCTGAGAGAGGAAGCATTGTTAACGGAGGTCTTGACTTGTGGGCTGAAATAGTGAACTAGGGATGTGTTTGCTTTTTCTGGCTGTTACTTGTTAGAGAAAAAATATACTTATAAGGGAAAAATATTATCTCTGTTCCTAAGGGATAGGGCCAGACAGGAAGTTTTCTGAGATTCAAGCCAGATAAGAGTGCAAACCTTGTGGCACCAACAGGGTTCCTCTTCTGAGCACCCTGAAGTGGGTACCCATTGGCTTCTCACATGAAAGATGGGAAGAGACCTTCCCTCTGCTCAAGGAAGAGGCTGCCACTTGTGTCAGTTGAGTCCTTCAGAGGAAATTAAGCTGGATATAACCCCTGAAGAGTCTGTTTTGTTTTTGGTATCATCCCCTAGCAAAAACAAAGAAATCCAAGCCAGAGGTAGAGCTAAACTAGATGTATTGTGTTCGTTAGTGCTGGGGTTATAAGGTAAACTGGCTGTAACATGCAGCATACCCTCAACCCCATTTTCCTATGTCTCAGCCTGCTTCTAACCCCATCAGGGCAGGCAGAGAGCCCATTCACTAACCCAGAGCCTATGTGTCAAGGCTCACACATACATTTAGCCCTTTCCTCCTTTGGGAATTTCAGTCAATTCCCTGACCCTCCCAGTCACTTACCTTGCTTCTCAAAATTCAGGAAGTCTGGTATAAGTCCCCGCTGTCTAGGCAAACAGAATGAAGCAGGAGATATTAAGGGTTAATAAAAGATCTAAAGGTTTCTCATCTCTTTCTTTGAATTGGTTTTGCTCTTCCTTAGTCTTGGATACCCCAGAGTGATTATAGAGCCCCTTCCTCTGCTGAATAATCTGTCATTGTAATTAGGGGAGAGGGGTTCGGGGTCATTTTACAAAGATGTTGGTGGATAGACTAGACTCTCAGATTTTGAGACACTCCAGAGCCCGGCTCAGCTCATGTGTCCAGTGCCTTGCTAATAACAGTAATAGCTAGGGCACCTCCAAGAGCACTGACAATAATAATAATGTCACACACTCATTCAATCCAAGATGTTTTAAAAGTTTAAAGAATTTATTATGTGTCAGGCATCTTCCTAGGTACTTAGAATTCATCAGGCAACAAAACAGTAAACATTCCTGTGCTCATGACACTTTCATTATAGTTCACAAAGGTTTTTGCCCGTTTGCCTTATTGAAGCTTTGCAAGAACGTCTAAGAGTGTTGACATCTGAACTCCCTGTTTCTACAGATGAAAGACTTTATTTTCCTGCTCCTTGTATCCTTGAACAGTTGTCCTCATGCCCAGGTCAAAATTCTGGCTAACCTTAGTCCATAATGTCTTTCTTGATTTTCTCTGTTAATATTTATGTCAACACATCGATTTTATTTCCACTGTAACAGTTTGGTGTTTTTGGAAGAACAAAAGATCCAGAAGAAACTTGAGCTCAAATGCATTCTCTACCACTCACTAGCTGAGTAGCCTTAGTTAAGTCTCTTTATTCCAGTTTCATCATAAATAAAATTGATTCTGGCAGTGGAAAGCTGGAGGAAGGACCTCGGCTCTTGTCTTCTTTGAAGAAAGAATTCAGCAAAAGAAACCAAGATTATGAAAAAGATAAAAGCATTTATTAGAAGCAAAGTACATGTGGACAAAACAAAATAAATGTGGAAGAGCACACAGGTGAGGTCGGAGTGAGTTGCCCACAATAGGGGCAGCTTCGCTTGCTTATACAGGGGCAGTTAGTTTTCCAGTGTTTTGGTTTTTTTTTTTCTGGTTAATCATCTCCATATTTGGTCCTTGTATGGGCACACCTCTCAGCCAAGATGGATTCCAC
This sequence comes from Phocoena phocoena, assembly GCF_963924675.1. Classification (NCBI taxonomy): domain Eukaryota; kingdom Metazoa; phylum Chordata; class Mammalia; order Artiodactyla; family Phocoenidae; genus Phocoena; species Phocoena phocoena. The sequence continues at coordinate 149,042,979 of NC_089219.1, forward strand.
GTGGCATCTTCTCCCTCCTTTTGTCCTTCCCCTAGACTGAGGGCCTTCTCTGTGCATGTGTTGGGTTGGGAAATCCACAAGAATGCACCCAATCGGGGCCCAATGCTCCCACTGGTATCCATCTAGAAGCATCAGCAGGAGACAAGCTGCAGCTGCTCAGCCTGGGGCCTATATATCTCCTACCTCAAAGTGGTACAATGAGACTATAATAAGACATCTATGACACCACACTTAGGGAAGTACTAAGTTGATGGTACTGTGCTTCCTGCAAATGTGGCATAGAGAGCTTGGCAGCAAAATCGATCCAGTGGACTTCTATCTTGAAAATGAACTTATGAGGATAATAAATTCTAAGCTCAGCTATTGAGATAAATATACATATACATATATGTGTGTGTGTGTGTATGTGTATATATATATATTCTTTTTTTTTTCTGTGAATGGAAACAAGATGAGAATAGAAGCCAATTCTCTAGTGGACAATTGAAGGGACCATTTGATAAGTGGGGACATCAGTTTAGTCTTAGCAGAGAAAGAGAAATTTCAGTGTCAAGGTGATATCAGAACTTCTTTAGCCACTTTGAGAAACCCAGGTCTGGGAGAGGAATTGAGTGGCCCTATAATTCATCCCTCTGCCCCAGGGCAGGACGGCCATGTGGACATTGAATGGCTTCTGGGTAGTTGCCAGTGACAACTCACATCTTGTTAGACTGTTAAGAGCAGAAGACAAAGAAGACACTAGAAACTTGGATTTAACTTCTTTATTTCTTCAATCAATGCCCTAGAATAGATGAAGAACAGGTACAGCAAGTAGCAGGCAACCTGCTCTTGGGAGGCTATACTTACCTAGACCCTGGGATTCCCTCACTGCAAAATCAACCTAAGCCTTGGGTCCCTTCTCAAGGAAGCCTGATACACAAAAGAAGCCTCTGCCTTCTAACAAAGCTGCCCCTGTCAGGATGGGAGGCTGGAGTACAGTCACCTCTTCCACAGAGAAGAGAAAAATGACATGAGAACAGCTTGGATGGGAATAATATTTCAGGCATGGCTAGCTGTTAAAAACGAGCTAATTCAGAAGAGGCACATTTAAATAAATATAATGCAAAGGCATAATGGCACGAGATAATAGTTCTGAATGGGGAATTCTAATGACTTCAAGTGCATTTCACAGGGCAATTAATACACATAGCAATGCTGCAGCGTTCAGCAAAAGGGGAGGGAAAAACAGTGTCGGGAGCAAAAGAAGGGGAGATGGTGGCAACTGATAAAATAGGATTTGATTTTCTTTGCAGAAGGAGTGATTCTTACAAATATAATAAAAGAGAAAAATAAGTGTGTCAGGTTTTATAATTCAGCTTGTAAAATTTAGAGTGATTAGTTTTTGAAGAGGGCAATTAGTCCTCTTTTTCATATTCATATGGAGATTTTCTGGTTACTCCCTTCCCCCACCACAAACTAAAAATATATCCAATTCCCATCAAACTGAAGCCTCATCCCCTTCAATTCAGGAAGGGAGTTCTCTCTGCTGATTGGTACATGCAAATGCTCAGGATTCTCTTTAAGAAACTATACATCTTTATTGATTCCACTGTAAGCTAACAGAGGAGGTGTATGATTCTTTAGGGGCTGAGGAAGACTTCTGATGACAGCAAAGAGGGAGATTACACAGGGCAAGAGCCTGGCCCCCTGAGACAGACAGAGGACATCTTATTTGCCTGTGTCTTCTTTTTCATTATTGCTCGGGTGTGTGTGTGTGTGTGTGTGTGTGTGTGTGTAGGGAGAGAAAGAAAGAAAGAAAGAAGAGAAAGAAAGAAAGAAAGAAAGAAAGAAAGAAAGAAAGAAAGAAAGAAAGAAAGAAAGAAAGAGAGAAAGAAAAAGAAAGAAAGAAAAAGAAAGAAAGGGAGAGAGAGAGAGAGGAAAGAAGGAAAGGAAGGAGGAAATGAGGGAGAGAAGGAGAGAAAGATTGAAAGAGGGAGAGAGAAAGGAAAGTTCTAAGGCGATGAGAATTCCTCGTTGTCTGGTTTGGTGGAGGCCTAGAGGATAATTTTAAGGCAGCTAGCAAGCATAGGGATTTTTCCCCCCTTTTTGTTTATATTTTTTTCAAGTATTTCCTAGAGCAAACAAAACTAGAAACGAATGAACAAAGTCCAAAACCCACACACAGTCAAAACCTACCTCAGCACAAAAGGGAGAGGCCCTTATGGCCCATCTGGTTTGCTTCCATCTCCTCAGTACACTAATTTCTGTTGTGTTTTTGTATATGTGTGTGCTTTTTTTTTTTCCAAAACTCAGTCATTTTCCTAATGTTTTGTACTAAGAATCTCTTTGGTCAGCTTCCAAATCTCTTGTTGTAGCATTCTTCTCACATCCTGATCCGGTTAAGGGTTTTGGTCCCTCCTGATGTTACCTCCACACTCTTTAAGCCAGTTTTTCTCCCTCTCAAGTGCTTTGTTTTTTAACTCCTCCTCCCCCCACCATCACTACCACACACACAAAAACTCACTTTGACTAGGAATAGATGAAGATAAGTGGCCATTTTGGCTCCTTCCACACGTGAAAATATTTACAGATTTTGCCTGCATACGATTTTGCTCAGGGCTGCTAAGCCTGAAAGAAGTTAATTATTCAAGATCACAATGTTAATAAGAAGTAGAACTAGAGTCTGCATTCAGGTCTGTCTGCCTCCAAATTCCACACTCCTTCCAACATACCTTGGCTTCCCAGCTTGTAGGTCTTGAGTACTTTTAAAGGAGAAGTTCCTAATTTTTTTGTAAGAAGAAACTGCTTTTGATTTCTCCTGAAAAGGGAGGAAAATTAGAGAAATAAATTGACTACAAGAAGACAATACTCGTTCTCCATTCCTGGTGTTCCTTTCCATCTGGAGTGATATCCATTAGCATAACACTCCTCAGCTCCCTTCTCCATCCTCTCTTTTTGGGATCTATATGCCTGTAGGGTGTGCATTACAGGGGCCTCCCCTATGAGGAAGGCCGGTCTCTTTTCTATGTCTCAGAAAAAAGTGTTCTTAATTCTGGGGTTCAATTTTAAGAAGCCTAAGTCACATTTTCTAACAATTCTATAGTAAATAATAAAGCTGATATTTTGGTCTCTACTTCCCTGTCTCTGCCCTTCACTTGGTTGAAAAATCAGGTGAAGAAAAAGTATTATCTATCTCAGCCCCTCAACTGTTGATGCTGAGTGCCTCCTCTGACCCAGTCATGGTGCTAGACTTAACATTTGCTAACTTCATCTAGGGATATGGCACCTAGTGGCTATGAAAAAAAGGTGCTGATCTTATTCAATTGACTATGGATACTAAAAACACTCATCAGAATGACTCAGGAGTCTCAGCCTGGAATTTTCGAAAACTGGAATTGGGGTACAAGCAAATGGGTATGGATAATTACATTTTGTGTAAATATGCATATATGTATTTTTCTAGGAAAGGTCTATAGCTCTAATCAGATACTCAGAGGGTCTCTGATCACCTAAAATTATGCTGTAGGTTGGAAAGTCAATGACGGGTACCAACTTGGAAATAAAATCTTCAAGATCAGCTGATAGATTCTTGTCCTAAGCCACTATTACTGCTTTCCTGTAATTTCAGTGTCTCCAAATTCTGTTCTGATAATCACAACTAGAGACTGGGAAATTTACTTAAATTCAAGAAGAACAAATTCCTGTGGTCTGTAAATTATCATTGAGAGTTCTTTATATATTAAATTACAGAGTATAGGGAGGGTCAACACCCAAGCCTTGGAACCCTGTTCCATCCTCTCCTGTCTGGGTTTCCCTGTCCTTTGCCTATGATCGTGATTTTCTCCACTTGACAAAAGTTCATAACTACCCTGAAGTGGAGAGTAATTTCCTGCTTTGGCCTTCCTCCTGCCTTTTTGGAGACACATTAAGCAACTCCCTGCAGGGAACTTGCATTCTCCAAAGATGGCCCCCATGTTGTCCTTGAGAGGAAACTAGACATCATAGTACATGGCAGTTTAATTCATAAATAAATATTAAATGTGCCACCAGATGGTTCATTAGCCAGTTGTTATGGCAATCAGCATTTCAGCCAATTAAAAACCTTTCCCAAGATTTTAAAATTTGTTGATTGTGAAGACATGAAGCACTTGAAGACCATGCGGATACAATTGAATGCAAGAGGCATCTCTGCTTTGGGACAGGAGGGAGCTGGCAGGGATAGGGAAGGGAGGAAAAGGCAAGGGCACATCAGTGTGATGCAGACACCAGAATGAAGATAAAGGATGTTGGGAGAGGAAGACATTTTCATTAATCTCTGCCCTGTATATAAATATCTCCTCCAGTGTAGTAAGAAACTAAAGGAGTTATTCATCATATGTTTTATTTTTGGTAGATTCCTCCCAATGGCAGTGGCTGTATCTTGATGACTTTTATGTCACTGCTTGGCACATAGTAGGTGGCAATTTATAGTAATGAAAAATAGTTTAACTATGATCATCATAATAAATTGCAATCAATAGCAAGAAATATAAAGTATTCTTGTTCTGTTATAGAAATCAGGGACAAATCATGTCATGGGGCTTAGATGAGAGCCGGTGAAGGAGGCTGCTCTGTGGTCCTGAGGATTCTGGCTAGGGCAGGAGCACCTCATTGGTTCTGCTTCCATCTGTGGCTAGGATTGAGTGGTAAGGAATGAACCGGTGACTGAGAGTGTGGAGGACAGTAATGAGCCCCACACTGTACTTCTGCCACATGCTGTCTCGCCAGTTTCAGTGATCTGTGCATGCATGGATATACTGCTTCCCAACCTAAATCTAATCCTTTCTAGGACTGGTATTCAAGAGTCCTACTCAAGTGGGCTGGGGGTGAGGCTGGCCTGGCTGGGCACTAGCCAAAGGGCAGACCTCAGAGGTTGGATTTGGAATAGGAAAATCTAAGCTAACAAACTTCTGCCTAAGATGCTAGGAGATGAGGAAGACCAGAGGCATGAGTGAAGACAAATTTTACAGTGAAAGACTTAAATCCAACCGGGATGGTATAAAGGAACTCAGATGGCTGCAGAGACAAGCATTCTAAGTTAATGAAAACAGACAGACATAGACAAGGAGCTAGGGCCCATATTCCACTGATCTTTGTATCCCCATCAGCTTATACACTGTCTGTCACATAGTAGGTCCTCAGCAAAAGTTGATTAAACCAACAGCCATACTTTTCATCACCTCAGTGCGTGCTAAACCATGTCATGTACCAGTAACTGAGAGAATTAAAATACTGAAATCTATTTTGGGCTTCTTCATTCCCTTCCTGGAGAATCCTTTTTCAATGATAATATCCAGAATCAAGACTTTCCTTCATCCTTAGTCTCTGATCAAATGAATTTTCCAGGGAGGTGGACTCCCTCAACACCAGAATCAAATGCTATTCAGGGACCCAGTCCAGGGGACAGTGGAGGGTCTGGGATTCCCACCTCACTGGCTGCCAAGAGATCTGGCTCTGCTCCTGGCTTTTCATGAAGCCCCCTCCCCCCACCCCGTATCTCTCCACAGAGCTGTCTGGACCCCTCCACACAGAAATCTGATGGCTGTGAAATTGTACCGATACAGCAAAGGGAAAGGAAGTGCAAAAACTAACTTCCCCAGACAATCAGAGCAGATGATTTTAATGAGGGCTTGGAAATGGGAAACAAACGACACCAAATTAGTCTCGCTCCCATTTGTCAACTGTGTTGGTGAAAGCACTAAGCCTCTGTCTGAGTCAGCAGTGGTGGAGCTGAAGGCTGCTTCTAGTTTCATGAAATTTCTCTCACAGGAGCCCCCCACATTCTTTTCCCAGAGCTGCTCTTCCCACTTGCTCAGGAGTCTGTTCAAATTGCTTCAAGGCAGCCAGGGCCCATCACTGCTAGCTCACAACTGCTTTAAATTTCCTCTGGGTAGACGTACAGATCACCGAAGGAAAAGAGGGTCCCAGAGCCCATGAGCGACTCAGATAAAGGTAAAGGCCAGAACAAAGGTACGTACATTTCCCAAACTCTGTCCCTAGACCAGGGGACTTCTGGGTAGGCTGCACTTAAACATGACACAGTTTCTCTATTTCCCTCTCAATCATATATCACTTTTCTCCATCCTGTCTGATTTTATCTCCTGGCAACCCCTAGGTATTAAAAAATATGTCCATGGGAGATCATTGGGTGGGCAGAAGTGGACTGTTGCTCCACAATTCACAAAGCAGAATAATACCAATAAAAATGCTTCCGTGTGCAGCTGGGTGGGAGAGGCTGAGCTCCTCTGAAACAGGCTAGGGTCAGAGTGGTGAACAGAAAGGACTATAATAGATTATTACATTAAGCAAGAAGAAATTGTTTCCGTGCTGGAAGGAAGGAAAGTCATTAACTCGGAGGGCCCAGTTATCAGGGAAAATGATATCACATCTACAGTGTGTTTTGGATTGCAATTTAAGAGGAAAAATTGGAAAAGAATTTGATGTGGGGTGAAAGGTGTTGGATTGACAGCTCGGGGAAGTGGACTATGTTGTTGCTTTGCCTTCCTCTTGGTCTCTGTATATGTCTTGGTCTGTGAGTCTCACTCACCTGCTCTGACGTTCTTTCCTTCCTCTTCAAAGGAGACTATGTAGAGAAGAGACTGAGGTGAATTCCATCCCTTTCTATTTCTGAAAGCTTGGACGTTTCTAAAGCTTGGAGGTTTCTCAGTTTTCAAATCCATACCCGTATTCTAGTTTGGCTCTTAGTTTACAGGGAAATTCTAAGGCTTCCAGTCTGCCTTTGCTACTTTGGGTGTCACCATGTAAGAATTGCTTGGCTAGAACAGGAGTGGGGTTAACCCAGGAAACAAGGGAGTGTGCATAGCAGAAGTAAATAACTTGGGGTGAATCATTTGACCAATGTTTCACTGAAAGCTTACCATGTGTAGAATGCTGGATTCCATGCATGAAAGACATAAAGATGAACATGACCTAATGCTCCCTCAAGAAAGTTATCACTTAGATGTGCAGATAACACACACATTACAGGGTAATCTAGAAATATCAGGCAGTCCAAGGTCACAGTCACTGAAGAAACTATCTTCTTTTGCTGTCTTTCACTCAGCCCACTCCCAGTCCTTCCACATCCATTTAGGGAATGAATCATCCATTAGGTGAATCAATTTGAGTTAGATATTTAGAGTATAGGAACCTACTACCCAGAGGTCTGCTAATCACATTCCTGTAGCACAACTACCTTGTCTAGTTTGATAGATAAATTTATAATTGTGTAAAGTCTTCACAGACTTAGTACCACAAACTCAGTCCTCCCTAGCCCAGGATATTTCATTACTTGGTTCCTGAGAAGTGTAGTTTTTCTTTCTGGTTTTACCATGCTGCTTTAATTATATAGTAGGATAATCTGCCCTAAACTTAAAAATACATTTGATTAAATAAAGAAGTGGTACTGGGTGAATAGGAAACTCTGCTCCATGAAGTCATGCAGGGACCGAAGCTGGCTGCTCAGCACTTCCATCCTCAGCATGGGGCTTCTATGTTCAGGTCCAAGGCAGCTACTCCAGATGTCACCACATCCCAACAGCAGGGCAGGAGAAAGCGAGAATGCAGGAGACATTGTTACATTATAAAATCATGGATCAGGTGCTATACACATCACTTCAACTTGCATTATACTGGCCAAAACTTAGTAACATGAGCATATCTAGCTGCAAGGGAGGCAGGAAAATGTAGGTTCTAGCAGGAAACTCATATGCCCAAGTAAAACTGGGATTCTATTACTGAAAAGAAGAAAAGGAAAAAGAATATGGGGATAAAATTAGTTCTCTCTTCCATGCTATTCTTTCCCATACTCCTGCCAACCAAAACCTTCTCTCTATTATCCTGGACGCTGAAGAATCAGTTATACTCTTTTCTCCCTTTGGTTTTCCAGTCCCCTTAGTCCTTAATCAGGTAGGGTGTGCTCTGACTTAATTTGAGTCTTTGAATCTTAAAACTGTACTGGAACCCTCAAAACCCTCTATAACCACTGTTCTTTCATCAACCACCTTTTCATTTGCTGAATTTATATTGGGACTTATGAAGTGTCCCATCTTGGACTGATACAAAAATAAACAGAGAAATATGGTTTCTGACTTGAAAGGTCTTCCATCCCTCAGTTACCCTTGCTCCTTGCTAACTTCTTTATTCTCACGTGGGTCTTATCTCACTCTTCCCTTGGTTCTTCTTGCTGGTCTATTGTTTTCCAAAACAAACACCTGGGATTTTTCTGGCATTGTCTTTGTACCCTGCTCTGTTTCACCCAGAAAAAACTCTTGATCACCACCAGTGATCATTCAATGTACACATTCATCCAATTATTCATTTGCCACAATCTAAAGTCTGTGCCTCCTCTGTGTGGACTCTGTTCTAGACACTGGGTCCACAGTGGCCACCCGCACAGTCTCTGCTATCACAGAGATCACTCTTGCCCATGAGACAGGCAGTAAACAAATTCAAGTGCACTTATAATTAAAAAGTGTACAAAGTGTCTTGAAAAAACAAGACTGTCATGAGAGAGAATAACGAGGAGGACCTACTTAAGACTGGAGTTAGTCTGGGGACATGACATCAACTCTAGAACCTAAAGGAAGAGCAGTGCTATCCAGGCAGAGTAAGGAGAACAGCATTTCAGGCAGAACACCACATAGAGAAAGCCCCGAGATAGAAAAGAACTCAAGTATTTGAGGGACTGAAAGAAAGGCAATGTAACTGAGACTCAAATAGTATAGCCACAGGAGATGAAGATAGGGATTGGCAGGTTGGCCTGAGGTGATGGCAGAATACACAAGCTTTTTGAAATGGAAACCTGCTGAAAGATTTTAACAGGCCAAGTGACAAGTTCTGCCTTATGTTTTAAAGTTCACTCTGCTGTGGAGAGAATGGATTCTGAGGTGGCAAGAATGGAAGAAAAAGGAGACTAATTAGAAAAGTACCATCACATTTCTAAGGAATAAAGGTGGCCTGGACCAGGATGGATATGGTGATGGGGAGGATCACGGTGTCACACTAGACTAGGGCTGGGGTAAAATTCACCTCTGACCTGTTTTCATAAATAAAGGACTATTGGAACACAGATACTCCCATTCGCTTCCTTATCATCTATGGCTACTTTTGGTCTTTAATAGGAGAGATGAGTAGTTATGACAAAGACTGTATGGCCCACAAAACCTAACCTATTCACTTTCTGGGCCTTCATAGGCTCTGCTGAGTCCTGGTTTTTTGTTTGTTTGTTTGTTTTAATTTTTGTCAGAGTATAGTTGATTTACAATATTGTGTTAATTTCTGCTGTACAGCAAAGTGAATCAGTTATACATATACATATATCCAGTCTTTTTTTAGATTCTTTTCCTATATAAGCCATTACAGAGTATTGAGTAGAGTTTCCTGTGCTATACAGTAGGTCCTTATTTGTTATCTATTTTATATATAGTAGTGTGTATATGAGTCCTATTTTAGACAATACCCTCAAAAGGTAGACAATGTACGGTGGAAGTTAGTCAACCTTCTTACTCAATAATTTTTCTAACTTTCTAAAAATCTTCTCTTTATTATACACTAGAAATATCTACCTTTTGCCAGCTTGGGGACAAATAAGAAAGAGTTAAAAAGAACTTCCTATGAACTGAGGAAACCTGAATGAGTAAGAAGGAAACCCAGATAGCCACAGCCTTGCTGAATTTCTATTGGTGTTAAAAGGAGCTACTGACTATGGAAAGAAGCTATGCCCATTGGTATTTCTCCATTAGAAATACCTGGAGTAAACCCCATACCTTCAGATCTCCTGGTAGCTGCAATAGCTCGGGCCCTGCACACTGAAATAGCAATCTACCAAATTGCTTCCTAACTCAACAAACATCACTCACAGCCCTATTATGGCTGGAAGGCTTTTAAATAAAACTGTCTATAAAGATCACAAAATAAACCTATGGAGCAACCTCTTCACTACTTACTTCTGTTCCCCACAAATTCCTCACCCTTTCCTACAGAGAAGGTTTGTGTTTCCAAACAGGTGCCTCTTTAGAGCTCTCCTAGAGAATAGCTGAATGCAGCCATCTCTGTCTTCCCTCAGTGCAGCCGAACCTCAAGAAGCCACTTTTCACAAATGATGTGACATTGAAGTACTCATGATTTTAGCTCCTTCCTCAGAATGTATCCCTCTAGTCAAGGCACCAGGTATTTTTCACTCAGGCTGGAAGTCAGGACTAATTGTAAGCCTTCCACTTTAGTCTCTCCTGCAGGCTGTATCCTCTGTATTAAAAGTATATGTAGTTTATCCATCTTTCAGGCAAATAGCCATTGTGTTCCCACCCAAGGTAAGACTCTATTTTGTCCAGGAAAAATTACTTTAAGTTGATTCGGAAGGAGATTGATGTGAGAAGAGAGACAGAATTCCTTAGCTATGAGAGAGATTAACAAATCAAATGAATGGACACAAACAGCATTGTTCTGGCCAAATGGAATGCTGGGGGCTCATGCCAGGGAGGGTGGTTAGCTGAGGGACTGACTGGTCTATATCCAGATCACTGAGTCCGTGGGAGTGTGGGCTCAATGTCTAAGGCATAAGTATCTCCCAAAGGATATTGTTAAAATGTAGATTCTATACCAGTAGGTGGGGGTGGGCTCTGAGATTCTGAAATTCTAACAAGCTCTCAGGTGATGCCAGTGCCACTGGTCCTTGGGCCACACATTGAGTACCAAGGGCATAAGGATCTAACTTTAGGGTCCACATGTATGTGCATTCAAGATTTTAAGATTACATGGATTATCTATATCTGTTTGGAGTCTAAATCATCCACCAGTGCTCATAGGGGATGATGATGTAGGGGATCTGAGAAACAGAGTGCAGACTCAGGAGAGGAGCTACAAAGAACTGGGCAAAATATAGTATGTTCCCTGGTGGATATGCTGGGATTATCTGCAAAAAACGTAACAAGAGATCTTGGCCCCAAATAACAAGGCATAAGGGCGGGCTAGCAAGATTGGCCATACTAATGACCTGAGCCAGGGAAGCAGGAGCATTAGAGGGCTGACCCCAGTATGGTGTAAGGGCTAAGAGCATGGACTCAACTATCAGGGAAACTGGACTGGAAATTTGGCTCCATCACTCTGAGACTCTGGGCAAACATAGACTTGCCCCAACATGGGAGCAGGGTACCTGGATTATTTATATCCTCAAACCCATTTGTCATTAAGGGCTGTCCCCTCAGAGATGTAAATTCCTAAACACTTCTGGTTCCCTGCACACACAAGAAAAGGAGGTTCTGGAACCTTAGGGTAGTCCTTTGATAAAGAACCAGGGGCTGGCTGCTGTGAGTAGAAGCACAGTCAAAATTGTTTGCACAAAATTGATAAATGGCAAAGGAAGCCAAAGGGATATAAGAAGCACTTTGCATTATCCGCTAAATCATGAAAAGACCTTAGCATGGTTTCTCACAATCCTAAGTCATCATTAAAATCTCTCTTTATTATATACAGTGTATAAATAAATTTATCTGAAAAGACAAAGAAGGACAAGGGGGAGATGAGGGATCCATCCATGGCACACCAGGCAGTGAGACCAGGACAGACTTTGCAAATCCAACATGTCATTAGGGAACCTGGAATTCAGTTAGTGAGCAACCTAAATGGCCGGAAATCCTTAAGACCCACCTATTGATGCTGATCAATAAGCAGCCTCATGAACGTTCCTTTCATTCCAGGGATTCAACACTGAAAGTGTGTTTCCGGATGTGAGTGGGCATACCCTATTGCTTGTGGCTTAGAGAGTGGATAACCTCTCTGGGCTCCATTTTCTCATCTTTACGGTGAGAGGTCCTCCAGCTCTAAAATGTGTGATTTAATATAGCACTAAGTATAAGACAAACACTCCACAAATTCTAAGGCACATTCTCCACAGTCACATATCCCCAGTGTTAGGTATTTTCTTTCCTCATTAAAACAGTGTCACAGAATATTTTCATTT